>NC_064631.1:76943063-77568063 GCF_023864275.1 Schistocerca cancellata | reverse complement strand
CAAAGGTACATTCTCAAAAATTTGCTCCTTGAATTAAGGCATTGTTTGACCCTAGCAAATCTCTTTTGACCAGTGCTCTCTGCCTGTGCTAATCCTCTTTATGTCCTTGCTTTGCCCATCATGTGTTATTTTGTTTTTAAGAACATCTGAATTCAGTCGACCACCGACATTTGTTTTACTATGGAGGTGGAAAAGGACGGCTGTCTTCTTTTCCTTGATGTCTTGGTCAGGAGGAAAACGGAAGGTATAGTGGGACATGCCGTTTACAGGAAGCCTACTCACTCTGACTTGTATCTGCAGGCAGACAATTGTCACCATCCGGCTACCTGTGAACACAGGGCCCACGTCATCTCGGATCCTGAGACGTTGTCGGCTGAGTTAGCCTATCTCAATGTCGTCTTTCGTCAAAATGGTTATGATGAAAGAGAGCTGAGATGTGTGTTGCGTTGTCGACCAACCGAGCAGCGAGTGTGTGATGATTATTCCGAGGTGGAAGTCTACGGCCTTTTTGCCTTACACAGGGAGCATGTCGAACAGCATTTTGCGGAAATATAATGTGAAGTATGTTTGTCGATCACCAACTACGATCAGGGTGCTTTTAGGTTCCGTAGAGAATGTCCTGGTTTACGCAAGGCGGGTGTCTACCGTTCCTCGCAGTTGTGGCGTGTTATACATAGGCTAGACTATCAGTGCTGTGGAGGACCGGCGTATTGAGCATAAGAGGCACACACGCTTACAACAACCGAGTAAATCCGCCATTGCACAACATTTTCTTGACACTGGTCCCGTCATCCTATATAATGTAGCCGGCCGGAGTGGCCGAGCGGTTCTAGGCGCTACAGTCTGGAACCGCGCGACCGCTACGGTCGCAGGTTCGAGTCCTGCCTCGGGCATGGATGTGTGTGATGTCCTTAGGTTAGTTAGGTGTAAGTAGTTTTAAGTTCTATGGGACTGATGACCTCAGAAGTTAAGTCCCATAGTGCTCAGAGCCATTTGAACCATTTTGTAATGGCACTGCTGTCTCAGTAGTTGCAGCACGAACCACTTGTAGCGGTCGATACGTGGATTCTGTTGTCCAAGGCTACGAATTAGCGCACTCTCCAATATTTGCGCCATGTGCTGAAATTCCTGATATCTGTGGACCACTTCCTGTCATTATGCTTCCGCGTGTAGGTAGCAGGGATGGACGTCCAGTGGGATGTGACAGATCTTTCTCAACGCCTACTAAGTAGTGATTTACCTCCAGAAGGAGATTCTTACTCATTGGTGTGAAGATGACCACAGTAGTGGTCGAAACCCGTCACTGTAATAAATAAAATGTGATCAAGACTGTTTTTGATAGTAAATATTTGTAACACATTGATCACTGTTCACTCCCACAATGTATTCAAAAATAAACACTAGAGACATATCTACACTTACAGGCTGCATTCCATTGATGTTTGTTGTTGAGCAGCGCACTGAGGATGACACCAAGATACTTGCCTGTACTCGTCCATTGTACGATTGAGCCAAAGGGGGTGATGCCCATTTTGGCTGGCGGAAGTCGTTTTCTTGAGTAGCAGAGCGTGACTCTTACAAGGGAAACTCCCCATCAAACACCCGTCAGATTTACTGGTAAGATGGCCCGTTGGACAGCGCGTTAAAAACAGAACATAGATCAAGCATGAAAACAGGATGAATGTGTACTGAACTGTGATAAAAAAAAATCAAAATACGAGTATAAACAGTGAACGGTCCGACCTTAACAAGTACAACAGTGAGAAACGCGGAAGAGCCATAGCGTTGTCGTTAAGCGGTCACGGTGTTAGACCGCAAAGTGGACGAACCGTGTCGAAACCTCCCTCGTGTAATTTTCTTTATTTTGTTTTCAAAACATTATGAACTGTCCGTCCAGTCATTGAAATGTTTGTGCTGTTTCTGTAATCTTGCCAGTTGTCACACTATATACCGTTTATAGAATATGAGTCATGTAGTAAGAATACTTTGCCGTCACAAGTAAACGTGATGAGGTGTAAAAGTAGGCAAGATACAACATAGACGTTTCACAGGAATGAAAACAACACATAAACGGGTCTGAACTACATCACAACAAAGGACTGCAAGAGTCAAAACTGAACGCAACTTCAAAAACATGTTCTAGCAGAGCACAAAAAAACTGTGTGATTGTGAAACTATTGCGTTCCTTTGTTGCAGCGTGTGTGATTATCATGGTTTCATCATTTACTTGGAAGTGATCGCATTCACATTGATACGAACACCGAGGTCGGGCAAGGAGGTACCCATTCTCACAAGGAAAAAACCCCATTACACACCCTCAGATTTACTGGTAAGATGGTCCATTGGATGGCGCATCACACATCCGCGTAGCGTAGCGTCGATAAGAGATTCCTATCACAAGGCACACGTACTGTCACTAATGCCGTGTATGACTTATCAGACGTGTTTTCCGGCGGAGGATCCGGTTCATTTATCGCCTTGTCGTCAAACGATTGCAGTTCTCATTCGAAAGCCACTTTATAACGTGCTACTTGCGTAGAACAAATACGAGATACTTACGTCTGGGGGTCCTTTCCTTAAACCTCACTGTTGCAAACGGACGTTACACCTTGACAGGAAAAAAAAATGTCGCTATGGAATTTGAACACGGCTCGCCCCCTTTGCAGTCCCATATCGTGGCTACTTAATCACGACGTCATGTATTTTTCAGCTTGTTCTATGTTACACTTCTTGTGCTTTTCTTTTCACCGTTCAGTATACCTTTCTCCTCTGCTCTTGATCAATGTTCAGTTTTTGACGGGCTGTCTACTAAGCCCTTTTACCGCCAAATCTGATGAGGGTACGATGCGGAGTTTCGCTTGTTAGCTGCGTAGAAGCCAATGCGCCAATCTGCTGTCCACTTGCAGAAATCACTGCGGGCCTCTGGGGGCCGTCTCTGAATCGCTTCGTAGTGGCTGAGACCACAAAGTTTTCTTAAACATACTCTTCGTTTTCTAAGTGACGTGGACTGTTTGAGTAATGACCCATGTGGAATCAGGGAATTTGCAGGCAAATGCCAGACAAGCTGGTACATTGGGATACTGAGTGACAGTTTAGACTGCTTGGCTGGTAGTTCCATTCGTGATACAAGCCACATTAAAAAAAAATGGCTCTGAGCACTATGGGACTCAACTGCTGAGGTCATTAGTCCCCTAGAACTTAGAACTAGTTAAACCTAACTAACCTAAGGACATCACAAACATCCATGCCCGAGGCAGGATTCGAGCCTGCGACCGGAGCGGTCTTGCGGTTCCAGACTGCAGCGCCTTTAACCGCACGGCCACTTCGGCCAGCCCACATTAAAGACTGACACATGTTAGTTCTATCATAATCATATGGAGAAAACAACTGAATCTGATTAGTGCACCGTTGTTACAGTGTGAGCGTGTATGTTAAATAGACACAATTTACAATAGGCACCCGCAAAGAATGCCTGCGAGAGCTGAGGTGGAGAGCGGATAAGCAGCACTTTGCCTCACTCTGGACGCTGGTCTGTTTGCAGTCAAAACCACTTCCGGATTCAAGGCACGTGACGTGGCTGTGAGATCCGGCGCAGCAATTGCTCTGCCCGTATCTGTCCTATCGGGCGCTAGTCACTGGAGCTGCTGAAATCCTGCAGGGCATTGAAAATTGCTCTCTTGAACTCATCGATTACATATTCCCATGACAGTCGTCGCACCTAGAGCAGCACTAGGAGAAATTACACAGAACATTAGACACCAGTCTACCATGGGAAAACATCCTAAAGCTGTCGAATTAAGTCACACCTGGCAGACGTTTCTGCTTCTTATGTGAGGCATGACACGATTTTCTCTCGAACATTCAAGTGCCATTTCTGCATGACAAATCCGCCGCGGAAACTCTCCTTATAAGCAGAATGTAGATGGCGTTACTCATACGTGCAGTAGCGCTGAAAATCCGTGTATCCCAGCACCCCAGTTTGACATTTGTTGCACGCTGGATGCTTTCGTGGTGCCCGAGTTTCAATTTCCGACAGTATTCAGCCTCGAATACGTACATCCTAAAATGTCGAAAGTGGTTTAATGTGAGGGTATAAATTTAATTTAAAAAGGGGCAGAAGAGAATGACTGGTGGTTAACATTCCACCGACAACGTCGTTATTAATCTCCGCACGAACTCCTATTGAACGATTGCGAAGTATATCCGCTGTGTCCTTATCAAAGAAACCAATCCAGAATTCGACTTCAGTAGTTTAGAGAAAACTACGGAAGAACTAAACCAGAATAGTGTGCTAAGGATTTGAACGTATTTCCTCCAGAAAGCAAGATTCAATCATTGTTTCTAAAAAGTAAAAAGACGTTTGGCGATGGGACTGTCACACCGTGCTGAGTGTCAAGCAATATCTACTAAGGAATTTTCATGAGGCCATGATGGGTAACTTTATTTTTCAGTAGTTATTCTGCTACTTAAAGTTCAGAAAACAGAAAGGCTAGCTATTACTTTCGTCGTTAGCGTTACAAGTGCCCCTTGTAGTCGTACAAGTATAATGACCGTCATCACAAACGAAGTTAAATTGTACGAAGTCCGTTTTTGCGGCGAGATTGATATGTAAACACTCGTAGCAAATGCTTACAATTCGCAGAAATATTCCACAACAGACACAGTTTTTGTAAGCAATGACTTACGTGTGGTAGAACAGATTTTCAGTTCATATTCTAAGAATGAAGCAACATACAATTTCATTCGAAATGATGGAAAGGAAGAACACATTTTTGTGTCCCATCATCCACAATACCCACTATAGGCGAAAGATTTAGTACAGAATTTCATAGAAAATTTATTATTTTGTATGTGAAACGAAGTCAAGGCAATGCTGCTACCGTTTGTTTACTGATATAGTATCTCTTACAGCCCCCTTTCATATAATGGGCCGAACGTTCTTCGTGAATAGAATAACAACAACATGATTCGTGACGAATCTTTGAGTGCTTGTTGTGGTGTCCTGTTAGTGATCCAGACCTCCTAGGTGTTGAGGGAATGAGATGGTGAGGTGCTACTGAATCAATCCGAAAACATCAATCCCTGGTCACCGTTCTTTAACTGACTGGGATCTTATTCCCTATGAATTACTGTTCCTATCGACAGGTACGATGTAGTTTCGCCACAGGTGTAGCCTTTCCTTTATACCAAGACAGAACTCCTTAGACCGAATAGAGTCGTCATCGCCTTTCCCCTACAACCAAACCGTGTTCACTCTATTTGAGGACTTTTCAGCTTCTGCATTCGTCTTTTCCGACTGTGGATTGGCCTCCACAGTCTAATGGTGAATCCGTATTTCACCTACAGAGTACAGTATCATGACGATATCAAGAGTGACATTTGCCCCAACTTTTTCAGATTCAGTTTTGAAATGCCCATCTTCCGGCGTTCTCGATCTGCTGTATGGAAACAAATTATGGCTATCAGTATTACACTCAGATTCTTCACACGCAGAATGCAGTTAATGAGAAACGCTAATGAAAAATTTGATACACCGCATACCGGGCTTCATAGCCTTAACACACACTTCGTCTCGATGTCGGGAAAGGTGTTCCGATTGTGAAGCGTTCCCCACATTGCCTGCTTCTTTGGTTACAACTGACATGTCACGACTACTGCCCTAGACGATAGTGATGATGATGATGATGATCATGTTATGGTGGTGAGTATAGCATAGCCTCTGGAAAAGAGTAATGTAAATTAAATTATCAAATGGCTCTGAGCGCTATGGGACTTAACATATTAGGTCATCAGTCCCCTAGAACTTAGGACTACTTAAATCTAACTAACCTAAGGACATCACACACAACCATGTCCGAGGCAGGATTCGAACCTGCGACCGTAGCAGTCCCACGGTTCCGGACTGCAGCGCCTAGAACCGCACAGGCCACCGCGGCCGGCATTCAATTATCGATATTCATCAACAATGGAAGCGCTCTCTGCGCCCTTAGATGGTCAATAATTACTATCTCTGTATCGTAGTATACGGGGTGGTCCATTGATAGTGACCTGGCCAAATATCTCACGAAATAAGCGTCAAATGAAAAAACTACAAAGACCGAAAGGGGGAAACCAGATGGCGCTATGGTTGGCCCGCTAGATGGCGCTGTCATATGTCAAATGGATTTTTAAATAGGAACCCCCATTATTATTTCATATTCGTGTAGTACTTAAAGAAATATGAATGTTTTAGTTGGACCGCTTTTCTCGCTTTGTGATAGATGGCGCTGTAATAGTCACAAACGTGTAAGTACGTGGTGTCACGTAACATTCCGCCAGTGCTGGCGGTGTCTGATTCGTGATACATTACCCGTGTTAAAATGGACCGTTTATCAATTGCGGAAAAGGTCGATATCGTGTTGACGTATGGCTGTTGTGATCAAAATGCCCAACGGGCGTGTGCTATGTAGGCTGCTCGGTATCCTGGACGACATCATCCAAGTGTCCGGACCGTTCGCCGGATAGTTACGTTATTTAAGAAAACCGGAAGTGTTAAGCCACATGTGAAACGTCAACCACGACCTGCAACAAATGATGATGCCCAAGTAAGTGTTTTACCTGCTGTCGCGGCTAATCCTCACATCAGTAGCAGACAAATTGGGGAGAAGCGGGAATTTCAAAAACGTCTTTGTTGAGAATGCTACAACAACAACATAGATTGCACCTGTACCATATTTCTATGGACCAGGAATTGCATGGCGACGACTTTGAACGTCGTGTACAGTTCTGCAACTGGGCACAAGAGAAATAACGGGACTATGACATATTTTTTGCATCCGTTCTATTTAGCGACGAAGCGTCATTCACCAACAGTGGTAACGTAAACCGGCATAATATGCACTATTGGGCAACGGAACATCCACGATGGCTGCGACAAGTGGGACATTAGCGACCTTGTCGGGTTAATGTATGGTGCGGCATTATGGGAGGAAGGATAATTGGCCCCAATTTCATCGATGGAAATCTAAATGGTGCAATGTATGCTGATTTCCTACGTAACGTTCTACCGATGTTACTACAAGATGTTTCACTGCATAAGAGAATGGCGATGCACTTCCAACATGATGGATGTCCGGCACATAGCTCGCGTGCGGTTGAAGCGGTATTGAATAGCATATTTCATGACAGGTGGATTGGTCGTCGAAGCACGTTCACCGGATCTGACGTCCCCGGATTTCTTTCTGTGGGGAAAGTTGAAGGATATTTGGTATCGTGATCCACCGACAACGCTTGACATGTGTCAGCGTATTGTCAATGCATGTGCGAACATTACGGAAAGCGAACTACTAGCTGTTGAGAGGAACGTCGTAATACTTGCTGCCAATTGGGGATTGAGGTTGACGGATATAATTTTGAGCATTAATTGCATTAAAGTGATATTTACAGGTAATCACGCTGTAACAGCTTGCGTTCTCAGAAATGATAAGTTCACAAAGGTACATGTATCACATTGGAACAACCGAAATAAAATGTTCAAACGTACCTACGTTCTGTATTTTACTTTAAAAAACCTACCTGTTACCAACCGTTCGTCTAAAATTGTGAGTCATATGTTTGTGACTATTAAAGCGCCATATATCACAAAGTGAAAAAAGTGGTCTAACTAAAACAATCATATTTCTTTACGCAGTACGCGCATATGTAATAAAAATGGGGGTCCTATTTTAAAAAAACGCAGTTGATATCCGTTTGACCTATGGCAGCGCCATCTAGCGGGCCAACCATAGCGTTTCCCCCTCCCCCTCAAGCTAGACAAGTTTCGTTCTTTGTAGTTTTTCCGTCTGACGCTTATTTCGCGAGATATTTGGTCCGGTCACGATCAATAGAGCACCTTGTATAAGAAAAGGACATTTTGTTTGTTTGTCTTCTTCTTTGTCTTCCTGGTCTTGTTGGATCTGATGTCCTATCTGACGAGCGCATAGAGATCTCGGTCTGTAAATAATTAATATAATTATCTGTAGCCTTATTATCAATTATGTTAAATATATATACAATTATTTGTGGTAGAATGTGTTTTTTGTTGGTAGCAAAATGTACCTTCTCTGACCCATGGTTCATATACGTAATAATTAAAGGCTGTCCTGGCCATTTTGTGTTGTAGCGACGACATTAATGATAAAAACGCTTTTAATAGTCATTTCTTACAAGAAGTATTAAAGATAATAATCGTAATAAATACAGAACGGCTTTCTTGTAACATTTTCCTTTTCATTTTTTAGGCCAGAGGTGCAGTTTTACGAATAATAATTTTTATTAATGTGTACGCTGCCACTGCAGATAGGCAGCTATACTGTGGCATCAAGCCTCACAGAAAAGGAAATAATTAAGCTGTTTATTTAGCTGGTTTATCTCGTAACATGAAAGAAAGATTTTTTTAAAATGCATCGTGAATAAGGCGGATGTCTTCATGTTGGAATACGTATGATATTTATGGCGATAGCGCCCTGAGAAACAATTAGCCGTGACTTTTAACCAACATAAAAGAGAGTTTTTAGCAATACATTTTCATTTCCAATCATCAGGATAATTTATTTCATTCTCTTTTGAAGAAAGGTTGCGCGATATGAGGACGTACGACACTAAAGTCTTTAGCATCCGTATGAAATTGGTGTGAGACGAGTATCGATAAATTAGTTGACGGTATTATAAAACTGCAATGACAATTAAAAAGAACGAAAAATCAGCAAAACATTTACACGCGCACACACACAGACACCCCCCCCCCCCCCAACCCCACACGCACACACAGAGCAAGAGAGAGAGAGAGAGACTATAGAGGGACCGTTGATGCATACTGTACGATGTACAACTTTCTTTACCATGGATAAAATTAGGAAATGCACCCGAAATATCAAGCTGTTGTTTTTAATGTCCAACAATCGATTATTCGCCGGAAGAAACATCAAATTTATCGATCGACTGATGGAGGAACAGCGAATTTTCAAATCATTGCCCGTATTCACCTGACTAACCACTTCTCATTGTCCTCCTATGTCAAATAAAAATATTTCTGACTTTCATCCTCTCGAAAAGTTATTGATCCTTTAAAAACCATGCTTTTGTAGAACCAATATTAGAGTTAACAACAAGAAAACACAAGACGAAGTGTAAAAACAGTTAAAGGCGGGTATTTTGAGAAACCATAGAACGACCTGTGCCAACAAGCTACTAATTGTTTAAGTGTCATGTAAACACTAAACATGGCGTCTTGATATCTCGTACCCGTTCAAATGAGATGCGTAACACCTCATAAATCTTACAATACTTTCAGTCTGCTCTTACCTATCCCAGCATCGAGCGAGACGGTGCTTAGAGGTCAGACAATGGACACACTTTCTGGAGCACAGTGGTTCACATGCAGTCCATGCGTCAGTTTCCTGGGATTTCTCTAAATATTTTAAGGCGAATGCTGGAATGGTTCCTTTTAAAACGTACGTATAATTTCCTTCCCATCCTTCCCCAGTCCGTACTTGCGCTCTGCCTCTAATGACGAAACGTCAAACTTGAAACTTCCTGCCTTTCTTCCATTAAGTTAATATGAATTTTACTGGCGATTTTCTTGGAACTTAACGAAACTGCACAGTTCGTTGGTCCGATTGTAAATTATTTTATCGCCTAATAAACAATGTATTCTACATTGAAGCATTCGCTCTGCGTAAGAACGTGAACACGCTTCTGTGCGTGACCTAACACGGCTGCAGATATAGGGCGGACTGCAACAGTAAGAGAAACAAAACGGAAGATATTTTGGCCAGAGAGCCCACTGGCGAAATGCTTCATTCTGGGATCTCAGCTCTGGATTCCACACAAAGAGTCAAGAGCTAAAGCCAGGTAAGTGCGACAGAAAGATTTTTGGGACTCCTGCAGAAATAGGAAAAGGAATGAGGTACAAATATACCGTTCGCTACAAATGCTTCAATAGAAAAACTGCCGATGTTCGAGCAGGCTCAGAACCACCATCACATACTTAGGTCTCAGACATGGTTGCTTCAAAGAATGTCTGCACTGCGTTCGCCACATAACATCCCTGCTGAATGCATGCCCGTATCTTGATCGATTTTGTATATCTGCGTGATTCCACACGTGCTCTGGTGGCAGACCTGCTAAAAATGTCCTCCGCCGGCGTTAATGGCGTCCTTATCGGACAATAATTTTGAATTATGTAGAACTGACATTAACTGAAACCTTCAATCAACAAAGTGTCATCTTCCTGACGTTGGCATCGGGTACGCAACATTCTGTATTACAAAGACTAAGAAAAAAAGAACCCAGTACTATCACTGTTCTGTTCTTTTCCCGTTTGGTCATGTACGACATCGCAATATAATAACGTTGAGGGTCGGTTTCACTCCAGATCGGTAGGTGTAACCTAATGTGGTGCGCTTCTGCACTGCAATGCACGGCTGTTACTGGTCGCTTATTCGGCGTCTTCAATCAGTCCTGAGGCTGCAAATGCACGCCGTCCACCAAAAGGGCACTCCCCACTGGTGCTGTGCACCGAGTACATTTTCAGCCTCAGGACTGATTGGAAACATAAAAAAAGCCACCATTAACAGCTTTCCATTACAGTGGACATATGCACCACAGGTCTCATGTACTCCATACGTGGCACCTGAGTGCTTCTAAGTAAGCAACGACATTAGCAGCTATAAAGTCCTCGTGGTCTCCTAACACAATGCAGTAGTATGGCTCCTAACATCAACAACGATTCTTTTAAGGACCAAAGACCTAGATATTTTGGGCTCTTATAGAATTTTATTGATTTATACGAGGGGCGTTTTAAAAGTCCATGTAAAAATAAAAACTATTTATGTGTTTGGGGTAAACCTTTTTTTTATTTTTCGACATAGTCTCGTTTTAGACTTATACACTTCGTCCATCGCTTCTCTAATTTGCTGATCCCTTCCCAAAAACAGGAATTGTCCAAGTCTGAAAAATAGCTATTAGTTGCTGCAATCACCCCATCATTTGAATAAAATATTTGTCCCACCAGCCATTTCTTCAAATTGGGGAACAAATAGTAGTTCGAGGAAGCCAGGCCCGGAGAACAGGGGCGATGTGAAATGAGTTGGAATCGTATTTCCATTAATTTTGCGACCACAACTGCTGAGGTGTGCGCTGGTGCATTGTCGAGATGGAAAAGGACATTTTTGCGGTCCAATCGCCGGCGTTTTCCTCGCAGCTCGGTTTTCAAAACGATCCAATAACGATGAATAATATTCACCTGTAATAGTTCTACCCTTTTCCAGATAGTAGATGAGGAATATCCCTTGCGAATCTCAAAAGACAGTCGCCATAACCTTTCCAGCCGAAGGAATGGTCTTCACCTTTTCTGGTGCGGATTCTCCCGCTGTTTAGATTGTTGTTTGGTTTCAGGAGCATAGTAATGTAGCCATGTTGCATCCACAGTGACGAAACGACGCTTGAAGTTCTGCGGATTCTTCCTGAACAGCTGCAAACCATCCTTGCCACACTTCACACGATTCCGTTTTTGGTCAAGCGTGTGCAATCGCGGAACCCATCTTGCGGATAGCTTTCTCATGTCCTAATGCTTATGCAAAATATTATTTACGCGTTCATTCGAGATGCCCACAGCACTAGCTAACACACGCACCTTAACTCTTCTGTCATCCATCACCACATCATGGATTTTGTCAATGATTTCTGATGTCGTAACCTCCACAGGGCGTCCAGAAAGTTCAGCATCACTTGTGCCCATACGGCCACTCCGACAATTTTGAAACCACTTATAAACTGTTCTAATTAAAGGTGCAGAGTCACCGTAATGTTTATGGAGCTTCTCTTTAGTCTCCTTAAGCGTTTTGACTTTCATAAAGTAATGTTTAATCACCACACTAAATTCTTTTTCATCCACTTTTTGACAATCACTCGACTTCCTTGATTCACACGAATGCCAAGCACAAAGAAATAGACCAATATGGCTGAGACTTGGTGTGCGTTCTTCCCAAAGATGCCACTAACTAGACATGACCTCGATACGCGCCGGTAGTGCCATCTCTCGGACTTTTTACGGACTTTTCAAACGGCCCTCGTATAGAGAGAAGTACAGACATAAATGCCAATATTTATAAAAACTATGCCTGGAAAATGATGCTGGCGTCATCGCTATCCATGTGATGAGGATCAACTAAAGACGAGGGGTAAAATACGATGATACCACCTACTTGGCCCAACTTACCATCCACCTGACGGGATTGCTACATAAATTGATCAGCGAGAACACTATGAGCACCTACCTAATAGCCGATATGTCCACCTTCGCCACGGACAACAGCGGAGAAGCGTCGTGGCTTGGAAGCAATGAGGCCTTGGTAGGTCGCTGGAAGGAACTGTCATCACATCTGCGCACATAAGTCACTTAATTGCCCTGTGGACATTAAGCTGGGAATGTTAGTCTCACAGGGAGCGTGCAAGGGATAAATCCCTTCGGTCAGAGCGCTGGTTGGCCACTGTAATAATAAAGCTGAGTGAAAGGATCAACAACGAACTCGAAAGGATGTCATGTGACGTCCGCAACGACCAAACACAACGAACAACAACGAACAAAATGAAAATAAAAAAGATGGATAGAGCGTGATGGGGGCGATGAGTTCTGACGCCACGTTCAATCTCATTCCAGATGCGATTGACCGGGTTCAGAACTAATGAGCTGGGGGCAGGATATCAATTGGAACTCGCCACTGTGTTCCTCGAACCTCTCCATCACACTCCTGGACTTGGGACATGGCGCGTTATCTTGGTGAAAAACGCCACTGCAGTTGGGAAACATAATCGTCATGAAAGGATGTGCGTGGTGTGCTACCAATGTACGATAGTCCTTGCCCTTCATTGTGCCATGCACGAGTTCCTCTGTACCCACGGATGCCCAAGGGAATGTTTCTTAGAACATAACGGAGCCGCCGTCAGCTTGTCTCCGTCCTATAAAATAGATGTTAAGGAACTGTTCCACTGGAAGATGACGGATTCACGCCGTCATATCGACATGATGAAGAAGGTGTCGGGATTCGTCAGACCATGCAACGCTCTGCCACTGCGCCAGCGTCCTGTGCCGATAGCCGCGTGCCTTTTTCAGTCGTAGTAGCCGACATCGTGGTGTTTTGACATTGGCACGTTCATGGGTTGTCAGCTGCGTACGCCCATCGTTAGGCGTGTTCGGTCCACTGTGTGTTCAGACACACTTGTACTCTGCACATCATTAACGTCTGGTGTCAGTTCTGCCAAAGTTCTCTGCCGGTCCTACTTTTCCCGTCTGCTCAGCCTACGACGTTCGACATCTGTAATGAGTGGTCGCCGCCCAACCCCACGATGTCTGGACGTGGTTTCACCTTATTTTCTCTACGTCTTGAAGACACTCACCACTCCTCGAACACCCGACAAGTCGTGCAGTTTCCGAAATGCTTAGGCCAAGCCTCTGGGCCATCACAACCTGCCCACGGTCGAACTGAGATAGATGGCGCATCTTCCATTCTACACATGGACAGCACGATCACTGATACTGCATGCACGATGGATGAGTCTGACTAGCAGTCGTTCTTCATAAAGAAAGAAATGATAATTAAATCAAGACCCTAAGCCAGTGGCGGGCAAACGTTGCACGCGGCTCATGAGCACACAGCGCTGCACGTGTGCTGCTCGCGTGCAATCGTCGACCGGGACAGTGGCGACAGCCGCCAGGTTGCGGCACTGTAGTACCAGGTTAAGCTGAGGACGTTGAAGCAAAGCGACCACTACGTAGTGAACGTTGTATTTCAAGAACCGGAAAATGCAGAGTGAATCAAGGAAACGAAGAAGTGGAGATTTGCTATCGTTTAAAAAGGAATTGCTATCTTTTAAAAAGGAATGGGAGAATCATTTTTTTCTTTGTGCAAAATCGTGAAAATTCGAAATGACAGTATTCTCGCTGGTCAGCGGAAGTTTAATATTGAACGCCATTATAATAAATTTCTATATGTTCCCGTACTTAGCGCAATAAAAGAGGAAATTCTCAAGCGATTTGGGGATATATCATACTTATCCCAAGGTTTTGAATAATTCTCGAGACAATTTGCTGTTTCTGTAGATGATATTCATCCCAGTTTGCAAATGGAATTAACAGATCTACACTGTAGATTCTACAGCGTAATTCTCGTATGAGAGTAAGTTCCTTTTGGCAAGACGTGTAATCGATTTTTATCCCAACTTTCCACAGTAAGAGTTTCCTCGTCTCCATCGTGAAGCCGCGAAGATAATATGTTTTGCTCGACATACGTTTGCGATAGATTTTTTTCTGTTGTGAAAATTAATAAGTCTCGGTTATGAGCAAACATCAGTAATGAAAATTTACGTAACTGTTCGCGTTTGTCTGTATGTAGAAATTTTGTTTCAGACATTAAACGTATTGTAAACTCCACCTGTGATAATTAAATACAACATATCGTAGGTAATAGGTACTCTTTCAAACCATGATTTCTTTCAAGCACTCGTACTAACCTTATTCCTTCATTCAATAAAGCAGGCCAGGAAACAAAACGCATTACAGAGGAAGAAGCGGAGAGACGGCATGGTGGGGAGGAGACAGAAACCGGTGGCCAGCTTGTCCCTGTGTGCGCGCAGAACACCTGTTTACTGCACACGTGCAAGTGCACCGCACACGTGCAGGATTCCTGCCCGCCCCTGCCCTAAGCTGTCGACAGGTGTTGATGTACATCAACGGGGACATTTGAAAATTTGTGCCCCGACCGGGACTCGAACCCGGGATCTTCTGCTTACATGGCTGACGCTCTATCCATCTTTTTTTTTTCATTTTGTTCGTTGTTGTTCGTTGTGTTTGGTCGTTGCGGACGTCACATGACATCCTTTCAAGTTCGTTGTTGATCCTTTCACTCAGTTTTATTATTACAGTGGCCAACCAGCGCTCTGACCGAAGGGATTTATCCCTTGCACGCTCCCTGTGAGACTAACATTCCCAGCTTAATGTCCACACACTACATTCGTAGTACCCCTGCCCATTACACTCATTACTCGCGGCAGACAATCTTACCGAGTTCCGTAAGAGATCGGGCAATGCGTGAGCTTCCAGCACAGAAGAAGTAGGTCAGTGGCCGGTTAGCCTTAACTACACTCCTGGAAATGGAAAAAAGAACACATTGACACCGGTGTGTCAGACCCACCATACTTGCTCCGGACGCTGCGAGAGGGCTGTACAAGCAATGATCACACGCACGGCACAGCGGACACACCAGGAACCGCGGTGTTGGCCGTCGAATGGCGCTAGCTGCGCAGCATTTGTGCACCGCCGCCGTCAGCGTCAGCCAGTTTGCCGTGGCATGCGGAGCTCCATCGCAGTCTTTAACACTGGTAGCATGCCGCGACAGCGTGGACGTGAACCGTATGTGCAGTTGACGGACTCTGAGCGAGGGCGTATAGTGAGCATGCGGGAGGCCGGGTGGACGTACCGCCGAATTGCTCAACACGTGGGGCGTGAGGTCTCCACAGTACATCGATGTTGTCGCCAGTGGTCGGCGGAAGGTGCACGTGCCCGTCGACCTGGGACCGGACCGCAGCGACGCACGGATGCACGCCAAGACCGTAGGATCCTACGCAGTGCCGTAGGGGACCGCACCGCCACTTCCCAGCAAATTAGGGACACTGTTGCTCCTGGGGTATCGGCGAGGACCATTCGCAACCGTCTCCATGAAGCTGGGCTACGGTCCCGCACACCGTTAGGCCGTCTTCCGCTCACGCCCCAACATCGCGCAGCCCACCTCCAGTGGTGTCGCGACAGGCGTGAATGGAGGGACGAATGGAGACGTGTCGTCTTCAGCGATGAGAGTCGCTTCTGCCTTGGTGCCAATGATGGTCGTATGCGTGTTTGGCGCCGTGCAGGTGAGCGCCTCAATCAGGACTGCATACGACCGAGGCACACAGGGCCAACACCCGGCATCATGGTGTGGGGAGCGATCTCCTACACTGGCCGTACACCACTGGTGATCGTCGAGGGGACACTGAATAGTGCACGGTACATCCAAACCGTCATCGAACCCATCGTTCTACCATTCCTAGACCGGCAAGGGAACTTGCTGTTCCAACAGGACAATGCACGTCCGCATGTATCCCGTGCCACCCAACGTGCTCTAGAAGGTGTAAGTCAACTACCCTGGCCAGCAAGATCTCCGGATCTGTCCCCCATTGAGCATGTTTGGGACTGGACGAAGCGTCGTCTCACGCGGTCTGCACGTCCAGCACGAACGCTGGTCCAACTGAGGCGCCAGGTGGAAATGGCATGGCAAGCCATTCCACAGGACTACATCCAGCATCTCTACGATCGTCTCCATGGGAGAATAGCAGCCTGCATTGCTGCGAAAGGTGGATATACACTGTACTAGTGCCGACATTGTGCATGCTCTGTTGCCTGTGTCTATGTGCCTGTGGTTCTGTCAGTGTGATCATGTGATTTATCTGACCCCAGGAATGTGTCAATAAAGTTTCCTCTTCCTGGGACAATGAATTCACGGTGTTCTTATTTCAATTTCCAGGAGTGTATATGAAGATGGTATCTGTTCTTTCGGACATCACACAGCGTGCATTCAACTGTTCTTCTATAAACTAAGGCAGTTATACATAATTTTCGTTATATTGTGATGTCATACATACGCAAACGGGAAGAGAATAAAACAGTGACAATATCAGTTTTTATTTATTTATTGTAATACTGAATCTAATACAGAATCTGTAGTACAACGCGGTGCCAACGTCAGGTAGGAGACACTTGGTTGATTCAGCGTCTCAGTTAATCTCAGTTCTGTGTATTTCGTAATTATTGTCAGATAAGAATGCCATTAAAGTCGGTATTACCGCTCTCCCACTCTGTGTGTATGTGCGTACGTGTCTACAACATGTTTTGCGGATTTTTCGTTATTTTTAGCTGTAGTTGCAGTTTTATAATTCTGTCAACTGTATTGTATCGACACTCGACTCGTAACCCTTTCGTACGGATGCTAAAGACCTTGTTATCGTGCGCCCACACCACCGTATCATGATCATCATTATCGCCATCATAATCAACTAGGGAAATTGTCGCGACAGGTCGGGTGTAACCAAAGAAGCAAGCAATGTGGGGAACGCTTCACAATTGAAACACTTTTCCCCGATTAGTAACACACAACATCGAGACGAAGTGGGTGTTTAGACTATGAAGCCATGCTCGGAACGCGGTGTTATCTAATTTTTTTTATTAGCGTTTCTCATGAAGTGCCTACTGCGTGTGATCAATCTACCTGCAATACTGATAATCATAATTTGTTTTCATGCATCAGATAGAGAACGCTGAAAGATGGGCGTTTCAAAACTGAATCTGAAGAAGTTAAGGCTCTTGATGTTGTCGTGGGGCTGTACTCTGTAAATGAAATATGGATTCACCATTAGACTGTGCAGACTAATCTACAGTTGGAAAAGAGGAATGCGGAAGCTGAAAAGTTCTCAAATAGAGTGTACATCGTTCAGTTGTAGGGGAAAAGTGATGACGGCTCTTTTAGATTTGAAGGAACTTCAGCACACGGCACAAATATTAGAGAGTGCGCTAATTCGCAGCCTTGGGCAACAGACTCCACGTATCGACCGCTACAAGTGGTTCGTGCTGCCACTAGTGAGGCAGCAGTGCCATAACAATTTGACCTGGTAGCCATGGAAGATAAATAAACGAACAGCTCGGATTAGCACTGTATTAAGGGGTGTAGTGCTGATTTTCTCACGTCACATACAATGTTCAAATAGCTTAGAGGAATGCAGCCGGGTATCGTCGTCGACAACCGCCGATATTTCGACAGGAACACACTTTGCCACTTTCAGGGCAGAACTGTAGCGATTAAGCTCTCTGCAAGGAAATTTATGATCTCGAGTAAAGATAACACACACACAAACATACACACAAACACACTCACACACAAACCACTGTAAACACTAGCGCCATCACAAACCAAAGATGACCGACGCAGGAAGTTATCGATAGTGAAATTAATAATCGATTTGTGAGGTAGCATAAACTGTGTCCTTCTATTTCTTGACAAGGGAGTGAGCAGGATTCCACACAGAATTTAAACAAAACCCACCTTCCCTATTTGTATGGTTACTTTCTAAAAATGGTTCAAATGGCTCTGAGCACTATGGGACTTAACATCCATGGTCATCAGTCCCTTAGAACTTGGAACTACTTAAACCTAACTAACCTAAGGACATCACACAACACCGAGTCATCACGAGGCAGAGAAAATCCCTGACCCCGCCGGGAATCGAACCCGGGAACCCGGGCGCGGGAAGCGAGAACGCTACCGCAAGACCACGGGCTGCGGACGGTTACTTTCTATTTTAACTTCAACATCATCCCCGTAGCTGGAAGTGCTTGCCACAATCGTCGTGTTGCTATATTCCATAGGATCACCGGTGTCAATAGAATGTTCTGCAATGGCGCATTTGCTCGGTTGCTGTAAGCGTGTGAGCCACATATGCTCAATACGCCGGTCCTCCGCAGTACTGATAGTCTAGCCCATATATGAAGTGCCACAACTGCAAGGAATACGGTAGACACCCGCCTTACGCAAACCAGGTTCATCCTTTACGGAACCTAAAAGCATCCTGATCTTAGTTGGTGATCGAAAAACAGACTTCACATTATATTTCCGCAAAATGCTGTTTGAAATTCCCCCTGCGTAAGGCAAAAAGACCGTAGACTTTGGTGTTGCCTCGGTATTATCGTCACACACCCGGTGCACAATTCGTCGACAGCACAACGCACGTCTCATCTCTCTTTCACCATAACCGTTCTGACGAAAGGTGACTTCGAGGTGGCTTAAGGGGCTCCGGAAAGGCTCAAAATCATGAAAAGTTCAATTTTTACTTTTTTGCGTTTTCTGAATTTGCAGACTATTACCTTTTAATAGATATATAATTTATTCAATTCCGAAGACTACAACTATTTTTAAATTTTTTAAAAATGTGTTCTACATGGGCGTGACCCACTGTGGCGCTGTTAAACTGCTGTCAAATGGTGTTATTATTAACGTCCGTGTTCATCAGGTACATTTTAGTGCTGTGAGATGCAATAATGGAGGTGATAAAACCTATTTTCAGAGACTTAGCAGCACCTGAACTGTTGAAAAAGTGTATTCACGGAAAAACTCAAAACCCCAATGAAAGTGTAAATAGTGTTATATGGTCGAGAATCCCCAAGGCTGTATTTGTTGGAATAGAAACACGTCACTTTGGTGTTATGATGCTGTTGCGACTTTCAATGATGGCAACATCGTAAGGTGCAAGGTATGTAGAAATATGTGAATGAAGATAGGTTCTAACATGGTACGAGCGTTGCTTGCTTTAGACAAGGAACGCCTTCGGGCTGCAGACAGGGCTGTAAAGAGTCTAGAAATACAAGCAAGAGTAAACAGGAGGAGGAACAAGAGGAAGCTGGAGGAGGAGTTTGCAGAGGATGAAGATAATCCATCCTATGGACCTGGAATGCACTAAAAAGTTAATCCAATCTTTGTCGCTCGATTCCCAAAACTTTTATTTTCTCATACTAATTACATGTTTTCTAAGGATCTTCCAAACATGTTTGTTTCAAACTTTCAGTAAATGTTACACAGTACCTTCTGCATAATTTAACACAGCCTTTTTCCAAAAAAAAATTATATTTTTGAATATATAAATAAAAAATTGCAAAAAAATGTTGTGAATTTTCATTACAATTGAAAAAAAATCATCTTTAATAACTGAACTAAAATTTTGTAAAATCCCTGTGTTAAGTTGTAGCCCATATTCCAATAAATAATCTGTAAAAAGTTCAACTTCCTACCTCAAATACTTTGTGAGGAAAGATGTAATTTATAAGCGTTATTTTAACATTGCAAGTATAGGGCGTTCCGGAGCCCCTTAACTCAGCCCTTCACGTTGAGCCGGATGGTGACAACTATGAGCCTGCAGTCAGTGTGAGTGGGCCTCCTATAAACGGCATGTGCCAACGTACCATCCACCTTCCTGCTGACCTTACACCAAGGAACAGAAGACAACCATCCTTTTCCACTTCCACCTTGAAACAAGTATTGGAGTGGACTGAATTCACTTGTTCTAAAAAGCAAAATAACACATGGTGGGCGAAGTAAGGACATAAAAACGCATATCCCTTCGTTTTTATATCTTCCGTGGCTATCAGGTCATACCGTAATGGCACTCCTGTCTCACTGGTAGTAGCCCGGAGCACTCGTAGCGGTCGATATGTGGATTCTGTCGCCCAAAGCTGTGAATCAGCGCACTCTCCAAAATTTGTGCCGCGTGCTGAAGTTCCTTAGCTTGCTCCTGAAATCTGTGGACCACTTCCTGTCATTATGCTTCGCGTGTAGGCAGCAGGGGTGGACGTCCAGCGGGATGTGACGGATCCTTCTCAACGCCTTCTTCTGCTGCTGTAGCAATCACTAGAGACATATCTACGCTTATAGGCTGCGTTCCATGGATGTTTGCTGTTGAGCAGCCGATCGAGGATGACATCAATAAACTTAGCTGTGAGAGTCCATTGTACTGATGTGCCAGAGATGGTGATGTCCGGTGTGGCTGGCGGAAGTCTTTTCAATAGTAGCAGAGCATGATTTAGAAGGGAAACTTCCCATCGCATACCCCTCAGACTGGTAAGATTGCCCATTGGACATCCCGTCAAAACTTGAACACAAATCGAGCATGAAAACAGGAAAATCACAAAGAATTGCTACTCTAATCATTTACATACGCGTCGATGGTCTGTATGTTTACAAAAAAATGGCTGTGAGCACTGTGGGGCTTGGCGTCTGGGGTCGTCGGTCCCCTGGAACTTGGGACTGCTTAGGCCTGGCTGACCTGGGGATATCACGCATATCCATGCCTGAGGCGGGATTCGAGCCTGCGACCGTGGCTGTCGCGCGGTTCCCGACTGGGGCGCCTGGGGACGCTCGGCCATAACGACCGGCTGTATGTTTACAAATTAACATTGACATCCGATTAAGTTTTCTGCCTACTTCTCCTTTTTGTCAGACAGTTTAGATTCTAATTTTCAACAGCTGCTAATCGACAAGTATAGGAAGAATCATCTCATGAGCTCAATGTAACCCGTTATACTGATACGCCAGAACATTGTGACCACCGCCCACCGCGACTTTTAGCGTTGCGGGCACTTGACGTGATAGGGAAAGTATCTAACTGGGGCAGACACGGATGGGTGATCACCCTAGCGAAAATATGGGACGCAAATGGGGAAATCCATTGTGATATGCTGTTTTGACAAAGGACAGATTATTATTACGCGGAGCCTGTGAAAGGGTCTCTCGAAAACTGAATCCCGTCGAATGTTCACGTACAGTAGATAGTGGAAGTTCCATGCGGCTTTTCGCGGATAATGCTGTAGTATACAGATAAGTAGCAGCATTAGAAAATTGCAGCGAAATGCAGGAAGATCTGCAGCGGATAGGCACTTGGTGCAGGGAGTGGCAACTGACCCTTAACATAGACAAATGTAATGTATTGCGAATGCATAGAGAGAAGGATCCTTTATAGTATGATTATATGATAGCGGAACAAACACTGGTAGCAGTTACTTTTTTAAAATATCTGGGAGTATGCGTACGGAACGATTTGAAGTGGAATGATCATATAAAATTAATTGTTGGTAAGGCGGGTGCCAGGTTGAGATTCATTGGGAGAGTCCTTGGAAAATGTAGCTCATCAACAAAGGAGGTGGCTTACAAAACACTCGTTCGACCTACACTTGAGTATTGCTCATCAGTGTGGGATCCGTACCAGGTCGGGTTGACAGAGGAGATAGAGAAGATACGAAGAAGAGCGGCAGTTTTCGTCACAGGGTTATTTGGTAAGCATGATAGCGTTACGGAGATGTTTAGCAAACTCAAGTGGCAGACTCTGCAAGAGAGGCGCTCTGCATCGCGGTGTAGCTTGCTGTCCAGGTTGCGAAAGGTTGCGTTTCTGGATGAGGTATCGAATATATTGCTTCCCCCTACTTGTACCTCCCGAGGAGATCACGAATGTAAAATTAGAGAGATTCGAGCGCGCACAGAGGCTTTCCGGCAGTCGTTCTTCCCGCGAACAATACGCGACTGGAACAGGAAAGGGAGGTAATGACAGTGGCACGTAAAGTGCCCTCCGCCACACACCGTTGGGTGGCTTGCGGAGTATAAATGTAAATGTAAATGTAAGAAGGTGCACTGAACTGTGAAAAAAGAAATCAAAACGGGATCACAGAACAGTCCAAGCTTAACAAGTGTAACATCGAAGAAGACGGAAGAACCATGGCGTCGTAGTCAAGCGGTCATGGTGTTAGACTGCAAAGTAGACGAGTCGGGTTCAAACATCCCTCGTGTCACTCATTTAATTTTTTTTTTCGCAACATTACGACTCTGTAATCTTGAGAGTTGTCACACTATACGCTGTTTATAGAATATGAGCCATGTAGTAAGAATACTTTGCTGTCGCAAGTAAGCGTGATGAGGTGTGAGAGTAGGCGAGATATCACATAGACGTCTCACAGAAATGAAAACAATACATAAATGTGTCTCAACTATATTACAACAAAGAATTGCAAGAGTCGAAACTTCGAAAACGGAACGTAACTTCAAAAACCTTAAAAACATGTTTTGGCAAAGCACAGAGAAAGTGTGATTGTGAAACTGTTGCGTTCATTTGTTACAGTTTAGCTGATAAACTATTCTGTTTTCTTCACTCCCTTGGAAGTGATCATATTCTCATTCATTCGAACACCTAACTCGGGCAAGGAGGCATGCCTCACTCACTCACCAAGCGTACAAATTAGGTGCGTCGTTAACAGATTCCTATCATAAGACATATGGTATGTACTCTCACTAATGTCGTGTGTGACACACGAGACGTGTTTCCCGGTGGAGAATTGGGTTGACTTGTCACCTTGTCATCAATCGTTTACAGTTCCCATTTGAAAGCAAGTTCCTTTCGGCAGCTAATAGAGTATTTGTGCAGAGTCAACTGTCATTATAAGTCCCTTTCTTACACTCCGCTGTGGAAAACGGACGTTACACCACGACACTGACACAAATTTGTATACGGCGGACAGCGAAAATAAATAAATAAATAAATAAATTGGTGCAAGTGAGGTTTGAACATGACTCATCCGCGTGGCAGTCCAACACCGTAATCAATTAAGCACGACGCCGGTGCTGTTTCGATTTGCCATATATTGCTCTTCTTGTCCTTGGACCATTGACTGTTTCTATTTTGCTTTTTTTTTTTAATAGTTCAGTACACGTTCTTCCTGTTTTCGTGCTTGATCCTTGTTCAATTTTTGAGAGGGCTTTCTGCTGGGCCCTTTTACCACTAAATCTCAGGGGGTGCTATGGGGAATTTTCCTTGTGAGAATGTACGTTTGAAAATGAGTTTTATGAGAGCGAATCATGAACGGTGGGAAGAGGGGAAAAGAAGAGAATCGAAGCGTTTGAGACCTGACGCTGTAGGAGGACGTTCAAAGTTAAGTAGACTGATTACGTAAGAAGTGATAAGGCTGTTCGCAGGATCGACGAGGAGATTAAGATGTGAAAAATATTGACACGAAGAAGAGACAGCCTGACAGAAGATGTGTTTAGAAATTAGGGTATGACTTCCATGATACCTGAGAAAGTTGTAGAGGAGAAAAAATGTAGAAGAGACCACAGATTGGAATACATCCAAGAAATAACTGAGAAAGTTATGTCCAAATGCTACTCTGAGATGAAGAGGTTGGCACAGGAGAGGAATTTGTGACGTTCGCAATAACCCAGACAGTAGATAGATGACTCACCCCAAAAAGTCAACTAAAACAAGGCATGTTATCTGCTTAAAGTTTCATTTACTACTGCTGGACACATCACACGCTATTAACACTGCGACACAAGTTTCAGACTTAAAACAAGCTCAACAAACCGCAATGTTCTTGCGTATCCGTGCAACAGTAGGATCGTGACGTCATCGGAACACTGCCTGATATCGCGTAGTCGCGTGTCTTACTGGGCTTATAGCAGGGAAGAGTTGGCGCTGTTTGTTATATTTACTACAAACGCCAACAAACTGTTGTATGTGTAAATGAAAGAAAGTCAACCTCATACCGATATTTCAGGTGTGTCCCGTAGTGTCTTCCTGTGCGGGTGACTGGCCCACGGACGCTGTCTGGCCTTGATGTGGTCCGCCGCCTTTATCGCAAGCGGGGTGTGACGCGTCACCACGCACGCCGCGTCCTCGCGGTTTTAAACGCGATTGCCAGGCGACGGCTACCGACCCAGCTACAAGACGCTGCTTGCCCGTTACAGGTCGGTGTGGGTTTGGCTACAGCATTCTCTACGGTACATATTTAACACCAATACTGACACTTTGACTCTATGTTCTCCTTACAAGTGTTGTCCTCAACGTCGAGGCGGAAGGTGACTGTGGGTTACGACAGAAGGACTCTTAATTGATAATGTTTACTTTGGTGGAGGTCAGAGCAAGAAAATAATTGTGTACCTAGTAACGAATGCTGTCTCTGATCATGAGTCACAGTTAGTTAGTATAAATAAGATAGTACCTTACAATACACAGGGTGAGTCACCTAACGTTACCGCTGGATATATTTCGTAAACCACATCAAATACTGACGTACCGATTCCACAGACCGAACGTGAGGAGAGGGAATAGTGTAATTGGTTAATACAAACCATACAAAAATGCACGGAAGTATGTTTTTTAACACAAACCTACGTTGTTTTAAATGGAACCCCGTTAGTTTTGTTAGCACATCTGAACATATAAACAAATACGTAATCAGTGCTATTTGTTGCATTGTAAAATGTTAATTACATCCGGAGATATTGTAACCTAAAGTTGACGCTGGATTTGCCGGTGGCGTCGTAGTGTGTCCGGGTCACGCAAGTGGAGGAAGGCACGGTAGAGCCGGCGGGATTCACGGATGGGAAGGACTGTCTGTGGGGGTAAGGTAGGACGGTGGGGGTGGATGGCGACAGTAGGGACATGGACCTCCACGGCCTCAGACAAGGTCTGCTGGAGAAAGGAGGCGGCATGGGTGACATCGTCAGGGTGGTGGTAGGTGAAGGGGTGGCTATCGACCTGGGTGGAGAGGGTATCCTGGTAGGCATTCCAGTTGGCACGGGAATAATCATGGACGTACTTAGGGGGCGGGTCATTACGAGGGTCGGGGCGGGGGCGACGACCGTCTGAAATGGTGAGGAGGACAGGGAGATGGTCACTACCAATAGGCTCCAGGACATCCACCATTATGCGGCCAAGGAGGTTAGGGGAGGAAAGTATAACATCGGGAGTGGAGTTGGATTCGGGATGGGTGTGCTGGGGAATGGGGATGAGGTCGCCTTGAAGGGAGGAGAGGAACCGATGCCACCGCCGTAACTGAGCGGCGGAACGACTATGGATGTTAAGGTCGGCGCCGATCACGTAGGAGGAGAAGGTACGGTCAATGTGGGAAAGGAAGTCGAAGGGAATAGGGGCGTTAGGGCGGACATAGATGGTGGCGCAGGTGACGCTAAGGCCGGGGAAGAAGAGACTGAGGATCAGGTGTTCGGTGGAGTCAGGAAGTAGAGGTTGAAGCCGAACTGGGATCTGGCGGTGGTGACCAATGGCAATTCCGCCACACGCAATCGGGAGGGGATTATCGGAGCGGTGGAGGAGGTAGGGCGAAGTGTGGATGGTGTAGTGGGGTTGGAGGAAGGTTTCGTTGAGGAGGAAGGCATCCACATGGTGGGTGGCAAGGATGTGCAGGAAGAGGTTCTTGTTGTTGAAAAAGATACGGTGCTGTCGTGCCATAACAGGGAAGAGTGTCAAGACGGGAGAAGGTGAAATGGGCCTGGTTGTTGGAGTAGGTGGCATACATTTTTAGGTGGAAAACGGAACGGGAGGCGAGGGATATCTGATGGAGGGTGTTGGGGCGCTGGAATGGGTGAACATTTTGGAGGACGATGATGATGTCCTCAGTGGTAGGGTGTGGGCGAAGGGAATTGCCGGGAGGGGTGGGAGCGTCCAGAGGGCGGACAGGAACAGTAAGTTCAGGGGTGGTAGGAGGGAGATGGCCCTTACATTTCTGGGAGTAAGTAGGATGAGGGAGGTTACAGGTATTACAGGAGGGGGGGACTGGAGATTGGGGCACTGCCGTAAGAAGTGGGCTTGCTTACAGTGTGGGCAGGTGGGGGCCTCGCAGCACTCAAGTGTTGGGTGTGCATTATACCGCAAGCACCTCTGGCAGCGGAAGGATTGAGGAGGGGAACGGGAAGGGTCAACTTGGTATCGCTGGTGAAAGAGAAGGGCACCCTCCTTCAGGAGACGGTCTATGGAGGGGGCGTGTTCGGAAAAGACCCGCATAAGGCGGGTGGGGCTGGCTGAGTTATGGATGTGGCGAACCGCACACACCTCCAGTTGGGGATGCGCCTTGACCTCCACCAACACCTCCTCCTCTGTGATCGATGGACTAAGCCGAGTGATCATGGCAGTGAGGGTCGGCGGGTGACGTGTACGTTGGGGTTGGCGGGAGGGAGGTGGGGAAGGAGCAGGGGTGAGGGAGGCATTAGGGTCAAAGCGGGTGACAGGGATGTGGGAAAGGAGATCTGTGTGAAGAGTAGGGCTGGTGGAGAAGATGACTGAATCACAGCGAGGAGTGAGGAGGGAGATGGAGGCACCGGGAAAATGCTGGCGAAGGAAGAGGGTGAGGTTCCAGGCCTCAAGAAGGGTGGGAACAGGCTGGTAGAGGAGGTAGCGGTAGGAGGAGGAGGAGGATGTGGAGGAGGAGGGGGCAGGGACAGGCGGGGAGACATCCATGGCATCCTGGGCAGGGGAAGGGCGACGAGGCGGAGCCTTTTTAGATGCAGAGGAGGCAGGGGTGACACTGGGGCGTTTGACGGTGGCGGAGGAGGTGTGGGGGAAGGCAGCAACTGGAAGGTGGCGTGGAGGTGCAGATCCAGGAGCTGGAGTCAGCGCCAGAGATGGTGAGGGCGAAAGTGATGGCGATGGCGATAGCGATGGCGATGATGATGATGAAGATGAAGAAGAGGGCGAAGGTGAAAGTTGAGTGTCAGCCGTGGCCCTCCGGGCCACCACCCAAGCGGGAGCTGCAGAAAGAGAAGGAGCAGAGGAGGAAGTGGAGGGAAGGGATGAGAGGGGACACAGCAGGGAAGAGCCGGGCATGGGCAACAAAACATGAGGGAGATGGGAGAGTGAGGAATGGGGGGATGGACTGAGGTAGAGGGGTGATTGGGCACACCATGAGATAGTGGTGGCGGTGGCAGAGGGAGACGTATATAAGATGGCAGTGGTGGTGGCTGTAGTAGTGGTGGTGGGGGTTCATGGCAATAAGGGGAAAAACACAGGACAGGAAAAAGAAGCAAACGAGGGATGGGCGAGGTGACGAGAAACACAGAGTAAAAGGGACGGAGAACGATAAGGGAGACTGGGGCCGAAGCCCCACTCTGCTAGTGCTGGCGGATGGGGGGGGGGGGGGGGCGGCCCGGCTGGCTCGCTGGTGGAGACGCCGCTGCTGCAGCTGCTGCTGCTGCTGGAGGCTGGCTGGGACCGCTGCTGGCTGGGACCACTGCTGGCTGCTGGCTCGAACTGCTGCTGGCTGCTGGCTGGGACCGCTGTTGGCTGCTGGTTGGGACCGCTGCTGGCTGCTGGCTGGGACCGCTGCTGGCTGCTGGCTGGGACCGCTACAGCCTGCTGGCTGGGGCCGCTGCTGGCTGCTGGCTGGGACCGCTGCTAGCTACTGGCTGGAACCGCTGTTGGCTGCTGGTTGGGACCACTGCTGGCTGCTGGCTGGGACTGCAGCTGGCTGCTGGCTGGGACCGCTGCAGCCTGCTGGCTGGGACCGCTGCTGGCTGCTGGCTTGGACTGCTGGTGGCTGCTGGCTGGAACTGCTGCTGTCTGGGACAGCTGCTGGCTGCTGGCTGGGACAGCTGATGCCTGGGACCGCTGCTGGCTCCTGGTTGGAACCACTGCAGGCTGCTGGCTGGGACAGCTGCTGGCTGCTGCCTGGGACCGCTGCTAGCTGCTGGCTGGAACCGCTGTTGGCTGCTGGTTGGGACCGCTGCTGGCTGCTGGCTGGGACTGCAGCTGGCTGCTGGCTGGGACCGCTGCAGCCTGCTGGCTTGGACTGCTGGTGGCTGCTGGCTTGGACTGCTGGTGGCTGCTGGCTGGAACTGCTGCTGTCTGGGACGGCTGCTGGCTGCTGGCTGGGACAGCTGATGCCTGGGACCGCTGCTGGCTCCTGGTTGGAACCACTGCAGGCTGCTGGCTGGGGCCGCTGCTGGCTGCTGGCTGGGACCGCTGCTAGCTGCTGGCTGGAACCGCTGTTGGCTGCTGGTTGGGACCGCTGCTGGCTGCTGGCTGGGACTGCAGCTGGCTGCTGGCTGGGACCGCTGCAGCCTGCTGGCTTGGACTGCTGGTGGCTGCTGGCTGGAACTGCTGCTGTCTGGGACAGCTGCTGGCTGCTGGCTGGGACAGCTGATGCCTGGGACCGCTGCTGGCTCCTGGTTGGAACCACTGCATTCTGCTGGCTGGGGCCGCTGCTGGCTGCTGGCTGGGACCGCTGCTAGCTGCTGGCTGGAACCGCTGTTGGCTGCTGGTTGGGACCGCTGCTGGCTGCTGGCTGGGACTGCAGCTGGCTGCTGGCTGGGACCGCTGCTGGCTGCTGGCTTGGACTGCTGGTGGCTGCTGGCTGGAACTGCTGCTGTCTGGGACGGCTGCTGGCTGCTGGCTGGGACAGCTGATGCCTGGGACCGTTGCTGGCTGCTGGCTGGGACCGCTGCAGCCTGCTGGCTTGGACCGCTGCTGGCTGCTGGCTGGGACTGCAGCTGGCTGCTGGCTGGGACCGCTGCAGCCTGCTGACTGGGACCGCTGCTGGCTGCTGGCTGGGACTGCAGCTGGCTGCTGGCTGGGACCGCTGCAGCCTGCTGGCTTGGACTGCTGCTGGCTGCTGGCTGGGACAGCTGGTGGCTGCTGGCTGGAACTGCTGCTGTCTGGGACGGCTGCTGGCTGCTGGCTGGGACAGCTGATGCCTGGGACCGCTGCTGGCTCCAGGTTGGAACCACTGCAGGCTGCTGGCTGGGACAGCTGCTGGCTGCTGCCTGGGACCGCTGCTGGCTGCTGGCTGGAACCGCTGTTGGCTGCTGGTTGGGACCGCTGCTGGCTGCTGGCTGGGACTGCAGCTGGCTGCTGGCTGGGACCGCTGCTGGCTGCTGGCTTGGACTGCTGGTGGCTGCTGGCTGGAACTGCTGCTGTCTGGGACGGCTGCTGGCTGCTGGCTGGGACAGCTGATGCCTGGGACCGTTGCTGGCTGCTGGCTGGGACCGCTGCAGTCTGCTGGCTTGGACCGCTGCTGGCTGCTGGCTGGGACTGCAGCTGGCTGCTGGCTGGGACCGCTGCAGCCTGCTGACTGGGACCGCTGCTGGCTGCTGGCTGGGACTGCAGCTGGCTGCTGGCTGGGACCGCTGCAGCCTGCTGGCTTGGACTGCTGCTGGCTGCTGGCTGGGACAGCTGCTGTCTGGGACGGCTGCTGGCTGCTGGCTGGGACAGCTGATGCCTGGGACCGCTGCTGGCTCCTGGTTGGAACCACTGCAGGCTGCTGGCTGGGACAGCTGCTGGCTGCTGCCTGGGACCGCTGCTGGCTGCTGGCTGGAACCGCTACAGCCTGCTGGCTGGAACCACTGCTGGCAGTTGGCTGGGACCACTGCTCGTAGCTGGCTCGAACCGTTGAAAGCTGCTGGCTGCTGGCTGGGAAGGCAGCTGGCTGCTGCCTGGACCCGCAGCTGGCTGCTGGCTGGGACCGCAGCTGGCTGCTGGCTGGGACCGATGCTGGCTGCTGGCTGGGACCGCTGCAGGCTGCTGGCTGGAAATGCTGCAAGCTGCTGGCTGCAACTGCTATTGGCTACCAGCTGGGACCGCTGCTGGCTGCTAGCTGGGACCACTGCTGCCTGCTGGCTGGAACCGCTGCAAGCTGCTGGCTGCTGGCTGGGACAGCTGCTGGCTGGGCCCGCTGCTGGCTCCAGGCTGGAACCGCTGTAGGCTGCTGGCTGGGACTGCTGCTGGCTGCTGGCTGTCACTGCTGCTTGCTGCTGGCTGTCACTGCTGCTTGCTGCTGGCTGGAACCGCTGCTGGCTGCTGGCTAAGACCGCTGCTGGGTGCTGGCTGGGACCACTGCTGGCTGCGGGCTGGAACCGCTGCAAGATGCTGGCTGCTGACTCGGAGAGCAGCTGGCTGCTGACTGGGGCGGCTGCTGGCTGCTGGCTGGGACCGCTGTTGGCTGCTGGCTGGGACCGCTGCTGACTGCTGGCTGGGACCGCTGCTGGCTGCTAGCTGGAGCCGCTACAAGCTGCTGGCTGCTGCCTGGGACAGCTGCTGGCTGCTGGCTTGGACAGCTGCTGGCTGCTGGCTGGGATCACTGCTGGCTGCTGGCTGGGACCGCTGCTGACAGCTGGCTGGGACCGCTGCAAGCTGCTGGCTGCTGGCTGGGACGGCTGCTGGCTGCTGGCTGGGACCACTGCTGGCTGCTGTTTAGACCTGCTGCAAGCTATTGGCTGCTACCTGGAGCCGCTGTAAGCTGCTGGTTGCTGCCTGGGACGGCTGCTGGCTGCTGGCTTGGACAACTGCTGGCTGCTGGCTTGGATCACTGCTGGCTGCTGTCTGGGACCGCTGCCGGCTGCTGGCTGGAACCGTTGCTGGCTGCTGGCTGGAACCACTGCGAGCTGCTGGTGCTGGCTGGAATGGCTGCTGGCAGCTGGCATGGACCGGTGCTGGCTTGTGGCTGGAACCGCTGCAAGCTGCTGGCTGCTGGCTGGGACGGCTTCTGGCTGCTTGGGACCGACGCTGGCTGCTGGCTGGGACCACTGCTGGCTGGGACTCCTATTGGCTGCTGGCAGGAACCGCTGCTGGCTGCTATCTGGAACCGCTGCAAGCTGCTCGGTGCTGGCTGAGCAGGCTACTGGCTGCTGGCTGGGACCGCTGCTGGCTGCTAGCTGGAACCGCTGCAAGCTGCTGGCTGGGATGGCTGTTCGCTTGGACCGCTGCTGGCTGCTGGCTGGGACCACTGCTGGCTGCTGTCTGGGATCGCTGCTGGCTGCTGGCTGGAACCACTGCAAGCTTCTGGCTGCTGGCTGGGACGGCTGCTGGCAGCTGGCGTGGACCACTGCTGGCTTCTGGCTGGAACTGCTGCAAGCTGCTGGCTGCTGGCTGGGACAGCTGCTGGCTGCTGGCTGGGAATGCTACTGGCTGCTGGCTGGGACCGCTGCTGGCTTGGACCACTGCTGGCTGGGACTGCTACTGGCTGCTGGTTGGGACCGCTGCTGGCTGCTGGCTGCTGGCTGCTGACTGCTGGCTGCTGACTGCTGGCTGCTGACTGCTGGCTGCTGGCTGCTGGCTGGAACCGCTGCTGGCCACTGGCTGGAACCACTGTTCGCTGGTGGCTGCTGGCCGCTGGCTGATGTCTGGACCGCTGCAGGGTGGGTGGCACCTGCAATAGACCTATTGCACCAATAGGGATAGAGAACATATACGAAGGAGAGCTGCACGTAGGGTCCTAGGTATCTTCGACGCACGGGAGAGGATAGTTGAGATGATGAAGAAACTGAACTGCTAGTCACTTGAAAATATATGCAAACTGTTGTATTGGTGCATACGCACAAAGCTTTATAAACCAGCTTGAAGTGATGAATCTAGGAACAGAGTACAACTCACTAGGTATCGGTCGCATAGGGACTGCGAGGACAAGATTAGAATAATGACAGCGAGTACACAAAGGTAAAGTAATCATTTTTGCCGCTTTCCATACGGGAATGGAACCGGATGACGCCCTAATAAAAGGTGCAATAGGAAGGATTCTGTGCCACGCGCTTCACACTGGTCTGCATGCACTGTACATACTGGTGATGAAAATTTTCTGCACAATCAGGAATCGAACAGTCTTACCTCCGAGTCAAACGCCACCGCATAGCTTTACCTTAGCGACCTCGGTTTCTGAGATGGGTACATGCAAAGCATACGACGACGCTTAGGATGGACGTCGAGACAGATTTTTTTTAGTAAACATCAATTTATCAGATACATGATTTATGTACTTGAAAAAAAAGTCATCCAAATGTGAAATAAGCGGCATCTAATACGCGAGTAAAGCGCATTTCAAATTTGTTAATTAATTATCTAAGCTGCCTATCGTTTCACACGTGTTGTGTAGCAGTGCTACTCAGTGTTGCTGTCACCTGGGCTGGGAGACGACAAAATCGCCAGTAAAGGACGACCCAAATACAAAATTGGGAGTACCGCCAGAGTAGTTAACCCAACAAGACTCACTCGGATTGTCAAGTAACTAACTTCTTATTTAGGTTCAGGTCACTGATAACTGGTTTTTACCCCATCTACATATTAGTTAACAGCACACTGCAAGAAGTCATTAGGTTTTTTTCTCTTTAGTCATCAGTCTACTGACTGACTGGTTTGATGCGGCCCACCACGAATTCCTTTCCTGTGCTAACCTCTTCATCTCAGAGTAGCACTTGCAACCTACGTCCTCAATTATTTGCTTGACGTATTCCAATCTCTGTCTTCCTCTACAGTTTTTGCCCTCTACAGTTCCCTTTAGTACCATGGAAGTCATTCCCTCATGTCTTAGCAGATGTCCTATCATCCTGTCCCTTCTCCTTACCAGTGTTTTCCACATATGCCTTCCCTCTCCGATTCTGCGTAGAACCTCCTCATTCCTTACCTTATCAGTCCACCTAATTTTCAACATTCGTCTATAGCACCACGTCTCAAATGCTTCGATACTCTTCTGTTCCGGTTTTCTCAGTCCATGTTTCACTACCATACAATGCTGTACTCCAGACGTACATCCTCAGAAATTTCTTCCTCAAATTAAGGCCGGTATTTGATATTAGTAGACATCTCTTGGGCAGAAATGCCTTTTTTGCCATAGCGAGTCACTTTTGATGTCCTCCTTGCTCCGTCCGTCATTGGTTATTTTACAGCAAAGATAGCAGAATTCCTTAACTTCATTGACTTCGTGACCATCAATCCTGATGTTAAGTTTCTCGCTGTTCTCATTTCTACTACTTCTCATTACCTTCGTCTTTCTCCGATTTACTCTCTAACCATACTGTGTACTCATTAGACTGTTCATTCCGTTCAGCAGATCATTTAATTCTTCTTCACTTTCACTCAGGATAGCAATGTCATCAGCGAATCGTATCATTGATATCCTTTCACCTTGTATTTTAATTCCACTCCTGAACCTTTCTTTTATTTCCATCATTGCTTCCTCGATGTACAGATTGAAGAGTAGGGGCGATAGGCTACAGCCTTGTCTTACACCCTTCTTAATACGAGCACTTAGTTCTTGATCGCCCACTCTTATTATTCCCTCTTGGATGTTGTACATATTGTATATGACCCGTCTGTCCCTATAGCTTACCCCTACTTTTTTCAGAATCTCGAACAGCTTGCACCATTTTATATTGTCGAACGCTTTTTCCAGGTCGACAAATCCTATGAAAGTGTCTTGATTTTTCTTTAGCCTTGCTTCCATTATTAGCCGTAACGTCAGAATTGCCTCTCTCGTCCCTTTACTTTTCCTAAAGCCAAACTGATCGTCATCTAGCGCATTCTCAATTTTCTTTTCCATTCTTCTGTATATTATTCTTGTATGCACCTTCGATGCATGAGCTGTTAAGCTGATAGTGCGATAATTCTCGCATTTGTCAGCTCCTGCCGTCTTCGGAATTGTGTGGATGATGCTTTTCCGAAAGTCAGATGGTATATCGCCAGACTCATATATTCTACACACCAACGTGAATAGTCGTTTTGTTGCCACTTCCCCCAATGATTTTAGAAATTCTGATGGAATGTTATCCATCCCTTCTGCCTTATTTGACCGTAAGTCCTCCAAAGCTCTTTTAAATTCCGATTCTAATACTGGATCCCCTATCTCTTCTAAATCAACTCCTGTTTCTTCTTCTATCACATCAGACAAATCTTCACCCTCATAGAGGCGCTCAATGTATTCTTTCCAACTATCTGCTCTCTCCTCTGCATTTAACAGTGGAATTCCCGTTGCACTCTTAATGTTACCACCGTTGCTTTTAATGTCACCAAAGGTTGTTTTGACTTTCCTGTATGCTGAGTCTGTCCTTCCGACAATCATATCTTTTTCGATGTCTTCACATTTTTCCTGCAGCCATTTCGTCTCAGCTTCCCTGCACTCCCTATTTATTTCATTCCTCAGCGACTTGTATTTCTGTATTCCTGATTTTCCCGGAACATGTTTGTACTTCCTCCTTTCATCAATCAACTGAAGTATTTCTTCTGCTACCCATGGTTTCTTCGCAGCTACCTTCTTTGTACCTATGTTTTCCTTCCCAACTTCTCTTCAACTGTACTGCCTACTGCGCTATTCCTTATTGCTGTATCTGTAGCGTTAGAGAACTTCAAACGTATCTCGTCATTCCTTAGTGCTTCCGTATCCCACTTCTTTGCGTATTGATTCTTCCTGACTAATGTCTTGAACTTCAGCCTACTCTTCATCACTACTATATTGTGATCTGAGTCTATATCTGCTCCTGGGTACGCCTTACGATCCAGTATCTGATTTCGGAATGTCTGTCTGACCATGACGTAATCTAACTGAAATCTTCCCGTATCTCGCGGCGTTTTCCAAGTATACCTCCTCCTCTTGTGATTCTTGAACAGGGTATTCGCTATTACTAGCTGAAACTTGTTACAGAACTCAATTAGTCTTTCTCCTCTTTCATTCCTTGTCCCAAGCCCATATTTTCCTGTAACCTTTTCTTCTACTCCTTCCCCTACAACCGCATTCCAGTCGCCCCTGTCTATTAGGTTTTCGTCCCCCTTTACATACTGCATTACCCTTTCAATATCCTCATATACTTTCTCTATCTGTTCGTCTTCAGCTTGCGACGTCGGCATGTATACCTGAACTATCGTTGTCGGTGTTGGTCTGCTGTCGATTCTGATTAGAACAACCCGGTCACTGAACTGTTCACAGTAACACACCCTCTGCCCTATTTTCCTATTCATAACGAATCCTACACCTTTTATACCATTTTCCGCTGCTGTTGATATTACCCGATACTCATCTGACCATAAATCCTTGTCTTCCTTCCACTTCACTTCACTGACCCCTACTATATCTAGATTGAGCCTTTGCATTTCCGTGCTCAGATTTCATAGTTTCCCTACCACGTTCAAGCTTCTGACATTCCACGCCCCGACTCGTAGAACGTTATCCTTTCCTTGATTATTCAATCTCTTTCTCATGGTACCCTCCCCCTTGGCAGTCCCCTCCCGGAGATCCGAATGGGGGATTATTCCGGAATCTTTTGCCAATGATCATCATGACACTTCTTCAAATACAGGCCACATGTCCTGTGGATACACGTTACGTGTATTTAATGCAGTCGTTTCCATTGCCTTCTGCATCGTCATGTTGATCATTGCTGATTCTTTCGCCTTTAGGGGCACCACCCCTAGGACAAGAGAGTGCCCTGAACCTCTATCCGTTCCTCCGCCCTCTTTGACAAGGCTGTTGGCAGAATGAGGCTGACTTCTTATGCCAGAAGTCTTCGGTCCGCAATGCTGATTATTTATCAAAATTTAGGCAGTGGCGGAGATCGAACCCGGGACCGAAGACGTTTTGAATATGAATCAAAGACGCTACCCCTAGACCACGGATTACCGCCGGAGATGTGGACTAGGGCAGAGCCGGTCCCTATATAGGAAACCAGAGGGAGCGGCTATTGGCCGCTGTCTGCACGTGGCTTGGCGGTGGCGCCGTCGCTGCGCGGAAGAGCCGCCGCGGACTCGGAGCCCTCTATGGGCTGGCCGCGTCCATTTGTTCTGGCGCGTGTTCGACTTCCGCGGCGGGAGGTACTAAAACAATGATAGACAATGACTGCCAGCAACAATTGGGAGGAATTCGCAAGTCTGTTTCCCAAATGCGACACTGAATTTTAAGGCTAAAGCTCTCGGATATCTCTTTGTCAGATGCTCACCTCTGCACAGGTCGGTAGTACTCGAATTGTAAAAAGCCGTTTCGAATACCGCCCTGATACAGTTCCTCATCACTCTCTCATTTCAGGTCAGCACATTTCTCGCTTTCAATACGTTTTTGCTTTGTCTTCCGTTTCCGTTCCAGAGTCTCTCAGGAAATATCCACCAGCACCAGTGCTGAACAGAGAGTGCAACCAAGACTACAAGATACCAGACAGCGACGTCGTTCTGGAGAAGGGCACTCCAATAGTGCTGTCTGTGCTGGGCCTCCACCACGATCCCACGCATTTCCCTGACCCCGACCGCTTCGACCCTGAGAGGTTCTCCGAAGAGTCCAAAGCTAAGTGCCACCCCTATGTCTACCTGCCTTTCGGGGAGGGACCACGCATTTGCATAGGTGAGTACGTTGTTGGCTGATGCCTGTGTTAAGTTACATTGTCACCTCATGGTAGCATAGATTGGCAGAGTGACCACTTTTCACAGATTTTCGTATTGTCCGTCCTGTATTGTTGTGTTTTCCAATGTAGTTCACTCTATGGTCATAGAAGAGATGCGATATACTACGTGTGGACTGTCTCAGTAAAAGTTTCATTGCTGTACACACCGTTTTCTGAGCAACAGTTCCATCTTCATCCGTACTCTGCAAACCTCTGTGAAGTGCATGGTTCACGGTACACTGTACCAGTTTACACAGTTTTTTCCTGTTTCATTCACGTACAGAACGAGGTAAGAGTGACTGCTTAAACGTCTCTCATAGCGATGTAAATTAGTCTAATCCTACATGAATCCTACAGGAGCAGTTGTAGGTAATTGTGGTTTTTTTACGAGACTGATCACTTAAGGTTGTTTCTTGAAACTTAACGAGTGATTCTTCATGGTATAGTTTGCGTGTGACTTTAGGCGCTCGCCAGTTCAGTTCTTTCACCGTCTGCAGCTCGCCCTTTCATGGGTGATACAAACCTGTTGCTATTCACGCTGTCCTTCTTGGCGTCTGTTCGGTATAATCTGCTGCACCTACCTGGTACAGGTCGCAAACACTTTATTAATATTCTACGGCGGTCACACAAATGATTAGTAAGAAATCTCTTTTGTAGACTGATTGCTTTCTACCAACGACCCCCGTCGGAGGTTCGAGTCCTCTCTTGGGCATGAGTGTGGGTGTTGCCCTTAGCGTAACTTAGTTTAAGTTAGATTAAATAATTCCTAGGCTTAGGGACTGATGACGTCAGCAGTTTGTTCCTATAACACCTTATCACAAATTTCCAAATTTCTTCCAACGAGCCACAGACTGCCATCGGCTGTACCTATGACGGAGCCTCTGTCATTAATCCATTTCATACGCCTAGAAATTCTTACACCCATACAGTGCTATGAAGTGACCAATTCCAGCTACGACTCACTGATATTGTGGACCTATGATACCATTTTTTTTCGTTTTCTGATGTGCACAATTTTACATTTCTGAACATTGAAAGCAAGCTACCAACTATTCATTGCACCACTTGAAAATCTTGCGAAGATCTGGCTGAATATGCGTGTAAATTTTTCAGAGATTACTCCATTATGGATAATTGCATCATATATGAAAAGTCTGAGGTTATTGTTAATACTTCCTGCAAGGTAATTAATATACATCATGAACAATTTCATGTTACTAACGTTATATTTAGATGTCTGTGATAGAAATAAGGTAAAATTGAGACAAGCTGTAATCCACAGATAAGATGTTTAGTGTTGAGTGCTCCACCAGACTCCAGTGCGTATGAGACAGATCATAATGTCAGTTGGGCAATATGTTTATGAAAGTGTGACGTGAGACATCAACGCTCAAAGTTTACAGCCAGTGCAATGCCCGCCGCTTCGCCAATCAGCCATCTCATATGTTAGCTGGTCGCCAGCTCTAAACCTTCCTCAACAATTGCATACCAAGCGAGCAGTGCATACCGACCTTCCGGCATGCGTGAAGCAAGGTAAAAATATTAAGCGGTGTGCTACGTTGCTAAAAATGTATTTTTGTCACGCAAATAGTAGCAAACCGTAGTGTCATTTACTGAATACTATATATCATATATTATGGCGAAGTTTCATTACGGTTGATACACTGGTGGATTTATCTTTTCTGGTTGCCCCATTTAGACTGGTGTGTTCAGTGTCTGAATCGGCACTAAAAGCAGGATTATTAGCAATTATACTACGTTCATATGAGGAAGTAAACACGCAAAGACTAAGGCCATGAATAATTTCACTTTTCGGTATATAATAAGGTTGGGTTGCTACCTAGTAAGTATGCAAACCGGACAAAAATAATCAGTCACCTTCGGGAGACATCTCGCTTGTACTACGTGACACCACCTCATGAGCTCTGATTCAGCCAGGGAGATCTACGACACCTATTTATTTCAGCCTCCGACCAGTCACGAAATTTAAACTACAGTGGAAGTTGGTTGGATTTTTGCTCAAATGTGCTGCACATTGCCTGTACTACGCTCGTCTACAGCATCACGCTGCACTTCTGAGATCTAAGCGCAGAGTGAGGACGTAAAGGTAGCGAGAAAATAGTGTCTCCCACCGAACGTGAAGTGCTGTTGAAGGGTTTTGCCTCAGTTCGTGCCGCTCAAACAACGTCTCCTCCTTCATGACAGTTCTCAGCCGCAATAAAGACGTTCCTGCAGCGTTTTCGATGGAAAGGGTTTTGACCACCCACCATACAGCCAGGACTGATTTACATCTCTTCGCTCACATGAACCTGTAGCTATGAGGACAGCCTTTTGGCACAGACAACAATCTACAGGCCAGCGTGGGAAATTGCCGGAACTCGCAGGCAGCACACTGCTATGACGAGGATATTGAAAATTCAGTACCACACTACGACAAAGGGCGGTAGCCGAAAGTTGTAGCTAAATGCTACAAATAAAACAGTTTTGATTTTCGCTGTGATTTCTACTTCGCTATCTATCTGAATTTGGAAAAAAAATATCCCACGTAACATGAGGGTAACTTCAAAGTAAGTGCACATCAATGACGTACTGGTGAAAGCCACAAGAATATCAGCAATCTGAAAAGACAGACGTCTGTGCCTAAAGATATATCCAGATCTACTGCTTCCTTCTCGTAAACATACAATCAAAGATATCTGAGGCTATACTGGAAGCCTCAGCTGCAACAGACGTGTCAAAATTCAAATATTTGTGGTCCATATCTGAGAACTCACATTAGGCAAACATATACTTGCTCAGCAATCTGTAACTCCATTAACTAAAGGTTCACACAGAGAGGTCCATGATACATAACTCCTTAAGGACGCCGAAATTTAAGCAATTAAGTCTCATTAGGGTATTTAAGGCACGAAAAGCCTCTGCAGCTAGAAACAACACACACACATTTGAATTTCCTGCTTGATTATCAGAATTCTCAACACTTAATTAGAGTAGATTAGATTAGATTAAGTATTCATTCCATACACCCATAAAAGAGGGAATCCTCCTGGGTGTTGAACATGTCAGATAAAGACATTACAACAATGTAATTAGAAAAACTTGAGTTTCATTAATTTTTAATGATCTTCAGTCAATAAAAAGTAAAATTATGTACATGAATTAAATTTAAACTTCTAATATTTACAGGTCTAATACATCTGCTTTCATTAAATCCATCATTCAGACATTTGCTAGTTTCTTGGCTATTACAACCAAGTATTGTCAAAAATTGAAGTAAATTATTCGCTTCAGTGATCCTCAGGTAAGAACAGTCAGATTATGTACAAGATTAAAAATTAAACTTCCACTATTTACAGACTTAAGACTTACATCTGATTTCCATACATCCATCATTCACGCAGTAGGTAGTTACTTGGCTGTTACAACCAAGTATTGTCAAAAATTAAAGTATAATAAATTTTCATTAATATGGTCTACGGCACTTGTTGAGAAACTCGTGGATGGAATAGAAGGAGTTGGCCACCAAAAATTCTTTTAAATTATGTTTAAATTTTGCCTTGTCTGAAACTAAATTCTTAAAGGTTGCTGGTAACGTATTGAAAATATGTGTTGCTGAATATTGGACCCCTTTCTGGGCAAGAGTAAGTGATTTTAAAACTTTATGTATATTGTTCTTATTCCTAGTATTGATACTGTGTACTAAGAAATTACTGAGCGAGGTGGCGCAGTGGTTAGCACACTGGACTCGCATTCGGAAGGACGACGGTTCAATCCCGCGTCCAGCTATCCTCATTTAGGTTTTCCGTGATTTCCCTAAATCGCTCCAGGCAAATGTCGGGATGGTTCCTTTGAAAGGGCATGGCCGACTTCCTTCCCCATCCTTCCCTACTCCGATGAGACCAATGACCTCGCTGTTTGGTCTCCTCCCCCAAACAACCCAACCCAACCAAGCAGTTAGTTGGAAAGAGAGATGTACTATTTACAACAAACTTCATTAAGGAATAAATATACTGAGAAGCTGTGGTTAATATGCCCAATTCTTTGAATAGGTTTCGACATGATGTTCTTGGATTTACACTACTCATTACTCTTATTATACGCTTTTGTACTCTAAAAATTTTATCTCTGTTGGTGGAGTTACCACAAAATATGATACCATATGACATAATGGAGTGAAAATAAGCAAAATATGCCAGTTTTTTTATATTTATATCTCTTATGTCTGACATCATTCGCATTGCAAACACAGACTTATTTAGGTGCTTTAGCAGTTCGTTAGTATGTTGCTCCCAACTGAATTTATTATTAAGTTGTAATCCCAAGAATTTTACACTCTCAACTTCTCCTATTTCCATGTCGTCATATTTTATACACACACCAGAAAGAAATATCTTGGAAGTTCCGAACTGCATATAGTCGGTCTTTTCAAAGTTTAATGGCAGTGAATTGGCTATGAACCACTTATTAATGTCAGTAAAAATTTGATTAGATGCCCTTTCTAAATTTATATTTGATTTACTATTTATTGCAATGTTTGTATCATCTTCAAATAAGACATACTTGGCATCTGGTAATGTAACAGATGACACGTCATTAATATACACAAGAAACAGTAGTGGACCCAGTATGGATCCTTGGGGAACATCACTTGTAATTTCTTTCCAGTCAGATGATGTCTCTTTGCTGAAGTGTTACGTAATGACACCCTTTGTTTTCCATCAGTAAGATATGACTGAAACCACTTTGCAGCACTACCAGTGACGCCATAATATTTTAATTTACTTAAAAGAATGCTGTGATTCATACAGTCAAAAGCCTTTGACAGGTCACAGAATATACCAGCTGCCTCTAATTTGTTGTCCAATGAATTAAGGACATTTTCGCTGTAAGTGTAAATAGCTTTCTCAATATCAGAACCCTTAAGAAACCCAAACTGTGACTTTGACAGTATGTTATTTTCACTAAGGTACTTAAGTAGACACTTGAACATAACCTTTTCAAATATTTATGAAAAAGCTGGCAAAAGTGAGATCGGTCGGTAATTTGATGGCATTTCTTTGTCCCCTTTCTTGTGGAGAGGTATAACTTCAGCATATTTAAGCCAGTCCGCAAATGTTCCTGTGACAAGTGATTGATTACACAAATAACTTAAGATATGACTAAGCACACATGAACACTCTTTTATTAACTATGTTGATATGTTATCATAACCACTAGAATGTTTTGATTTCAAGGACTTTATGATGGATTCTATTTCTTTGGGTGAAGTAAGTGTCAATTCCATTTTACTGAGATTGCTTGTGTGCACTGGTCTCAGATATTCCATTGCATTATTTACTGAACCTGACAACCCCATGCTATCAGTAACAGAGATAAAATACTTGTTTAAATGGTTTGTAACACAACATGCATTTGTTACCAGGGTTTCACTTATTTTTAGAGCTATTTGTTCCTCCTTATTTCTGGTCCTACCTGTCTCTGACTTAACTATGTCCCATATTGGTTTTATTTTATTGCTGGATGTATTTATCTTCATCTCATAATGCAGGTGTTTAGATTTCTGGATAACCTTCTTCAATATTTTGCAGTAATTTTTGTAATGAGCTATAATGCTAGTATCAAAGGTGTCCCTACGTATCAGATAGAGTTTCCTTTCTGTCTCACATTATCACATGATAATGACGACGATTGATACATATGGAGATTCTTTGCAGTTTTTTCTGCTCGTTTTCTATTTCAGTAAGATGTTAGTAATCTTCGTGAAACGGCGTTCTCCGTTAAATGTTTGCCCTTATGGGAACCTGAATGGGGCCACGCTTGAGAACACACAAGACACGCGCCCCAGCCTTTGTTTTAGTCAGTCCGACCGCTTTCAGCAGCCTCCCCAAAGACGTGAAGATGTATACAGTTAGGTTGGCTCTAGAAGGTAGATCCTGTTTCGACAGTCGACTGCTTCCTTTGAGTGTCGAGGTTTTAAACGGCGACGAAAGCTAATTTGTTTGATCATCTGCAGGCACCACGTGTCTTCCGTAGTTAGTACAGTCGACCTCCATGCTACAAATGGTTCAAATGGCTCCAAGCATTATGGGACTTAATATCTGAGATCATCAGTCCCCTAGACTTAGAACTACTAAAACGTAACTAACCTAAAGACATCACACACATACATGCCCGAAGCACGATTCGAACCTGCGACCGTAGCAGCAGCGCCGTTCCGGACTGAAGCGCCTAAAACCGCTCGGCCACAGCGGCCGGCACCTCCATGCCACATGGACCTATAGCCTAGGTGTCATGTTGCAGTTATTCACCGTACCTTTGTGCCTAAGGCCTCAGACTTTCAGGAAAGGCTGCCGGTTTTGTCGAGCAAAGCAATTTGTAACACTATCACAACAAAAAGGCGAATGAATGTGTACTGAATGCAGATTGTTGAAATCACTCACAGTGTATATTTCTCATTATTGATAAAACAAGAAACTGAATGACGGCAGGTATACTGACGTACTCACCTCTTTGCACGTATAAATATATACCACTGTAATAAGATACGAGACAATTTCAACAAGCTTTCTAGTACGAGACGTGGAGTACGGTCCTTAAAAGAAGAACCACAACTCGAAACGCTGCTGAAGGGCAGTAAGAAAGGAGATAAGGACATTACTGTTTTCCTTTGCCCTGGTGTGCAAAAGCCAGTTACGGAGTGTTAAATTCCAAAAAAAACGTTGTTTACAATAGCTGTCAAATTTTCTGGTGAATCTTGCAAAACGAAATGTCGGCAAGATGACCGCTTTCTAGAACGAATGAGAATCGATGCTGAATTGTTTCACCATAAATCGCTACCCATTAACAGTAATTCCTATTAAATATAATTTGCCGCGTGTAACTTGAGTAGAAATAACGGTCAAGTTTATTAAATTCAGTGAAGTGAATTTTTTTTTTTTAATTCATGGGTAAAGTTGGTAGAAACGTTAAAATGGCTACACCGTTTGGGGTAGAGTCAGACACAGACAGTGACGAGCAAAATATGGCGAGTCACGAAACTCAAAATAATGAATTATCGGTGGGTGAAAATGAGCCTACGACCGAACATGCTGAAGAACCCACCCAGAGCGAATCTGTACGTACTAATTTCGCTGAACAGTTCACATTCTTCAGAGAACAGGTGCAAGGTTTACATCGCTCTGTTCATGAACAAAATCCACACATTAAAGAAGTTCACAAAAATGTAACGGACAGTTTAGATGCAAAACTACAAAATGTAACTGCCAATTTAATGGCATAACTACAAAATGTGACTATCAATTTAGATGCAAAACTGCAAACTGCAGCCACTGATGACTTTGACGAAATGCGAAAAACATACAAGCACTAGCCCGAAGCTGTCAATGATGTAACCAAGCAGGCCGCGCAAGTTAATGCAGCGCAAAGTACATTAGAAAATTCTGTGCAGCAAATAGCTGCACAAGTACAGGCACCCGCTATCGAAGAGGAGAAATCTGTAGAAGCGAAGTTTGTAGATAAAGGCAATCAGTTTACTCTTGACTCTGTAAACTGGTTGAACATGACAGACGACCAATTTCAAGAATGTTTACGGAACGAACTGCTGTAACCACAAAGAAAGCTACAAACGAAGCTTTGTATGCAGCAAACATGTCAGGTGAAAACACCGAACAGGTTTCTGAATGGAAACACACTTACACAAGAGGTAGAAATGTTAAAAAAGGAGCTTCAAGCAATAAAAAACGCAGCAGGTGAGTCTGATTTACGTGTCAGTAACTTGTCAGAGACGCAGACTGTGACATCTTGAGCAGCGACATCAATCAGCTGTTCGGCAACAATGCCCATTCTGCAACTCGTTCCCATAGCTTGTGAACAGCGGGGTGGCCAATTCTCTTTCTGACTTACTTGTGGAAGAGAGTTTACTAAAATACAGACAATTTCAAAGTTTTACACCCTGTCATTGAATGATAAACAGAAAATACAGTTTGTCACTACACACATTCAAGTTGATGGAGCCTTATGGGCAAGTGAAGTAATAGATTATTGTAATACTTATGAGGGATTCGAGAAAACGTTTCTAAATAAGTATTGGTCATGTAACAGAAATCTACAATTTTTTTTAGATACCAAAGTTACAATGATACATATACATACATAAATCAGTTCTGTACTAAGGGAGCCATTTTAATGGTGGTTTCAAATTATTATTTATTTAATTTTTATTATTAAATTTTATATTATTCTGTCTTTTAATATGTCTGAACTCAAATACAAGTCTGAATCAAATTACAATTATCTTAGCCAAGTGAGCCGTCAACTAAAGCAAGAAAATTATGTACTTGGAAAAATCTTGTAAAAATATTCTTTTATATTGAAATTGGAATTTAATTACCACCATATTTTTTAGCTAGACTCCTCACTGGGAATAATTTTTGGACGTGATTAACGCCTAAATGCTGTCGGACTTCGTTTTGTGGAAAGTGAAATTTTGGATGCAGGTTCTATTCTGAAAGCAAACCAAACGTATTACACTAATTGGTGCAGTTAATACGCGACCATTCACTAACAGACATTCCCATACAAAGTAATTCATGAAAAAAGCTGAGGAAAAAAGTATGATTAGTCGTAATAACAAACACAATGAACTTAAATAGTCATTTTTATGCAAAATGAGCACAAATAACAAAATCTCTATGTAACATAGACAAAGCAATACATCTTATAACCGTAACAGACAATGGCTGACCAGGAAGAGGGAGAACAAAAGAGTTGCGAGTCCTTGTTCGCTTAAATTACATAGATAATTCAATTACAGAGATATTAGATTCATTATAATCGTAGTGACTATTGTCAGCAATAAAATCATCTCAGCGCTACTGCCCGAAAACACACAGTCACGAAGTCCGGTAACACTTGGGGAAACTACAGAACTATGAGTTTCTTAAATCAGTAGGCTTGAAACCTCGTAATGACGTCGCTCAATACATTTCCCCACTGGAATATGATGAGCGAATCATATGCCAAGAATACTTCTCGCATATATCTTATGCTTCAACGACATTCAAGAAAAACGATGGAATTAGCATTGTCATCCAGCATCAAGACGCTTTAACTCTTCCATACAAGAGTTTCATATATTTGGATGGATGATTTAAGAGAAAGGATGGTAGTCATACAGCGGGATCAAAGCTTACACGTAGTCTTTGGCATTCCTGTCCCAGGAATATGAACTTACAATATACGATTTAATATTGCTTTTAAATTAACAGTATCTTGTTGCTGTTTGAAATTTTTTATTGAGTTCTTAGTTCTAAAAATAATAGTACTGGTTGAAAATGTTTTTACTTCGCATTTCAGTACTGTCTACAGCTACTGCCGAGGTATAGTTTCCCCTACACTAATATTATTACTAGTGAAATTCCACCCAAAATAGAGGATTTTAATTTATAGTTTGAACTTGGTGGCTCTTCACATTTTCCACCTAGCAGTTGAAATAATGTAATAATACAATGACGCGGATGATGCTAAAGAAATGTTCATCGCAAACAGCTGCACAAAATGAACTGAGTGGAACTCACACTTAGAACTAGCATGATTTGGACAGGTGAAACTTAAAAACTAATCTATCTAAATATGCACTCTCACATTCAAACACTCACGTCATGTGCCAAAGAGAGAAATTCTGTAAACTTTTGCTGCGCGGGATTAGCCGAGCGGTCTCAGGCGCTGCAGTCATGGACTGTGCGGCTGGTACCGGTGGAGGTTCGAGTCCTCCCTCGGGCATGGGTGTGTGTGTGTGTCCTCAGGATAGTTTATGTTAAGTAGTGTGTAAGCTTAGGGACTGATTACCTTAGCAGTTAAGTCCCATAAGATTTCACACATATTTGAACATCTTTTTTGTAAACTATTTTTTTCCTTCATTTGAAATTTTTTAACTTTCTTGATGATTTGAGTCCATTTTTAATCTTTATATATTATAATATTTATATGTTGCACATTTTTAACTTTTTTGTATTTAAAAAACTTTTTCAAGGGCATGATGCTTATATATTCGTGCATTGATATTGCGCTACTTATTGAGAAACATAAAAAATAAATAAACAGAATATCTTTACACACAGGTATATATATTAACACAGACACCCACACTCAAACACACTCACAAGCATACACACACCCACACACCCACACACACACACACACACACACACACACATATACACAGAGACACACACACACGCACATGCACACACACAAGCACTCACACATCCAGGCACACTATACATCACACATGCAATGGTTATACTATGCTAGAAGAGCCATACTGTTAGGTGCAAGCACTCACTTAGCCAGTCAGTCACTCACTCTCTCTCATTCACACCGACGGAGTGTCCCACCCCCTCTCGCGCTTCAAGTTAATAGTGTGAGTACTGGAGGGTTTCGAACCCGTCATCATTAATGGCTCCTTTAGCGTCATGAGGTGACAATCCGAGTTCAGATTGAATCCCAGTTTGCTGTTCCAAATGCGGAGGTTGCGGCGGAGCACCGCGAACACCCCTGTACGGGCACTGCAAGTAGACATAGACCACGAACACACGTGACACTGCACGTCACGCACCCTTAGTCCGCTTCTGGGTGACTCCATCTATTGTATGATATGCATACATTTTGTATCTTAGACCACGAACTCCACAATCGGCAATCATCTGCCTCATCTTTCATTGAGCCGATAACCTTTTTCCGAGGAAAAATACCGTAAGAATTATCAGCTGCATTCCCGATGTGTTGAATTCATTACCAGGACACCTAATTACTTCATATGGATCGCAGTTTTTCACCCGATAGATGAAGCTATCCATACAAAGTAACCTTGGTTCCTCGGAATGAAGTTTAGCAAACTCATAGTGGAAGCAGTGCATGTGGAGTTGGAGATGTCCAATATACACATACTCAAATAGATTGGTTTCGTAAACTCTCCTGAAATCTTCGACATCTCCACAGCAACAAAGTTCTCATTGAAAATAGTGACCTACTTAAAATTTGGTCTGGCGATGCAATTTCTTAAGCCCCAATGCTCACCCCTTTCGGTAATAATGAAAATATCGCTTTCATTTCTTACATTCTACATGGTTTTACCGAGAATCAAATTATTCGTAAATTTATAAAAATCTTTTTCTAAATCGCTAGTGGCGCCCCACTCCCCCCCCCCCCCCCCACTTCTTCGCATTTAATTCAATATACTCTTTCAACCAGGGGGACAGACTGAAGGAGATAGCCCGGGTTATTCTACCTAGCTCCATATCTAAGTTAAGACACTGCTGAAGATTACGATAATGAATTATATACCTCTGCTTGTGTCCAACAGTGATTATCAGTTTACGGATAGTGGTTCCTCGCGGAACCTGTTGCTCTGGACATAACAGCAAGTCGCTTGTCATTTCATGCAAACTAATGGGGTATATTAGGCCTGTCTCCACAGCATACAGAATATGTTGATTTAGAATCATTCGACCCTGCTATATAATTTGATCTGCATATATGTTTCAGGTATGAGGATGGGCCTGTTGCAAACCAATGTGGGTCTCGTGAACATCCTGTCGTAGTATAGTGTACGAACCACTCAGAAGACAGTAACAAACCTGGATTACCACCCTAGGTCCATAATCCTCTTGTCTAAAAGTGGAATCCATCTTCAGTTTGTAAAGCGTTTCTAGGAGGACAAAAATGAAGAACAGTGTTCAGGAACAGAGTGATCAGTATTGATGCCTGAAGTTGTAATTACTGTGTTTTGTGTTGTCTGTGTAAGTAAGCATTATGAGACGTAGATAATCCTTTCACAACGGCTTTAAACATTGTACTTGTGCACTTATTTTAAATAAGTAAACTACTTTCTGTGATGCAGGTATTAGTACTTATTTCACTTAAACAATCTAGCAATGATTGCTACTTTCTCTAAAAGGAAACTCACAGTGGCTATCTAATGGCTACTTAATGCAACTGGCTCCCTGTTGAGTGCCTATTCCATAGATGTCAGTAGCGACGTTGAGATGCTTCTATGGTATAGAAATGATACATCAAAAGGACAGAGATAAATGCTTTCGTAAAAAACCATTTTTAGGTAATTTAGTAAAAAGATATTTAGACAAATGAAAGAATCTGAATAACAAAACTGTTGTCTAAAATGTGATTCTTGAGTTTCTCCCGGCGTATTTGATAATCAAAATATCCACGGGTGTGCTGCCGGTCTATAGTGTCCAACGGGCACAATATTTCGGCGATCATACATGTCGCCATCATCAGGTGAACTGACGGACTGAGCTCCCGTGAACGTGCCGGCACGGAGATCCGTACGCTATGGCTGCTCAGAGGGAACTGGGTTCGGTCGCGGCGGCGGCCGATTTAAATACCCTCCGCCCGCGGCGCGCTCCCTCCGCCGTCCGCGCCCCGCGCCACGGTGGCGCGGTGGAACAGATTGCGACGGCGTCTGAGATGACGTCGGTGTGATGGCTCTGTCCGCCGTGGTCGTCACAACTATACGTTTGCTCGATTTACTCTTGATTAACCCAATCGCTGGTTTACATGAGGTACGATAAGAAATTACTCAAGGCTACAAACAGATTTTATATCCCATGGAGCTATAATTTCTTAATATCACCTATGTTATTATGAAGTAATAAACAAATCTAACCTTATCTTCAGAAAGAAAGAATATGGATTATTGGAAAGGCATTTACAATTTAACGTAAAAATGTGCAGTTGCATTATTATCGTTACCTTTTGGTCCCGTCTAATGATTCAGTTAATGGAGCAGTAAGAGGGAGGAGAAATGCTCAGGAGCACAAACTATGTGGAAAACTCGCCACGATTAGAAAGTAGTGCTACATTCTGGAGACATGGTATACAGGTTTGAGAGAAACAGCCACCAGTACTGCATAAAAGTATGGTCACAAGTGGACTACTCATAGATGGCAACTCCATGACACAAAGGCAATGGTCCGATCAGCAAGGACCAGTGACGGTGGTCATGTTCAGTACTAACGTGGTAATGCAGGTGGCAGGGGAACTGTGCCGATTTTGTGGGTGGAAGGAAAGAAGAGTTGTGTGTGAGTGATTGGGCGCTATACGTGGAGAGCTGAAGGGGTATGCGACAAAGTTTAGATTTTTGGAGAAGAGGATAGAGGAAAGTCGGAAGATTAGCACTTGGCTGATAGGAAGGATAGATTTATGTACGGATTTCTTGGATCTGGCAGCGAGAGTCGGCAATTGTCACCTTCAGAGAAGATTTGGGGTGTATGAAGGTCAAGAGAAAGAGGTATGTCTAGGTGGTGGCCGAGTCTAGGTGATGAATGTGAGCACGGTTGGAATTTTCTGGTGAAGTTCATACATATTTACAAAGGTACATCTATGAAACGTCTGAAGCTTAGGAACTTAATTTACTGGTAAAATATTCACGCAGAAGAGTGCAGGCGGTTTCAGAATGAAATGTGTTCAGCACCATATAGAAGAACGTCTAGTGAGTTTTAAAATATGTAAGGTGCCCAAGTAAAAGAAGTATTGGCAGACATACGAATGTGTCAGATAAGGCATTTGTAGGTGCGAATCGTAGTGGAACGATGTGATCCCAAGGTCTAGCCTGTTGCCAGATGCAGTTAGTTCTTTGCTTTTGTTGAACTTTGAGTTTCCAAGGTAGCATGCCGTAGCATATTACTCCCAAGTGTATTAGTGTTCCAGTAACTTGCACGAGATGGTTGTACAGAGCCACAATTATTGAACTATATGAAAAAAGACGTAAATTAGTTGCAAACTATGGCGAGCACACACTTTATTCAACATGTAAACGCCACTACAGATATTCGGATTTAGTTTATGACATGTTCGCTATGCCTGCCAACATTGGCGATGATGTGGCGCAGACGAATAGCAAAATTCTGTATGACCTTCTGAAATGTCGGAACATCGATGCTGCCGATGACCTGCTGAATGGCCGTTTTCAGTTCAGAACTGGTTTTGGGGTTGTTGCTGTAAAACTTGTTTTTAATATAGCTTCACAAAAAGGAGTCGCATGTGTTCAGATTCGGAGAATATGGTGGCCAGTTGAGGCCCATACCACTGATCACTGGGTACCCCTGCGTGAGAATGCGGTCCCCAAAGTGCTCGTCCAGTACATCAAACACTCTCCAGCTTCGATAGGGTCGAGTTCCGTCTTGCATGGACCACATCTTGTCGAAATCAGGGTCACTATGGATAAAGCGGATGAAATCATCTTCCAAAACCTTCATGTACTGTTCGGCAGTCACTTCTCCATCGCAAAATGCGGATTCACTATTCCCCAAATGCACCAAGTTTGCTTATTGACAAACCCATCCAAATGAAAATGGGCTTCGTCGTCAAACCATGCACATACGTATACTAATTCCCATTATGCCCCACGGCCAACCATGCAGTTTGAACGTCCTAACGCGTACCATTGAAAATTTGTGACGATTTTATTCCATATAGATTGAAACACGTATGTAACATAGCAGCGATGGTGAGGCACGTTAAAATCTTTGACCAGAGAGCCTATAATCGTAGTTAGTCTGCGCTTGACCGCGCGAGTGTTGCGAGCTGTACTCTGTTAGTAGTCGTTGAGAGTAGTTCTGTAGTAGTCGTCATGCAGAGCGGTCGGTCAGTAGTAGCAGCCCAGTGCGGTTGTGTGATGTAGTCTGTCGGCAACACTGGTCAAGATGCTGAATGAGGTATATTGTTAATTAAGGTAATCATCAGATAATTTAAAGTTCATTTATTGTAATTAATTTCCAACAAGTGCCCAATAATAATAATTATGATTTCAAAAGCAATTTTTATTGAGCTAAATTTCGTTCCATTTCCCTTAAACAAATTTCAGTTAAATTAAAAAAAAAGGAATATTATTATTTGCAATGCAGTTCCTCCAAGCTGTGCAGAAATTTGACTAGCAGTTACAATGAGGTAAGAATTTAATTCTGATTTTTGCACAGGGCCAAAGACCGATATTTCGGTTTAATTGAATTTTCATTATCACTGAGATTTTCATTAGCACTGAATTGTTTTTCATTATTTTTGTGAGGAGCTTATACTTGGGTCAGATTGCGAATTTTTGTTTAATTGTCATTGTCAGTAAACTTATTTGCTGGGAGATTACGTTAGGTTGTATTCTTGTTAACATTCAAATTATTGTCCGGTCAACATTCTTGTGGGAAGGTTTCACTTGGCTCCCATTTCTATATAATATTGTCATGTAAATTTTGTGGGGAAGTTACACTTGGCGACCCTGCCAGGATCGTATTTCGTTGAGAGTCTTTTGAACAACAGTCAGATATCTGCTCTTATTTGCTTAGATATAATTAGGATTTGGCGCAACGCTTTTACTAATCTTGTGACTTTCTTTCTACAGGTCAACGGCAATTCGTTGCTCTGTTGTATTTGTGTGTTGTTTTTGCATTTGTGCTTATCTGTTTTGTGAATATTAGTGACTATTGTAAAAATGCCGCGAAAGACTATGAATAGTGTATCGCGAAGTATTATGGATGAAATTACCGACTCAAACAACGTTACCGATAGGACTTGTGACACGCAGTGTAATGATGGCAATCCTGCGTTTACTAACAGTCAGTGCGTTCCAACCACTAATGATGACTTTCGTCTTAATGATGAACAAACGAACTCAATTGTCTCGTCTGTTAATTTGACGACAATTGATGTCGCGGAACGCTCTATTGTAACGAGCGCTGCCCAGCTTAACACACCCGGTTTGGAAAATTCAAGTAACGTTCAGACGAATTTTTATAATGAAAATGAACAGGATACACAAAGTACGACGGATCCATTTAATTCCGAAATAGTGACCGACAGTGTACATTCGACTGGCAAACCTTTTTGTAAGTCTCAGAATAACCAAATGGTTACAGAAAGCGAAACAATTTCAGATCCACCATTAATTAGCACAGAGAATAGAGCCGGTAATATTGGCTTGGAGCAAATGATGGCACTATTGCTACAACAAAGTAAAGAAAATTTCAAACAACTTAGTGAACAGGACAAAAAATTTAATAAAATTGATGAAAATTTCAAACAACTTAGGGAACAGAACGAACAGCTAAATGAAAAATTAGACGACAATTCCAGACAGCTTAGTGAACAAATTAGAGCCGTTGCCGCGCAGTGTCATGACACTAAGGAACAGTTGCGCGTGGAAATTGAGGCTTGTTCACGAAAAAATAGCGAAGAAATTAAGTCTGTTGCGCAAGAATTAAGGGAAATGCAAACAGCCGCAACAGAAACACTCAGAGACGAAATTAGCGGAGTCGCTAAACAATGCTCTGAAAAAGCTACACAATTACGCGACGAGTTTAAAGCAATGACAGCAGAACTTTCGCGCACAATGGATGAAAAGATCGACGCGAAATTCGACCAACAGAACACTCAGATTGACGAACGCTTTAATCAGCACATACAGAACAGTGATACGCGTTTCCGCAAATTTATTCAAGATCAAAACAAAGTAAAACGACAAGTCATGGAAACAATCACGGCTCAGAGACAAGAAGACAAACGTAAAATATTCGCGAAAGCGAAGACATACGTAGACAACAATATTGCCTCAGTGTCCGACGAAATTAATTCCATCAAACAGTCGACCACTGAATTACGTGACGAAATTTCCAATCTTAAATCAAAAACAGATACACAGACAGTAGATATTCAAACAGTAACAGACAGATTCGAACAATTAGAACTAACACAGGATTGCGATATCATCAAAGCTGATGTTAGAAAACTGAGCGAAACTACGCGTAAGTTGCAGAAACAGATTAATGCGTCCGATTTTAAAACCGATGATCAGGCAAAAATACTGACTGAAAAATATGATGAATTAGCCAGTCGTATTGATGCTATTGAAAGTAGTAATGATAATAAATCAGACGATACTGCACCGATTTCATTTAACCAAACATCTGAATTTCAAAATTTACAGCAGACAATTAATGAGATCGATTCATCTAACAACACGTTGCGTAGAAAACTGTCGAGTTTACAGCAAGAAGTAACAGAGATTAAAAATATTTCAGTTAATAACACATCACAGCAGGCGCCACTTTTCGAACATTTGCCAGACTCACGCAACGCGTATAATTTGAGTAATCTACAGAGAGTACGGGACTTAGATTCCGAACAACCACAGTTCAATAGATACTCTTACGATCCTGAACCTGTTGCATCACACAGAGACGATAATTTCGATTACAAACATTTTCTGTCAGTGAGAAAGTTTAAAGTTTTTAAAAACGATAGAACGCAGATTCACCCACTGGACTGGATTCAACAATTTAGCTTTGCTCTTCCACCGACTTGGCCTGTAACGCATAAACTTGAATTTATTTGCAGCTTTTTGGAAGGCGAACCGGCAACTCGTATGAGACCGATCGCGAGGCAATGCTATTCAGTAGAGGAATTTCAGAATGCTTTTCTGTCAGCGTACTGGTCGAAGACGACACAGCGCGGAATTAAAGACCAACTAATTAGTTTGCCAAACTATGAAAACTCAAATTTTCCCAGTGTAACGCAATTTTTTGAGCACATGGTACAACAAAACCAATACCTGAGTGAACCGTACAGTGAATCCGCACTTATACAATTATGCATTTCCAAATTACCACGGTCATTACGAGTGTCACTTCTAACGGGCCAGCAAAAAGAAAACATTTCAGCATTCAGAGATCTTTTACAGCTTTTAGAAGTACAACAATCTGATTATTCTTTTGTAAACAAAAACTTTTCGTATAATAACCAAGGTCAACAAAAGTACAGCAATTATGATCAGACACGTAATTCCAATAGAAAAGATAACAGACGCTTTAGAAACGACAACTACCAGAACTTTGGTAACAGCCAAAATTCTAATTATCGATATCGTCAAAATTTTCAGCAACAGGAACCACACTTTAGTAACAATAGAGGTATTTCACAACAACAACATCAAAACCAGCCGGTTAGCATACCTAACCAACAATGGAATGCACAAGGTCAACCAGGCTTTAATGTTCCGCCGCGAGCACAACAAATAGTAACGTACGGCAGCAAGGAAACAACTACGTACAAAGAAGGCAGTATTTCAATTCCTATCGCAATACACCGTATAGGAATGACTATTACGACAGGCGTAAAAATAATGAGAACAATTTTCAGCGTACATCTAACAACAGTCGGACATACCAACAGCAAAATTTTACACAAGAACCTATTCTCATGAATGAACCCGACAGTAGGTACCATCCAGAGCGTAATACGTCTGGAAGAAGTAATAGGACAGTTCAAATCGTCGAAGTGCCACAGAATCCTCCTAATAATAATAACACGTCAGATAGAATCTGACTAGATACTGTACAGGACGCATCTTCCAATATCACAAGCACTACGTTTGACACGCAAAATGTTGTTCACGAAAATGCAATTACTTTTGACGATATCAGAGACACTCTCTTGCAGGAAAGACCACTTGTTCAGAAAACTATTTCACATCCTGTTATCGAAATTAAAATTGGTTCATCAAAATTCTCAGCAGTAATTGATTCCGGATCACCTATATCAGTAATAAATGAGGAGACTTTTAACGAGTGCAACAAAGAGAATACCTATCCGACATTACCTTTAGGCAAAACAAAAGTGAAAGGAGCAGTATCGAGTAAAGGAGTAGACGTTAAATTACAGACGCATTTATCATTTTGTATTGGAGGTCATACTTTCCACTCTAATTTTTGGATTGTTCCTTTACTGACAACAGACGTAATTTTAGGTAATAATTTTCTGGTACAACACGACGCTATTATTGATTTTCAAAATTCCTTTTTAATGTTAAAGGATGAGGATGCACAATTGGCTTTAGAATTTCAGTACTCACTATCTGCGGAAGAACAAACAATTAATCGCACAGAGGTCATTTCCGTATCACGTGGCATAGACTGTAATCCCACATTGTTCACGGATACGTACGTACACAACGGTAATACTCCAGACGAAGCTGACTACGACGTGATGCAAATGATTTCCGATAAAGTTAGACAAAGCAGTGCAACTACAGACGACGAACGTACGCAATTACACAAAATTCTTTTACAGCAAGCTCCAGTTTTTGACAACATTCCTGGTACTATGTCCGGTTTTATGTATGAATTTCAAGTGAAACAGCACGACACATTTAAAGCAAAGCATTATCCCATTCCATATATTCACAGAGAACAAGTTAAAAAAGAATTGCAGGATATGCTCGACCAAGGAATTATAGAACCAGCAGTTAGTCCGTACATAAACCCGTTGCATATTGTTAAGAAAAAAGATGGCTCACTTCGCCTTGTACTTGATTCGCGTCACATTAATGACATAATTGTTAATGAAACAGATCGACCACAGACACTAGAGGAACTACTACAGAAATTTCACGGTACTGCAATTTATTCTACATTAGATCTGAAATCGGGATTTTGGCAAATTCAACTTCATCCGAATTGCAGAAAGTATACAGCTTTTCTCTGTTTCGGCGACTGTTATCAATTTTGTAAATTACCATTCGGCTTGACTATTTCTTCTGCAGCTTTTATTCGCGGTTTGAACACAATACTTCCGACAGAACTTAAGGACAGAATTACGACGTACGTAGACGATATTCTTATCGCAGAAGCTAACTGGTCTGATCACAATCTGATTCTTGAACAACTGTTACAAACTTTCCATGCACAAGGACTCACAGTTAATCTTAGTAAATCGCACTTTGGCAAAACTTCTATAAAATTTCTTGGACACGTAATTTCAGCGGAAGGCATTGCACCTGATCCGGAAAAACTTCAAGCTCTACGAGACATTACTGTTCCTACGACAAAAAAGCAACTACGCAGTTTTTTGGGCTTAATTAATTTTTTTCGTAAATTTATTCATCACTCTGCTTTAGACACACCTAGACTATGCCAACTAACAGGTAAAAACACTATTTGGTCTTGGGATAAGCAAGCACATTCTGAATTTTTGAACCTGAGAGAAGCCTTGTTAAATGCTCCACTTTTATCGCACCCAGATCTTACCAAAAATTTTTCCATTGCCACCGACAGTTCCAACACAGCTTTAGGCGTACATATTTTTCAGGAAATTGAAGAAGATGGTTCTACAGGAATTAAAAACATCGCATTTGCAAGCCGCATTCTGTCACCTGCTGAACGAAATTATTCCGTTACTGAACTTGAAACATTATGTGTTGTTTGGGCTTTTACGAGATTTCGGCACTTTCTTTATGGAAGACACACTACAGTTTACACAGACCACAGAGCGATACAATTTTTACTTTCAGCTAAATTCACTCACGACAGGTTAAGCAGATGGAAACTTTACTTGCAGGAATTTAATTTCACAATTGTTCACATTCCCGGCACACAAAATGTTGTAGCAGACGCATTATCCCGTTCTCTTTGCAACAATCAGCAAGACATCGCAACCAACTTCTGTAAAGCAAATTTCAGCATAATGTACATCCAACAAGTTGCATTTGAAAATTTTATTTCGTCGTCATTACAGGACATAGCAAAAGAGCAAAGTAAAGACAACGTGTGGAAAGAAATTAAACGCCTTTGGCAAGATAAGAATAATGTTACGATTAGAAACCATTACACTGTACGCAATGACATTTTGTTTCGCCGCTCTCATCCTGACAGCAACAATTGGTTATTATGCATCCCTGACGAACTCGTTAACAAATTAATCTGGTACACTCATTTAAGTTACGCACATTACGGAGCACGAAAATGTTTTCTTATACTGAGACAGAACTGTTATTTTAACAACATGGAGAAACGTATACGACGAGTTTTAGCGTCTTGTAAAATTTGCCAGAAAGCTAAATCAGACACCACTTCACATATTCCTCCTTTATATCCCATTGTACCTGTTAAATTAAGACACATGGCCGCAGTAGATATTTTTGGTCCGATTCCGAGAACTAACAGAGGTTTTTGCTACATCTTTGTCGCTGTTGAGCTCACTTCAAAATTTGTTACTTTCACTCCGTTACGCAAAGCTACTGCTAAAACTGTTTCGAAAGCATTTGTAAAACATTTTCTATTTCATGTAGGGCATGTGATGAAAGTAATTTCTGACAATGGATCTCAATTTCGTAGTAGCGTATGGACACGCATGTTACGAGCCAGAAACATTTCTCCGATCTATATATCCAAGTACCACGCTTCTTCGAACCCCTGTGAAAGATTAATGAAAGAAATTGGTAAGCTGTGCCGAATATACTGCCACAAAAGACATATTGATTGGGATACACACATACTCTCATTCCAAGATGTAATTAATTCCATTCCACATGAATCCACTATGCTATCTCCGTCTGTTATACTGAAAAACGTTGAACCACCAAACAAAATTAAAGAATTTGTAAATTTTCCCACATCTCGTCGCTTACGACACCACGAAATAATTGACATTGCGCTGAACAACATCAAACGTGCCGCAGAGAGCCGGAGAAGACAGCAAAAACAGGTTTGTACACGCCGCGACTTTCACGTTGGACAGAAAATATTAGTACGTACACACTATTTATCCAGCAAATTAAAAGGTAAGTGCAGTAAATTTGAACTTCTATACGCAGGTCCATATCGGATTCGCAGCATCCCTCACCCCAATGTTGTACACGTCGAAACTTTGAGAACCAGAAAATCGAAAGGCAATCACCATATCTCAAACATTAAACCGTTTATTGAATGAAATCACTTTATGATGTAACATGCTATGATGCCATTTACTAATGCAATTATTTCACCTGACTAATTACTGATGATTATCGTATTTTTCTTGGCAAGTGCCCGGCAAGGTAAGGTTAGCAGGTCGCTTTTCTTGTCGTTACACATCAGACCGTGCACATTTTCCATTTTTTTTTGTGTGTATGATTGTTTTCCTGTTTTGTTTGTATGCACTGTGAATTAGTTAAGATATAACACACACCAGTCGACTTTGACATTTTTTTTTTTTTGGCCCTATGACATCTCAACATCGTGACTTATACATTTTTTGCTGCTGCATTGTGATATTCTCTGTACATTTTGTCTTTGAACACTGTCAATGTCTTTGACATATTACGTTGTCTGTAATGTTATGCTGTATGGTTAATTGTGTCACCATAAACCAGTCATTATTTAGTGGGTATATGATTTAAATGCAAGACGTTAATCTCTGTTCATCAATTTCAGAAAGAAATGATGCGTGTAAGAAATAAATTCAACAGAAATGGGAATTTCACCTACGGAATAAACGATAGAAGATGCAATAACTTTATGAGGAAGAGTAAATGGATCAGGATTAACAAGCATTAACAAGAATATACTATACTCATCGTAGAATAGCAGTCTTAACTAATTTTTTCTTTCAGAATACAAGGTGATTGATGCAGGCTGTCGGACAGAACTACACATCTTAGTTTTAGTGATGAAATATGCTAGAGATAAGGAATAGTTGTGTAATGAGTAATGAAGTGATTTTTGCAGATGATAATGAGTGATGATGAATAATGATGAAGAGTGTGCTACTATGGATAATGAAGTTTTTCTTTACAGGTGATGATAATGATGGAGTTATGAATAATGAAGTGATGAATAATGAAGTTTTTTCTTTGCAGATGAGGATAATGTTGAAGTTATGTATTTATACTACGTAGTTGTTTAAGTATTTGTTGCAGTTTGTTCTGACAGCAGGTGTTATATTGCATAGTAGGATGACGGAAAGTTTTGGAAAGGACAGCTATGGAACACATTTATACACATTTCACTACTTGTTAATTCGAAGTTCACTACTTTTCAGCATAGTGTGCGTTTCTTCTTTCAGGTCAATAATCCATTTTGTATTTTTTTTCTCCAGCAGAAGCTTTTCAAGATACTTACTAAACCTGTTACTTATTATACCTGTTCTAGTACTTGCATTTATTTTTTTTTTTACCCATTTGTGTCTATCATTTATACATGTGATCACATTACTGCCTTGTTTCACAATCTTGCTACAGCTGACTCAGGACGAATGGCGTTACACATTTTTCATTTACAGGAACAACCCACTACCAATTTTTTTTTCTTTTTCTCTTCTGGCTTTCTCTTATAATTACCAAACGCAATGCATTGCTAACAAAAAAAATGTATTACCAGTCCCAAATAGTGATACCAGTTTGAGAAAGTTCTGAATAATACTGATCAACTCTGAATAGTATGTCACTTCAGTAATGACTTCGTAATGATACAAAAAATATATATATATAAAATAATGCTTTGTAACTGGCTAATAACTGCCACTGTTTATTGTAATGAGACTACTTATAATACCCATGATTATTAATGCTATGACTGTAATTAGCTGATTTTTAATAATGACTTCATAATGATCTGAATGTGACTCAATGGATTGTTATTACTTCTTAATGATCTGAATAATACTGAATGATGAACAATGTTTTATTCTATTCAATACTTGATGGCCACTGAGTGCCAATAATTAATGTCACTCAATGAATTATGTTATTAATTATGCCATTAATTAGCTCTTGTTTTCAATGTTGATACTTTGTAACTGGAAAAGAATATGATTCTTACTATATTGAAATGACAAATGATTAACTATGCTTTATAATTGGGAAAGAATGTGATTGTTTAATAATGCTTTGTAATTAGGAAAAGGCTAATGATTCTTACTGTATTGGAATAACAAATAATTAATTAACGATGCCATACTTTGTAACTGGAAAAGAATGCGATTGTTTCATAATGCTTTGTAATTAGGAGAAGGCTAATGATTATTACTATATTGGAATGACACATAATTAATTAACTATGTTATACTTTGTAACTGGAAAAGAATGCGATTATTTAATAATGCTTTGTAACTAGGAAAAGAAGGTTACTGATTCTATGTAAAACAATTAATGAACATTTTTCTGTAATACTACATACTTGGTACAGAAATGTTCAATCGCTGGGCTACGAATGCCCCAAACTACTAATGAAGACTGTAATTGTCAATATTATGTGACTTAATGTCCTTCACCTCATGAGCTAACTACCCTGAATTATTGCAATGTCCAATTGTCCTGTCTATCCTAGTGATCATGGAGCACTATCTTTGGTTTTGCACTAATTCTACGTTGGTGTGCCTTGTAAGAGCGTGGTGTTGACACGACATGCTGTCCACCACCGTGAGCGATGAAGACGTTATTATGGTCCCACTGCTTGGTGTACCTAGTGTACTGCCAAAATGAGAACATGGAACATTAGTACGACAGTTCAGTGTCTTGGCTACACTGGTAAATTCTGATGGGAAAAGAACTTCAAATTGTGTCACTTGGTGTTGTACTTCTGTGGAAAGATATGGACTTTCAGAACAGCTGTGTGCAATCTAAAGTGCTACAACCATGATGCGATCCTTGCCTTTCCTATCCTAATTCTTGTCACATAGTGAAAATCATTTTTTTGCTAACATTATTTATGTTCATGTGTTATACATTTTTTTTGATTCGCTGAACTCCAGTGCGAGTACACTTATGTCACTTGTCGATATGATTTTTGCCATTATGTTTATATATTGCAAAAATGCCTAAGACATTTTTTCGATTTGTTCTCAAGTACAGTATGTGCACTCTTGTCTTTTATATTGTATATACATTTTTTTTATTATTTTATTTTAATGATATGTTCTGAACTTCAGTGCCTGTGCACTTTTCTCATTTTTCAATATGATTTGTACTCATTCTGTATATTCAATACTTCAGTGCGTATGCACTTATGTCATTTGTTACTCATTGTATATACATTTCATCATTTACTGATATGTTCTCAACTGCAGTGCATGTGCACTCATGTCACTTGTCAACATAATTTTTTCTGCCATTCTGTTTATTTGTTCTGAAAATGCTAAAGAATTTTTTCAGTGCGTGTGCACTTTGCTATCTGTCATATAATTTGTATATACATTTTTCTGATTTGCTACTATGTTTTGTACTCACTTTGTCTTTGTCTGAAATGTTTTGTACTCGGTGCATGTGCACAACATTTAATTTATGTACTAAATTTGAATATTCTGTAAATTGTAAAAATTTCTTGCGATGGCAAGTCCAAATGACTCACCATCGCTGCCAAATTTTTGCCCCCCCAGTGGAGGGTTATGAAACACGTATGTAACATAGCAGCGATGGTGAGGCACGTTAAAATCTTTGACCAGAGAGCCTATAATCGTAGTTAGTCTGCGCTTGACCGCGCGAGTGTTGCGAGCTGTACTCTGTTAGTAGTCGTTGAGAGTAGTTCTGTAGTAGTCGTCATGCAGAGCGGTCGGTCAGTAGTAGCAGCCCAGTGCGGTTGTGTGATGTAGTCTGTCGGCAACACTGGTCAAGATGCTGAATGAGGTATATTGTTAATTAAGGTAATCATCAGATAATTTAAAGTTCATTTATTGTAATTAATTTCCAACAAGTGCCCAATAATAATAATTATGATTTCAAAAGCAATTTTTATTGAGCTAAATTTCGTTCCATTTCCCTTAAACAAATTTCAGTTAAATTAAAAAAAAAAAGGAATATTATTATTTGCAATGCAGTTCCTCCAAGCTGTGCGCAAGAATAAGAGCAGAAATTTGACTAGCAGTTACAATGAGGTAAGAATTTAATTCTGATTTTTGCACAGGGCCAAAGACCGATATTTCGGTTTAATTGAATTTTCATTATCACTGAGATTTTCATTAGCACTGAATTGTTTTTCATTATTTTTGTGAGGAGCTTATACTTGGGTCAGATTGCGAATTTTTGTTTAATTGTCATTGTCAGTAAACTTATTTGCTGGGAGATTACGTTAGGTTGTATTCTTGTTAACATTCAAGTTATTGTCCGGTCAACATTCTTGTGGGAAGGTTTCACTTGGCTCCCATTTCTATATAATATTGTCATGTAAATTTTGTGGGGAGGTTACAAGATCAGTAATTGTCACATTGTACATGGTGTGGTGGAAGTTAGGAAGGCGAAATCAGCAGGTGATTTTCCTGCTAGTAATGCCTTGGTATTCTTGGCACTGATTACTAGGTGCGATGGATTGCACTACGACGAAAAACAGTTAAGGTGATGTTGAAGATTTCTTTGGCAGGAGGCAAGGTTTACAATGAGGACAAGGAAGCCTATATTATCGGGGTACTAAGGCTATATTATCGGGGTACTTGAGCATATTTGAGGTGAGGAGGAACTTTGGTTATGGCGGTTGAGCAATGAAGATATGTAGAGAGCGCAGATCCTTGGTATACTCCTACATTTGGAAGAAAAATGTGGGGTTTTTGCTATTGACTGTAACAAAGGAAGGGTGATGAGATGAGAAGGAGGCAATAAGAAGACAAAAGTTTAGGAGACATGTATAGAATTCGAATACAAACAGTAAAGTGCAGTCACAGATAGTCAACGTCTGAGGCGTGGAATTTGTGTCTTGCTCCGTCATCCTGCAACGGTTTGTCAAAACAGGCCTGAGAAGCCGTAAGGCCGTAATGTCGCATTTGCAGAGCCTGCTCCTCAAAGTGCTCCATGAAGAAATTTGCGACTGCTGGAGACGGTGGTGATCCCATGGCTGTGCCGTCCGTCATGTCATAATATTCATCACAGTACAAAAAGTACGTCGTCGTTAGGACGTGACGGAGCAACTTAATGATTCCAGATGAAAAATGTTGGGCCAGAAGATCCAGCGTATCTTGTATTGGCACCCTCGTAAAAAGTGACACAACGTCCAGGTGAACCATTAGGTCGTTTGGGCCTATCTTCATTCTCTTGAGTGTCTCAACAAATTTCTGCGAGTTGACGACTTGGTGTTCGCAATGTCCCAATTTTGGTTCCAATAATCCATCCAGATGTTTAGCAAGTCTGTAGGTGGGCGAACTGATTGCACTAACAATGAGCCTCAGAGGAACGCTTCCCTTGTGTATCTTTGGTAATCCATAGGGGAGCTTGACAAGTCAGCCATAGCGGAGCATTGCCTAGATAACGGACATAAAATACAGTTCGAAAATACAAAAGTGTTGGCTCGTGCATCTACGAGGGCAGTTCAATAAGTAATGCAACACATTTTTTTTCTGAAACAGGGGTTGTTTTATTCAGCATTGAAATACACCAGGTTATTCCCCAATCTTTTAGCTACACAACACTATTTTTCAACGTAATCTCCATTCAATGCTATGGCCTTACGCCACCTTGAAATGAGGGCCTGTATGCCTGCACGGTACCATTCCACTGGTCGATGTCGGAGCCAACGTCGTACTGCATCAATAACTTCTTCATCATCCGCGTAGTGCCTCCCACGGATTGCGTCCTTCATTGGGCCAAACATATGGAAATTCGACGGTGCGAGATCGGGGCTGTAGGGTGCATGAGGAAGAACAGTCCACTGAAGTTTTGTGAGCTCCTCTCGGGTGCGAAGACTTGTGTGAGGTCTTGCGTTGTCATGAAGAAGGAGAAGTTCGTTCAGATTTTTGTGCCTACTAACACGCTGAAGTCGTTTCTTCAATTTCTGAAGAGTAGCACAATACACTTCAGAGTTGATCGTTTGACCATGGGGAAGGACATCGAACAGAATAACCCCTTCAGCGTCCCAGAAGACTGTAACCATGACTTTACCGGCTGAGGGTATGGCTTTAAACTTTTTCTTGGTAGGGTAGTGGGTGTGGCGCCACTCCATTGATTGCCGTTTTGTTGCAGGTTCGAAGTGATGAACCCATGTTTCATCGCCTGTAACAATCTTTGACAAGAAATTGTCACCCTCAGCTACATGACGAGCAAGCAATTCCGCACACATGGTTCTCCTTTGCTCTTTATGGTGTTCGGTTAGACAACGAGGGACCCAGCGGGAACAAACCTCTGAATATCCCAACTGGTGAACAATTGTGACAGCACTACCAACAGAGATGTCAAGTTGAGCACTGAGTTGTTTGATGGTGATCCGTCGATCATCTCGAACGAGTGTGTTCGCACGCTCCGCCATTGCAGGAGTCAAGTCACAGCTGTGCACGACCGGCCCGCACGCGGGAGATCAGACAGTCTTGCTTGACCTTGCGGCGATGATGACACACGCTTTGCCCAACGACTCACCGTGCTTTTGTCCACTGCCAGATCACCGTAAACATTCTGCAAGCGCCTATGAATATCTGAGATGCTCTGGTTTTCCGCCAAAAGAAACTCGATCACTGCCCGTTGTTTGCAATGCACATCCGTTACAGACGCCATTTTAACAGCTCCGTACAGCGCTGCCACCTGTCGGAAGTCAATGAAACTATACGAGACGAAGCGGGAATGTTTGAAAATATTCCACAGTAAATTTCCGGTTTTTTCAACCAAAATTGGCCGAGAAAAAAAATGTGTTGCATTACTTATTGAACTGCCCTCGTACATATTGGGACTCAGTTATAAAGGAAGCGGCCGAGATTCGTTTAAACAACAACAGTTTCAACAGAGACCAGGGTTACACACTCAGCAGGGCATGGGGACGGGCGTTGGACATCGAAAGAAAGCAGAGACAGATGCGCGACGCGGGAGCGGCAGTTCCAAACGTGGCGCCTGCCCCTGGCGCCACCTGACGTCACCGGTGCTGCCACGGGCAACAGCTCCGCTAGCTGCCCGGGCCGAATTACGCGCGCGCGCCACATTGGATCGATCTGATTGGCTGCTGGTGATGTCATCATGCCTACATAATCGAGAAACCGTAGCAGCCTCGGCAGTCGGTGAACTCTTGACGACGATGGCGGAGATGGCCATCGAAAGCTCGAGGATTTTATTCGAATCGACGCGGTTGGAAAACCGAGAACGTTTTATTCAGAAACAGTATCTAGCGTTCGCCAAGGAAGTATTATAGGCCCTGTGCTGTTTCTAGTCTATATCAACGATTTAGGAGACAATCTGAGATTTGTTGAACACGATGCTGTCATATACCGTCTACTAAGTGAACAGAAAAGTAAAACCAGTTCCGAAATGGCTATTAGACATAACATCCCTATGGTACGAAAAGTGGCAACTGATTCTAAATAAGGAAAAGTGTATGGTCATCCATATGAACACTAAAAGACATTCGGTAAATTTTGGTTACACGTTAAATCACACAAATCTAAAAGATGTCAGTTCAACTAAGTACCTATGAATTACAATTACAAACAGTTTAAATTTAATTGATCACACAGGTAATGTTGTGGGAAAGGCAAACCAAAGACGGAGGTTTATTGGCGGAACACTTAGAAGATGCAACAGGTCTACTAAAGAGATTCCTACACAAAGCTTGTTCGACCTCTGCTAGAATACTGCTGTTAGTATCTGATCCTTAACAGACAGGATTGTCGGAGGACATCGAAAAAGTCCAAGGAAGGGCAGCTCGTTCTGTATTATTGCCAAATAGGAGCGAGAGAGACACGGATACGATACGTGAGTTGGCGTGGCAACCATTAAAACGAAGGTGTATTTCGCTGTGGCGAGGTCTTTTCATGAAATTTCAAACACCAACTTTTTCCTCTGTATGTGACAACATTTTGTTGACGCCAACGTTCACAGAGAGAAATGATCATCGTCATAAAATATGAGAAATCAGAGCTTATACAGAAAGATTTAGGTGTTCACTTTCCGCACTCGCTGTTCGAGAGTCGGACGGTAGAGAAATAATTTAAAGCTGATTGGATGATCCCTCTGCCACGCACTGAAGACTGAACTGCAGAGCAGTCAAGTAGATGTAGATGTAAACGTACTTTGCTTAAAGTTTTATCGAGGTATCATACTACGTATCACCAGTGAAGAGGATCCCGAAAATTGTGTCATGGATTACGTCATAGTATATACAACGACATGCATTCGTATTCTCATTTAGTCCATCGAGATATTTGCTAACAAAATACTGTTATGTGGGAAGAACCACACGTTTCACAGTACATAAACAATGAGTCGTACGATTAGCTCCCAGATACCGAGCACAGAAATTGCGTGTCACTCTGACTAGGAGAATGTCGTATCGGTGATGGAAGTTACATGACACGCAGATGAAAGCCCGCCGGCTCTGAACTGCTACTTTATCTCCGCGGGGTCATGAATTCCTGTCGTGCAGGTGCTGAGTCACTGTTGCCTAATGACGGCTTTTGTTTTACCTCTTAGCGGTAGAAAGCACTACGAGTTCAGCTATTTACACCCACGCTCTTGACACGAAATAGACGAAATAATGCGTTCAGTAGTAAACCATGTTTGTTTCGAATTACTATTACTTCGGTTAGTTGCTAGGCACTTTTAAAGAGTCAGGTAAATCGTTTTTAAATAAGGCAAATTTTTTGGCATAGATGACGTTTGATAAGCTTAATACTTGTAGTAGCTACTTTTCCAGTTTTAGACATACGAAAGGCGACGTTGGTTTTGGTCGGCCAGCTAATGTGACCCGTATTGCATTTTCATAGAAGTGGGAACAGTAGAAAATCGTGTAGAGGTAAGGTATTTTATATTCAAAGCAGTGGACTACTATATTTTGCATCTGATCAGGTCTGTCACAGCATTACAATATCGATAACTAGTAAGACAGTTTAGTCAAATGAACACTCTGCAAACTGTTATCAGTATCATACCACAGTGTATGTGATTTACTATTAAAGGCAGAGTTCCTATTTTAGTCAAAACCTGTATATACTTCTAGAGTCAACTGAATATACCAAATACCGTGACGCAATGATATTGTGATATCATACATGCACATATGGTAAGTCAACAAAACACTGACAATATTTTTTGTGCCTACATTATTTTTTGGCATGTAAGATGTGGTGGCAAACTGACCTGTAGCGTAGTTTAGATAGAAAGGTGACACTGTGTTTATTGAAGGGTGAAGTAAATCCCATTTCTGCGAACTTCGTAATTATTTTCCAGTAAGAACGGCATAAAAATCTGCAGGGGAAAGTTTTTGCAGGTCTTCGAATAGAATATGTAATGTAATCACGCGGATATATGAGGCTCGTTCAACAGGAAGAAATATACCTGGAAAATTTTTTAAAGAATACTCTTGCAGTTGCAAAAATAAATGTTTTGAAAAAGTTTCTATGGAAGATCGAAGACGATTTTCCGATCTGTATTACAAAGGGGGATCTTTCGAAACACAAAGTACAATACTTGGAAGATCTGAGAAATCAATGCCAGTGACAGACAGAAGCGTTAGTTTTGAAAACTTCAAAACACCTCTATCTAGAAAGTATTTTATTCCTAGAGATCAGGTGATGTGAAAGTGTGTAAAGATATGTTTCTCAACACAATGTGTATTAATAGTGCTGAAGTACACAGATCCATTCAGAAAGTTAAATCAAGTGATGTATAGGATAAAAGGGGTAGACATGAACCACATAACAAATTCCCAGAGAAAAAGATCCAGCATGTTAAGAACCGCATAAAGTCATTTCCTCAATATAAAAGTCACTACTGCAGAAAATAGAGTCCAAATAAACAATATTTGTCCCAGACTTTAAATTTAAACTTGATGTACAGACTCTACAAACAAACAATGCAAGAAGACAATTTAGAAACTGAAATTGTGTCTCAAGCTTTTTATGAAAAAAGTTTTTAGAACAGAATTCAACTTGGGATTCAAGCCTCCTCATTAAGATACTTGCAAGAAGTATGACAGACGAAAAAACTTCTCACATCTTAAAAGCACTTCAGGATGCGCAAACAGAGAAAGAATATCATCAGCGGCAGGCTGATCTTGCACAAGAAATCATGAAAAGAGCCATAGAAAGCTCAAAGAGTGGAGAATGTACTGTGCTTTCTTTTGACCTCCAGAAGACTTTTTCTCTCCCAAAAGTGCCAACTGGTATTGTATATTATAAAGGACAGCTATTTTGTTTCAACCTCAGCATACATGACTTGGAAACATCCAAAGGCACAATGAATATCTGGCACGAAGGTATATTGCAGGACGAGGACCCAAAAAAATAGGTTCCTGTATTCGTAAGTATTTAAATGAGCATCATGTGAAGGAAAAGGTTATACCGTGGTGTGACTCATGTGGTGGTTAAAACAGAAGTATAAAACTAGTAAGCTTACTTATTCATTTCATACAGGATCCTAACAATCGTATCAAGAAGATGGTTCAAAAATTTAAAATTCCAGGACACAGTTATTTGCCCAACAATACTGACTTTGGCCAAGTTGAGAACAAACTTAGGAAGCATCAACATATTTACCACCCTAGGGAGCTCAAAATATAATAAAAACTTGCAGAATTAAAAAACAAGCTTTTGAAGTAGTAGAGACGGAAACAAAATACTTTTATTCTTCAGAAAACGTGACATCAGCATTAACCATCAGAAAAAAGGTTGAAGGTCATCCTGTGCCATGGATGAATATGAGATGTATTCGTGTCTGTAAAGAAAATCCAAATATTATGGAATTCAAATATACTCACAATGAGGAAATGGAATTTCACCAGATCAGCTTTATAAAAAGGATTAGAGGCAGAGTAACTGAACTTCATAACATAGTTCTAAAATTGAAATACCCTGCAGGAAACCACTGACTGCTCCAAAGCTACAGACCTTAAATCTATACTTTGTCTAATTCCTCTATTATACAATCAATTTTATAATAGTTTACCGAGCATCAGCCAAAAAGCAGGAGACTCTAGTGAAGATGATTATGTGGATGAAGTGTAAGACTATGTTTACGGAATACTTCAAAATAATACTCAATGCATGTAAATAAATTTCTATTGGTTTGAAACGTTTAAAAATCAATATATTCTGAAGATTTTGTGATTACTTAAACCTGTTAAAGTCTAGCATTAATACAGTTCTGTAAGGAAACAAATAACTTTAAAAATATGTACCAAATTCTGTTTATGAACTACAATAACAAAAATATTTGTAATTAATTACTTGTGCTCCGTGTCTGAAAAAGCAATAAGTATTGATAAATATGTATAATGAATGTAATTAACTACAATTTGAATCCCGATTTACAGTAGTGTAAGTAACTTAAAACGCAATTGTCTCTAATCGTGAATTTTGTGCTTGGCTCACTCTGGCATAAGACTGTCCATATTCTCTGAAGCAATAGTGTCTTAGATCCAATTGTGATGGTGGTTCCGAGGCTGCGCAAACATCGGCAGTTGCCATTCTCTAGATGCAGCTGCAGCGAATGGTACATTTGCACGTAATCTCTTTCCCTATATCTTGAGGCGTCCGAAAATTCTTTCTGTCGCACTTCCCTGGCCTTAGCTCTTAGCTCTTTTTATGGAATCCACAGCTGAGATCGCAAAATGAATCATTTCGCCGTTGTCAGTGGCCTCTCTGGCCAAAACAGCATTCGTTCCGTGTTCCTTACTGTTTCAGTATGCCCTGTCTCGGCAGAGGTTGACCTCCTCTGCAAAAATGTTAGCGGGACCCATAGACCATACGCAGAAGCGTGTTCACGTCTTACGCAGTACGAAAGCTTATTAAGTAATAAAATAATTTATAATCGGTCGAACAAGGAAATAGTTAATAAAATTCATATTATTGTATTGGAAGAAAGACAGTATGTTTAAAGTTTGACGTTTCGTCATCGACAATGTCATTAGAAGCAGAGCACAAGTACGGAGTGGGGAAAGATGGGAAGGAAATTATATGTACATCCCATCATTCGCCTTTGCCGATTTAGGGAAATCTCGGGAAACTGACGCATGGACGGGGTGTGAACCACTGTGCTCCAGAAAGCGAGTCCACTGTCTGATCTCGGCACCGTCTCCCTCCATACTGGGATAAAGAAGAACAATACCTGTTACGGATCTCATTTCAACAGGTATGAGATACGAAGTCTAGTGTTTACGTAAACACTTAAACAATAGGCAGCATGTTGGTACAAATCATTCTATGGTTTCTCAAACCATTTGCCTTTAAACTTTTTATACTTTTTCTTGTGTTCGATCCAGTTCTGGAACCATGCTGTCTACTTTAATGTTGGTGCTACAGAAACATGGTTTTGAAAGGATCAGCAGCTCCTTGAGGGGATGAAAGTAACACACATTTTTTTCTAAAAAAGGGAAAAATAATAAGTCTGTAGTCAGGTGAATACCGACAATGTCATAAATTCTATGTTTTTAAGCGTCAAATTATCGATTACTTGATGTGCCATGGGACAGTCTGTCAATGTGATCGAGAAGAATGATGCGACGTTTTTGGTTGTTTTTCCTGGTTTCATCTATAGCAAGAAAGATGTACAACACCATTCACCATGTTCAGTTCTCCGAACCTCCAAGACAATGGTCGTTACACGTCCCGTGTAACCATAGAAGGAAGTGAACTTGTGAATGCTTCACAAATAAAACACATATCCCCAAACAGTCATAGATCTCATCAATACACAGTAGGTGTTAAGGCCATGAGGCCACAAGTGAAGTGCCGAGCTTGCAATGCATCTGATTTTCCATTAGTGTACGTCATGAACTGAATAGTGATTGTGAAGAATCTGAGTGTAATAGTGATGATAACTAGTTTTTGCTTTCAGTAGATAAAGAACACTGAAAGAAGAGCAATTAACAACTGAATCTAAAGAGATTGAGTGAAGGACTTTAGACGTTGTCATGGGACTGTATATGAAACGTGGATTCATCATTGTATGCTGGAGACCAATCCACAGTCGCAAAAAGGGACTAGAGATGCTGAAAAGTCCTGAAGTGGAGTGTATACCTCTTAATTGTAAGGGAAGAGCGATCAGGGCTGTATCTGGCCTCAAGGGGTTACATCACGAACAATGAGGGTACACCTGAAGCGCAGCTGAATCGAGAGTGTTAAGAAAAAATAGCAGTTCACAGATAATAAGATCCCAGACAGTTAAAGAACATTAATCGGTGAGTCCAATAATGTTCTTGGATAGATTCAGAGACCCCCCCCCCACCATAGACACACCGTAGTGACCAACATAAGGAATGGGTAAATAGGTGAGTAACAGGACCACATAGCATAAATTCACCGAAGAAACTTTGCGGATCACGCTGTTATTACGCTATTCAACAAGAACGAACGACTCATTATGTGGAAGGAAGTTGTAAGACATACAGTACCATTAAACAAACATTAACATTATTACCATGATTTCGTTTTGCATCCAAAGTAGAAAAATTTTAGTGAGATTTCGTATTAAATTTTTCGTCTCTATTGACTTTGTTGACAACGGGACATTTAACAGTATTTTTTGCTTTCCATCACTTCAATTGAAATTTTACGTTTCTTGGTCCCTGTAAAGGGAAGTGAGATTCTGTTCCACCACACCTACACGCTTTGCTTTCATTGTCTCTGATATCCACGGTCTGTGAACTCTAAGCACTGGTTACGAGTGTTTCCATTTCTGTCTTGGAATACAGATTGGCTCCATACATGCTAACATAGTTTGTGACATCCATCTTCTACATCTACATACATACCCTGCAAGCCGCCGTATGGCGGAGGTTACTCTGCACCGGAACTAGTCGTTTCGTTTCCTGTTCCATTTGCAGACAGAGCGAGGGAAAAACGACTGTCTACATACCTCCGTATGAGCTCTAACGTCTCGTATCTTATTTCGTGGTCCCAAAGCCAAATGTATGTGGGCGGTAATACACTGAAGAGCCAAAGAAACTGTTACACCTACATAATATAGTGTAGGACCCCCGCGAGCACGTAGAAGTGCCGCAACACGACGTAGCATGAACTCGACTAATGTCTGAAATAATGCCGGAGGGAACCGACACAATGAATCCTGCAGGGCTGTCTATAAATCCGTAAGAGGACGAGCGGGTGGATCACGTTCCAAGTAGAGATGGGGGATCCGCTCTTGAACTGATTCATAGAGTTGAATCTTTCAAAGGAGTGAACAATCAGTGATTTAGAAAAAAGAACGGTAGCTCCAAACGTTTCCCACGGCAGAGAGAGAGAGAGAGAGAGAGAGAGAGAGAGAGAGAGACGGAGCATATCAGCAGCGCCTCTGCTGGTCACAGCACAGTGCACGCCACACAACACAGCCAGCGCCGGCCTCTGCCCTGCTTTTACCTTGGCTGCCTGCATTGTGCAGTGCCGCATTGGATTTTGTGTTTCACATATGCCGTGCCGTCTCTGTGCGTCGTCTGCCACGTGGAGTGTCTGGCGCAGCTTAACTTCGCATCGCACTCTGTCGGCGATCGTTTCAGTCGCACGTCCTGCCCTCTGGGCAGTAGATGCGAGCAACAGGACAGGGAGCCACCTAGCGGATAACATAGGAACTACTTGCAACAACCTGCTCGCAAGGGAACGGACGATTTGTCTCGGAGCGGGTGAGTGGTCCCCCACCCTCGGAACTCGCCCACTCAACGCTCACCCCACCGTTCTCGACTCTAGCCAGAGCACTGAGCAAAGCAACTCAGGTGTCACTCTGGTCTCTGCGGTCTTAGCTCACGCAGTAATACAGCTCGCGGCTCGACCTGCTCGACTCAGTGCTTCTGCATCGGAGTTCGTCTCTACTGGATATTGTTCTTTGTAGTAATACCGCTATGTACACTCCTGGAAATTGAAATAAGAACACCGTGAATTGATTGTCCCAGGAAGGGGAAACTTTATTGACACATTCCTGGGGTCAGATAAATCACATGATCACATTGACAGAACCACAGGCACATAGACACAGGCAACAGAGCATGCACAATGTCGGCACTAGTACAGTGTATATCCACCTTTCGCAGCAATGCAGGCTGCTATTCTCCCATGGAGACGATCGTAGAGATGCTGGATGTAGTCCTGTGGAACGGCTTGCCATGCCATTTCCACCTGGCGCCTCAGTTGGACCAGCGTTCGTGCTGGACGTGCAGACCGCGTGAGACGACGCTTCATCCAGTCCCAAACATGCTCAATGGGGGACAGATCCGGAGATCTTGCTGGCCAGGGTAGTTGACTTACACCTTCTAGAGCACGTTGGGTGGCACGGGATACATGTGGACGTGCATTGTCCTGTTGGAACAGCAAGTTCCCTTGCCGGTCTAGGAATGGTAGAACGATGGGTTCGATGACGGTTTGGATGTACCGTGCACTATTCAGTGTCCCCTCGACGATCACCAGTGGTGTACGGCCAGTGTAGGAGATCGCTCCCCACACCATGATGCCGGGTGTTGGCCCTGTGTGCCTCAGTCGTATGCAGTCCTGATTGTGGCGCTCACCTGCACGGCGCCAAACACGCATACGACCATCATTGGCACCAAGGCAGAAGCGACTCTCATCGCTGAAGACGACACGTCTCCATTCGTCCCTCCATTCACGCCTGTCGCGACACCACTGGAGGCGGGCTGCACGATGTTGGGGCGTGAGCAGAAGACGGCCTAACAGTGTGCGGGAGCGTAGCCCAGCTTCATGGAGACGGTTGCGAATGGTCCTCGCCGATACCCCAGGAGCAACAGTGTCCCTAATTTGCTGGGAAGTGGCGGTGCGGTCCCCTACGGCACTGCGTAGGATCCTACGGTCTTGGCGTGCATCCGTGCGTCGCTGCGGTCCGGTCCCAGGTCGACGGGCACGTGCACCTTCCGCCGACCACTGGCGACAACATCGATGTACTGTGGAGACCTCACGCCCCACGTGTTGAGCAATTCGGCGGTACGTCCACCCGGCCTCCCGCATGCCCACTATACGCCCTCGCTCAAAGTCCGTCAACTGCACATACGGTTCACGTCCACGCTGTCGTGGCATGCTACCAGTGTTAAAGACTGCGGTGGAGCTCCGTATGCCACGGCAAACTGGCTGACACTGACGGCGGCGGTGCACAAATGCTGCGCAGCTAGTGCCATTCGACGGCCAACACCGCGGTTCCTGGTGTGTCCGCTGTGCCGTGCGTGTGATCATTGCTTGTACAGCTCTCTCGCAGTGTCCGGAGCAAGTATGGTGGGTCTGACACACCGGTGTCAATGTGTTCTTTTTTCCATTTCCAGGAGTGTATATTACATTATTATGTTATGTATACATCATTTGTTTTTATTTTATTTTTATTTGTTTAAACTGATCATATTAGGTTCCTGACGACTCCTCTTACTATAGGATTTTTATTATGGACACTCGAATTTATGCTTTAATTACGATACCGATAAACGTATCGCAAAATGTGATACACCAATATTTTCCTTGTTTTATTCTGCGTAAGGCTATATGCAGCACTTTCGTTTTACAGTTAAATTTATATATTTTTTTCTTATTCTGGTACGGATTTTGCGATTTTAGGCGTCTTCGGAAGGAAACGTTCACTTTAAAAATATATGGCTTGCGATGTATTTGTATGAGGTTAATGAAATTTTAATACATTATAGCCAAATATATTGTTAATGTAAATCTCAGGTTACAACATTTTCCGATCACCCAGAAAACCACGATAGTGCAAAATAAATCAATAATCAAAAACTTTGTCATATCGTGGAAATTTCTTTAAACAATACAAAATTCTTACTCATTATCTGTGTTACTTCAAAATAGGATCAAATAAGATCAAAATACAGGTATATTACTGGAATAAACCGAGCTAATTCATTTCAGGGAGTGAACAGTTCTGATCCGATCTCTGATAAGAACAGTTTTGCCCATCTCTAGTACCAAGGCCTCCCAGGTAGGCTCAATAATGTTCATGTCTGGAGAGTTTGGTGGCCAGCGGACGTGTTTATACTCAGAAGAGTGTACCTGGAACCACTGCGTAGCAATTCTGGACGTGTGAGGTATCGCATTGCCCTGCTGGAATTGCCCAAGTCCGTCGGAATGCACAATGAACATGAATGGATGCAAGAGATCAGGCAGGATGCTTACGTACGTCTCACCTCTCAGAGTCGTATCTAGACGTATCACCGGTTCCATATCACTCCAATTGGACACCGTTACAGAGCCTCCACCAGCTTGACCAGTTTCCTGCTGACATGCAAGGTCCATGGATTCATGAGGTTGTCTCCATACCCCTACACGTCTATCCGCTCGATACAATTTGAAACGAGACTCGTCCGACCAAACAATACGTTTCCATTCACCAATAGTCCAAAGTCTGTGTTGACGCGCCTGGTCGAGGCGTAAAGCTTTGTGTTATGCAGTCATCAAGGGTACCCCAGTGGCCCTTCTGCTCCGAAACCCCATGACGATTATGTTTCGTTGAATGGTTCGCACGCTGACACTTGTAGATGGCCAGCATTGAAATCTGCAGCAATTTGTGGAAGGATTGCACTTCTGTCACATTGAACGATACTCTTCAGTCGTCTTTTTCCGGCTGCAGCGATGTCGGAGATTTGATGTTTTACCGGAATACATATCTCTGTATTTCAATAATCATGTCTGTACCAGTTTCTTTGGTTCTTCTGTGTCGTGTAATTCTGCAGTCAGCTCCAAAAGTCAGTTATCTAAACTGTGTCAGTGGTGTTCTACGAAATGAATATCTTCTTTCTTCCAGGAATTCCCACTTTAGCTCCCGAAGCATATCCGTGACACGTGCATGCTGATCGAACCTAATGGTAACAAATCTAGCAGCTCGCCTCTGAACTGCTTCGATGTCTCCTTCAGTCTCCTTCAGTCCGACCTGGTACAGATTCCAAACACTTGAGCAGTACTTAAGAATAGCTCACAACAGCGTCCTATATGCGGTCTCTACAGATGAATCATGCTTTCCTAAAATTCTCCCAATGAGCCTAAGTCGACCATTCACCTCCCTACAACAATCCTCACATGCTCGTTTCATTCATATCGCTTCACAACGTTACGCCCATATACAGGGTGTTTCAAAAATGACTGGTATATTTGAAACGGCAATAAAAACTAAACGAGCAGCGATAGAAATACACCGTTTGTTGCAATATGCTTGGGACAACAGTACATTTTCAGGCGGACAAACTTTCGAAATTACAGTAGTTACAATTTTCAACAACAGATGGCGCTGCAAGTGATGTGAAAGATATAGAAGACAACGCAGTCTGTGGGTGCGCCATTCTGTACGTCGTCTTTCTGCTGTAAGCGTGTGCTGTTCACAACGTGCAAGTGTGCTGTAGACAACATGGTTTATTCCTTGGAACAGAGGATTTTTCTGGTGTTGGAATTCCACCGCCTAGAACACAGTGTTGTTGCAACAAGACGAAGTTTTCAACGGAGGTTTAATGTAACAAAAGGACCGAAAAGCGATACAATAAAGGATCTGTTTGAAAAATTTCAACGGACTGGGAATGTGATGGATGAACGTGCTGGAAAGGTAGGGCGACCACATACGGCAACCACAGAGGGCAACGCGCAGCTAGTGCAGCAGGTGATCCGACAGCGGCCTCGGGTTTCCGTTCGCCGTTTTGCAGCTGCGGTCCAAATGACGCCAACGTCCACGTATCGTCTCATGCGCCAGAGTTTACACCTCTATCCATACAAAATTCAAACGCGGCAACCCCTCAGCACCACTACCATTGCTGCCCGAGAGACATTCGCTAACGATATAGTGCACAGGATTGATGACGGCGATATGCATGTGGGCAGCATTTGGTTTACTGACGAAGCTTATTTTTACCTGGACAGCTTCGTCAATAAACAGAACTGGCGCATATGGGGAACCGAAAAGCCCCATGTTGCAGTCCCATCGTCCCTGCATCCTCAGAAAGTACTGGTCTGGGCCGCCATTTCTTCCAAAGGAATCATTGGCCCATTTTTCAGATGCGAAACGATTACTGCATCACGCTATCTGGAGATTCTTCGTGAATCTGTGGCGGTACAAACTGCCTTAGACGACACTGCGAACACCTCGTGGTTTATGCAAGATGGTGCCCGGCCACATCGCACGGCCGACGTATTTAATTTCCTGAATGAATATTTCGATGATCGTGTGATTGCTTTGGGCTATCCGAAACATACAGGAGGCGGCGTGGATTGGCCTCCCTATTCGCCAGACATGAACCCCTGTGACTTCTTTCTGTGGGGACACTTGAAAGACCAAGTGTACCGCCAGAATCCAGAAACAATTGAACAGCTGAAGCAGTACATCTCATCTGCATGTGAAGCCATTCCGCCAGACACGTTGTCAAAGGTTTCGGGTAATTTCATTCAGAGACTACGCCATATTATTGCTACGCATGGTGGATATGAGGAAAATATCGTACTATAAAGTTTCCCAGACCGCAGCGCCATCTGTTGTTGAAAATTGTAACTACTGTAATTTCGAAAGTTTGTCTGCCTGAAAATGTACTGTTGTCCCAAGCATATTGCAACAAACGGTGTATTTCTATCGCTGCTCGTTTAGTTTTTATTGCCGTTTCAAATATACCGGTCATTTTTGAAACACCCTGTAAGAATAGCTCACAACAGCGTCCTATATGCGGTCTCTACAGATGAATCATGCTTTCCTAAAATTCTCCCAATAAGCCTAAGTCGACCATTCACCTCCCTGCAACAATCCTCACATGCTCGTCCCATTCATATCGCTTCACAACGTTACGCCCATATATTTAAACAATGTCACTGTGTAAACAGAACACTAATAATTCTGTACCCAAACATTACGGATTTGTTTTTCTTACTCATCCTCATTAACTTACATTGTTCTACAATAAGAGCCAGCTTCCATACATCACACCAACTAGAAATTTTGACTAGGTCGTCTTGTATCAACCTACAGTCACTTATCTTCGACACGTTGCTGTACACCACAGCATCATCAGCGAAAAATAGCAGATTGCTGCCCACACTATGTGCCGGATCATTTATGTATATAGAAAATACCAGGAGTCCCTGGGGCACTCATGACGTGACCCCTGTCTCGGATGAACACTTGCCATCGAGGGAAACATACTGGGTTGTATTACTTAAGAAGTCTTCGAACCAGTTAACAGTTTGCAGTGGGTACTGTTCCGAATGCTTTCCAGAAATCTAGAAATATGGAATGAGCCTGTAGCCCTTCATCCATAGTTCGCAGTGTATCATCTGAGAAAATGGTACATTGGGTCTCAGATGAGCTGTGCTTTCTAAAGCCGTGCTGATACGTGAACATGAGCTTTTCGGTCCCCAGGAAATTTGTTATAGTCGAACTGAGAAAATGCTCTAGAATTCTACAGAAAAGCTATGTTACGAATATTAATCTTTAATTTTGCTGATCCGTTCTCTTATCCTTCTTATAGGTAGGGGTCACCTGCGCTTTTTTGTAGTTGGTTGGCACTTTGCGCTGCTGGAGAGATTCGCAGTAAATGAAAAGTAAGTAAGAGACCAAAGACATAGAGTACTCTTTGTAAAACGGAACTGAGATTTCATCCAAACGTGGCAACTTATTTGTTTTCAATTCTTTGATTTGTTTCTCTACGCCAGGTATGCTTATTGTTATGTCATCCATACAGAACTCCGTGCGATGGTCAAACTACTGTACGTTAGTACAATTCTCCTGCGTCAACGATTTCTTAAACGTGGAATTTTAAACTCCAGCCTTCCTTTTTCTGTCTTCACCTGCCAAACCAGACTGGTCAACGAGTGACTGAGTGGTAGCCCTAGACCTGCTTAGCAAGTTTACGTAGAACCATAATTTTTTCGGGTTCTCCGCCAGATCTTTAGTCAAGATATGATGGTCGTAGCTGTTGTATGCTTCGCGCATAGATATTTTGACAGACGCAAAAATCTCTACTAATCTTTGCAGGTCGTTATTTGCGCGTTCTTCAAATGGCGCTAAGCACTATTGGACTTACCAACTGAGGTCATCAGTCCCCTAGACTTAGAACTACTTAGGACATCACACACATCCATGCCCGAGGCAGGATTCGAACCTGCGACCGTAGCAGCAGCCCGGTTCCGGACTGAAGCCCCAACAACCGCTCGTCCACAGCGGCCGGCTTGTGCGTTCTCTTTTAAATCGAGAGTGCAACAGCCTTTGACACCTTAGCATTTTTAGGATTTCGTTATTAAACCACGGTGGGTCTTTTCTGTCCTTAATCCACTTACTAGGCACATACTTGTCCAGAATACGATTTACAATCTGTTTAAACTTTGTGTAATATTTATGGCTTTACAGCCATCACTTGCGGCTACAAGGAGCTCTTCTTAGAGCAGTTGAGAAGGCAGCAGTGGGGTTGATGACGTAATGCGGTGTGAGTTACCGATAACACATGGTTTGTTCGGTACGGGTAGCATGAGAAAGAAATTGTGGTCCTTTTCCGCGATTGACTCCTGCGTTCAGAAGCTGCGCGCCAAAATGGTAATCTTTTATTATTAATATTAGACAAATTACTCAGCGTATTTACGTGCATTTCGTATTTAAAGCACCTCTCAATAGTGTGCTATGATTCCATGACTTCGCAGGTATTATTAACCAGCAGAATAATAAACAACTGCTTAACGAAAAGGCAGACGAGGCACCAGATCGCGTCTAATTTGGATGGCGGGCGAAATGGTTAGGCAGTAAGATCAGAGCGGGCTCGACAGACAATTTGTCTGCCGCCGTCGGTATTAGTTAAGACTTTATTAGCAATGTATGGTTATTTGATACATATACTTGTGAACGGTGTGTCAGTAATTACATAGATATGTAATTCACTAATTTGTTGAAGATTGCAAATTATTTGTGACTCTAAAGTGGTACGTAATTGTGCAGTTTCTCGTGTGTCGCTAATAAAAAGCGAGTGGCATACCATATAAACAAATTTATTGGAAATTTAATAATTTCTGAAATAACAGTTCCTCGCTAAGAGTTTCTTACAGCCTCAAGATAACGGATTCACGACCTACGTGCTGTTTTCTGCGCAGGGAACAACAACTGTAGAAGACTCAAGATTGGTGAACATTTATTAGAAATGACGCATTCCACTCAGGGCGGTGTGATATTCCCCATACAATACAATGATATTCAGTGCTTTTATCAATATGATCACCACAGGGATCAGTTCTTTCGCCTCTGCTCTTCAATATTTACAAATCTGACTTACCAAACAACCACTCTAAAAAGTTCATTTACGCCGACGACATATGTTTAATTAAACAATAAGTCGACTTCGAAACATCAGAGATTACTTTTGAAAACGACCTGAAAAAGATGGATGAATATTTCCAAGTATGGCGACTAATATCCAACGCCATGAATAAAGAGACAGCCTGCTTCCACCTAAACAACAATCAGGCACAATATGCACCCAGAATCGCTTTCAGAAACCAAATGTTGAGATACAACCCTCAACCAAAATACCTGGGAGTAACGCTTGACCGCTCTCTCATCTTCAGAGCCCAAAATATAAAATGAAAAATAAAAACTATAAATTACATAATCCAAACAACGACAGGAAATGGCTGGGGAACGAATGCGATAGCCCTCAGGATATCGGCCCTTGGTCTTGCCTATTCAGTAGCAGAATACTGCAGCTCTTCGTGGTTAAATAGCGCCCATAAAAGAGCAGTAGATATTAAGCTCAATAATACTATGAGACTGATATCGGGAACAATCAAGTCAACACCAGCCCAGTGGCTCCCTGTTCTGTCCAACATCCATCCTCCACACTTACGAAGACAACTAGCACTGAAAAAAGAGTGGCAAAAATGTATAGACAGTTGTCAACTTGCTATCCATGAAGACCTCATCTCCGAATCTCGACTAAGGACTCGTAAATCATCATGGAAGGTGAGAGAGGGTTTAACAAGAGAAAATTTTAACATCGTTGATGCTTGGCGCTCAGAACGTCTTTCCTCCAACCCAGACTCAAATAATCTAATCAAAGATCCGAGACAACGCCCTGTTGGATTTGATCTACCAAGGAGATCCTGGACATGACTCAACCAGTTCCGAATAGGGCTGGAAATTGTCACTACTGGAGGTATAAATGGGGCGTGGTTAATAGACCTGACAGAGACAAGCACAAAATGCCCCTTAAGGAAATTCCAAGGCAACTTCCATGACAAACATTTGCTTAATGGAGAAGCTACCGCTTAGCTGAAATGACCGGACATCTATCCTTGTGCAGTAAGGTAATGAAAACTACGTGGTCACCTTATGGAATCATACATCACTTATTATTTTATTCTATGTACCTTGATATTATACACATTTTTTGTTATCAATATTTTATCTTATAATCAATAAGCACTGTAAGTATATCTTCTATCTCAAAATATACAAATGCAATCTACTGCTGTATTACTGATATAATCTGATGCTGTATTTAAAGTGGATGTCTGTGGTGCTCTCTTACTAGCGCAAGAAGACGTTTTGATTATTGCAATATGTCACTGTGTTTGTGAAGACCATGGTCCAATCTGACACACTCACTCTAAATTATCTTGAGCAGGAGCTTGGTGTCCAGTTTTCCGAATGTGTACGGTGAACTGAGGGAATATGTGTGGTGTTCCAGAGGATGTGTTCATATTGTTTGCCGTAACTGTGATGAATGGATGGACGATTGGCTTTTCTTAACCTCTGTTTTTTTGTTGAAATATTTGATTCCTTCAGACAAGTTGCGAAATGTTCGAAGTAGGTTTGATTTGGTTTATGGTGTTGTGCCACGTTATCCCCATGAGGCACACACAATGCATGAAAATATAGTATGAGCGTTGGGATAATGCAACTAGGCAGGCCCTCTGGCTTCTTCATACACTTATTAAGGGCCATCAGACTAGCCTATCACGCGTTTCTGAAATCTGAAATTGCATACATGCTAATTAATGTAATTTCACTACCGTATTACACTGTAGTGCCAAACAGACTGTTATAGGCATGCATATTCAAATACAGAAATATGTAAATAGACAGAATACGTCGCTGTGGTCGGCAATGGCTACATAAACAAGTGTCTGGCGCAGTTGTTAGATTGGTCTACACGACACACTTTGTCTGGCATTGCAGGGAAAAAGGGGTACCGTCCGGCTAGTGACGTCAAACGATTGTGGTATTCCTGCACAAGCCGGCTAACGAGTGGAAGAGAAATGGGAATGGAACCACAAGGAAGTGGAGAACGACTGCCGCAATATTCATCGAAGCAGTACCAAAACACACATCCTCTTGCTCATCGAATGAATATGCTTAATCACAAAACATGCAGAATAGCTCACTGATTATCTACATTTACATGGATACTCCGCATATCAGATTCAAGTGCCTGGCAGAGGCTTCATCGAACCACCTTCACAGTTCTCTATTATTCCAATCTCGTATAGCCCGCGGAAAGAATGAACACCTATATCTTTCCGTACGAGCTCTAATTTCCCTTATTTTATCGTGGTGACTGTTCCTCCCTATGTGGGTCGGTGTCAACATTCGGAGGAGGAATTTGGTGATTGAAATTTCGTAAGAAGATACCGACGCAAGGAAAAACGCCTTTATTTTAATGATTTCCAGCCCAAATGCTGTACCATTTCTGTGACAGTCTCTCCCATATTTCGTGATAATACAAAATGTGCTGCCTTTCTTTGAACTTTTTCGATGTACTCCGTCAGTCTTACCTGGTAAGGATCCAACACCGCGCAGCAGTATTCTAAAAGAGGATGGACAAGCGTAGTGTAGGCAGTAGTCTCCTTAGTAGGTCTGTTACATTTTCTAAGTGTCCTTCCAATAAAACGCAGTCTTTGGTTAGCCTTCCCCACAACATTTTCAATGTGTTCCTTCCAATTTAGGTTGTTCGTAATTGTAATTGTAATTGATGGGCTTAAAGGTAAAATGTAGAGTGAAAAATTTACAAAATTTAATTTTTATATATTTCTTTATTTAGCGACAGTAAATGAAAGTCTAGTGGAATTAATACATTGGAAGAATGGGGAATTTTCAATATCTGGCTTCAGTTTAGCTGGGTTTAACATCAGATATTCTCCATCAATAATTTGCAATGTTTTTTTCAGTTACCTATCAAAAACTTTTTCGATGCAGTTCATAATACAGGGCAAGTCACAGGAACGTCTCTCTGAAGCCAGAATTGCTGATACCCTTTCCTAAACAGTACATAAGTTCCTCATTAGTGCTTACTCCGATAATTTTTTCTTTTAATATAAGATCAGTTTCCTCTGCAATATCACGGTACGGATTTTTAATCAACAGTGGTACTATAAATATCATAATGAAAACATTCTCAAAATTAGTTTCAAAACTGTGTGAAGGACGTTTAAATGTTGATGGTAGGTAGAAGCGTCATCATCGAGGAAGTTTTTCTGTGACAAATTGGTAAAGTCTATACTTTTATAAATATACTGTCTATACTTTTATATACTATTCTTTTATAAATATATAGTGTCTATACTTTTATAAATACTGTCTATACTATTATAAATAAATTTATAAAACCTCGTCAGCAAGACCAAGAAGGATTCAGGATTCACACTCATAGCAGTGAAAGTTCGAAAACATTACAAAATATATTTTTTGCATGTGAAATTTTCGTCATTTTTTCACTTACTATTGGCTGCATTTGTTGCAATAGGTACAATTTTCTTCATAAGTAAGAGAGATTCTTCGATGAATTTGCAAAACATATACAGGGTGAGTCACCTAACGTTACCGCTGGATTTATTTCGTAAGTCACATCAGATACTGACGAATCGATTCCACAGACCGAACGTGAGGAGAGGGGCTAGTGTAATTGGTTAATACAAACCATACAAAAATGCACGGAAGTATGTTTTTTAACACAAACCTACGTTTTTTTAAATGGAACCCCGTTAGTTTTGTTAGCACGTCTGAACATATAAACAAATACGTAATCAGTGCCGTTTGTTGTATTGTAAAATGTTAATTACATCCGGAGATATTGTAACCTAAAGTTGACGCTTGAGTACCACTCCACCGCTGTTCGATCGTGTGTATCGGAGAGCACCGAATTACGTAGGGATCCAAAGGGGACGGTGATGGACCTTAGGTACAGAAGAGACTGGAACAGCACATTACGTCCACATGCTAACACCTTTTTATTGGTCTTTTTCACTGACGCACATGTACAGTCTTATACATAAAAACTGACCGCCGGCCGGCCGCCACAGAGACTAAGTCCGAGTCGTTCACTTAAGGTGGCCAATAAAACTGACCACCCCTGACAACTCCTAAGTCCGGCCATCTGCACAATCTGGCAACACTGTAAGATGCGGAAGTGTTAGGAGGAAGTGTTGTCTACTTCCTAGATGATCTGGATCGAATGAGCCCGTGGTCTTGCGATAATCGTCGTACAGTCTAAACTTAGAGTCGGATGTTCGCGTCCAACCGCTTTTTTTTTTTTTTTTTTAACCACATTTCGGTCTGAAGATATGAGTCTGATTGAACATCGAAGACAATTCGCTTAACATTCTACCCACCCGCAATAACAAGTATTCCTCAAACAATTCCGCAGAACAGCTCGTGGCTACGTCCCGATCATAACAGCTTACGTTCGGGCGTTTCCTCGCGCTGCAGCGGCTACCGGCCACCGGCCAGACGCCACCCGCCGCCTGAAATCCGGCCCGCCCATGTGAAGGCGGCGCGACGCTGCCAGTGTATGTATCAATGCCATTTTCGAATTTGAAGTTCTAGATATCATCTTGCAGTTAAGCATTCGATTTTGCATACTTGAAAATCATGAACTACAGTTAAGCATTGTAAAATCGAGTTGCAAGTGGAAAAAGGTGTAACATCTGCAACACAACATTTACTTTGGTATAACAGAGGGGTGAGTGTAGAGGAGGCAGCTAGAAAGATCTCAACTGTGTTTGGAGCGAGTGCTTTTGGGAAAAATACGCCAGAAAAAGACATTCTTGTTTCAACAAAGATCGTTCTGGCATGAATGATTTTCTACATTAAGGAAGTCTCGACTGCTGATATATGTGACAGATTACCATTTTTCCATCATGCGACATTTGCATTTAACAGGCAAAGTTCAGAAGTCTGGTGTAGGAGTACTGCATGCTCTAATTTGAAACAACAAAAATCAACGGAGTGACTATTATTGATTGTGGTGTCACCGCCAGACACCACACTTCTTTTTTTTTACTTTATTGGGTTTCGATTCCCCCTAAAGGGGGCGGGCTGGCAGCAGCTTATTACGCCGCTCTTCAGCCTACAGAATTTTTTTAAAAAGATGAAGATAATAAAAAATAATAACAGTTGGCGATAAAAACGGTGACTTAAAGATAAAAATGGCAGAAAATTCTGGAGCGTAAAACATAAAACACAGGGTCGACGAAGCTAATAAAACACACAGGAAGCAGAAAAACAATAGACAGAGAATTAAAAAAACACGGCGACAGTCTGGGTTCTGTTCGCAAGAGATATAAAAAGCACACCCAGCGACAGCATGATTTCTGTTCGCAACACTGTGGAAGGACGCACAACACCGAACACTCACTTAAACACTGCGCTAAAACTTGGCACAAATACGACATACCACACCCGAGAGCAGGTGGGGGGAAACTGGTCAGATGACGGGAAAAAGGGGGGGAAGGAGAGGAAAAGGGCAGGGGGAGGGGGGAAAGGAGCCAATGGAAGAGGAGGATCCATAAGAGGAGTGGGGGGGTGCTGAGCAGACGGGCCAGGGATTGGGGAAGGCAGAGGAGTGGAGTACAAAAGGACTCGGTGGGGGGGGGGGGAGAGAGAAAGCAGATGATAGGTGGGGAGAAAACACAGGATGGAAGGGGGGAGGAAGTGGGAGCCCAGGGAGAGGACGGAGGAAAGGAAGGGGGGTGGAGGATCAGAATTGATAGGAAGGATAAATGGAGGGAGAGAGGGCATCATCCGGGAGGGGGAGCTGATGGAAGCCACCTTGGGAAAGGAGATGTAGGGTGTAGAGATGGAGGGTTGGGGGGACACAACGGTGAAGACGTGGCAGGGGGCGGGGATGGGAGAGGAGAGGAGCAACCAGGGGGTGAGGGGGTTCAAGACGGCGGGAGGTATAGATGCGGATATGTTCGAGGAATAGGAGCAGATGGGGGAAAGGAATGAGATCATAGAGGATCCGCGTGGGGGACGGGAGACGTATACGGAAGGCGAGGCGGAGTGCATGACGCTCAAGGATTTGGAGGGACTTATAGAATTTGGGGGGGGGGGCAGATATCCAGGCAGACACCACACTTGCTAGGTGGTAGCCTTTAAATCGGCCGCGGTTTGCTAGTATACGGCGGACCCGCGTGTCGCCACTATCAGTGATAGCAGACCGAGCGCCGCCACACGGCAGGTCTAGGGGGACTTCCTAGCACTCGCCCCAGTTGTACAGCCGACTTTGCTAGAGATGGTTCACTGACAAATTACGCTCTCATTTGCCGACACGATAGTTAGCATAGCCTTCAGCTACGTTATTTGCTACGACCTAGCAAGGCGCCATTATCATTTGCTATTTATCTTGTGATGCACGTACCGTCAGACCGATGTTCACCAGTTATGGATTAAAGTTAAGTATTCCAACAGCTACGACCTTTTTTACTAGACTCAATTCCTATAACTGTTCCAGATCTCACGCCAGCTTGCACGAGCATAACGCGTGCCTTTCGGTTACCAATCATAGTGGCTTGGCTGTCTTCCCAAGTCACAACATTGAACGTCATAAGGTCGCTCATTGACATTCCTATGCAGTACTGTTACTGGTGACGTGTTATGCCTTTATCGTTAACTTCCTAAGAAGAAATGAAAGGCTGAGCCCCACCAAATGACGTAGACTAGAGCAAAGAGTAGTGTGAACATAATATTTTACATCTGATAGCTCCAAAAGTGTGTTTTGGACTACGAATTCTGCCCCAAGGGGTGTGTGCAACACAGCTGGAATTTGTTGTCAACAACAACAGTGTAAAAAAGTCGAGCAACAAAACTACATCACCTGTGCTACTGCATGACAACTCACTCTGTTGATTTGAGAAAGAAAACTACCCAGGAGATCGATAGTAAAGTCGTCTCTCAGACACTTGTATTGATAGGGAAATCCTCTCTAAAGCACTTGTCCCTCTCGTCATATATTCGTAAAACATTACCTTTCCCGCTCTTGATCGATTAACCGTCAAGGCAGTTCATTTATAGACGCAAATACTCTAAAAACTACCATGGTTTAATGACATCGTTAAAACAAGTAGGTTTCTACGGGCGTAGAATTTGTGAACAACTGTAGCATTGTCAGATTGTTTTAGATATCGTGAAAGAAAATTCAGCTGCTGATTAATTTCTCTTTGATGATTACTGTTGCGATTAGTAAAATAATGGAAAATGCAATTAAAATATTCACTGTACTAATACAAATTAAATTCAGCTTACTACAGAAACATCACGACGGCAGTCTATCTTAATAAAGTATTAAGTGTCTGTAAGACGATTGATCCTATTTTAACACGAATTAGTAGGATATTACCGACTTTTGACTTCGAAAAGATCTGTATTTACTTCACTTCCTGTATCATTCGCAAGTATTATGAAAATGTGGCATTTCATAGATAAAGTTATGTATTCACAACACCAAAAAATATGTCGGCAGAAAACAAAGGTGGCGTTATGAAATTGGCAGTACCGTAAGGTTTTCGCTCTGACACTAAGGTTTACTGTAAGTAGCAAGACGAATTTTGCTCGAGCGTTATCTTTTTTTTTTCTACAAGTTTTTTCTCTTCCAAATACAGAGTTGAAGTCTCCCATTAGTATTTTCACGTCATCTTGGTGAATTTTGCTCACAGTATTTTCGAGTGTGTTCCAGAATTTTTCGACATTTTTGGTGTTTTTCTTATTTTCGATGTTGGTGGGGGCATGTGCATTGATGAGTGTATATTTTTTACTGGGGTTCTGAATGAGTGTAGTCATAAGTCGATTGTTGATGGTTGTGATTTCTTTGACAGAGTTGATGATAGATCTGTGTTCGAGTAAAGCAATGCCGAAGATTCGTACGCCTTTCGCTACCTTTTGTTGTATTTTGCTCTTGAAGATGCAATTGTTTCCGTAATGCAAGGTTTCACTGTCAGTTAGTCGTGGTTCGTGAAGAGCATGGATGAGAATTTTTTGTTTGTCGATTTCTTTTGTGAGATTATTTAGTTTTCGTGCTTGGACCAATGTAACGATGTGTAGTTATATAAAAAAAAAAGTTTTTATGTGTGTGAAATCTTATGGGACTTAACTGCTAAGGTCATCAGTCCCTAAGCTTACACACTACTTAACCTAAATTATCCTAAGGACAAACACACACACACACACACACACACACACACACACACACACATGCCCGAGGGAGGAAACGAACCTCCGCCGGGACAAGCCGAACAGTCCATGACTGCTGCGCCTGAGACCGCACGGCTAATCCCGCGCGGCGTGTAGTTTTCAAATGCATGTTTTCTGCTTGTAGGGAAATTTACAAGAGATGTGTTGAAGCCTTTTGAAGCAAATATTTTCAGCCGAGCTCATTGAGCTAACAGACAGTGACCAGAGTAGCGGTAGATTTCTCTCAGACGTGTCTGGAGTTTGAGTTTAACGGTTTGAGTAGCCGTTCAGGATTGTGTTAGTATTTGGTTCACCCCAAGTATTTGATTTCCTCGGTACCACCCATATGGGGGAGGGTTTCCCCTATCGACCCCACGGGATTGTTATTATTATTATTATTATTATTATTATTGTCATTATGTCATCAGCAAATCCGATATGGTGCATCTTTCCACCACTGAAACAGATGTGCATTCTTTGATTCAGTATTTCCATCACATAAATATGGGTAATAATTACGTTACATTGCTGCTAGTAGACATATTTCTTACTTTTTCTTAGGCAGTTGCTACCTGTTACTCCATCATAGGAATTTATGTGCGCAGCATTGTTGCAATACAGACGTCCAAATCATTTGATTTCTGTAATTTCGTTTCGATACCAGATCGTTCTAATCGGATTCAGCAAGTCATGCTTAATGTGGATGTACGAATACGACTCTCATCATTTGATAGACTGGGTAAACCATATTCTTAATCGGATGGTTGAATAGAGATCACTTATTTATGACAGGGCCTGAATTCTTAAACACTGTGGAAAATAATAATACAATGTGCTTATTACTAGTATGTTATTTAAATATAAATATATGAACGAACGAGATAACAGTTTATTTACGGGAGCAGAGCCCCATCCATCATAGCAGAGCAGTGCGAGATTGGGTTCAGGGCCAAGAGACGATAAAGCTGTTGCCGCTCGTTCCACGATCATTGAACATCAACCAGAGAGAGGATATGTGGGCAAAGATAACAAGGTCATTGCCATGTGGACCTACAAATGCAAGCGACCTTTGGACGAATATAGGAAACGTATGGTGGGAAGTAAACCATCACGCTACACTGTCGACGACTTAATGAAATCAATGCCCCCACGCCTTCGAGAAATCTTATGTAATGATGGTGGGTGGGTTGGCTACTAAAAGTATACTCGACCTCCACAAAACCCATGTGGACAATTATCTGATAGTCGGTCAAGCTTTGCTTTATCGCAGCTCTTTAGGTACAAGTCCTTTTACTTTGTCTCCTCCTTACAATTCTTGCAATGCAAGTTAATTGAAAAATCTCATCCACTCGACGCCAAATGAGGAATTGACTGGTGCCTGTGTTGTTCAACACACAGTAGTTGTCACCCTCACTGGAATCAATGACTGTGTGTGTGTGTTTTCGTGTTCACGCACAATCTGAATCAATATTATTAACATCAGAGAGACAACCGACAATAAATATTGCATCAAATATGACTGTAAAGTATTTTAATGCGATGGGAAGTTACAAACTGAATTTTTACCCAACCCACGACCTGCATATTACGTTATGTAAGATGTATCAACTCCATAGTACCGTTAGCAGAGACAGTGCGCTCTTGATGTCGAGGCTCGCGACAATAACAGCGATTAGCAGTGCCCAATGCCGCCGCGATTTGTTTGTTGGCTGAGCGTGGACACTGCAGCAGATGCTTCGCCATGAACAGAAAGAAATTACCTTGGCTCTGACTGCAGTGAGCGGATATAACTGCCTGCGTGTTCTTACAGTAACCAACGTGAGACTACTCACAGGTGCCATGGAGCAATTGCAACAGGTATCATGTATTTAGTCATCAGAATATTAACCAGTGATGAAATGACTACTCTATTTGAATCCCAAGAAAATAGGAACCTTCTCACAAAGTAATGTGGGGTGATGTCAAAATTTATCCAACATACAAAAATTAACTGCAGGTCTTTCATGTATGTAGTAGTAGCATACAAGGAAATATTATGTCTTGGAAGCGAATATTTCATTTCCTCTTCTCTTATTAACACCCTTGTTTTAGTATGAAGTGAGTAAATAAACACGAAAAACTAAAGTTCCTGAGAAGCATATCAGTGATTTCCTCTTCGCATATCATAACTTTTTAGTATGAAGTAAAAAAATAAATAGTTTAAGGTTGTGAAGCATAATATGACACCAGATTCTTATCGTAGGCGCTATCGGAAACGCAAAAAGCAGGGTTGGATGCCGTTGAAGTCCCGTTACACTGATGGCAAGACAAATGTTCTTAAATCACCTCTATTGCCTCAAAAAACAATTGCATCTTAAATATCAAAGGACCGACCTCCACACTGTCACAGCGCGTTGAAATACAGTTATGACGGCAGATTAATATTTGTGACCGACTGGGCTTCGAACCTGGACCTCCTGCTTACTAGACAGACATGCTGATCACTGCACTCTTATTTTTTTTTAAAGTTTGAGAAGATTTTCAGCACCAGGTAGGCGGAGGCAAAGAGGGCAGGGGTCGAAGATACGAGGCCTGGCCTCAATGCCTCCCCCATACCAGTCACTGAGCAGATGCATTATTCCCATGTATTCCATGTTTGCACCGATATATACCTTTAAATTGTGGAACAAAATTGAAGTATTAATTAAGGTAAAATAAATTACAGATTGCCGCCTCCAGTGGCGTGCATTCCTTGTAGAACATAACTTATAACAGTGAAAAGGGTGACGTAAAAATACATAACAAACATTCATACAGAAATATTCACAATTTAAGTTATTTTGCACTGGATGCATATGATGTCTGTAAGGAAGCCATATATTTTTCAACAAATGAAAAAAACTTCGGAGCCGGAGGGGTTTTGCCAAATTAGAACAGTTCTGATGTTAGAACCAACGTAAAAGAATATTCCAGGAATAAAAAAAGTGAAATAATAGTATTCTGCTTCTAATCAAGAAAACTGTGCACCTTTTCATAGCCCACATAAAGCAATAGATAAAAAAATTTGAAACCATTCCTTATATTTGTTATTCTTCTTCAAAGTAAAATGTTCTTCTGCAATATGAAACATGTACTCTTCTTAGTTCTGTTTGTTACTACGTAAAACACAAACTGTCCCAGAAGCCACGAATAACTGTTATACTTTGCGGACGGGTAACATTTGCAGTCGGGTTGTAAAGCTTGAGTTATCGGTATATGACTTTCTGCGGTTCTGTTGATAGTGCTAATTTCTTCCTAGTCCAGTTCCAAATTCAGATTCTATTTTGACTTAAGAAGATGTGCGCTACAGTTTCTACAAGCCGACATTTGTCGCAGTATGGAGATGGTCTCAATTTGATTTTCCATAGTCGTTCCGCTGAGGGTATGGTTTCGCTTACAACGTTTCACCATACGGCACTGACTCTAGTTAATAGAATTTTATTGTTGATATTTTTCCAGACGTTCCTCCTGTTTTTTGTAGGTTAATTTACCGGAATTGGTTTGTGAAGACGATGTCTGGTAATATAATCATAGACGGTTCTAGTGTTGGTTTGTGCTGGTGTAAGTCTTATACAGCTCCAATCGCCATAGTACTTTCGGACGTAATCTAGGCTGGCATGCTACATTAACAGGAGCGTTCCTATCCCCAGGATCTAACGAGAGGAACAGAAGATTCGTGATGCCTGTCTTACTGGCATGTATTAGTTGAAAAACACGTCTTCAATTCCAAGTCCTCCGTTTTGTCTCTGCAAAGTCGCCGTGTGGAGGGATACTTTGAAGATATTTTGTTTCCACACCTACCAAGAGGCTACAGCTAATATTTTATGTGCAGCGACCTGCAGTATCGGTAAGACTGCTGCGACATGATATATTTTGCTAAGTATGTTTGTATTTATAAAGTGAACTTTCTGCATTCGGTCTAACAATCGCATGTCATGGTCCTTCAACAAGGTTCCGATGACATTAAGTTTCCGCTCTCAATTGTTCGTGGCCATACACTTGGGATTCGCCCTTAACCTCAAGCCAACTTGGAGTCTCTCTTCAGTTACATCTAACCAGTGCGCACCTGTTGCACTATTGTAAGAACCGGGATGCAGGTTCATTTGGCTACAAGAATGCGTATGTTCCTCCAGCATGACGGGGCTCCTGTACATTCTAGTTGTCAGGTGACACACATCCAAACCTAACATTTCCCGGAAGGTGGATCATTAGATATGGGCACTTTTCTTGGCCTTCAAGGTCCTCGGACCTTATCTCTTTGGATTTTTGCCTGCGGGGATGGTTAAAGGCGAAGTCTACAAATAAAAAGTCAACCCAAGAGCCGATTTGATCGTTCGGGTTATGAATAGTGTAGCCCTCATAAAAGAACGCAAAGACGACCTCAGTAGAGCTACACGTGGTGTTATCAGGAGAAGTCAAATGTGCATTGAAGTTGGTTGGTGAATTTTTGTAAATCAACTTTGAATGTCCTCATTTGCCTTTGCTTTGAGTTTGTTAGCGTTACGTACTAACAGTTGTATCTCTGTACTCAGTAAAAGGTGGACGCATTTATATGGAATGTTTTTCGTCTTTACTACCACCTGATAAAATATCTACTATTCCTCCTGAATCACCCTGTATATGGATATATGTGTGGTGTCTGTTCTTTCGGACATGTCCGAAAGAAAATGCTTCATGGCATTCTGCAACGACCTTCGATCTAGTTGCAGGGGCTGATACAGATTTCAGAGCTGCTTGGCTGTCTGAATAAAAGTAGATGCTACGATTTTTGTAGGGTCTACTCTAATTTTCCTCCGTGCACATTCTGACAGAAAAGTGTAATACTGTGGCCATCTTCCCTAAAGAGATTCTAGGCAGTACACCAGACCTGGTACTTTCATCTGTTTTCGACCTGTCAGTAAACCACTATATTATGTCTCCTGCACGGTGTTGTGGTTCGTTTTTCCACTGTTCCCTGCTTCCAACTGTTACATGGCAAAGTTTATTGAAACAGCTTGACGTTATTGTGTAGTTAGTCGGCATTTCCCCAGCCATCGCCTTACTGATTTGGGATTCCGTATAATCTAACTATATCCAGTTATTTCCAATTTTTAGCCTTTATGTCACTGCCGCTGCCTCCATTTTAAGCCACAGGTGTAAGGCGGGCATGTCTAGCATAATATCCATTCCAAGAGTGGATGTCCTGCTAATTCCATCTGTTTGTGAAAGCAGGCCAGTCTCTTCACTTTGCCAGACTCCCTAGCAGCCACCTTCTGTTCGACTTTGTTCATATTATATGCCAATAAATTATCATTGGTCTTTTTGCAGGGATGTATATCCAGTACGTACTGGGTTTACACCCCAGTTTACCCTACAGCAGCTTCTAGTGCTTATAAGATTATCTTTCGCAGTGGAAAATATTCTTTATGTGAGATGTTCATAATAGTTTTCCATCCAGGGCTACCTCTAGATACACTACAACCCTCTCTAGCGTTTCATCGAGAAACACAATTTTTCAGTATGTGTGCTGGACATACTTCCCCATAAATAATACTACACCAATTTTGGTGGGGCTCGTCTTTGCTTTTTCACTATGTTCAGTGCACATAGGTTTAACAGTACTAGCAAATTTTCTAAGTCTTACTGAGAATAAATCGTCTACTTATTCTTTTCAAGAGTAGTCTCCCGCATTCAGCTCATCTATGAGTTCATTCACTACTAGGTTCTTCATCTCTAGCCATTTAGTCGAAGGTCGTATTACTCGACATCCAGGAAGATACAGAGAGCATCCAGAAAGGGTAGTGCTTTTTCCACCTTCCCAACAAGTTGGTGAAGTGTTACTTCACACGATTTGCTTCGCAAGTATTATGAAAATGTGGCATTTCATACATAAAATGATGTATTCACAACAACAAAAAATATGTCGGCAGAAAACAAAAACGTGGCATTATGAATTTGGCAGTACCTCAAGGTTTTCGCTTTGACACTAAGGGTTACTAAAAGAAGCAAGACGAATTTTGCTAGAGCGTTGTCTTACGATTTCCTCACTGAATTTTTATCTGCCTGCTTGTAGCTCTGCTACAAAACAATTAAAAATCTGGCTTTCGGCGAGGCTCGAAAGGCGAACAGAGGCAACATGCACCTGACAGGCAAGCACGTTACCGCGAGGATAGCGAGTAGGCGCGGTGTCTTCCACTTACTTACTGACACAGTAGGCGCTATGGCACATGAACCGCAACATAAGAGGCGACAGTAGTTGTATTTCCCATGTGGAACGACTTTCGTGGACTCAAAGGGTTTAACTGATATCCTTATGTCACATCTCAAGCGAAAATCACTCAGTATTACATTGAAATGACACGATAATATCAAGTGAATTTAGCAGGATAGTTCCGTGACATCAAGGAAGTAACTCGTCGGTCACAGAGTTGCCAAACATATTCTGCGCTGTTGCCAAGTTTCAATTATGCTGCCATGAAGGATACCAGCTGATGTGTTCTGTGAGTGACCTCGGAAGTGACTATAGCTTCTTTTCAAAGTTGCGGGTGGCAAGGGCTGCAAGATCCTCATTATATGTCAATGAGTCTTATTCGCATTTTTTGTAACTAGGTTTAGGGGCTAGAGTGCAATTACTTGTAATACATCAATGCACTGAATGCAAACTAAATGTCATAAATTAATAACTGAGGCAATTATTTGTGTTTAACTGACGTAATCGGATCGAAACTCTGAAAACGTATTCACCAGACGCGATTCACAGTTTTGGAGCTTCTCCAGTGGTAGAGTTGGCAATGTATATTTGATGTACAATATTGTTATTGAGATCACTGTCATTGGCACATCCACCAGAAGACAGGCATGGCCTGGCTTATTGTTGTCAGCTTTCCTGACGGATATTCTGCCTTTGTTCGAAACGTGAAGACTTAGGGTGAAGTCGAACATTCCATATGGCGAAAATTTGATGTTTCTGTTCTTCTAGCTCTAAAATTCAAATAACAGTTACAATAAGCGGCAGAATAGCGCCTGTGAATCAACAGTTAATAATGCAATCAAAATTATTGGAATCTGACAAATTGCATCTGTCATCTGATAATTGTGAAAAACTACTTTCTTCATCTTCACAGCACCACAGTATGAACTCAAGGGTTTCATAGGATACCTATATTTAATTTCGTTGTGATCGTTTTCAATGACAGTACGGGAGGAGCAACACCATCTGACTTGAAACATACTTTTCCAGCGGGATTTGAATCTTTGGCTATAGTTAAAGTAGCACGTCCAGTGAGGTATCAAGAATGTGAGCAATCACTCACTGCTACAGTATAGGCTACGGCAGAGAGAAGCAGGTTTCCGACAAAGTAAACGATGGGAGACACTATCGCTGTCACTTATTAAACAGGAATTGTTCAGAAAATTACAACTATATCTAGTGAAATGAGTAGGTTGATGCAGCTCCAGTCCGGCACTATCTCTGAGTTGCCAAACATTTTCCGAATAGCACTTAAGATAAAAATGTGTGTGTGTGTGTGTGTGTGTGTGTGCGCGTGTATGTGAATTACAAAAGTGTAATTCCTAGAACGCTCAACTACCTTAATAGCACCTCATTCTGGATTGAATACGACTCGGAAAGCGACGTTAATTTGACGTTTCCATCCATCTCATGACGTCTTACTGAATGAAGTCTGAAGTGCACGCACAGTTGTGTTGCCTGCCGCATGGATTCTGTGATGTGTTGTGGCAGCTGGCAGCCATTGCTGAATACAGACATTTGCAAATATCCCCACTGCTTTAGGGGAAATCGTCTTTGTTGCATTTTTTCCATACCGTAATTAGCACAATAACATAACGCTTGTTCTGCTGAAGAACTTGATGCCCACAAGTCCTTAAATAAGAATCTCCTAGCGGGAGTAATGCATGAAAGAAGGCGGACTGTTGGACAAAAAAATGGACAGATCCCTGCTTTTTGCGTTTCCGATAGCGCCTACGATAAGAATCTGGTGTCATATTATGCTTCACAACCTTGAACTGTTTATTTTTTTACTTCATACTTAAACGTTATGATATGAGAAGAGGAAATAACTGATATGCTTCTCAGGAACTTTAGTTTTTCGTGTTTATTTTCTCACTTCATACTAAAACAAAATGGTGCAAAAGGCTCTGAGCACTATGGGACTTAACTTCTGAGGTCATCAGTCCCCTAGAACTTAGAGCTATTTAAACCTAACTAACCTAAGGACATCACACACAACCTCGCCCCAGGCTGGATTCGAACCTGCGACCGTAGCGGTCGCGTGGTTCCAGACTGTAGCGCCTGGAACCGCTCGGCCACCCTGGCCGGCATACTAAAACAAGGGCGTTAATAAGAGAAGAGGAAATGTAATATACGCTTCCAAGACATAATATTTCCTTGTATGCTACTACTGCATACATGAAAGCCCTGCAGATATTTTTGTATGTTGGATAAATTTTGATATCACCTCACATTACTTTGTGAGAAGGTTCCTATTTTCTTGGGATTCGAATAGAGTAGTCATTTCATCACTGGTAAATATTCTGATGACTAATGACATGATACCCGTTGCAATTGCTCCATGGCACCTGTGAGTAGTCTCACGTTGGTTACTGTAAGAACACGCGGGCAGTTATATCCGCTCACTGCAGTCAGAGCCAAGGTGATTTCTTTCTGTTCATTGCGAAGCATCTGCTGCAGTGTCCACGCTCAGCCAACATAAACAAATCGCGGCGGCATTGGGCACTGCTAATCGCTGTACTTGTCGCGAGCCTCGACATCAAGAGCGCACTGTCTCTGCTAACGGTACTATGGAGTTGATACATCTTACATAACGTAATATGCAGGTCGTGGGTTGGGTAAAAATTCAGTTTGTAACTTCCCATCGCATTAAAATACTTTACAGTCATATTTGATGCAATATTTATTGTCGGTTGTCTCTCTGATGTTAATAATATTGATTCAGATTGTGCGTGAACACGAAAACACACACACACAGTCATTGATTCCAGTGAGGGTGACAACTACTGTGTGTTGAACAACACAGGCACCAGTCAATTCCTCATTTGGCGTCGAGTGAATGAGATTTTTCAATTAACTTGCATTGCAAGAATTGAAAGGAGGAGACAAAGTAAATGGACTTGTACGTAAAGAGCTGCGATAAAGCAAAGCTTGACCGACTATCAGATAATTGTCCACATGGGTTTTGTGGTGGACGAGTATACTTTTAGTAGCCAACCCACCCACCATCATTACGTAAGATTTCTCGAAGGCGTAGGGGCATTGATTTCATTAAGTCGTCGACAGTGTACCGTGATGGTTTACTTCCCACCATACGTTTTCTATATTCGTCCAAAACTAGCTTGCATTTGTAGGTCCACATGGCAATGACCTTGTTATCTTTACCCACATATCCTCTCTCTGGTTGATGTTCAATGATCGTGGAACGAGCGGCAACAGCTTTATCCTCCCTTGGCCCTGAACCCAATCTCGCACTGCTCTGCTGTGATGGATCGGGCTCTGCTCCTGTAAATAAACTGTTATCTCGTTCGTTCATATATTTATATTTAAATAACATATTAGTAATAAGCACATTGTATTATTATTTTCCACAATGTTTAAGAATTCAGGCCCTGTCATAAATAAGTGATCTAGATTCAACCGTCCGATTAAGAATGTGGTTTACCCAGTCTATCAAATGATGAGAGTCGTATTCGTACATCCACATTAAGCCTGACTTGCTGAATCCGATTAGAACGATCTGGTATCGAAATGAAATTACAGAAATCGGATGTTTTGAACGTCTGTATTGCAACAATGCTGCGCACATAAATTCCTATGATGGAGTAACAGGTAGCAACTGCCTAAGAAAAAGTAAGAAATATGTCTACTAGCAGCAATGAAACATTATTATAACCCATATTTATGTGATGGAAATACTGAATCGAACAATGCACATCTGTTTCAGTGGTGGGAAGATGCACCATATCGGATTTGCTGATGACATAATGTCAATAATAATAATAATAAAAATCCCGTGGGGCCGATAGGGGAAACTCTCCCCCATATGGGTGGTACCGAGGAAATCAAATACTTGGGGTGAACCAAATACTAACACAATCCTGAACGGCTACTCAAACCGTTAAACTCAAACTCCAGACACGTCTGAGAGAAATCTACCGCTACTCTGGTCACTGTCTGTTAGCTCAATGAGCTCGGCTGAAAATATTTGCTTCAAAAGGCTTCAACACATCTCTTGTAAATTTCCCTACAAGCAGAAAACATGCATTTGAAAACTACACGCCGCGCGGGATTAGCCGTGCGGTCTCAGGCGCAGCAGTCATGGACTGTTCGGCTTGTCCCGGCGGAGGTTCGTTTCCTCCCTCGGGCATGTGTGTGTGTGTGTGTGTGTGTGTGTGTGTGTGTGTGTGTGTGTGTGTGTGTGTGTGTTTGTCCTTAGGATAATTTAGGTTAAGTAGTGTGTAAGCTTAGGGACTGATGACCTTAGCAGTTAAGTCCCATAAGATTTCACACACATAAAAACTTTTTTTTTATATAACTACACATCGTTACATTGGTCCAAGCACGAAAACTAAATAATCTCACAAAAGCAATCGAACAACAAAAAATTCTCATCCTTGTTCTTCACGAACCACGACTAACTGACAGTGAAACCTTGCATTACGGAAACCATTGCATCTTCAAGAGCAAAATACAACAAAAGGTAGCGAAAGGCGTACGAATCTTCGGCATTGCTTTACTCGAACACAGATCTATCATCAACTCTGTCAAAGAAATCACACCCATCAACAATCGACTTATGACTACACTCATTCAGAACCCCAGTAAAAAATATACACTCATCAATGCACATGCCCCCACCAACATCGAAAATAAGAAAAACACCAAAAATGTCGAAAAATTCTGGAACACACTCGAAAATACTATGAGCAAAATTCACCAAGATGACGTGAAAATACCAATGGGAGACTTCAACTCTCTATTTGGATGAGAAAAACCTGTAGAAAAATCATTGGTACAAACTCAACATACCGAAACGCTTAGACCAACGGCACACGTCTGACTGACATTTGCCAACAATTCAAACACAGAAGGATGTCTTCCCACTTTAGGAAAAAACCAGTTCCCAGGAAATATACTTGGCTACCAGATGCAAGCTGCTTTCGTTCGCCTGTCGAGACTCGCTGAAAGCCAGATTTTTAATTATTTCGTAGCTGAGCTACAAGCAGGCAGATACAAACTCAATAAGGGAATCGTAAGACAACGCTCGAGCAAAATTCGTCTTGCTACTTACAGTAACCCTTAGTGTCAGAGCGAAAACCTTACGGTACTGCCAATTTCATAACGCCACTTTTGTTTTCTGCCGACATATTTTTTATTGTTGTGAATACATAATTTTATCTATGAAATGCCACATTTTCATAATACTTGCGAATGATACAGGAAGTGAAGTAAATACAGATCTTTTCGAAGTCAAAAGTCGGTAATATCCTACTAATTCGTGTTAAAATAGGATCAATCGTCTTACGAACACTTAATGCTTTATTAAGATAGACTGCCGTCGTGATGTTTCTGTAGTAAGCAGAATTTAATTTGTATTAGTACAGTGAATATTTTAATTGCATTTTCCATTAGTTTAGTAATCGCAACAGTAATCATCAAAGAGAAATTAATCAGCAGCTGAATTTTCTTTCACGATATCTAAAACAATCTGACAATGCTACAGTTGCTCACAAATTCTACGCCCGTAGAAACCTACTTGTTTTAACGATGTCATTAAACCATGGTAGTTTTTAGAGTATTTGCGTCTATAAATGAACTGCCTTGTCGGTTAATCGATCAAGAGCGGGAAAGGTAATATTTTACGAATATATGATGAGAGGGACAAGTGCTTTAGAGAGGATTTCCCTATCAATACAAGTGTCTGAGAGACGACTTTCCTATCAATCTCCTGGATAGTTTTCTTTCTCAAATCAACAGAGTGAGTTATCATGCAGTAGCACAGGTGATGTTGTTTTGTTGCTCGACTTCCTTACACTGCGATCGAAAGGTGTCTCAGTTGTTGACAACAAATTCCAGCTGTGTTGCACACACCCCTTGGGGCAGAATTCGTAGTCCAAAACACACTTTTGGAGCTATCAGATGTAAAATACACTTCTGGAAATTGAAATAAGAACACCGTGAAATCATTGTCCCAGGAAGGGGAAACTTTATTGACACATTCCTGGGGTCAGATACATCACATGATCACACTGACAGAACCACAGGCACATAGACACAGGCAACAGAGCATGCACAATGTCGGCACTAGTACAGTGTATATCCACCTTTCGCAGCAATGCAGGCTGCTATTCTCCCATGGAGACGATCGTAGAGATGCTGGATGTAGTCCTGTGGAACGGCTTGCCATGCCATTTCCACCTGGCGCCTCAGTTGGACCAGCGTTCGTGCTGGACGTGCAGACCGCGTGAGACGACGCTTCATCCAGTCCCAAACATGCTCAATGGGGGACAGATCCGGAGATCTTGCTGGCCAGGGTAGTTGACTTACACCTTCTAGAGCACGTTGGGTGGCACGGGATACATGCGGACGTGCATTGTCCTGTTGGAACAGCAAGTTCCCTTGCCGGTCTAGGAATGGTAGAACGATGGGTTCGATGACGGTTTGGATGTACCGTGCACTATGCAGTGTCCCCTCGACGATCACCAGTGGTGTACGGCCAGTGTAGGAGATCGCTCCCCACACCATGATGCCGGGTGTTGGCCCTGTGTTCCTCGGTCGTATGCAGTCCTGATTGTGGCGCTCACCTGCACGGCGCCAAACACGCATACGACCATCATTGGCACCAAGGCAGAAGCGACTCTCATCGCTGAAGACGACACGTCTCCATTCGTCCCTCCAATCACGACTGTCGCGACACCACTGGAGGCGGGCTGCACGATGTTGGGGCGTGAGCGGAAGACGGCCTATGGGTGTGCGGGACCGTAGCCCAGCTTCATGGAGACGGTTGCGAATGGTCCTCGCCGATACCCCAGGAGCAACAGTGTCCCTAATTTGCTGGGAAGTGTCGGTGCGGTCCCCTACGGCACTGCATAGGATCCTACGGTCTTGGCGTGCATCCGTGCGTCGCTGCGGTCCGGTCCCAGGTCGACGGGCACGTGCACCTTCCGCCGACCACTGGCGACAACATCGATGTACTGTGGAGACCTCACGCCCCACGTGTTGAGCAATTCGGCGGTACGTCCACCCGGCCTCCCGCATGCCCACTATACGCCCTCGCTCAAAGTCCGTCAACTGCACATACGGTTCACGTCCACGCTGTCGCGGCATGCTACCAGTGTTAAAGACTGCGATGGAGCTCCGTATGCCACGGCAAACTGGCTGACACTGACGGCGGCGGTGCACAAACGCTGCGCAGCTATCGCCATTCGACGGCCAACACCACGGTTCCTGGTGTGTCCGCTGTGCCGTGCGTGTGGTCATTGCTTGTACAGCCCTCTCGCAGTGTCCGGAGCAAGTATGGTGGGTCTGACACACCGGTGTCAATGTGTTCTTTTTTCCATTTCCGGGAGTGTATTATGTTCACACTACTCTTTGCTTTAGTCTATGTCATTTGGTGGGGCTCAGCCTTTCAATTCTTCTTAGGAAGTTAACGATAAAGGCATCATAACGTCACCAGTAACAGTACTGCATAGGAATGCTCAATGAGCGACCTGATGACGTTCAATAATAGTCACTCCGTTGATTTTTGTTGATTCAAATTAGAGACTGCAGTACTCCTACACCAGACTTCTGAAATTTGCCTGTTAAATGCAAATGTCGCATGATGGAAAAATGGTAATCTGTCACATACATCAGCAGTCGAGACTTCCTTAATGTGGAAAATCATTCATGCCAGAACGATCTTTGTTGAAACAAGAATATCTTTTTCTGGCGTATTTTTCCCAAAACCACTCGCTCCAAACACAGTTGAGATCTTTCTAGCTGCCTCCTCTACATTCACCCTTCTGTTATACCAAAGTAAATGTTGCGTTACAGATGATACACCTTTTTCCACTTGCGACTCAATTTTACAATGCTTAACTGTAGTTCATGATTTTCAAGTATGCAAAATCGAATGCTTAACTGCAAGATGATAACTAGAACTTCAAATTCGAAAATGGCATTGATACATACACTGACAGCGTCGCGCCGCCTTCACATGGGCGGCGCCGGATTTCAGGCGGCGGGTGGCGTCTGGCCGGTGGCCGGTAGCCGCTGCAGCGCGAGGAAACGCCCGAACGTAAGCTGTTATGATCGCGACGCAGCCACGAGCTGTTCTGCGGAATTGTTTGAGGAATACTTGTTATTGCGGGTGGGTAGAATGTTAAGCGAATTGTCTTCGATGTTCAATCAGACATAACTTTAGACCGAAATGTGGTAAAAAAAAAAGAGCGGTTGGACGCGAACATACGACTCTAAGTTTAGAATGCAAGTCGATTACTGCAAGACCACGGGCTCATTCCATCCAGATCATCTAGGAAGTAGACAACACTTCCTCCTAACACTTCCGCATCTTACAGTGTTGCCAGATTGTGCAGATGGCCGGACTTAAGAGTTGTCACGGGCGGTCAGTTTTATTGGTCACCTTAAGTGAACGACTCGGACTTAGTCTCTGTGGCGGCCGGCCGGCGGTCAGTTTTTACGTCTAAGACTGTACATTAACTATGAGGGGTGAGGTACACGTACACACGTGGTTTCCGTTTTCAGTTACAGAGTGGAATAGAGTGTGTCCCGACATGTCAGGCCAATAGATGTTGAAACGTCCCCTTTGAACAATTATACATGACTGTCCTTAAACTGACACACAATATTTCTAGGGCAACGCAATCTGACTTTCAATAATCCCTACAAAAGAATGGCCCTGACTAACATTAACCTATTCCTTTCACAAATCACTTACCTCACAAAAATCTTCGTTACTCGAACTACTGCAATACAGCGAGCGCCACTACTGCCAGCTAAATAAAAGATTCAAACTACGGAAGGCACTAACTACTGATAGGCATAGTTAGCAAATGAAAGATTTTAATAGAGAACAAACAATGTATCTACCATAATAGTGTTGAAAAATCATAATATACATAGCAGTTCATGACATCCAGTCTTACAAATTTCAAAACTTCGCTATTTCTCTCCACACATCCACCACTGCTGGCGGCTCACCTCCAACTGCGCAATGGTAAGCGCTGTTAACAGCCAACTGCCCAACGCTACAATGGCGAGTATTACAACAATGCCAACCAGCCACAGACTGCACACAGCACAGCCAGTGATTTTCATACAGAGGTAGCGTTACCAATAAAGAACCTAAACAGCCTACTTACATAGCCCCCATGCTCCCCACAAAAAATTTTACAAATTGTTTTGGGCACTGGCCAATACAGATTTGAAATAATTTTTCATCATTATAATTACAATAACAAAGAAATCAAATGCACACACTTATTGATACAATGTTGGTCAAAATCTAAAATTTTGTCACAGTCCATAAAGACAGTCCTGATCGTTCATCACAGTAAAATAGCAGTGTTTTTTTCAATGTCTGAGCAGTAAAAGAAAATGCACATGGAAGTAGTGGATTTCCACGCAGTCTTGAAGAAGTAGTGTTGTCCTTCCAACAGAAAGACAGTGCTGACTCTTGACATGCAGACTGGTAATGGGCCACAACAGAGCAAACCCACAGCAGAGTCAGTCGAAGTTGAAGGATATTGGTAGGTAGATCATCACAGAGCAGACCCACTGTAGTCCTGGTAGAGAGTATGGTATGGTGGGCCACCAGAGGTGCAGACCCACTGCAGTCCTTGTAGATATAATGGTATTGATGGATCATCAAAGGTGTAGACCCACTGTAGTCCTTGTAGAGATGGCCAGCAGCCATCTGCTGCGACTGTGCAGGTGCACAATCACCATCGAAGAGTCTTGCGGACAATATAGCAAGTCCATAACCACCACTTGTGCACTCACAAAGTTTTTGGAATTGTCCCTAGAACCAGCAATGCTGTTATCCAGTCCCTTGCTGAATTATCAACACACGTGCAAACACTAACAGTCCCTACTTCTCACATATTGTCCATATACTATGACCAACAGAAACGTGTGCAGTGAAATGGAACTTACAAGTTAATAATATGATGAACTGGTGTCAATTACAATTTTATAACATAAGAATACAATTACAAAGGTACAAAATACATCATTAAAGAACATAACAATACAGATAACATTTGTAGTACAAGCTTTACAAAAGAATCGAAATAACATATGCATCAGTGTTACAGGAATTATGACATAAGTACATACATAAGAGATCAGAATAACTTTTGAAACATCAACTTCACACATGAGCATTAAAACAGAACAGAATGAATAATGTCTAAACATCTTTACAAAAAAATAACATATTATCAGAAAAATTCTACAACATAACTCTTATTAGCTAAACACATTAAGACAGGAAAAACACAGATTCTCATAGTGTAATAACACAAAAATACAGGACAGGACTTGTTTTCAGTGTGACATTTGGTACTGCAGTCCACCCAAAATTTCATTCCATATATCTTTCCTCTTATTTCAACATTTGTTTCCACCAAAAAAATTCTATCCAAGCATGCTTTCTGTATTTATATTTTCACACATTTCTTACCTCATTATTTATTCACCATTATCTTACCTCATCATTTATTTCCAAGAAAATCCTACCTAAACCTGTTGTCCCTAAACCCTACCTTTTTTGTTCATATCCTCTTTCAAAACACTTTTTTGGCCAAACCATTTTCTTATATCTTCACAATGCATTTCTTCCAATTCATCACAACTCGTTCTCTTATATGGCATACCCCATCTTAAGCTAACTTAAATCTACTGAGCTCAGATGCTAAACTAAGGGACGAGGCAATGCAGCAGCACAAAACAATTAACACAAACAGCAATGACAAAAAAATGCAAATTGGCAAAGCAAGCAGCAATGTTACAAGTAATATAAGGCAATGAGCAGCAAACAAGAAAAATAAATCAGTAGTAAAACTGGCTTAACAGAGTAATGTAAAGTGAAATTTAGTAGCACTATGCCTGGCAAACAGCGGCATCAAATGCTATAACTTATATCTAAACATGACATAGCTCAAGCAGAAAAAATATTACAGTGAAAATGGCCATGTTTAATACCTATGTCACATCTTAACACTAGAGTGATGCATCACAAAAACTTACTCTGGAAGAAAGTTACCAAGTCATTAAAAAAATTATTTATGCTATTCCTGTGAAGGGAAATGTCTATTTGTGCTCTCTTTTCTAAGAAAGTATATCATAAACGTATTCTTTACTGGGTCTGCAGACATAAAATAGTGATGTTAGTACATCTACTAAATTTTATAATAACCAATGCTGCAGTGCAGCTAGAAACTAGATAATAAAGAAAATGAGCAAATATGTACAAAGGAAGGCATGAAACATCATTCATTAGCCATATGGCATTTCATAAGGTAGTAAAAAAAATTTCTCAACTAGAAAAACAGTTGTCATAATCAGGTGTACAGATATAAAAATATTTCTCGTAATTTCATTAGGCATTTCAGTAAATATCATAAATTAAGAGCTCCAAAGTGTTATCATATGTTTTCAAGTTTGAGCGTGTCGTATTTGCGATGCTTTCTACAAAGCAATGTCAATAGCGAGGATAATGGCCCCCTTTTTTTTTCACCTGTGCCACTGAAAGGCACACATTAATGGCTTTCTTCCAGGCGACTGTCACGCAGCTGGGTGCCCACGACTCATTACGTGAAGGTGGTCACTTAACTTTCTTACTGAAATATTTACGACACCAGTTTGCATTACAGTGACAGTCTCATATAAAAAAATTCACAGGTCGAGAATTTGCGTTGCAAATGTGTAGAAACAAAATCCTATGAATATAACAGTGTTCAAAAAGTTTTCGTCGGCATTGTGATACATTCACGCATTTACATGCATTTCATAACTCTTAAAGTACGATTCTTTGTTTCCAACATCCTTTTCCACAAATCAGAGTCCCTAACCACTACTCATTATTCATACACGTATTCGTCGACACTTCTTCAATATTTCATCATAATAAATACGTAGCATAGTCAAATTCCTCATATACGGTAGCATCATCTTATTGATCATAAACATACCTCAACAGCATAATACACATCGTCGTCATAAAAGTAACATCATAACACCTCAGTCAAATCTCAAAAACGTCATAGCATTCTGCATTAATGTCAAAACCTAAAAAAAATTCTCTGCTCATTTCAATAGTGCCATCTACCTGAAACGTACTTTAAAATCATGCTCCCTTACCAAATACATCATTCAAAGCTCTCATAGTATCACAATGGTTCCAAAAAAATATGAACAGTTCACAAAGTACAGACAAAATACAATTTCATAAATGTGAAGTTACCTAACTGTGTAATTGCGTAAACATGTGTCACTGATGTAGTAAAAAAAATGTTTATCTGTCAGTTAAATGATCAGATAGCTGTGTAATTTGTGTGTTAGAGAAATATGGTACCGATGTGTAAAGTTGTATAAGCAAATACCATATTAGCTAGGGCTCCTTGTGCTTGCCAAACACATGGTACACAAAGTAAACGTGTACCCCCCTGAGGATTAATGTAATTGTACTCTTAGATGTTACAGATTACAGCAATGGAATGAAATGTATCAAGGAAAACTTCTGTATAACTGTACTTCAAATATCTTTAAAATAAATGTACAAAAGTACAATATTAATCACTCAAATATGTGTACTGTAGCGCTAAACTGTGTGTCTTGTTGTAAGATAATCTCTGTGGAAGTGTCGTAGTTATCATCCTCCGAAAGCTAAGTTCTGCAGAAGTCAATGTACTTACCTCATGATAAACAAAAGTGAAATGCTTTGCGTATAGATATCTTAGTTATTATGCTTATTGCCATAATGAAGAAAGTACTGTACTGTAACATATTGTTGTGCTACGGAAAAGGCTGTCTCTTTGTAGCTATACCACAAAAGTTACTACTAAAACATGTTTTACTTTCCAGAAGAATTCAGAAAAACTGTGCAGATATAAAACAGATACACTGCAAAAGCAACATTGTAAATTGTCACTCATTAGTAGCATCGGGTTAAAATCGTGTAGCTGTCACATAAACTAACCACTATGTCAATTGGTATCTCACTGAAAGTACTTTAAATCCGGAATGTATTTTCAAGTAAACCAAAATGTTGCATTAAAATCTCATTAGCAGTACCAGTATATGTTCTAAGTATGTAAGCCTTATAGTCATTAAGTAATCATGGAACTAACAAGCAAGAATGCACACACACAATAACACTGTGACATCTGTTTACTATAACAATGCATTCGTAATTTCTGTTTAAAAATGTTCCCTAGGTACTAGACTGGATAGTTAACTTCAAAGCATTGTTGCATGTTAACAGTTTCTCCGTGTGACAAATTGTACCAGTAGCGTGAAGTGAAAAGTTTTATGGCAAAGACTAAGTTAAAAAAACAGATTATCTTTCAATAAACGGTTTTACATGTGAAATGTGGTGTAAACCTTTACTCTTCCCAGTACGCAGAGTTTCAACCTGAACGCAATTATCATGCGGTATATGTTGATAAAGAATACTGGAATTTTTCTCAAGGTCTATGTTATTTTTCCCTGAGCCAGCCGGCGCATGCAGCTGCAAGCCGTGTGAGTCATTGTCTATCTCTTTGTTGGTGCACTTCGTTATTGGGATTTGGAGACTTAACTTCTACAAATTCACCTTGTCGAGAAGGTCCTGCCCTGTTTGAAGCTCGCCAGTTCTGATGGAATTGAGGTCTGTCGCTTTGTCGGTAGTTTACATAGTTTCTTGTTTGTTGGTCATGTGGTGGAGAATTTCTCCCGGAATCGTAATTGCGTGATGGACCGTTGCGTCTGAAGTTATTCTGTTTCCATTGATAATAATTATTTTCGTTCCCATATTGTCTGTTTCTATGGTTATCTCTGTCATATTCATTACTGCGGAAATGCGATCTTTCTCTGTAACTATTACTCTGCCAGTGGTTGTCATATGGGTGGTGTCTGTTTTGTTCACGATTTGAGTTGTAAGAATAGCCTTTTTGTGTCCAGTTATTATTTCTTTCATCACGGAATTGCGACGGATGTGACCTGTAATTGTTGTGTTCCTGTTTTCGCGTTCCGCGATTGTCAGTGTCAATTTCTAATTCTTGTAAGAGTCCCTGAAAAGCTTCAATGTCGTCTTTGCAACGTCCTGCTAAAATAATATGTCGTAAATATTCAGGCAATTTGATTAAGCAAATGCGGATGAATTCTGAAGGGCTGTATGGGTTTGAAAGATATTGGTTCTTATGCAACATGTTTTCAAAATATTTCACAAGACTGGAAAATTCAGATTGTTCGAAATGTTTCATCATTATGATGCTATGTTTTACTCAGTCTTGTGTAGCTTGAGACCAATATGCTGAGAGGAAGGCATGGTAAAATTCTCCTTCACTGTGACAATCGTGAATGACCGATCGCATTCTTACAGCTGGTTCATTATCTAAATAGCCACACATAAATTGTAATCTGTGCTCTAATGACCAGTTGGGAGGAAAACAATGAGAGAATTGATGGAGCCACGCTTGTGGATGAATGTCGTTGCCAGAATTCTTAAATGTTTTAAATTTACATGTAGTAATTAACAGCTTATAGTCAAAATCATCATGTCGGCGAGTCGCATATCGGTCACTGTTACGTCGTTTCGGCGGTTGCATTTCAAAATTCGTTGCACCTTTCCAATTTCTTTCATAATTTCCTAAATGCGCTGTGTTTTTTTTTTTTGTGGCTGTTCCGTATTTCTATGTCCCTCTTCCCGTATTGGGGCGCGAGTGTCCTCTGAAATACGTAATTCTTGTATTACCTGTGTCAGCTGATCTTGTACTTCCCGAATTTCTCTTTGGTGTTGCGTATTAATTTGATTCTGATTTTGTTTGAATTTCCTAATTTGTTCGCACTCTTCTGTGTCAGTGATGGCTACAGGTCTTGTGTCATTCAGATCATCATCTACCTTTGCAGATAAGTTAGTGAACTGATCCATAAGTTCGGCTACTTTCTCCGATAGTGTACTTATTTCCTCAGTGTGCTTTTCTGAACCAAGTTTCAGAGTGTCCATTTGTGTTGAAATCGTATCTACTGTGTTCTTTAAGTTTTCCTGAGTTTTTGCAAGTAGCCTCACCGAATCGGTAGATGCAACTGAATCAATTTTAGCCCACAAGGTCTCATGATTTTCATGAACAATGGTTTGCAGTTCTTTTATGGCTGCTTTGTGATTCTGTAATGCATTTTCATGCTGCGAAAAAATAGGTTGAAAATGCTCGCAAATTTGTGTTTTTACGTCATTAAAGACTTTTTGACATTTCGATTCAATGTTATGCAACTCAATAGTTAAATCTTCACGTGTTTGTTCAAGCGTGGTGTCTAACTTCCGAAGATTTTGTTCCATTGTGTCTAACTGTTTCTGTGTTTGTCTCTGGTGTTGTTCCATTGTGTCTAACTTTTGAAGATTTTGTTCCATTGTGTCTAACTTTTGAAGCTTTTGTCCCATTTGTTGCATTAATTGTAATAACAATGCACTGATGTCTGAAACATTTTCCTCAGTGCTATTCGGCAATGCATTTGAACCGGCAATATTCGCATTTTGAAAAGCAGAAAATGTGTCTTGACTTATTTGAGAAAACGGCGAGGACGCAAAACCTGAATCTACAGTATTTGCAAGATTGTGTCCTGGCATTTCGGATTCCTGATGCAAGCTGTTGCCGACCGATCGATCGATAATGCTTCCCTGTTCACTAATTGTTTCACTGCCTACACCATTATTTGCAGCCCGCTCCATTTCCCTATGTACAGTTACCAAATTACTACTTTGAACATTAGTTAATTTATTACACGGTGGCGCTAACACACTGCTTTCGTCTTCACTATCATTTCTCAGTTCACTTTGGAGCCTAATATTACGTTTTTCACACGCCATTATTGTCACAATATTTCACACGACAACACAGAAAAGCACTATTTGAAGAGCAAAATAAGAAAACACATTAATATAGCATTGAAAATAATATCTCCTTAATTGCAAGCGCAGCTGCGAAATACTTGGTGCAAATCTACATGCATGCCACAACTGTTTTACTGTACAAGAATGAAAACTACAACTACAAAGGAAATTCTCTCTATGATTACGCGCTAGCAATAAACAATAGATACACTAATTACACAAACTACAAGAGAAAAATCAGATGATTCCAGTGAGGTATCCTCGGCTAAGGGTCGACATATGAAACGTCCCCTTAGAAAAATTGTACATGACTGTCCTTAAACTGACACACAATATTTTTAGGGCAACGCAATCTGCCTTTCAATAATCCCTACAAAAGAATGGCCCTGACTAACATTAACCTATACCTTTCACAAATAACTTACCTCACAAAAAACTTCGTTACTCGAACTACTGCAATACAGCGAGCGCCACTACTGCCAGCTAAATAAAAGATTCAAACTACGGAAGGCACTAACTACTGATAGGCATAGTTAGCAAATGAAAGATTTTAATAGAGAACAAACAATGTATTTACCTTAATAGTGTTGAAAAATCATAATATACATAGCAGTTCATGACATCCAGTCTTACAAATTTCAAAACTCCGCCATTTCTCTCCCCACATCCACCACTGCTGGCGGCTCACCTCCAACTGCGCAATGGTAAGCGCTGTTAACAGCCAACTGCCCAACGCTACAATGGCGAGTATTACAACAATGCCAACCAGCCACAGACTGCACACAGCACAGCCAATGATTTTCATACAGAGGTGGCGTTACCAATAAAAAAACTAAACAGCCCACTTACAATGTTCAATGTGGTCGCCATCATTTGCTGCACACAATTGCAATCTCTGGCGTAATGAATGTCGTACACGCCGCAGTACATCTGGTGTAATGTCGCCGCAGGCTGCCACAATACGTTGTTTCATATCCTCTGGGGTTGTAGGCACATCACGGTACACATTCTCCTTTGACGTACCCCACAGAAAGAAGTCCAGAGGTGTAAGATCAGGAGAACGGGCTGGCCAATTTATGCGTCCTCCACGTCCTATGAAGCGCCCGTCGAACATCCTGCAAAGGGTCAGCCTAGTGTTAATTGCGTAATGTGCAGGTGCACCATCATGCTGATACCACATACGTCGACGCGTTTCCAGTGGGACATTTTCGAGCAACGTTGTCAGATCATTCTGTAGAAACTCGATGTATGTTGCAGCTGTTTGGGCCTCTGCAATGAAGTGAGGACCAGTGAAGTGATCGCCAATGATTCCGCACCATACATTTATAGTCCACGGTCGCTGTCGCTCTACCTGTCTGAGCCAGCGAGGATTGTCCACGGACCAGTAATGCATGTTCCGTAGATTCACTGCCCCGTGGTTTGTGAAACCCGCTTCATCGGTAAACAGGTAGAACTGCAACGCATTCTCTGTTAATGTCCATTGACAGAATTGCACTCGATGATTAAAGTCATCACCATGTAATTGCTGATGTAGCGACACATGAAACGGGTGAAAGCGGTAACGATGCAGTATGCACATGACACTACCTTGACTCAGTCCATCGGCTCTCGCAATGTCCCGTGTACTCATGTGTGAGTTCATGGCAACAGCAGCTAACACACCAACTGCACCCGCTTCTCCTGTGACGGGCCTGTTACGGACCCGTTTGCGTGGTACGACCATACCTGTTGCATACAGTTGGCGGTAGATGTTTTGCAATGTGCGGCACGTTGGATGCTCTCTGTCCGGGTACCGTTCTGCATACACCCTGCAGGCTTCAGCTGCATTTCGTCGACACTCGCCATAGATGAGTATCCTCTCCGCCTTTTCAGAGTTCGAATACACCATGGTCACAGTTCCTACAACACTACATTATCAGAGACGTCTGGTAACACGGTGTACTACAGTTGGTCTGCGTGCGTAGACAAATGCAGAATAACAATAGCAGCAAGCGCTACATGCGGACACTGCGACAGCTAGACCAAACCACAACAGTGCACTACAGCAAGACTCGTAAACACGGTCGTCATCGTAAACATGTCCCTGCAGATGCTGCTCGCCGACCGTGGCCCGTGTTTGTTACAACACGCAACTGAACGTCGGAGGTTTCAAGCGTCAACTTTAGGTTACAATATCTCCGGATGTAATTAACATTTTACAATGCAACAAACGGCACTGATTACGTATTTGTTTATATGTTCAGATGTGCTTACAAAACTAACGTGGTTCCATTTAAAAAAACCTAGGTTTGTGTTAAAAACATACTTCCGTGCATTTTTGTATGGTTTGTATTAAACAATTACACTAGCCCCTCTCCTCACGTTCGGTCTGTGGAATCGGTTCGTCAGTATTTGATGTGGTTTACGAAATATATCCAGCGGTTACGTTAGGTGACTCACCCTGTATACTTCCCGATATATGAAACTCTAGAATTTATTTAATTTATCAAAAAATGAATGTGCTGTCACATTTTAAACTTTATTTTTAGAAAAAACTCGAATTTTATAGTTAATTACGTCAATTTTTATCACAGTTTTTAATAGATTTGGAAAAGTCTAGAATTTTGCATCAAGGAGTTTCTGTTTAATAAGCATACAAAGTTTCAAAGAAATAGGATATTTCTTTTGGATGTTACATGTACCTTAGTAAAGAAATTTTTGTTTTGCGGTAAATGGCCATTAAAGTCTCTGCTTGGCATTCCTTTAGAACTGTCGTACACCTTAAGCAGGTTCTTTGTCGTTGTCTAAATCAATTTTCTTCCTTTACACATTCCAATGATGCGCTCTTCTTGATTTTATCACCTCCAAAAGTGATTTACCTGCTTTCAATACATGCTCTCTGTCTATCACACACAAAGCTACGACGTAGTTTATTCCAGGCTTAATTCCCATTTTCCCTAAAACATATTTCCTGCTATGCACACCATCATTAAAACATGGAACTGCATCATAAACACCAATAGCAAGTGCTTTTCTTCCCACAGAAATGGTTTTTAGCAATCTTTCCCATACACATTGGTTAAAACTTTCATTTGGGGTTTTGGGTACCGGCATGAAGATATTTCTTCAATAGCAGCAGACAAAGAATCGATATCAATAGTCCTTTGTTTCACGTCTCTTTGTAAGTTCGAAGCGAACTTAGTGTCCATCGTGGGTCTCTTTTTTTTTAAAGTATTTCAAATTGCTTCAGGTTTTCACCTGTTTTATCAGGGTGACAACTTCTCAGATGATCCTTGAGTTTGGATAGCAATGGTGCTTAACAAACTGTTGCATAAAAGCCACGAAGATATTTGTTTGTATTACAATCATGGAATTCAGTCAAATTTCAAATAATCATTACTGTATCTGTCTACATTTATTTTAGACTAAGTCACAATCCCGGCACTGCCTGGGTATTCATTTCGCCTGTTTTCCATTGAAAACGGAAACAAATAGTTAACTGTGTATGAAGTGTTTTTGTGAAAGTACCTTTGAAACCATGAAACAGACGTACAAAGACATATGCAGAAGTTACAAATGTATAAGTACAGATGCTTCGTGACTCTGCAACGCGGTTTTATAAACGTCTCTATAGCAACGCCTTCAATAGCGCTATAGACGGTCATTGTATTCCCCTGCAGTTGTTTGCACTTCGTTGTTGAAAGCTGTCAAAAGTGCGATCACATGTTAGGTATTTGCTTACGTTCACTCTACTGTAGGAGTATCTTAGAAGTAAAACATGTATGTATTGAAACTTCATGTATGATACGACACTTTTTTGGGCATCTCACTGTTAATGACGTCATATCTCTCCAACTATGTGTCGTATAACGATGCATGTGTGTAGGTACATTCAGCGGCTTATGGGTATACTGTCTGCAAAGTGTATTGCGAACTGAGTTACTAGCACAGAAGTAATAAATTCAAACATCATGCATGATGCAGCAGTTTCTCACACATGTCGTTAGGTTAGGTTAGGTTAGTGTTGTTTAACGTCCCGTCGACAACGAGGTCATTAGAGACGGAGCGCAAGCTCGGATTAGGGAAGGATGGGGAAGGAAATCGGCCGTGCCCTTTCAAAGGAACCATCCCGGCATTTGCCTGAAACGATTTAGGGAAATCACGGAAAACCTAAATGAGGATGCCTGGAGACGGGATCGAACCGTCGTCCTCCCGAATGCGAGTCCAGTGTGCTAACCACTGCGCCACCTCGCTCGGTCACATGTCGTTGTTTGTGTTTGTGACGTCATATCTCAGTAACTATAAAGGGTAGGTGGTACATACGCCGAAAGCGGTTGTTGCCTGATAGCAAGGGATAAGTGTACCAAATTATTGAAGTGCTTTAGGAGGAGATTTGGTACAAACACACACTCAAAAAAAGAAAAAAAAAAAAAAACAGAGAGAGAGAGAGAGACATATACACACGTGCAAGCATATACATACCAACACACATAGATTTTTATAATATGTATGGATTAGACAATATCTGGTATTAGTTATCTGTGGGCAACAATTAAGTTATTTAGGTAAATATAATAAGACACAGTAATCAAAATTAATCCTCTCAACCTAAATCCATAATCGGTGCCTCTCTATGCAAACCAAGGAACTATACAGGAGTGTACAGACTTGCCAGTACCGCAGGCTACAATCCACTCACTATGTAAGGGGCTGAAGCTAAAAATAAGAGAAAGAAACATTATTTGTTTACAACAAGTGGTTCACATATCACTTTCATACATGTAATTACAACTAAGTATTCTCAAAAGAACTTAGTTCTACAGGAGTCGTCCTCTGCTTTCCGGGACGGACTGAAAGAAGAGTAAACAAAAATTTGCGAGCACAGATGGTCAGGGGCGGGGAGCCAGCTGATCAGTAGCGCACCGTTGTCTGTGAATCCTTGAACTACAGTAAGAAAATGTGAGTAAAAAAACAGTTTACGTGGTGTTCTCAGCTATCCCGAACAACATGATTGATTTAGTGAATTTGTATAGTTCGTTAATAAAGTCTGTTCAAAGAAAGACGAACGAGGCCTCCCTAATCCGGAACGACAGAAGTAGGTAAAAGTAGGTCGACTTCAGCGAGTTTGTGTGTGGGTATGTGTGTGTGTGTGTGTGTGTGTGTGTGTGTGTGTGTGTGTGTGTGTGGGTGGGTGGGTGGGTGGGTATGGGTGTGTCTGTTCGGCCGCTGCCAACCTAAGCATTGTAGCACAGAAACTTACGTACACAGTCAATGCTCAGTGATTGTTGTGCTGTGTCGCAAAATAAGACATCGCTTCATGAGTGGCACAGCGGTTTCTGGTCCCTCACGGACAGCGCCAGATACTGTTTCCACTCCTCGGAGGATGGGTAGGCTTTTATGCAGTAGACCCAGAAAAATAATTAATAACGCTACTGAATGCTGCGAGCAGGAGAGCGCTAATGAAGTAGTTGCCCAACTGTCTTAGCCGATGAGGCGAACATAGAGGTACACGCAGGAGCAAACTTCATCTCTGTGACAACAATGCTGAATTTTAATTGTCATCTGTCAAAATAGGATTGACTCTTGTGGACGGCCACTTACATCTAATGCACGCCACCCCTTTTTGTTGTTGACATGGACCCACTCCGAGACCCATATGGGAGTAACTAGCTTACAACTACATTCTTCACTGTGGTTTCAAGGAACCATATTGTAAATAAATTTTCTTAGTATTAATCTCTAATGCCTGGATTCCGCAATCATACCCAGACAATAACATGATGTCGACTGGCCATCGTTTCATTCTCTATAACATGGTGACACTCCGAATGTTGTATCTGGGCCGCCATAGGGTCAGCACACAGCTTCCGCTATCACTTGTCGGCTTTCTAGATCTTCGAGCCGATACTTCTCATTCAAGCAATTACTCAGCAGACATGAAGAGACCTAGTGGACATCGTTCTAGTCCCCCCAGCAAGCAAAAGTCCCTGACAATACCGAGAATTGAACCCAGGTCCTCAACATGGCAGTCAGATGCGCAGACTACATCGCTGCAGATCCAGACAGTAAAAATCGCAACATCACCTACATTGTGGCACAATATGACAATGAATATGCGCCGTATATGCAAGCGAATCAATCGCTTGCAAACGTAATTAATTTTTAACAATTTTAGAAATATGGCAATGGAGTGTACTGTTCTCACTCATAATATTATTTTTTTTTTATTTACATAATAAGCTTCTCGGAACTGCAACTCTCTTTTCTAGAACTGACAGATGACTTTAGGATTCACATATGCTTTAGCTTAATAGTTAGTAGTAAAAGAGCTGAATGTCTTTAATATTATGATAGAAGTATCATATGTGAAATTGTTTATAGAAAAAAGAAATTTTAGAGTGATTACGTAGACTAAACCACAGAATATGTATCCCATTCATCGGGGGAAAACTTCATTTGCACTCACACACGACGTATTTTATCACTTTTATAATTTTATTACGTGACTCATAATTCACACTTGCACCTTACCGTTACCAGTTGCAGATACAGGGTGACAGCTATTGAACTATATGAAATAAAATTGTAATAACATCTGAACGGTTTCAAACTGCATAGTTGGACGCGATGCCTGATGGGAATTAGTATGCGCGGTATGGCTTGGTTTATCGACAAAACCCACTTTCATTTGGATGGGTTCGTCAATAAGCGAATTTGGTCCATTTGGGGGACTGAGAATACGCATTTCGCGATTTGGAAATCTCTACACCCTTAACGGGTGACTGTGATGTCTGCATTGTCCTGTCACGGAATAAACGTTGCGATATTCCTTGATGGCACAGTAACTACCGAACGGTACGTGAAGGTTCGGAGGATGATTTCATCCCCATTAATGGAAGTGACCCTGATTTCGACACATTGTGGTTCATGCGAGACGGGGCTCGACCCCATCGAAACAGGAGAGTGTTTGATTCCTGGAGGAGCACTTTGGTGACCACATTCTGGCTCTGGCGTACTCAGTGGCCACTGGCATGGGCCTCGATTGGCCTCCGTATTCGAATCTGAACACATGCGACTCCTTTTTGTGGGGCTGTATTAAAGACAAGGTGTACCCTAAAACCATTGCTTAGCTGAAAACAGCCATTCAGGATCTCACGGACAGCATCGATGGTCTGACACTTCAGCGGTTTCTCCAGAATTTCGCTATTCGTCTGCGCCACACCATCGCCAATGATGTCAGGCATATCGAACATGTCATAACCTAAATCCAAATATCTGTAGTGACGTTTACATGTTGAATAATGTCTGTGCACGCCATTGTTTGTAACTAATTTACGTTTTTTATCTTCATGTACTTCAATAACTGTCACCCTGTATTTAACTAGCACATTTGGAACTTATTCAAATACATATCACTTTGTCATTTAGTTTCACATATCACTCAGGAACCAGCAGCGCGAAACCTTCCCCGACAGAAGGAGAGCAAAATTTTGTGGCTCCACTCTATTAGATACTGACAGGCCACGTAGCTGGTGCCCCTGTAAGCCATAGCACATTATACCATTATTGCGGAGCAGCTAAAGTACAACATAACTGTACACAAAACTGTACACTAGAGAGTCCCACCAGCATTCTTGAAGGAAAGAAGGAAGTTTTTGGTTTAAATGTCTGTCGATGACGTTGCTTTTGGTAATAGGACATAAACTCTGAAGGACATAGGTAGGGGGTGGTAAATCGGCCGACACTTTTCAAAAGTATCTATTCAGTTGGTTGGTTGGTTGGTTTAACGATTAAAGGGACCGAAGTACGAGGTCATCAGTCCCTCCTACCTGGAACAGACAAGACAATAAAACTACGCACTAAAGAAGAGTCTACTACGCGAAACCAAAGGAAAGAAAACCTCAAGGTCTATCGAAGGAAACAAAGCCTAGATAAAAGAACAAGGAAGAAGGAAAGGGGGAATGGAAGAAAAGCAGATGAGGTGCTCCATCCTAGGAGCACCCAGAGCTCTCAGACGCAGAAACTGCATGGGGGACATACCTCCTACCACTTACTAAAGGCACCCCAACAAAAAATACTCAGTACAGACTAGCGACATGGGCAGAGCGAGAGAAGCACAGAAAAACAGAGGAAGTACACCATGTCACACAGAAAAAGCAAGAAATTGAAGAGAAGCTAAAGAACACGTAGGAATAGGGCTAGGGCAGACCGCGAAACCCAGATAGCCATTGCCTGTTTGGCACAGAGGAGGCTACAGGGTGTATTGCCAACCCATAAATTGGCTGACAAGGTTGAGGCATCCTCCCTTAGAGAGAATAATTAAAACTCCCTTCAGGAATAAACTTTAAATCCAGGTCATCTGCTAACACCAGACGTAACGAGTCAGGAAGGGCAAGAGGTTAGAACAACACCAAAATGTGGACCACTTCAAATCGGTACCACAATGACAGTGATGGAGATCCTAACGATGGAGTAGATGATCATGAGTCAGTGAAGTGTGGCCAATGTGGAGCCAGCAAAAGAAGATCGAGACTTGTGAGAGGCCCACATGGAAGACGTCCACAAATTCATGGTCTCCTTTATCACCGATAGTCTCTTTGGTGAAGTGAGAGTATGCCATTCAACACTCCAGATCATTAGAAGTTGACAGCATAACATTGATCGAAGGTCCAGTGCTGGAATACTGATCTCACAAGGTGGCTTGCTGATAGCCAATTTGGCCAGTCTGTTAACGAGTTCCTCCCTGGGATCCCACCTTTGCAGGAGTTCGAGACAAAGACCACTGGGTATACAGTGTTTGAGGCCAGGAAGGGAATCCTGAACAGCCAGGGCCAAGTAATGGTGAGGGTAGCACTGGTCAAGGCCTTGTATGCTACTCAAGGAATCACTACAGATGAGGAAGGACTCACTGGTGTAGGAATGGATATGCTGAAAAGCATGATAGAAGGCTATCAACTTTGCAGTGGAAACAATGCAGTTATCCAGGAAAGAGCAGAGTTCATTACATCATGTATGGATGTAGGCAAAGCCAATGTGACTGGCAGTCATCGACCCATCAGGATAGACTGAATCCCAAAACGCACCAAGAGTGGAAAAGAATTGGTGGCAGAAGCAGAGCTGAGTTTCTCTGACGTTGTGATAGGTCAAGACAGAGCTGTAGATGGTGGATGCACCAAGGAGGTATATGTGAACAGGACTGGAGAAGAGGAGGTAATGGGGAAAGGTGGGGTTCTGAACAATGGGAATGGATGCAGGTGGTGATTGTAGCCCCAGAAATGGACCGCCATTGTGGGAGAGGGATCTCTGTAATTGGGAAGAGCATACAGTGGTTTGGGTACTCCAGGAAGAAGCAGATGCGTAATGTGTAACAATTTAGGAAGCGAGACCAAACACCTAGGGGGTCCAGAAAAACCCAAAGAAAAGGAAAAGTGCAAACGTGAAAGAAAAAAGTGAAAGGAAACAGAGGAACCAAGGATATAGCAGGGTCGTCATCAAGGGAAACACCGAGAGACCAAGGGGGAAGACAGAAGGGGAAGGAGCTTGGATGTGAAGGGGTGGATATGGAAATGCAGACTGCAATAGCTCGAGGCTCCATGCACACTACACATGCACCCACAAAAGAGCTGTGTACGCCATGTGGGGGAGAATAATTTCGTGATTTACTGTAAGGAACTCCACTGAACCGTGATAAACATGAATCTGGCTTGACAGACGAGCATTTTACCTCTGGCCCTGCGCGAAATCCAAATACAGTTTATCTGCCACGTCACCAGCTTCGTGCTGTTGATCAAATGGTCGCCAGGCTATGCTTTGTTGGGTTTAGGGAACAGCAGGACACAGGAAGTCTTCCACAGGTCGGGGTAAAATCGAGTGGAGAGGAGGACATTGTACAGGGTAGCAAGGACAGCCAGGAAGGATGAGGCTGATTCCTTGAGGTGATGACCAGGGGTGGTGTTATGTTTGGCGCAGAGGACGAGTGTGATGTCGTGTGTGGTGATGGGAGTGTTGATGTCTGAGGGGGTAAGCGATCCAAGTACAGGAAGCTAGGGGCGAGCGGTGGGACAGAGGTGTCAGTGAGGTCAAGGACAGTGGGGAAGAGGGAGAAATCAAAATGGGGATCGTCAGGAATGGAGAAGATCTTGGAGAGGTGGGAAGCAAAATGGTTAACCTTACTGAGGTGGTCAGGAATGGATCGATCGTCATGGAGGAGAGGGTGGGATGGCTACCAGTAAGGCGATGGAAGGTAGACCAATACTTGGAGGAGTTGACAGGGAGGGTGGAGTTGAGGCATGTGCGTGTCTGGAGCTAGTCCCGGCGTTTCCTTGCTGTAAGGAGGTTCCGGATGTGTCACTATAATTACCAGTGGCAGATGAGTGTATCCCGGTCATGGGTGCTGAGAAAGGAGTGGTAGAGCCTACGGGATTCACGCTGAAGAAGGACGGCGTGTGGAGGAAGCAGAGGGCGGTGAGGGTGGATGAGTTTGGTAGTGTCATGAGCTCCACAGAGTCAGTGATGGTCTTCTGAAGGAAGGAAGAGGCATGGGTGATGTCAGCAGGATGATGAAAGGTGAGGGGGTTGCGTTTGACATGTAAGGCAATGGATTCCTGGGAGGCATCCCAGTCGGCACGGCTGTAGTCATGGACAGACTTTGGAGGGGCAGGTGGCGGCAGGGGTGTCATGGGCAGAGGAGATGGTGAGCAGGACAGGAAGATGGTCACTACCAATGGGATCGAGGACGTCAACAGCGATGCAACGAAGGAGGTTGGGGAAGGCAAGGATAACATCGAGGGTACAGTTACTTTCAGGTCGGGTGTGCTGTGGGAGAGGAAAAAGGTCACCATGGGGGGTGGCAAGGAACTGATACCACTGCCAGAGGGTGGCAGGGTCACAGCTGTAGATGTTGAGGTCAGTGGCGATCACATAGGGGGAGAAGGTACGGTCAACATGGGAAATGAAGGGGAGAGGAGCTGCGGAGCGGATATAGATAGTGGCACAGGTGATGGTGAGGGAGGGAAAAAATATGCTGAGGAGAAGATGTCATTGAGGAGGGGTTGTGGCCGGATGGGGAGCAACAGTCAGAGAAATGCAAATAGGTTTCCAAACCGCACGGAACATTTACCGCAAGAAGTGCGTTCCACGAACACAAAAAATTTATCGTCAAATTTATGTCATTAAGGCCAGCATAAGCATGCCGCTGTTCTTAGGTGGTCGACTAATGACAGAAACGAAAATAAACAACACAAATGTTTAAGAAATTATCATACAGTGGTAGAAGCAACTACAGGAATCCTGACTGGTATGAAAAAGGGAAAGAGAATCAACGTGAAATGCCTGGGATTTGCTGTCGATTTCGTATTTCTCGCAAGAAACACAGAATAAACAAATACAACATATAACAAAATTTGAAATTGCAAGAGCATACTCAGTAGTTGGAGAGACTGTCAACGCAATATCTACCCACATTCACAACATAGTCAAAGTTGTGAAAGTTCTCGTATGAAATAAAAGGTCATTCAGTTAAAAAAAAAAAAGACAGAATTATGAACTCTGTTACGAGGATGTAATACAACACACATTTATTTTTCAACGTAATCCCCCTTAGGTCCTAAGTATTTATGCCAGTGCTGGACAAGCTTCTTAGTTCCAGGTGCAAACAATTCTTGGTGGCAAGTGCATAACCAGTTATGCATTGCTGCCTGGTCCTCCTCATCATCAGCGAACCTTGAGCCACTAAGAGCTTTTTTCAGTGGCTTAAAAATGTTGTAATCTGAAGGTGTCATTTCTGGTGAATGAGCGCGCTGGATTAAGCAGGCGAACTTTTGTGCTCCCTACACACATCCATGCGCCTTCCTTTCGTTTCTGATGTCAAATGTTTTGAAACTCGTCCAGTACATACTTCGTTAAACATCATAGTGGACTACTCTGACACTAATGTTCATCGTTTTTGCAATATCGTTCGTCATACGCCTGTTTTCCCGTATCATCTCATCAATTCTCGCAATCATGTTCTCTGTGACTCCACAGACAGAGCGTCCTGGATGGTAGGAACCTTGAGCAGGTGTTACAGGTCGTTTGAAATGATATGCCCACTCGAACACTTGTGTTCGACTTAAACTACTTTCATTCTATTGCACTACTACCCGTTGCTGAATGTCGAGCGGTTTCAACCCTTCATCTAAAAGAAATCTAACGACGCCAAGCTGCTCCATGTTTGCGCAAATGTACAAGAGTGCAGCCATCTTGTTTCAGTGATTCCCAGAATCCCGTTCGCGAGGCAAGAGCGCCAGCTCCACTTGACAATAGTTCTAGTTCTGGGACAGCACCAAAATGAACAAAGAAGTACAGACTTTGTAGAAGTTTTGTGTTTTTATACGGCTCTTCCAGTTATTTATTGAGTGGACAGTGCACTTAAGAGCAATCACTGGAAGTCAGAGATAAACTAACGTTATTTGAACACTCATAGACGCCTTACAACGAGTGATCCACGTCCATCATCGTAAAATAAATGAGTATGACACAGAGTCACTCCCCGAACCACTGTATGAAGTAGGAAGAACGGATTTAGCGTATATGAAATTATACAAACTGTGAAAAAATAATGAAAAATTGTTACAATTTAAGAGCAACAAAGAGGGGAGGAAATGGCATAAAGGGAAAATCATAGGAAATGTGGAGACACAAAAGTATCAGAAATATTGAAACACAAAGGCAGAATCTGGGACTCGTTCGAGGAAGGAAGAATCAAATTTTACTAACACATTCACAGCTTGACAACTAAGAGATACAGAAGAAAAATTTTCCAGGTTGTTCATTCACGCAGAGGAACAACAAAGTGAATAAACGAAACTTAATATAACATTTGACAAGCAGGCACGACAACACATGACGTAGATGTTGCGGACTAGCATCTTTCCTGGTAATGGATCCATTGATATTTTAAATGAACAACTAAATTATTGTCATGTTATATCCGCGGCAAAAATGATTACGTTTCTGAAAGACAGACGCCTTCTGTTGTAGCGATTAATGTTACTCAAAGTAATACAAAGGAAAACTAAAATCGATTGTCTCGCTGTATTTAAATTTTGTAACCTGCAGACACGATGCACAGGTCGCCGAAGTGACGAAAATAAAAGACCTGGTGATGATAGTAGTTTTCTTGTAGTAGGATAATGAAATGTGATACTGAAATGCAACACTAAGATTAAAATATTCTGTTCTTAGTACGACCGTTAACTGTAGCTTTCGTTGAAACGGTTTTCAGTTAGCCAAGAGTTCCTTGGCCGTTAAAGTCGTTTCTAATAGCTAAAAGTTAATAGCCTGGTTATGGAACGACGGAAACAGACCGTAACGGCTTCTGGCTACCACCGTTAATTAATTGAGGTCTAGGCTGACCAATACTGCTGAGGCAGAGTCCATTTTTGAAGAAACTGAAGAACAAAAGACGGCAATAATCCAAACCCTTGTGTCGCACAACGCAGCCAATGAGATAAGTGTTGTCAAAGTGACTCGACGGTTTTCACTCAGCTTAATGTCTCCGATTCACGGTTATCATTTGCTTCGTAACGCTGACTTTGCGCTGTCGCTTAGTGAGTGGCAAATTCCCAGCTATAACACCGAGTGGTGTGGCTGAAGCAGTGGTTAAACACGCTATACGCGTTCCCGGGAATACGGCCGATCGAATCTCCATCCGGTGGTCCATATGTACACTTTCTTAAAACGCGTAAGATCGATGATGGGATGGTTCGCTTCATAAGGCAAAGCTGAATTATTACCCATCCTTCCCCAACGAGAGTCTTGAGATTCATCTCTAGTAACCGAGTTTGTTGACATTGTCAACCAGGGGATATGCGTCTGTTGTAAATTTTTTATGTATGTTAAAGACTGAAAATTCATGAAGTAAAGATCATATAAGAAATCTTCTTTATCTCGATGGATTACAGGTTTCGTCTGATGATCTAGCCATTCGTCCAGTTTGACATATAATGCAGATTTTTTCTCATGTTAACAACATACAACAGCTTATACAGGTGCATGTAATAGTGTAGCAGGGCTGAAGAGTACATACACGAATTAATTACACAGTACATACCATAAAACTTTACTGACTAGTATTGGTAACAATACGGCTTCAGACGTCGTTAATATCGTTCTATCCACACATGAAAAATTAAAGACAGCTTTTCGTCGTCCGTGGCCAGTGTATTTGAACCATAGTCCTAAAACGGAAAATATACATTAATGTAGAGAAGAGGCAGTGAAAATAAAACAATATTTTCATCAGGAACTATCTGCTAAAATTACTAAATGTAAAGTTATCGTCTTACTAAAGGCGTTAGGCCCTTAAAATTTAATAACTAGAAATCTACATGTTGTAACAAAAATTTAACGATCTAGATGTAAACGTACTTAAAATTACGTAGCTGACAGCAATACAGCTCGCCTTATGGTTAGATCAATGGGACTTTAACGATAATATATACCACGAAAGAGATCAATTGACGCAATGTAAACCAAACGATGTAGTTTTATGCAAGACTTTATAATACTGGTACTTTGCTATGGATTGCCGCCTCTAGGCACTGTCTCAAAATCTTTCTATTCCAATACATGTCCGCACAAGGATCAAATTACAAGGAATATCGCCATCACTCAAACCATGGGCCACAAATGATATCAGACTAATGACAGACAATTTCAGTTTTCTCGTCATTGTAACGGTAATAGGTAATAACAACAGATTGTACAATAATTAAACTGAAAATGATGCAAAATGTGTGACAACAACAAGAAGAAGAAAATGCCGTTTTATGACTATTGTTCAACTACAGTGGCCACGGGTGATGAACAGCTGTTTTTAATTATACACTCCTGGAAATGGAAAAAAGAACACATTGACACCGGTGTGTCAGACCCACCATACTTGCTCCGGACACTGCGAGAGGGCTGTACAAGCAATGATCACACGCACGGCACAGCGGACACACCAGGAACCGCGGTGTTGGCCGTCGAATGGCGCTAGCTGCGCAGCATTTGTGCACCGCGCCGTCAGTGTCAGCCAGTTTGCCGTGGCATACGGAGCTCCATCGCAGTCTTTAACACTGGTAGCATGCCGTGACAGCGTGGACGTGAACCGTATGTGCAGTTGACGGACTTTGAGCGAGGGCGTATAGTGGGCATGCGGGAGGCCGGGTGGACGTACCGCCGAATTGCTCAACACGTGGGGCGTGAGGTCCCCACAGTACATCGATGTTGTCGCCAGTGGTCGGCGGAAGGTGCACGTGCCCGTCGACCTGGGGCCGGACCGCAGCGACGCACAGATGCACGCCAAGACCGTAGGATCCTACGCAGTGCCGTAGGGGACCGCACCGCCACTTCCCAGCAAATTAGGTACACTGTTGCTCCTGGGGTATCGGCGAGGACCATTCGCAACCGTCTCCATGAAGCTGGGCTACGGTCCCGCACACCGTTAGGCCGTCTTCCGCTCACGCCCCAGTGGTGTCGGGACAGGCGTGAATGGAGGGACGAATGGAGACGTGTCGTCTTCAGCGATGAGAGTCGCTTCTGCCTTGGTGCCAATGATGGTCCTATGCGTGTTTGGCGCCGTGCAGGTGAGCGCCACAATCAGGACTGCATACGACCGAGGCACACAGGGCCAACACCCGGCATCATGGTGTGGGGAGCGATCTCCTACACTGGCCGTACACCACTGGTGATCGTCGAGGGGACACTGAATAGTGCACGGTACATCCAAACCGTCATCGAACCCATCGTTCTACCATTCCTAGACCGGCAAGGGTACTTGCTGTTCCAACAGGACAATGCACGTCCGCATGTATCCCGTGCCACCCAACGTGCTCTAGAAGGTGTAAGTCAACTACCCTGGCCAGCAAGATCTCCGGATCTGTCCCCCATTAAGCATGTTTGGGACTGGATGAAGCGTCGTCTCACGCGGTCTGCACGTCCAGCACGAACGCTGGTCCAACTGAGGCGCCAGGTGGAAATGGCATGGCAAGCCGTTCCACAGGACTACATCCAGCATCTCTACGATCGTCTCCATGGGAGAATAGCAGCCTGCATTGCTGCGAAAGGTGGATATACACTGTACTAGTGCCGACATTGTGCATGCTCTGTTGCCTGTGTCTATGTGCCTGTGGTTCTGTCAGTGTGGTCATGTGATGTATCTGACCCCAGGAATGTGTCAATAAAGTTTCCCCTTCCTGGGACAATGAATTCACGGTGTTCTTATTTCAATTTCCAGGAGTGTAATAGCATACCTAACGGCCCGGGTTCGATTTCCGGCTGGGTTGGAGACTTTCTCCGCTCAGGAACTGGGCGTTGTCTTGTCCTTATCATCATCATTTCACCCCCATCGACACAAGTCGCCGCACTGGCGTCAAGTCGAAAGACTTGCACCTGGCGAACGGTCACCCGACGGGAGGCCCTAGCCACACGGCATTTCTTTATTTGTAAGCACCACAGTTGATTGTGCGATTAATTTAGCAATGTTACCAGCTTTTCCGTAATTCAGGCCAGTAGACTGGTAATTTGGTGTTGCTCATTGCACCAGCCTATCCTGGATATTTGGAAAACACTTCTCAGGAAGTATTGGTTCGCAGGAGGGATGAGGGGAAGCATATTGTGCGACATCCTTGCATTACCCCGGCGCCATTTAAGTGCCTAGTCCTTCTGAGAAGGTTAGGATAACGTTTGGGAGTCTCGAATCATTAACAGCTGTCCGGAATGGCGGGTGCTTGGTTGTCGGGAGAGGTACAGCCTAATGCGCGGACAGAGATCCCTGATGCAGTGATGGCGGTGCAGCAGTTCACGTGTGATCCAGTGGTGGAAGCGTCGCGCAGGTGGAGAAGAAACATAGTTCTAGCCCATAGACTGACAGGTCTCAGCAAGATTACTTCGGATGCAGAATATCAGAATTATAAGTGACTTACTTCCAGTAGCATAACAAGACAATCGAAAGACAGAACACAATTAGTCTCGGGTGTCTTCCACTATTTGACGACGGTTAACAGCCAGTTTGGTATCAAAGGAAGCGACTCTGTCATGAGCCAGAAATGAATTTAATATTCTAGTCCTGTGATGCATGACGTTGCTAATAAGAACAGATTTTTCTACCTGATGAGAGCATACTTAGAGGAAATATGGCCTTTGCCACATTGTTGCACAGGATTTTCATAGCATGTAACGATACTTTAGAGATGTGAAAACTTGTGTACAGTCATTTATTCTATCTTCGAAAATAGCTTGTATAAAATGGAGGAATCTACATTTTGCGTCAGAAATTCTAGGTATATTGAGGAAACAACATCCCCGTTCAGGTTTTTTTAAACTGATGGGTTTATGTAACGGGTTGAGCTGCAGTTAGTGTAGCTCACGCCACTTTGTGTTCAGGTCACGATGGCGGTTGGGCGACCAGAAGTGGAGACTTTAGGCGGAGCTTTCTCAGCTGACTGTATCTTCAGGTACACAGTAAGCTTGGTACATGGCGCTGGACTAGACTGGAGGTGAATGGTCACTTTTTTTTTTCGTCTTGAGATAACTGTCTTCAACAAGATAATGGGCACCACATTGGTAAAAAAAGCATCGTACGCTGTACCATAGGCTAAATCCTGTCTCACTCCCTTCCCTAATCGTCCATTACCTGCATTCTATCCTTGCTGTCCTCAGTACTTAAAATAATTTAAGTGAGCATTATCAAACTTCTTCTCTAAGTCCACAAGTGCCTTAACGTAGGTTTACCTGTCTTTAACCTGTCTTCTAAGATAAGTCGTAGGATCAGCATGGCCTCGCGCGTTCCTACAATTCTCTGGAAAGCAATCAGCTCTCTCACAATGTCGGCTTCTACCAGTTCTTTTCCATTCTTGTGTAAATAATTTTTGCAATCAGGATTTATTAAACTGATGACGATATCTGCCGTCTTAGAAACTGGAATCCTTAATTCCATCTTGAAGTCTGAGGACATTTCGCCTGTCTCATATACCTGTTGGAATGGATCTCAATAATTCCGATACCGATGACGCTGTAGATCTGTCAGACACAACAAAGGACTTGGAAGGGCAAATTAGTGGAACCGATAATGCTGCAACGCTTCGCCTGTGACGTTCGTTGGTACAACACCTTAACTCGTCTCATAAATAATAAAGTGCTGAAAATTATTGCTGAGCCACCGGTTGAAGCAATAAGTAGGGGATTTATTGTGAGCTATCTTGCGTTGGGAAACGTAGTAGAAAGGAAACTATTCCGAAACGAAGGAGTATCGGGAAGAGCTGGAGCATGTTTCGCGCCCGACCACCACTGCGTCTGCGGCGACCAAGTGGACAACACTGCAATCACCGTGGGCCGTCGGGATGGCAGCATTGCCGCTGAGGAATGAGAGAAAACGGTGTGGTGGCCAGTCTTTGGCCTGTATTACTGAACGAATAATGCAATATTTCATGTTGTGCCACGCCAAGCGATTAGCTAAACTTAATGTCTGAAATGACTCAATAATTACGACATAAATAGGACACCCATTACGTGTGCGATGCATCTGAATTGTGTTCCAATATTTACCCTTTCTGATTTATAATACGAAGATATTTGTGTTAAGAAGTACGAGTCTAATTAGAGATTATTAATAACTGCGGCAATTAATTTCATTATGAAAAATATGTCATTAAATAGTGAATAATATTTATAGCTTGCAAAAACTAGATGCGAACTTGAGCTTGAATCGTGTCGAGAAAAAGTGATTTCAGAAAGCACTCAAATGAAATCCCAGGGTCCAAGTGTTAACGTTTCAATTCGATGAACCTTTGTACACATTCTCGTGATATAAATATCAGGCTCCTGATGCGTGTAGTTTCATCTGTGCTAAAAAGTTTAGCACTTCCATGAATGAGTAAGCTTGGAAGTGTGTGAGCGCATAGGCAGTTTTAAATAATTCTTACACATAGTCCAATAGTGACTTTAAAAAAGATTATAAGGTAAGCATCAACAAAAGTAAAAGATAGAACGGAAAGTAGTCGAAGTGAGTCTGGCGATGCTAAAGTAATTGACAAAAAGAGTAGAAGAGTATTGATATTTGGGCAGAAAAATAGCTGATAATAGTCAAAGGAGGCGGGATATAAAATGCAGGCTGGCTATAGCACGAACAGCATTTCTGAATAAACACAATTTGGTAATACTGAATATCAGTTTATGTGTTTGGTAGTTGTTTCTGAAGATATCTGTTGGAGTGTAGCCTTGCGGAGAAGTGAAATTTGGTCTAGAAGCAGTTCAGACAAGAGGAGAGTGAAAGATTTTGAAATGTATAGTTGCAGATGAATGCCAAAGATTTGACACGTAGTTCGAGCAACTAATTGGGTAGTACTGAAAGAATTGGGAGAAAAAGCAGTCCATTTTTCCACATTCAAACAGGTAACGGAGTACAACCATTCCCCAAATGAGTCGGGGGAAGTAATATGTTCAAATGTGTGTAAATTCCTAAGGGACCAAACTGCTTAGATCATCGGTCCCTAGACTTACACACTACTTAAACTAACTTACGCTAAGAACAACACACACACACCCATGGCCGAAGGAGGACTCCAACCTCCAGCAGGAGTGGCACCACCGTCCGTGCCTCAAACCAAGCGGGGAAAGTAAAAAAAGGCGGAGAAACTAAAAGAGAAACTGAAAGAGAAAAAGAAAGATTCAAGACAGAAGGGGAAAATGTACACTAAAAGGATAAAAGTGATAGAAGGTATTAAAGTCATATAGAAGATGGCCTGGGCTGGCTGACTGCAAGAATAAGAAAGGATGAGCCAGCCACTCTGCAACACACTAAAATCTCCAACCTAAAAGACAATGCTATTGAATAATAGATAGGGAAAAGATGAACACCAAGGCGACAAACAGCAAAGAAAGAGCGAGGAAAAAATGGAGGGAAGGTAAAGGCCTGGAAAGAAGGCCAGACGCTCATCCTTAGATTGAGTGTATGTAAGTAGGGATGGGTTTTGGGGGGGGGGGGGGGGGAGGACCCAAGACACAACAAAAAGTAAAACAGAACTCACGTTAGTTTGATGAACTTTCGGTAATTATTGTCCGTTATTATCAGAAGGTCTTTCTTTCTTTGGCATTTCTGGTGATCGCTCTTCTGACTGGCTTGATGTGGAGCGCCAACATTTTCTTTATGTACCAGTATCTTCATCTCATGTTAGCAATTGGACTGTCCGTAGCTGAGTGATGCCGGCACGGTAGCTCGGCGTGTTCGGTCAGAGAGCCGGTTGGCCTCTGTACTAAAAAACTGAGTGGAATGAGCAACCACCGAACTTGAACAGGATGTCTTGCGACGTCAGCAACGACCAAACACAACGATCAATAACGAACAAAATTTACAAAAAAAGGTGGTGTAATGGTTAGCATTTTTAAATAAAGAAAAAAATGATAAAATAATAAAAGATAAAAAAATTGGTCAGCGCGACAGAATTTCAATCCTAAGAGCCCGGATTCGATTCCCGGCTATGTCGGAGATTTTCACCGCTCAGGGACTGGGTGTTGTGTTGTCCTCATCATAATCATTTCATCCCCATCGACGCGCAAGTCGCCGAAGTGGCGTCAAATCGAAAGACTTGCACCCGGCGACCGGTCTACCCGACGGCAGGCCTTAGTCACACGACATTACTATTATTAAAGCACTTGAACTCAGAATATATTCTCAATTACTTTTAGGATAGTTTCAAACCTCTGTCTTCACCTAAGGTTTTTGCCTTCTACAGCTCCCTCTAGTGCAATGGAAATTATTTTCTTCGTCTTACCGCATACCGTATCACCCTTTCCCGCCTTCTTGACAGTTTTTCCACAAATTCTTTTCCTCACTTTCTGTCCCATCAGTCCACTGAATCTTTCTATCGCAACACATTTCAAATGCATCGATTCTCATTTCCGGTTTTCTCACTTCCACACGAGACTGTGCTTCAAACATAAATTCTCATAAATTGCTTCCTCAAATTAAAGCACATGTGTCGTTCTGATACACTCCTTTTTGCGAGAGATGCCCTCTTTGTCTGTGCCAGTCCCTCTTCGTTAGTTGTGTGTTATTTTACTTCCAAGGTAGAAGAATTCCTTCACCTCGTCTACTTTGTCGTCTTCAGTTTTGATATTAACGTTATCAGTTTTCTCATTTTCGCTTATCGTCATTATTGTAGTCTGTTTTTCATTTGCTCTCCATTCATATTCTGTTCTCACTAGACTATTCATTTCATTCAACAGGTCTTGTAGTTTTTCCTCATTTTCATTGAGGACAGTAATGCAGGAAGATTTGCAGCGGATAGGCACTTGGTGCAGGGAGTGGCAACTGACCCTTAACATAGATAAATGTAATGTATTGCGAATACATAGAAAGAAGGATCCTTTATTGTATGATTATATGATAGCGGAACAAACACTGGTAGCAGTTACTTCTGTAAAATATCTGGGAGTATGCGTGCGGAACGATTTGAAGTGGAATGATCATATAAAATTAATTGTTGGTAAGGCGGGTACCAGGTTGAGATTCATTAGGAGAGTCCTTAGAAAATGTAGTCCATCAACAAAGGAGGTGGCTTACAAAACACTCGTTCGACCTATACTTGAGTATTGCTCATCAGTGTGGGATCCGTACCAGATCGGGTTGACGGAGGAGATAGAGAAGATCCAAAGAAGAGCGGCGCGTTTCGTCACAGGGTTATTTGGTAACCGTGATAGCGTTACGGAGATGTTTAACAAACTCAAGTGGCAGACTCTGCAAGAGAGGCGCTCTGCATCGCGGTGTAGCTTGCTCGCCAGGTTTCGAGAGGGTGCGTTTCTGGATGAGGTATCGAATATATTGCTTCCCCCTACTTATACCTCCCGAGGAGATCACGAATGTAAAATTAGGGAGATTAGAGCGCGCACAGAGGCTTTCAGACAGTCGTTCTTCCCGCGAACCATACGCGACTGGAACAGGAAAGGGAGATAATGACAGTGGCACGTAAAGTGCCCTCCGCCACACACCGTTGGGTGGCTTGCGGAGTATAAATGTAGATGTAGATGTAGAATATCATTGGCGATCCTTAACGTCGATATACTTTCATCACGAATTTCAAACTCACTTTTGAACCTTTTATTTTTTTTAATTTCCGTTACTGCTTCTTCTATATGCAGGTCGAACGGTATGGGAGAATGACAGCATCGCATCCGTACACACATTTTAATATAAGCACGTCTCTCTCTTGCTCTTACATTGTTACTATTCTCTCTGGATTCTTTTACCTATTCGTCGGAGTCGCTTTAAGCAACTTCGGGGTCCCCTGCGAAGTCTAGTTTTGAGGCCTCTCAATTATTTTCTACAATGTAATTTTTTACACTTTGTGTGATTTTGGTAATTATATATGACTGGTATGAATATATAATTATATGTGTGTATGTCTACTTGAATGTGAATGTGTGTGTGTGTGTGTGTGTGTATGTGTAAGTCTGTGCTCAAACAGTATCGATGAAAATGACCGAATGAGATTTCTTTGAATCTATGTACAAACGACCCAGAATCATATTAGGTACCAGCAAACCAGCGACTTTGCATGCATGGGCTTCAGAGTTGTTGGGAGAAATTATTTTAGTTCAGTGATTTTTTATATCGAGCGTATCATCTTAAGTTCGACTTGTAAGAATATCAGATAGTGCAGATTTCATATAATATCTCCATTTACCTTTTCTTTCTTTTATTTTTTCTTTTTTTTCCTTTTTATATATAAGGACCACGGTCACGCCGATCCGGCTGCATCCTCAGTTTGCATAGCCGTGTTAAATGTATGCATTTATGCGTCAGAATGTGTACAAAGATACCGGAATTATGTGCTAAAACAAGGAGAGTATGCATCAAAATTATACGAACACCCACATAAAATGAACGGTTACCTAAAACCCACATAACAAAGAACTGAAAAAAGTAGGAATCTAACCATTTATTAGGCGTTTATAATATTATGGTAATCCTAAACCACACTTGAATTCATTTTTGGTTGTGTCTTTCACAATGAAATAGTAAACATTTTTCGAAATATTTCACAAAGGCTTTTATTACAACTTCCAAAACAGTTAAGAAATGTTCCCTGTGCAGCACGTTAGTTACGAAGTAGAATTTCCTTGTTGCAATGTCACTTGCAAAATATTCCTCGAAAAATACTTCCTGGATCATAATGTCTAATACAACGTTTTCTTTATCTTGAAATTTTAACAGCAAGCACGCCCATGCAAATTTTGAAATTTATTTAAAAAAATTACATAAAATATTTCATATAAATTGACGGAATCACAGATTACTACAGTTACTGTAGCAACGACTAAAGACTGCATTGCAATTTTTGTTTATTAAGAAGCAATAAAGCGAGTAGTTCAGCGCTTGATTTTCCAATTCGTGATCTGTTGACCTGTTTTATGATCAACACAAGTAGCAAGTGAGAGCTGGCGTAGAAATAAACTTAATTTTTACTCACTCTTAAATTTTGTTTTCATTATCCTTTATCAGTGATGACCGCGCATTGGTAAAAGTTCACAATGGTACTGAGTGAAGTTTGAGTGCCTTTCAACTTTCACATACACCGCTCTGACCGTTCAAAATTAGGCATTTAGTTTAACAGGTTCTGTCTGACAACAAATAAAATTAGGAAAAAGACTACTAAAATGTAAAAACATAATTTTAAGGATTACTCACCTATAGATTCAGTCTTATTGCTTTTTGAGCAGCGAAGTCCTTCACCAAACTCTCCATGTCAACTGAGTGCTTTGCACTGCTATTATGACAAGACCTCTTAGTCGATCGTTGTTCATCGAACATGTCAGATATTTTTTAATGAATTTTGGAAAGCTACGTTCTGCAGAGGCTACGGATAATGGAATGCACAAAAAAGTTCTTAACGCAACTGTTACTTTTGTGAAAACATCTTTCAAGCTCTTTCTGAAGACGAATAAAGCGGGAAATACGTGTTGGCAGTTTGTTGATGCACAACGGACAACAATTACAATTCATTTACAAGATACTGCAAAAATATGTCTCTTCATTTTAGGGTTTCTCAAAGCATTTGCAAGATTTCTGCAGCTTCTGTTTCATATGGTATCTCCTTGTGGCCAAGTTCTTAATGTCACAAATGACAGCGAACACGTAACATCAGTTACTGAGCTGCTGAAACCATTCTTACAAAGACTTAAAAGTGCAGTCTACCACAGCATAGAAGCGGTTTCCCTGGAATGAGTTCATCTTTGCTTTCGTAACAAAACTGACTTTTAACAGTTGCAGATTTGGATCCTGTTAACTGGTTCAAATGGCTCTGAGCACTATGTGACTCAACATCTTAGGTCATAAGTCCCCTAGAACTTAGAACAACTTAAACCTAACTAACCTAAGGACATCACACACACCCATGCCCGAGGCAGGATTCGAACCTGCGACCGTAGCAGTCCCGCGGTTCCGGACTGCAGCGCCAGAACCGCTAGACCACCGCGGCCGGCGATCCTGTTAACTCAGCAAGATATCCTGAAGCTGCAACACATTCCTCCGCGTCTTTCTCAGCCTTCTCAATACTGTTGGCTCTATACTCTTCAGTAACAATAAGGGTTGATTTTACTAATTTTATTGTAGTGTCTCATTGCATACCTTCCTTCTCAATTGCTTTATTGATGCTGTTGACATGGCAAAGGACACTATGCGACATCACACACACAGAGAACACTTAAATTTTGTGATCTCCTCATAGTGACTAGATACTTCATTAAAAAACATTGGGTCATTTTTGCAGATGTTCTTGAACTCTGCTGATGCAAGTCTTATGTTATTACCCTCAGATCTCACAATCTGAACACTTTCAACACTGGTCTCCCACATTGTATCACGCAGCGGCTGCAGAGTCAGGTTTGTGTGTTTCTTCGAGTGCTTCCCAGCGCTTCACAGAGGCAGAAAATAATGTGAGAAATCTTTGAACTACATCGAACAAATGTAATGAAAGTACAGATGATTTAACTGCGACACTAACAACCAAGTTCAAGCTTTGAGCACAACAAGAGATTTTCTTGGACGATGCGAGCTTGAATATCGCACTTCTTGCCCTTCATGATGCTTCCGTTGCCTTAAGATTGTTCCCGTCACTGTGCAGCTGCTATTCCAGGGTTATGTTGTATGAAGCAACAATTCTGTGAGACATTTTACAGCAGCGTCTATCACTCGCTTTAAAAAAGATCTTTAATTGTATCTGGTTTGGAAAACACATCTGGGGCCGTTCGCGCGTATAGTCCCGTAGTTCGCGCGGACGCCGCAACAAGCCACCGCGCCACTTACCGGCATCCTTCCCGTTCACACTGATGCAAGTTGCAGCTCTGTAGCTGACGTGTACGCATCGCTGTGCTACTTTATAATGTTTACGATTATTGAATCGCCCGCCGCGTGTGGGATACGGTTAGTGATACGTTTTTTGACCGCGAGAAGCCTATCAGCTGCAGAAATTCATCGTCAGTTAACAGAAGTTTATGGCTTGAATGCAATGAGTGAAGGTAAAGTGCGTCAATGGGTTAGAGAGTTTAAAAATGGCCGTCAAAACGTCCATGACGAAGACCGCTCAGGCCGGACTTCTGTGATGACTGATGATTTGATGGCTGCAGCCGAAACAAAGATTCGTGAGAAGATTCACAATTTCCACACTTTCTTTGGAATTTCCACAAGTTTCAAGATCGGTTTTGTACAAAATTGTGTCTGAAAACCTAAACTTTAAGAAACTGTGTTCTCGGTGGGTACCCAGACTCCTCACAGAGGACCACAAAGGGAAGAGATTTGCCACTACATTGGACTTTTTGATTCGTTACGAGGAAGAAGGGGATGACATGTTGAGTCAAATTGTCACTGGAGATGAAACATGGGTATCCCATATCACTCCCGAAAGCAAGCGACAATCGATGGAATGGCGACACACAACCTCACCTGTCAAGGTCAAAGCCAAACACACGCTGTCAAAGCGCAAGATTATGGCAACTGTGTTCTGGGACCAGCGCGGTGTTTTGCTAGTGGACTTTATGCCACGAGGAACGACAATCAACTCAGATGCCTACTGTGCAACTCTAAAGAAGCTCCGAATAGCAATTCAAAACAAAAGGCGCGGCATGCTGACAAAAGGAGTTTTGCTCCTGCACGATAACGCTAGGCCTCACACCTCTCAAAAGACTCGGGATTTGATTGATTCTTTTGGCTGGGAAGTTTTGGATCATGCACCATACAGCCCCGACCTTGCTCCTAGCGATTTTCACCTTTTCCGGTACCTGAAACACCATCTTGGCGGGCAGCGCTTCAATGACGACGATGAAGTGAAAGCGGCCGTGAACTCTTGGCTGTCGGAGCAGGCGGCCGAATTCTTTGAAGAGGGAATTAAAAACTTAGTTGTACGGTATGACAAGTGCTTAAATAAACAAGGCAACTATGTAGAAAAATAGGTAAAAGTGTGCAGAATCAGAAAATAAAAGTTTTTTTCCAAAAGTATTTGTACCTTTTTTTAAAAATAAAAACGGCCCCTACTTAAAAAACAACCCTCGTAACATCACATGCACGAGCCATGTTGTCAGTACTACTACTGTTTAAGACAAGCTGCCGTTCAGTAGCCACAAGGTGTTTGTGTTGTTAAGTTCACCAGATGTCGCTAATGTCGGCATATGCTAGTTTTCAATAATTACTTGAAACAGCGAAAATAAAGGGGGATACAATAGTTGAAGTCTGTAATAAGCTTATACCGTATAAAAGGCATTACAGTAATAACAAGCAATAAAAAGAAGAACACGGCAAAAGTAATAATGTTAAAAAGAGGAAGAGTTAAGAAACAGTGGTTGACATTTTCTCTAGTGCCAATATTCTGGATAATGAAATAAATATTAAACACCGTTGATAGTGCACCAGGTAATATTAAACAACCATAAAACAAATCACTAAAGTAGCCACAAATGAAAGAAAACATAGTGCAGCACGTAATCAGCGCCCTCTGTTATCGCTAACGCCAGAATTCCGCACAGGCGGGAGGTGGTTGGAGGAACGTGACCGGCAGAGGGCCCCTCGTACCCTGCGGTACTCCGTTGCAAGAAAAGAATGAGAAAACTCCGTAACAGTGGATGATCCACATTATCTGATTAATGCAGTCTATGAAATGAATAGAGAAGGAACAAGGACATACTAGAGTCATGCGTAGAACGTATGACAACGAAGTAAATATGTGATGAACTCAATACTACGTGAACTTATCAACACACTATACATAACAGAGGCGTGCAGTGATTAGATGCTACCCTACTTACCAACTCGTCCAAGTTCTGGTCAGCCTTCCGTCGCCTTACACGAACTAAATCCTCCCCCTACTATCCTCTTGTCCATGATGATCACCCCTTCCCTGACACTCCTAGTAAGGCCAATCACTTTGCCTCTTACCTCTCCGATGTATTTTCCATCCCCGATGACCCCCAGTTCGATGACTCCCTCTTCCCGGATGTCCGCGATCGAACTGAGACCTCTGTCCCTCCCCTCGTCCTGGTTTCCAGTACTTGGACAACATTGCACACACGGAACTCAATGCCCCTATCACTACACAGAATCTCATTGCTACACTCCGCACAAAATGCAACACCGCTCCTGGTCACGATCGTGTCACCTACCGCCACCTTCGTGAAGCTCCTGTCTCTCTCCTCTCCACCCTGGCCAGGCTCTACAATGTAGTCCTGTCCACCGGCTATTACCCCGACCTGTGAAAAAACCTCCCGTATCCTGATGTTCATTAAACCTGGTAAACCGCCGTCCGCCGTCTCCTCCTACCGTCCCATCAGCCTTACCTCGGTCTTCAGCAGGGTCCTAGAATCTATCCTCACCCGACGCATCCACCAGCATCTCCGCCAGCACCGCCTCCTTCCCGTTACCCAGTGTGGCTTTCGGCCGTCCTTCTCTTCCGACGACCTTCTCCTTCACCTCACTCATCTCCTTTCCGACCAGCTTAATTCCCGTCGCTCCGCAATCTTCCTCTCCCTGGGCCTCGAACGAGCTTTTGACCACGTATGGCATTCCGGTCTCCTCTTCAAGCTCCAAACCCTCGCCCTTCCCATTAACTACGTCCGTCTGATCGGCTCCTTTCTCTCCCGCCGTCCTTCCTATGTCACCATCCATAACACAGATTCCTACACCATTTCCCCCTCCGCCAGTGTGCCCCAAGGCTCCGTCCTCTCCTCCCTTCTGTACCTTTTGTACACGGCGGACATGCCGCCGCCGTCACCCCCCGTCTACCTTCTCCAGTTTGCCGATGACACCGCCTTCCTTGCCATTGCCCCCACCCTGCAGTGCTCCCAACACCTTCTCCAATCCTATCTTGACCGGTTCACTGCTTGGTGCAACCAGTGGTTGCTCAAGATCAATCCCTCCGAAACCCAGGCGTCATTGTAGGCAAAACCACCCCTTCCTTCCGCCTCCTTCATTTCTATCTCACCATCTATGGCCGTCCTATCGCCCTCACTCCCACCCGTAAGTACCTTGGCGTCACCCTCGACCGTCGCCTCTCCTGGACTCCCCATCTCCGGACAATCCAAGCCAAGGCACACTCCCGACTCTGTCTCCTCAAGCTCCTCTCCGGCTGTACGTGGGGACTGGACCCCCCCACCATCCTCCACAACTATAAATCTCTCATCCGCCCTGACCTTTGTTACGCCCATCCGGCCTGGATCTCCGCCCCCCTACCTTTCCCTCCAAATCCTTGAACGCTATGCTCTCCTCCTCACCTATCGCATCCGTCTCCCCTCCCCTACGCGGACCCTGTACGATCTGATCCCCTTCCCCCACCTCTTTCTTTTCCTTGAAAGGATACGGATCCTGTACACCTCCCGCAAACTCGATCCTCCTCATCCGCTTGTCTCACCCATCCTCTCCCACCCCCACCCGCTGCCACGCCTGTATTCCCACGTCCCACCCGATCTCTCTACCCTCCTTACCCTCTCCCAAGGTGGCTTCCGCCAGCTCCCCCTCCCTGATGATGTCCTCCTCCCCTCCATCTACCCCTCCTATCAACTTTGATCCTCCCCCCCACTTCCTGTGTCCTTTCCTTTAGGCACCCTCCCTCCCTTCTCTTTCCTTTTCCCCCGTCCCCTCCCTCCACCCCTCTTCCCCCGGGCTTCCCCTCCCCCTTCCTCCCTTCCCCCTATCTCCTCTGCCAATGGCATCTCTGCTCTCCCCTCTCTCTTCCACCCCCCCTCCTCCTCTCTTGGCAGGTCCCCGGACTCGCACACGCTACGTGGACTTTCGCGCGCCGGAGATCACCGCCATCAGTGTCTCGTGTGTGTCGTCGCCTTTAGTGTTCAGTGTTCACCGTCACTCTCCATCGTTCACCAGTGCCATCGTTATCTTCAGTGTTTGTGCGTCGTATCAACAGTTTGCAGTGTGGATTATCGTCGAGTGTGAACGGCGCCGTGTTTGTCTTTATGTGTCTACTGTTTTATTGCCCACTGTTCTGTAACTTATGTGTATTCTCCCTGTTTTTTCTCATTGTGTATTCTATGGCTGAAGAGCAGCGTAGACTGCTGCTGACAGCCTGCCTGTTGTACAGGTTTTAAAATAACAATAAAGTAAAAAAAAAGCAGTGATTAGAGGGTAACATTGTCAAATAAAACGAAGTAGGCATTGGGAACAAAGTCATTTTACCAGTTAAGCAGATTAGTTGGTTTTCTATTTTTTGCTGTATAAATTGAGAGCACGGCCTTTTTCCACTCTGTGAAGAATACGCGTACAATTCTCAATGCTCCATATGGAATGAAAAGTATCAGATAAATGCTGTCCCAAAGCCGTTTTGTTTCGTGGCTGTAAGTCTTCTTTAAACCTTAATTTAACATTAGCGACATCTGGTGAACTTACGACACGAACATCTTGTGGCTATTGTACAGCAGCTTATTTTAAACAGTAGTACTATTGACAACATGACTCGTGCATGTGGTGTTATTTATATGTATTTGACGATGCTGGTGCTGATTCCGCATTTAACATTTGACGATGCCACTATGGCTGCAGTACATTAGGACTTTGTTTTTATGAAACAGGTATGCCTCTTCATATTTAAAGAGCACAAATGTAATTTTTGTCAGTACTACTTTTCATTATGGTCTATGTATTGTTCTTAAGCTGTATACAGTTTGTGAGTGTATTTATGTTTTTTCCCATGTTTGCTGCAGATCTGATGATGGCCATTAAAGACCGAAACCGGTAATCTGTTAACAAAAAGTTTGTGACAATAGACGTAAATTAAAGGAAACTTCTTACATATACGGGTCACTGTTTTTTTCGCGACGATGTCGTAGCTTGTGCTACGTTTTCTTTTTTGGGCAAAGTTATCATTACATTCTACATTATTGCATAAAACAAACTTCACACTTTGACAACACCAGACATAGACTGTGTTCGTACCTCACGCCTGACTTGGTTTCTGAACCAAGATGCCAAAAACATTATGACCCTTTACCTGAACTCCCACGGCCCGCGGCTTAGTAGTGAAAATTCCAAGATGCATGTCAGCAGTTGAGGACTATCACCTAAAGCTACGTATCGATCTCGGTCTATAGGCCGCACTTTGTCTGACTTTGTGGGAGAAAAGGGGAGAAAAGGGTACCGTCCGGTTGGCGACGTCAAACGATTGTGTTATTTTTGCACAAGCCGGCTGCTGAGTGGAAGACAAATGCGAATGCAAACACATGCAAGTGGAGAACGACTACGCAGTATTCATCAAAACAGTACTAAAACCCACATCCACTTGCTCATCGAATGAATATGCTTGATCACAAAACATGCAAAATGGCTCACTGGTACTACACAAGCGAAACATTCGAGACTCAGTCATATCTTTATACAAGAATAAAATATATCTCTGTAACAACACTTAGTCATTGAGAATATAATGTATGCATCAACAGATTGACTTGTGTCGATATTGTTACAAGGTTATGTAATAAAATGAATTTTATCTATTGGTTACAAAATTCAGATTCTTGATTTCACCTTAATGGATTGCTCTTAAACTTACTTTATAATTAAAAACAGTGGTTTAGGGCATGTACACTGACATCTTTCTAGCTTTATGATGTGCAGTATACTGCTCGAGGTCTAACAGCTTTGGTGTATAAATAAAACTATCTTTCTTGCTATGTTTTTGTTTTGTTTCACAATTAATGGATTATTCACTTGAATACTTGCTTGATTCAATAGAATGTTGATGTGATTTCAAGTAAGTTAGTGTACATGATATTAGTAAACGTATTAACACTGAGAAAAGATATCCGTTTGCAAACTTGTATAATAATAACATGTGTATCTAAGATATCACAGTAACCTACCTGGAAAAAGGACTGAATCAATCAATCCTTTGGGATACAATTCGTTTTGCATACCTCATATGAAACAGAGATCTTGAGGCATGTCACTTCTTCAAACTCACCGACTCAAGAATGAAACAAAAATGGAAATTTTCCTTGTTTACAACTATGTGGGCCCCTATGTACACGAAGATGATGCATCAATGATAATGTAGAACTCCCCCAGCAAGTGATGCACAGGGCAAATGTAAGAAGTGGGTTTACGTTAACTAGTCATCCTGACTTTCACAACAGATTTGACAATTATCGGACCGCTAATGTTAGGTTCACACGATAGCCGCTTTGTCTCGTGTTGTGCGCGGCTCAGTGACACATCACGATGCTGAAGTGTTCTGCATCACCGATATCACATGTGAATCGCATGTTACCAACAATAGGCTCTCGAAGAAGGGGCTGATAATTCGGCTGCTTTTGTCACATGTTCTTCACCTTCGCTCTATGAGTGGATAAAACAAATTACATGCGTTATCTCTCCCACGCGTGTATAAGGCTTTCGGTGAGAGCTGACCTTAGCTGGTGGCAAATTTTAATTTCGCCGAGACTGAGCCTCAACGGCATTCCGGTACCCCCCAGGTATTTTTTTTAACACACTGGAACAAGTCGGCACCAGGGGTTTAAAATACTACACGAGTATTGAATCTCAACGTCATTATAATTTGTCCCTGAGCCGGGAAGTCCAAATTATACGATACCCACGTAGACCAAGAATAGCTTCACGTTATTCATCGCAAAATGGTTGATTCATTAATTCTGGAAACACGTAGACCGAGCAGGTACAATGGAAACGTTTGAACTTTACGGCTGACAGCAGTTGGAAACATGACGTAATAGCCACGAAGACTATCGACTTGTCCCGATATGTAGCCAGCAAAACTAAGGAGCAAAATGACACTGCAATGGGGACAGATGATAGCAACTGCAGTTTACATTAAATCTTACTGTTTTATTGTTTTGATAAGAAATTATGCTTTAAAAACCTAAATTTCTCATTGTAAGTTTTATCACAAGTTTTAAAAAATAGAAATTTGTGAATCATTCCATGTAGGCTTTCACGGCCGGCGTCTTTATCAGTAAAATCTTCCGGGCTAAGTTGCCGTGGTCGATCTGTAGAACTTCTTCTTCCTGACGTTTCGTTCTCAACTACGGAGAACATCTTCCGAGGTGAGTCGACTCACCTCGGAAGATGTTCTCCGTAGTTGAGAACGAAACGTCAGGAAGAAGAAGTTCTACAGATCGACCACGGCAACTTAGCCCGGAAGATTTTACTGATAGAAATTTGTGAATTTCATGGCTGGGAGCAAGATGAGGAGAGAGTTGCATGGTTGAAGAGGTGCATTCTGGCACGTAAAATTTTAGAAATTAAACAGTAACTGGCGGCGATGAGAACACAGCCTGGCGGCCAATTAGTCAACAGCGCTAAGCTGGCGAGGTGGCACATTAACTGTGTTCGGATTTGGTGCAGGATAGGAGTGAAATGCTCGTTTGCCGAGCCAGATTCATGTTTACCACGGTTTAGTAGAGTTGCTTACAGTAAACGCCGAACTGATTCTCCCCGCAAGGGACACACAGCTCTTTTGCGTGTACATGTGTGGCGTTCAAGGAGCCTTGAGGTATTCCAGCCTGCATGCCCTTCCCCATATCCACTCCTTCACATCCTGTCTCCTCCCCCTCCTGCCACTCCCTTTGTCCGTCGGTGTTTCCCTTGAGGACGACCCTGCTATTCCCTTGCACATTTTTGTCTCATGTTTGCACCCTCCCGTGTTTTCTGGTCCCCGTTGATGGCTGACCTCTCCTCCTGTTTCCATAATGTAAGTTATCAGGGGAAGAACTCCCTCCCTAGCGTCTGCAGTGTAGGTTCCTCTACCATCCTCCTCCCCCCCTTCTTTCCACATTGTAGCCCCTACCCCACTAAGTCACCAGCACAGTAGCCAGTCTGTAGTTCTTTTGTGACCATCTAGCTGAACCTCCTGACAAACACAGGTGGAGTGGTTGCTCACCTTTTTGGGGCGTCTGAACTCCCAGCAGCCACCACTGTGCCAGGCAGGCCTTGCTGCTGCTGGGTGGCGCCCACAGGATGAGCCCCTGATTGGAGTGGATGCTACTAGGGTCAACACTCTGCAAATGAATCGTGCTACACTCCACTCAGAACAGGAACAGGCCTCTCTCTGCTTCTACTCTTGCTTCCTCAGCCTTCCCCTCCCTAGCCCCCACCTGGGAGGAGGGCCAAGTCCGACAGCTTCAGGCAAAACCCTTTCCCTGTTGCTTGGTTTGTTCCAAGACAGCCCCTCAACGTGATAAACTCTCATGGTTTTTTTGATTGGTCTTTAGTTGACATGGCCTCCCCATCTTAGTCAACTAAAGCAGACTTGTTGGTTACACCTCAATGGTATTCGATGCCTTGGCGACAACAACTGGGGCACAAACTGCTCTACTCAGCTGTGGTCCTACAAAGCCTTAGTCCAGTCCATTCTAAATCATGGGAGTCTCGCATATGGCTCAGCGTCACCTTCGATGTTACAAATGCTGGACTAAACACACCATCGTGGGGTATGGTTGGCAACTGGAGCATTTTATACTTGTCCATGATCGGCAGCCCAGATCTAGAGTTAACAATCACCTGCATCCAGTCTCTTTTTTCGAAACCCCAGCTTTCCCCTCTAACACCTCTTCTCCAGGCCTGCTAACATACACTTCCGTGGTGCATTCCCTATATACAGCTCTGTGTTGACATGTCGCAACTCAGAAAGATTCCGCTCTGCCTGAAGCTCTCTGCCAGCAATTTTTCTCCATTCTTGGTGAGTTTTGGGATTCATAAATAGTATACACTGATGTCTTAATGTTTCCTTGTCACACTGGCTTTGCTTATATCCATGGGGATTGTAATGAAGGTCCACTCTTGTCTGGATGACTGCATTGTTTTCACTGCACAGTTGGTAGATGCCTCTCGTGTTTGAGCATATCCATACCTCCACTGGTGAGCTCTTCCTCATCTGTAGCGATTCCTTGACTAGCTTACAGGCTCTTGACCAGTGTTACCCCCACCATCTGTTATTCCTGGCTATTGAGGATTCCCTTTTTCCCTCAAACAATGTGGATGCTCAGTGGTCTTTGTCTGGAGCGCAGGTCAAGCTGGGATCCCAGGGAGGAACTTTCTGACAGGCTGGTCAAATCGGCTACCAGTATGCTAACTTTTGAGATGGGTATTCCAGTGCTGGACCTTCTATCGGTGTTACACCATCAATTTCTAAGGATTTGGAATATGAAATTCCATACTCTGACTTCACTGAACAAACTACAAGGGGACCATGAATTTGTGGAGATCCTCCATGAGGGCCTCTCAAAAGGACTCCATGATCTTTTGCCGGCTCCATATTGGCCATACTTGAGCTGACTCATGGTCATCTCCTCCATCGTGAGGATCTGTCCCACTGTCGTTTTGGTGCCCGTTTGACAGTCGTCCACATTCTGTTGTACTGTCCCAACACCTCTGCCTGCAGCAGAGTCTTAATATTCCTTATCTGTATCCCCAGTGTTAGCAGATGATGCCTCAGCAGCTGATCTGGTTTTAAGGTTCATTCCTGAAAGGTTCATTCCTTTCTAAGGGAGGGTGTCTCAGCCTTGTCAGCCCACTTAGGGGTTGGCAATATGCCTTGTTGCCTCCTCTGTGCCAAACAGGAAATTGCTGTCTGGGCTTGGTGGTCTGCCTCAGCCCTCGCCCTACCTGTTCTTTCGCTTTTCTTCTTGCTTGTTCTGTCTAACTTGGTCCTCTTCCTCCTTCTTTCCTTCAAGAATGCTAGTGGGAATCTATAGTTGAAAGTTTTACTGTAATGCATTTGTTGTATTTTCGCTGCACCACAGTGATGGTATGATATTTCACAGCTTGCTGGAGGGGGGGGGGGGGGGGGGAGGGGGGGCGGTTACGTGGCCTGTCAGTATCTAATGGAGTGAAGCAGCAAAATTTTGGCACGTTCCACGGGCGGAGGTTTACTGCTGCCGTTTCTTGAATGATACCTGAAACGAAATGACGAAGAGATATGTATTTGGAAAAGTTACAAATGTGCAGGTTAAGTGTCTGCAACTGGTAACAGTAAGGTAAAAGTGTGAACTGTGAGTCATACAATAAAAGTATAAAAGTGTTCAAATACGTTGTATGCGAGTGCAAATGCAGAAGTTTTTCTCCAATGCAGAGACACCATATTCTGTGGCTAAGTACGCGTAATCAATTAAAATTTTCTTTTTTTGTGTAAAATATTTCAAATATGGTACTCTTGTCGTAATATTAACCACATTCAATTCTTTTACTGATAACTGTAAAACTAAAGCATGTGTGAATCCTAAAGACATCAGTCAGTCCTAGAAAAAGAAGCTGCAGCTTCGAAAAGCTTTGTATGTAAACAGAAAAATTTTAAAATTGTTAAAAATGAATTAAGTATCTCAGCTATTGATTTTCCTGCATCCAGACTTCAGGGATTAATATTAAAAACGTTTATTACAATATGGTTCCTTGAAACCACGGTGAAGAGTACAGTTGTAAGGCAGTGATTCCCTTATCGGTCTATATCGCGGGGGGTCCGTTTACCAATAAAAAAGGGGGACGTGCATTAGATGTAAATGGCGGTCCACAACGGTCGTTCCTATTTTAGCAGGTCGCAATCAAAATTCAGAATTCTTGTCACAGAGCTGAAACTTGCTGCTGTGTGTACGTTGATATTCGCCTTATCGGCTAAGACAGAGTGTGGAACAATTGCTTTAGTTTCGCTCTCCTGCTCACAACATTCATTGGCGTTATCAATTATTTTTTCAGGTCCGCTCCATAAAAGACTACCCATTCCTCGGGGAATGGAAACAGTACCTGGCGCTGTCCGTGAGGAACCAGAAACCGCAGTGTTGCTCATGATGCGATGTTTATATGTTTTGCGAAACTGAACAACACGGCACAACAATCACTGCGCACTGGCTCCATACATATGTTCTGAGCAACACTGCTCAAGTTGGTAGCAGCCGAACACACACACACACACACACACACACACACACACACACACACACACACACACACACACACAAAATGGCCGAAGTCGATCGACTTTTACCAAATTCTGTCGATCGAGAACTAAGGAGGCCTCGTCCATCTCTGTGAATTTTGATTACTATGTCTTATTATATTTACATAAATTGCTTAATTCTTGACTACAGCTAACTAATAATAGATACTGCCGAATTCATACATATTACAAAAATGTATGTGTGTAGGTGTGTGTGTGTGTGTGTGTGTGTGTGTGTGTGTGTGTGTGTGTGTGTTGTGTATGTGTGTGTTCAAATGGTTCAGATGGCTCTGAGAACTATGGGACTCAATATCTGAGGTCATCAGTCCCCTAGAGCTTAGAACGACTTAAACCTAACTAACCTAAGCACATCACACACATCCATGCCCGAGGCAGGATTCGAACCTGTGATCCTAGCGGTCACGCGGTTCCAGACTAAAGCGCCTAGAACCGCTCGGACACAACGGCCGGTCGTGTGTGTGTGCGTGCGCGCGCGCGCGCGTGTGTGTGTGTCCGTGTGAGTGTATCCGTTCCAAATCTCATCCTAAAGCACTTCACCGATTTCAACCAAACTTCATACACATATCTCTCATTGTCAGGCAACAACATCTTTCGGCGTCTGAACTGCCTATCTTTCACAGTTCAAGAATATGATGCCGCAAACAACGAGATGAGTGAAAAACAGCCGCATCATGCATGCTTCAATTTATTATTTCTGTGCTGCTAACTCTATTCGCAATGAAACTCGGATTCAGCATCCACATACGCCGCTGAATATACCTACAAAAATACATCATTGCACGACACATAGCTCAAGACATATGACGTCATAAACAGTGAGATGGGTCAAAAAGTGCCGTGTCATACATGAAGTTTTAATACATACATTCATTGATACTAAGACACTCCTGCAATCGAGTGAACGTAAGCAAATCCCTGACATCTGACCGAGCTTTTGACAGCTTTCAACAGCGAAGTGCAAACAATTGTAGGGAAAAACAATGACCGTCTATAGCGCTATGAAAAGGTGTTGCCATGGTGACGTTTAGGAAATCGCGTTGTAGAGACACGAAGCATCTGTACTTACATACTTGTACATTACGCATATGTCTTTGTACGACCGTTTCACAATTTCACTAAAACATGTAAATGAAATTTTTCTGTCTGGCTGTCAATAGGCTTAAATTTGGAATGATTTCTCTCACTTTTTCGGACTGGTTTAGAGTTTTTAGATGCGAAGGATCCAGTTGTAAAAGAAAATTTAATCAAGTAGAAATCAGACATTGTTTACTTAACGAATTTGTTTACTAAATTTAATGCGGTTAACTTGCAGTTACAAGGTGAGTAAATCCGATAAAAACAAAATCATACATTTCACCTGCTCTTGCTGAAATTAAACTAATGAAACATGACCTTGGATGGTGCGTATTTTCCCACTTTTCACAGACAAACTTCTGATATGACGACGCTTCTACGTAGTTTCAACATTTCAACGTCCTTCACACAGACTTTGAAACTAGCTTGCAGAACGTTTTCACTATGGATATACAGTACCACTGTCGATTACAAATCCGTACAGAGATACTGATGAAGTTTTGTAACTCATATTACAATAAGAAGTTATCGGAGTAACCACTAACGAGGAACTTAGGGTACAGGTTAGAAAAGAGTATCAGCAATTCTGGCTTCGCCGGCGGGTGTGGGCGTGCGGTTCTAAGCGCGTCAGTTTGGAACCGCGTGACCGCTACGGTCGCAGGTTCGAATCCTGCCTCGGGTATGGATGTGTGTGATGTCCTTAGGTTAGTTAGGTTTAAGTAGTTCTAAGTTCTAGGGGACTGATGACCTCAGTAGTTAAGTCCCATAGTGCTCAGAGCCAATTCTGGCTTCAGAGAGACATACCTGTCCTATATTATGGACTATCGCGAGAAAGTTTTTGGTAGGTAACGGGAAAAAATTACTGATGGAGGAGATTTGACGCTAAACCCAGCTAAATTGAAGGTAAATATCGAACATTTTTTAATAAAGCGTTAGGCTCATGCTGCCATTAAAGACATTTATGTATTAATGGTACTAGATTTTCATTTATTGTCGTATAAATTAATAAACGTGTAAAACTTAAACTTATTTAAGTTTTCGGCTCTTTACTTTACAGTTAAACCTATGAAAGTGAGTAGTACTGTTTTACATCTCAAAAACACATCTAGAAGTTGTTTAATTTGTAGAAATTCGATATACTGAAACACTGGGGGAGCTACACGAAACAGAAGAAATTGGCACATGGTTTAGGAAAGAAATGTGTTGGGGTACCTGTCCTAAAAATTGTCAATCAAAATTAAATCTTATTCGCTTGCTTAGTAGTTAGCACAACCACTCGGATGAATTCATCACAAAATGCGCGACTAATGAACTGAGATGAAATACAGAGAGCCATAGTGTTGACACCTCAACTAATTGGTAAACATATTACTGACTTGTTTCCAGTATTTGAGGACGGCAGGGAAAGAAAAGTAACCAACATTTAGGTGTTTATCTGCACACAGTTTTTCTTACACGTTAGCATGCCACACGGCAGAGATAAATAATACGGAATGTCATGCTAGAAATAAATGTAAATGCCGTGTGGCTAGGGCCTCCCGTCGGGTAGGCCGCTCCTGGTGCAAGTCTTTCGAGGTAACGCCACTTCGGCGACCCAGTCCCTGAGCGGAGAAAATCTCCGACCCAACCGGGAATCGAACCCTGGCCGTTAGGTATGACATTGCGTCACGCTGCCCAATTTTTTTTTCAATAATCTTTATTGAACAAACAGTACATATATATACACAATGCAACAGTTCTTCAAGGTACCATTTAAATATATACAAATGATTGTTTTAAAAAAAAAATATCAGAAAAACATTATATACAACAAAATGTATTTCTTTTTGTCGATGCATGAGAACGAACGTGGATAAGGGTGTTGCATCATGTGACGGGTAGGCGTGGCACACCCCAACTTTGAGGGGGATGAAGAAAGACGCTGCGGAGATAACCGCAAAAGTTTGTCGGTAAGATGAGTTTCGGATGAGGGTGCTATGCGCGGTCACAACTTTGTACCAAAAGTCAAGGACTGTATGCGGACTACTCTGAAAGAGGTATTCTAAAGCCTGTCCTCGAAACCAGATGAATGTATGGTGCTTAGCAAGAGGGTAGTGAAATGTCTGGGGCAACAACAAGAAATCTGGGGTTACCGTCGTTGGCGGAGGTAAAAGCCCACGATTCGACGATTCGTTGGATGAGGAGCCATACGTTTCGTTGAGGGGTCTCGCAAGACGGTGCTCGTCGGTGTTTTCGAGCTGACAGTCAGAGCAGAGTGGGGACGTGTCCAGTCCTATGTGATAAAGTCGTCTAATAGTCGGGAATTTACCATAGACTAAAACATACCAGAGCGCACGACGGTAAAAAGGGTGCATGCACACACTGCCAAACCGTTCGCCAGTTAATGTCAGGGTGCTGTAGCACCCTGTGGTCGCGAGGGTGGGACAGCATAAACAAAACGATAATAATCTGTTGTACGGGGAGGACGGGTGACTGGAAGATCGGCCCGAACGTAGCTGAGTTCTATGAAACAATTGGCGACGTGGTACAATAATGGAGATATAGGTGCCACATTGAGCGGTGGATCGAGAAAACCTGGTCGGAGGATATCTAAGAGACTGCGTGTTAAGGACGGGACCGGCCCCTGTCAGTGCCTCAACATAGTGTGGACAAAGAGTGCAGAAGATTGTGCCCGCACGTTGACGAGTCCGAGGCCACCTTTTGCAGGAGGCAGTGTTAGAGTGTTGTAGCGGACTTTGAAAAGAGCCCCTGCTGAAACGAAATATCCAAAGGCTGATTGGATGCGGCGGCCAAGGAGTAACGGCTTTGGGAGGATCTGGGCGACGTGTATCAGTTTAGGGGCGACATACATGTTGACATAGGACACACGTTGGAGTTGGTTTAAGTTACGGTGCACGTGACCGCGGACATGGTGCCAAATCGACTGCAAAAGCCGCCGGTAAGCGAAGGCCACTCCGCGGTGTGTGGAGCTCGTATATTCGATACCCAAGTAACGAAGGATGGTACTGACTGGGAGCGGGGTCGGCACCATAGCCGGGAGGCCGCGCCCAATGTGCATCATAGTCGATTTACGGGCATTAAGAATGCTACCAGAAAGACGTCCATTCTGGTGGATCCATTGGATGGCGTCATTGAGTTCCGTGGAGGAGCAGGTGAGAAAGAGGAGGTCGTCTGCATAAGCCCTCCACTGAAAGGTGTAGTCACGTAAAGTGAGGCCCTGCAGTCTAGAGTTAAGACCAGTGATAAGGGGCTCAAGTGCAGTGGCATATAGTAAAGTAGACATAGGGCATCCTTGACGCACAGAGCGGCGTATAGGTCCTTCAAGCCTCCCATTGACTTGTACCATTGAGGCCGCGGGAAGTAGTAAGATGCCGGCGAATGGCATCGTCAAAAAGTAATGGGAACCCCATACGTGTCTCCGCCATGAGGAGGAATGGGTGTCGAGAGCGATCAAAGGCACTCGTGAAATCGACGGATACCAGTGCTGCACGAAGGCGACAAACTGCCACCAGCGCGATGAGGTCACGGCATTCTCCTAGGGCTGTTTGTAGGTGGCCCCACAACCACATGCAGTCTGCTCCGGTGAAAAGACCGTAGGTAAGACGGTGCGTATGCACGCTGCTAAGAAGCGTCCATAGATTTTACAGTCTGCATTCATCAATGTAAGGGGGCGATATGCAGACATGAGACCCTCCCTTCGGCTTAGGCACAGGTAGAAGAATGCCTGTCACGAATTCAGGTGGAATTGGGAAGGACGGAGTAAAGAGTTCCTGAATTATTTTCGACCAGCGAGGAAGCATTAACGTGGTGAAGGCCCGGTAAAACTCCACGGGGAGACCATCTGGTCCTGGTTATTTGTTCTTGGCCCCCTTGTTTATCGCATCTACCATCTCTTCTGCGGTGACTGCAGACGTCATGGACGTCGACTCCGCAACGGTGAGGGTCCGACCAGGGGAAGGACGGAGATCATCAGGAATTGGCGTTGCCATCGGTTCATCGTCATAAAACTGGCGATAATGTTCAGCAAAGGCAGACACCACTGCCGCCTGTGTTGTGTGGTGAAAACCGCCGGAGGTCGTGATGTTGGAGATAAAAAGTCGACGTCGACGACGATGGTCGGATGTGGCATGGATGTGGATGGCGTTTTGTCGTGAAGGAGGTCCTGTCGTCGGGAACGCACCACGACACCATGCAGTCGTGCACGGTGGAGAGAGAGGAGACGAGCTTTAGTACGCTGTCGTTCCCTATGGGTTTCAGGTGATGGAGGGAGCGCATCGAGCTCATGGAGGACGGCGTAGTGAAAATTTGTGGTGCCTCGATGCCATGCTGCTACTTCCTTGAAGACCTTTCTGATCGCAGGGTTGGCACATTTGAGCCACCAATGGAACGTGGAAGTGTACTGCGGGAGGCGTACTTCGCAAGACGCCCATGTAGTGGCAATACATTGTCGGCAGTGTGGATCATTAAGGAGGGAGGTATTACGATTCCAGTAACCTCTGCTGCTCCATACTGACTGAGGTGGCAAAGCCTGGGAGCATATGACGGTGCAAAGGTCCGAAAATGCAAGGGGTCATCGTTCAGCTTGGGCGACTTCGTTGCCAAGATGGGCAGAGACATAAAACCGGTCCACTCTGCTCACAGAATGTGCTGTATAATGGGTAAAACCGGGGGTATTGCCATGAATTTTCACCCAAACGTCCAGTATACTAGATGAAAATCTTCGATAAAAGTGAACAGCGCCAGACATGGCGAATAACCAGGCATTTGGTCCTGCGGATGGAGGACGCAGTTGAAATCGCCTCCCATGATAAGGCGATCACAGCGCCGAGAAAACAGGGGCGCCACGTCATGTCCGAAAAAAGTGGATCGCTGTCTACGGTTCGTGGAGCCAGACGGAGGGTAGATATTGATGGTGCGCGTGTCGAGGATGGTAACAGCCACGCCCCTTCCACAGGGAAGGATTGTCGTGTCCTTGAGTGGGATTCCTTCGCGTACGTAGAAAGCCACTCCACGCCCTGATTGATCACATGTGGACGTGTACGAGTCGTAGCCGTAGACCGGGTGGTAGTGTGGCAACGCGTACTTCCTGAAGAAGGGCCTGAGGCCTGAAGCATGTCACATAGGAGCTGCAGCCTGGGTGTAGTGCCGATCAAGTTTATGTTCAGTGTGGCGAACCGGTACGTTTGTTTCAGTGGTGGTGGACGCGCATCTAAAAAATGGTTCAAATGGCTCTGAGCACTATGGGACTTAACTGCTAAGGTCATCAGTCCCCTAGAACTTAGAACTACTTAAACCTAACTAACCTAAGGACATCACACACATCCATGCCCGAGGCAGGATTCGAACCTGCGACCGTAGCGGCCGCGCGGTTCCAGACTGTAGCGCCTTTAACCGCTTGGCCACCACGGCCGGCCGGACGCGCATCTACCATCACCAAGCGGAGTATGAGGAGGGCACCGACAGGAAGTCCCGTCCCATCAGCTGCAGCGCCTCGCTTTTGGAGTTAACAGGCAACGTCGTCTGGCGGAGGCGACACATCCGAAGGAGGGGGCGTACCTTCCTCAACGTCGTCGGCCCATGCTCCTGTGCCGTGGGTCTGTCCAATGTCCATAGGAATTGCGTCGTGGTGAGAGAGATCTGGAGCTGTCGGCGGGGAGACAGGCGTCTCAATCTGTGCGCCGATCGTTACATTGTGCGTGGCGACCTCCATGGTGGTCCCGTCCTGCGAAACGTCTTGTTCATCTGAAAGCTGTCCGCCGACCTCTGCGCGGAAATGTCGGCTGGTTGGGCGTCGTCTTCGTCGTCGCGGGTGGCGACGCTTTGAGAGCCCGTGGGTGAACGGCGGCGTTTGCGCCTACGTGGCGAGCATTGTTTGCGCACGTGTTCCTCAGTGTCGGACGACGGCAAGGAGGAGCGTCGACCTGGTTCGATGGCGTCGGTGGGTACAATGAAATTGCCAAACAGGTGTTGTAAAGAAGTACCGTTCTCCTCAGCGTCCGGTGCGGGAGCCTGTTCGGCGGCAAGGTTATCAGGTGGGGCGTCTGCACCGTCCGTAGGTGACTGGGACAGTGGGACGTGCCGATCGGAGGGACCGGGCGACGGACTGGACGAAACTGTAGACGTGGCAAGAGCCGCTGCGTAAGTGACCGGTAGGGCGGTAATCGTGGGTGTGACGGACTCTTCCGACAACGGGAGCTGCGCGACACGTCGTTGAATGCATTCAGACCGTATATGACATTCTTTCCCGCAACCGGAACAGGTCCGAGATTGGCCGTCGTACATTATAATGGCACGACAGCCTCCGATACGTAGATAGGAAGGCACGTGTTTCTGCAACTCGATGCGGAACTGTCTAACACCGTTTGAAACGGGACAGGTTTGAAATTGTGTCTATCGTTCGGCAAGATGTTCCAGGACGTTGCCATAGGGACGGAGCGCCTCGATGACGATGTCTGCAGGTAGTTCCAACGGCAGTTCGAAGATCCTTATCGTCCGTGTGCCGAGACCTGCGCGATCGACGGTAACGCGTCAGACGTTACCGTCGGAATGACAGAAGCGCAGTCCACGTTTTGCCTCTTGAAGCACCTTGTCGCACGCCGCTTCGCTGATCATTTTGACGTAGTCGGGACTGCTAACTATGGACAAGTGGATACCAATTAGATCCGTTGGTGGTATTTTAACTTCATCGCGAATAAATCGTTCTACCTCCAGGGCCTTGGGTCAGGCGAAGTCGGAACAAAAGTTGAAACGTAATGTCTTCTTCCGATAGTTGTGCGCCATGGTGGTCTAGAAGGAAAACAGCACTTACAGCGGCCGAAGTAAACACAAAACACACGGTGCGCGCCTCGTCCGCAGCGCTCTGGCGCGTGACCGCCTCGCAGCACTGCCGGCGGCAGACTGAAAAATGACACACAACATCCAGTCCCCTTCCGGGAATCGAACCCGGGGCCCCTGCCTAGTATGACTACAATGTCATGCTTACACGCACGGATAAGAGGTCGCCAAGTTTGCCATATAGGTGGGAGCTGGTTGTGGTTTCCTCAAGTATCAGTGTTCCTCCGTGTGACGTGCGGCCAGTACATCAACAACTACAACGATACTAACAGTAGTAGTAATTTTAAGGATGATATAGTCATAAGTAAAAAAGCTTTGTAAAAGTGACAGAACAAATCAAGATACTAAAAGGAGTTACAGAACAAGCTGGTTCGTAAACCCGTTTAGATCAAATTTTAAGTATTGCGAAATGCCAAGGAAAATGGAATACAATTAGACAACAGACATGAAACAACAAGAGAGTGAATAGTTTTAAATATCTGGATGAGTGAATTACATCCAACGGACTGGATGAAGAAGTCTTGTAAGCATCACAGAAATGGAAACAGGTTTCCAAACCACACGAAACATTTACTACAAGAAATGCCTTCTACAAACACAATTATTTTTTTTTTTTGCCGCATCTCTGTTGTTCAAGCCAGTGTAACCATATCGCGGTTCTTTTTTGATGGTCGACTAATGGCATATACAAAAATAAACAGCATTAATCTTGAACAAATTATCATGCAGTGGGAGAAGTAGCAACAGGAATCCTAACTGGTATGAAAAACGGAAACAGATTCAACGTGAAATGGCCTGGATTAGCTGAGTAATTTGAAATTCTCACAAGAAAAGTTCAATAAACAAATACAACATATGAACAAATTTAAAATCGCAAGAAAATATTCAGTACGTCGACAGACTGTCACAGTAGTATCTAGACACAATCACTACATAGTGAATGTTGTGTAAGTTCTCATTTGAAATAAAAGGTCATTCAATAAAAAACGCGAATTAAGGACTATATTACGCGGATGGCGTAGAACATATATTTAATTTTCAACGTAAGCCCCCTCAGGTTCTAACCATTTATGCCAGTGCTGGACAAGCTTCTCAATTCCAGGTGCCAAAAATTCTTGCTGGCGTGTGCATAACCAGTTATGTATTGCTGCCTGGACTTCTGTATCAGCAGTGGTCTTGGACTCACTAAGAGCTTCTTTCAGTGGCTTAAAAATTTCCTAATCTGAAGGTTCCAGATCCGGCGACTAAGGGGGTGGGGTAAGCAGACGAAATTAAGTGCTCCACGCACACATCCATGTGCCTTGCTTTAATTCTGCTGACAAATGTTTTGGAAAGCACCTTGTACACATTTTGTTGAACGACAGTGTGGCATGAACAATATATTGGACTGATTCCAAGCTAATGTTCATCGTTGATGCAACATCATTCAACGTAATACTCCTGTTTTCCCGTATCCTCTCGTCAACTCTCGCAAAGTTGTTCTCTGTGACAGCACAGTCAGAGCGTCCTGGGTGTTAGGAATCTTCGACACCTTGTTACACGTAGTTTGAAATTATCTGCCCATTTACTTTAGACCTATTGGGCTGCCATCCGACTTTGAATGTCGACTGGTTTCAAGCCTTCAGCTAAAACAAATCTAACGACGCTCAGCTGCCTCATGTTGGTGCAAATATGCGAGGGTGATGCCATCTTCTTTCACTGACTCACAGCATCCAGTTTGTGACGCAGGTGCGCCAGCTCTGTCCGATAATACTCCACTGGCCATTAAATTTGCTACACCAAGAAGAAATACAGACGATAAACGGGTATTCATTGGACACATAGATTATACTAGAACTGACATGTGATTAGATTTTCACGCTATTTGGGTGCATAGATCCTGAGAAATCAGTACCCAGAACAACCACCTCTGGTCGTAATAACGGTCTTGATACGCCTGGGCATTGAGTCAAACAGAGCTTGGATGGCGTATACAGGTACAGCTGCCCATGCAGCTTCAGCACGATACTACAGTTCATCAAGACTAGTGACTGGCGTACTGTGGCGAGCCAGTTGCTCGGCCACCATTGACCAGACGTTTTCAATCGGTGAGAGATCTGGAGAATGTGCTGACCAGGGCAGCAGTCGAACATTTTCTATATCCAGAAAGGCTCGTACCGGACCTGCAACATGAGGTCGTGCATTATCCTGCTGAAATGTAGGGTTTCGCAGGGATCGAATGAAGGGTAGAGCCACGGGTCGTAACACATGTGAAATATAACGTCCACTATTCAAAGCGCCGTCAATGCGAAAAAGAGGTGACCGAGACGTGTAACCCCATACCATCACGCCGGGTGATACGCCAGTATGGCGATGACGAATACACGCTTCCAATGTGCGTTCACCGCGATGTCGCCAAACACGGATGCGACCATCACGATGCTGTAAACATAACCTGTATTCATCCGAAAAACTGACCTTTTGCCATTCGTGAGCCCAGGTACATCGTTGAGTACACCATTGCAGGCGCTCCTGTCTGTGATGCAGCGTCAAGGGTAACCGCAGCCATGGTCTCCGAGCTGATAGTCCACGCTGCTGCAAACGTCGTCGAACTGTTCGGCAAACGTTCCCATCTCTTGACTCAGGGATCGAGACGTGGCTGCACGATCCGTTACAGTCATGCGGATAAGATGTCTGTCATCTCGACTGCTAGTGATACGAGGCCGTTGGGATCCAGCACGGCGTTCCGTATTACCCTCCTGAACCCACCGATTCCATATTCTGCTAACGGTCATTGGATCTCGACCAATGCGAGCAGCAATGTCGCGATACGATAAACTGCAATCCCGATAGGCTACAATCCGACCTTTGTCAAAGTCGGAAACGTGATGGTACGCATTTCTCCTCCTTACACGAGGCATCACAACAACGTTTCACCAGGCAACGCCGGTTAACTGCTGTTTGTGTATGAGAAATCGGTTGGAAACTTTCCTCATGTCATCACGTTGTAAGTGTCGCCACCGGTGCCAACCTTGTATGAATGCTTTCAACAGCCAATCATTTGCATATCACAGCATCTTCTTCCTGTCGGTTAGATTTCGCGTTTGTAGCACGTCATCTTCGTGTTGTAGCAATTTTAACGGCCAGTAGTATCGTAGTAGTTCAAGGACAGCACAAAAATATGACAAAAAAGCTCCAGCTTTGTCCAAGTTTCGTATTTTTATACTACTTTACCAGTTATTTATGACTGGACAGTGCACTTAAGAGATTTCGCTGGAGGGACATATGGAAACACAAAGGTATCACAAATATGGAAACGCAAGGCAGAATATGGGACTCGCTGGGAAAAGGAACAATCACATTTTACTGGCACATTCACAGGATGAAAGATAATAGAATCGTGAGAAAAATTTTCGAGGTTCTCCATGCAGGGGAATAGCAAACTGAATAAACGAAACTGAATATAACATTCGGCAAGCAGGGACGACAACAGATGATATGAAAGATGTTGCGAAATAGCACCTTTCCTAATAACAGACCAATCGCGATGTTTAATGAACAACTAAATTGTTGTCGCGTTACTTCCACTGCGCCGGCCGCTGTGACCGGGCAGTTCTAGGCACTTCAGTTCGGAACCGCGCCACTGATACGATTGCATGTTCGAATCCTGCCTCGGGCATGGATGTGTGTGATGTCCTTACGTTAGTTAGGTTTAAGTAGTTCTAAGTCTAGGGGACTGATGACCTCAGATGTTAAGTCCCATTGTGCTCAGAGCCATTTGAACCATTTCAACTTCGGCAGCTAAAGTGGATACCTTTCTGAAAGAGAGACGTCTTCCGTTGTAGCGATTACGCAAAGTAATATAAAGGAAAGCGAAAATCGATTGTCTCGCTGTATTTAAACTTCGTAACCTGTTGCACTAAAGTACTGTCGACATGATGCGCAAGTCGTCGAAGTGACACCAAATAAACAGACTTGCACTCAGCGGCCCAGTAGGTGATGTCTCCTTGTCGATAATGCCATACGATCTTTACGTTTCATTGATTCGAACTTCAAGTGATGTCGTTTGTCATTTCTTGTAGTATCGCTTAGTTACTGACAAGGGAACCTCCCCATCGCACCCCCCTCAGATTTAGTTGTATGTTGGCACAGTGGATAGGCCTTGAAAAAATGAACACAGATCAATCGAGAAAACAGGAAGAAGTTGTGTGGAACTATAAAAAAATAAGCAAAATATACAAAGTGAGTAGTCCATTCGTAAGATAGGCAACATCAAGGAAAGTGCAAGATCAGGAGCACCCTGGTCCCGTGGTTAGCGTGAGCTGATGCGGAATGAGAGGTCCTTGGTTCAAGTTTTCCATCGAGTGAAAATTTTAATTTTTTATTTTCAGTCAATTATTATCTGTCCGTCACTTTTTTGGGAGTGATTATCACATCCACAAGAAAACCTAAATCGGGCAAGGTAGAAGTATCTTTTTACCCATTCACCAAGTGTACAAGTTAGGTGGGTCGACAACATATTCCTGTCATGTGTCGCACATGCCGTCACCAGTGTCGTATAGAATATATCACACGTGTTTTCCTGTGGAGGAATCGGTTGACCTATTACCTTGCGATCAAATGTTTTCGGTTCTCATTGGAGAGGCACGTCGTTTCGTCTACCAGCCGCACAGTTTTGCGGTGCGGTCGCAAAACAGACACTAAACTTACTACAGTGAACGGAGACGTCAATGAACGAACGGACAGATCATAACTTAGCGAAAATAAAGAAAGTAAACCACTCACTCGGTAGAAAAACTGAACTAAGGATCTCGCGTTCCGCAGCTACTCACGCTAACCACGTGACCACGATGCTCCTGAGCTCAGATTGTCCTTGATGTTGCCTATCTTGCGCATGGACTACTGAGTTTGTATATTTTGCTTATTTTTTTCATAGTTCTACACAACTTCTTCCTGCTTTCTCGATTGATCTGTGTTCAGTTTTTCAAGGCCTATCCACTGTGCCAACTTATAACTAAATCTGAGGGGGGTGCGATGGGGAGGTTCCCTTGTGATTGGTGACGGTAGGAGTTTTCTAGGCGCAGCCCCGAATTCTCCCGCGGTCAGAAAAATGGTGCCGAATCCTCCCAAGCCAACAAGGGTCTGAAAAACGATGGGATCGAGTCCTCCCGTTTGAAGCAGGTAGCAGTTCTAAACGTTATGAATACTCCAGGCAGGAATGGAAAGCATATGAAGTTACAGTAGAAGATGTAAAAATTTTTCGTCTGTATTGTATGTTTAAAAGTTTTATCTTTTATCTTATTCAGATAAAGTCCAGCGCGCACAGCGCCAGCGACTAAGTCCCGCTCAAGGTCACGCGCAAAGCGTTCATAATTGAGTCAATATTTTTTGTTTAAAGCATGGGTGGGGTAGGGGAAAGAGATAAGGAACATGGCAGAGATAATTACATTATTGTCTATAAAACAACATACAGTGTCTCAGTTTGGGAGGATTCGGTCCTGTTACCTGCTTACCTACCTCGTTTCCGGAGGATTCGGGGCTGCGCCCAGTTTTCTTGCAGGAGAATACTCAAATGTAAAACTGAAATGCAACACGAAGATTAACATACTCTCTTCTTACTACGATCGCTAAGTGTAAGTTACGTTAAAACAGTTTTCCGTTATCCAAGCGTTCCTAATACGCTGAATTTGGTTGCGAGCAAGTCGTTATCTATTAGATAAAAGTTATGAACATAGCAATGGAACGATAGACCCAGACCGTAACAGCTTCTGACTACAACCGTTAACTAATTGAGCTCGAGACAGAATAATACCGCTCAACTAGAGTCTAGTTTTGTAGAGGCTGAAAAGTAGAAGGCCATCAGACAAATCATTGTGTCGCACACAGAGGGCGTTGTAAGACATTGCAGACAATGAGATAAGTGTTGTCAGCGTGACGTGACGGTTTTCACGCAGCTTAATGTGTCCGGTTCACGGTTATCATTTGCTTCGTAACGCTGACTTCGTCTTGTCGCTTAGTGAGTGGCAAATTCCCAGTTAAAAAACCGAGTGTTGTGGTTGAGGCAGTGCTTAAACACGCCGGACGCGTCTTCGGGAGTTAACCACTCGAATCCCCGTCCGGTCGTCCGGACGTAAACTTTCTTAAAACGCTTATGGTGAGTAATAGGATGGTTCCTTTGAAGAGGCAAGGCTGAATTTTTTCCCATCCCTCCCCAACGACAGTTCGGCATCCATCTCTAATATCCCTCAAGTTTATTGACATTGTCAACCAGGGCAGATGCGTCTGTATTAATTTTTTTTATTTTTGAGGTGGACTGAAAATTTATGAAGTAAAGATCGCATAAGAAATCCTCTTTATCAGGATGGATTACTTATTTTTTGCTGACAATCTAGCCGTTCTTCCGAATAAGATATAATACAGATTTCTTGAGATGTTAGCAACATATAACAGCGTGTAGAGGTCCAGTAGTGCAGCAGGGCTCCAGAGTATATACAAGAATTAATTACAGAATGTTGTTGTTGTGGTCTTCATTCCAGAGACTGGTTTGATGCAGCTCTCCATGCTATTCTACCCTGTGCAAGCTTCTTCATCTCCCAGTACCTAAGGCAACCAACATCCTTCTGAATCTGCTTAGTGTATTCATCTCTTGGTCTCCCTCTACGATTTTTACCCTCCACGCTGCCCTCCAATACGAAATTGGTAATCCCTGGATGCCTCAGATCATGTACTACCAACCGATCCCTTCTTCTAGTCAAGTTGTGCTACAAACTTCTCTTCTCCCCAATCCTATACAACACCTCCTCGTTAGTTATGTGATGTACCCGTCTAATCTTCAGCATTCTTCTGTAGCACCACATTTCGAAAGCTTCTATTCTTGTTTAAACTATTTATCGTCCATGTCTCACTTCCATACGCGGCTACACTCCATACAAATACTTTCAGAAACGACTTCCTGACATTTAAATCTATACTCGATGTTAACAAATTTCTCTTCTTCAGAAACGCTTTCCTTGCCATTGCCAGTCTACATTTTATATCCTCTCTACTTCGACCATCATCAGTTATTTTGCTTCCCAAATAGCAAAACTCATTTACTACTTTAAGCGTCTCATTTCCTAATCTAATTCCCTCAGCATCACCCGACTTCATTCGAATACATTCCATTATCCTAGTTTTGCTTTTGTTGATGTTCATCTTATATGCTCCTTTCAAGACACTGTCCATTCCGTGCAACTTCTCTTCCAAGTCCTTTGCTGTAATTGACAGAATTACAATGTCATCGGCGAATCTCAAAGTTTTTATATCTTCTCCATGGATTTTAATTCCTACCCCGAATTTTTCTTTTGCTTCCTTTACTGCTTGCTCAACATACAGATTGAATAGCATCGGGGATAAGCTACAACCCTGTCTCACTCCCTTCCCAACCACTGCTTCCCTTTCATACCCCTCGACTCTTATAACTGCCATCTGGTTTCTGTACAAATTGTAAATAGCCTTTCGTTCCCTGTATTTGACCCCTGCCACCTTCAGAATTTGAAAGAGAGTATTCCAGTCAACATTGTCAAAAGCTTTCTCCAAGTCTACAAATGCTGTAAACGTTGGTTTGGCTTTCCTTAATGTATTTTATAAGTCGTAGGGTCAATATTGCCTCACGTGTTCCAACATTTCTACGGAATCCAAACTGATCTTCCCCGAGGTCGGCTTCTACCAATTTTTACATTCGTCTGTAACTAATTCGTGTTAGTATTTTGCAGCCGTGGCTTATTAAACTGCTGGTTCGGTAATTTTCACATCTGTCAACTTCTGCTTTCTTTGGGATTGGAATGAAATAGTCTTGACTAGTGTTGGTCCATTACGGCTTCACACATCGTTATAATCTTTCTATCCACACATGACGTAATTAAGGACAGCTATTCATCGTTGGTGGCCAGTGTAACTGGACGATGTTCACCGAACTGAAAATATACATTAATATAGAGAAGATACAGTGAAAATAAAGTAATATTTGCATCAGGAACTATCCACTAAAATTACTAAATATAAAGTTATCGTCTCATGCCATCAAAATTTAATAACTGACAAATGTATGTGTTCTAATAATAATTTAACAATCAAGATGTAAATGTAATTAAAATTACGTAGTTGACAGCAATACAGCTTGCCTTATGGTTAGACCAACAGGACTTAAACAATAATATCTAGCATGAAAGGAATCTGCTGACGTTACTGAACCTAACGAACTAATTTTATTTATTACTTATAGTACTGGTACTTTACAAAAGTTCTATTCCATTACATATCCACATATGAACGAAATTACGAGGAACATCGCCATCACGCAACACTATAGAACGCGAATGAGATCGGAATAATGATAGACAGTTTCAGTTTTTCCGTTATTGTAACGGTATGGGTAATAATAACAGATTATACAATTATCAAACTGAAAATGATGCACAATGTGTGACAACATACATGTAGAAATGATGCCGTTTTATAACCGTCTTTCGATTACACTGGCCATGAACGATGTAAATCTGTTTTTAATTAAATCATATATGCCTACTGTCGTTTTATGAAGTGAAACCGTAATGGCACCAACATTAATCAAAAGTATTTTATGGTATGTGTCCTGTAATGAGTTCGAGTATATACCCTTGAAACCTACTACAATATTATGTGCAGTTCTGTAAGCTGTGTTATGTTGTTAACGTAAAAAAGAACTCCGTTTTATGACTTAGACTGGAGGATAAGTAGATTAATAGCCGAAACTAGTAATCCATCAATATAAAGAAGATTTCTTGTCCGGTCTTGACTTCATGGTTTTCAGTCCATAAACTCTGCAATAAACTTGTCGTCGACTGAGCGTTAAACGCTAATAATACTTCGAAGACACAAATTTCAGTGCAGTGGAAGAATTTCCACAAACTAAGCTCACCGGACAATAGAGAAATCATTACAACCATCATTTAACAACGCGTAATTCCGTCGCTGGACATGACAACCACCTGGATTCGGTTAGCAAGTGCGTCCACAAAGTTGTGCAGGTACGTCAATCGAAATAATGACTCATTGTGGGTTTGATCACACGGTTCAATCAAATTACGAGAATGGTGACGTCGGCGTTTTATCTACTGTTCCAGCATGATCACAGATTTTCAATGGATTTAAAGTCAGACGATGTTCCAGGCTAGTCGAGATGTAAGAGGGTGGGTGAGTGTTCAGAAAACCAGTCCCATGTTCTCCCAGCCTGATGAGATTTACTGTTGTCGTCTTGAAAAATAGGGTATCAATATCATACTCATTATGCAGATGTTAAATGAAAAGTAAAACCTGATCATTCAGAATGTTCAAATAAACATACTGGTCCATGCTAGTGGTCACCTCAGTGACCGGACACAATTTATGGTGCGAGAAACACCACCAGAACAATACAGAGCCACCTACGGATTGAACCTGACCTTGCATACATTCATCCTGAAATGCTTCATTTGGCCTTTGGTGCACTCGTTTGTAGGCAAGAACGCCATCCGTTAGACCAGTCAGCTACTATCCACGTTCGATGATTTCTTGTCCACTGAAGAAGCGCAGCTTTATGTGCCTGTGTGAGCAATGGTCTCTTGCGAGCATGTCATTCTTAATGGATAGAAGTCTTCCGAAGTAAGAGTGATTTCAGGTGTGCCGCGGGGGAGTGTCGTAGGACCGTTGCTATTCACAATATACATAAATGACCTTGTGGATAACATCGGAAGTTCACTGAGGCTTTTTGCAGATGATGTTGTGGTATATCGAGAGGTTGTAACAATGGAAAATTGTACTGAAATGCAGGAGGATCTGCAACGAATTGACGCATGGTGCAGGGAATGGTAATTGAATCTCAGTGTAGACAAGTGTAATGTGCTGCGGATAAACAGAAAGAAGGATCCTCTATCATTTAGCTACAATATAGCAGGTCAGCAACTGGAAGCAGTTAATTCCATAAATTATCTGGGAGTAGGCATTAGGAGTGATTTAAAATGGAATGATCATATAAAGTTGATCGCCGGTAAAGCAGATGCCAGACTGAGATTCATTGGAAGAATCCTAAGGAAATGCAATCCGAAAACAAAGAGAGTAGGTTACAGTACACTTGTTCGCCCACTACTTGAATATTGCTCACCATTGCGGGATCCGTACCAGATAGGGTTGACAGAAGAGATAGAGAAGATCCAACGGAGAGCAGCGCGCTTCGTTACAGGATCATTTAGTAATCGCGAAAGCATTACGGAGATGATAGATAAACTCCAGTGGAAGACTTTGCAGGAGAGACGCTCAGTAGCTCGGTAGGGGTTTTTGTTGAAGTTTCGAGAACATACCTTCACCGAGGAGTCAAGCAGTATATTGCTCCCTCCTACGTACATCTCGCGAAGACACCATGAGGATAAAATCAGAGAGATTAGAGCCCACACAGAGGCACACCGACAATTTTTCTTTCCACGAACAATACGAAACTGGAATAGAAGGGAGAACCGATAGAGGTATTCAAAGTACCCTCCGGCACACACCGTCAGGTGGCTTGCGGAGTAAAGATGTAGATGTAGATGTAGATGCGACGCGACGGACTCCGGCTGTTCACTGCATGCAGTTATCGTCGCAATGTTCTCTTCAAATGGCTCTGAGGACTATGGGACTTAACATCTCTGGTCATCAGTTCCCTAGAACTTAGAACTACTTAAACCTAACTAACCTAAGGACATCACACACATCCATGCCCGAGGCAGGATTCGAACCTGCGACCGTAGCAGTCGCGCGGTTCCGGACTGAGCGCCTAGAACCGCCAGACCACCGCGGCCGGCTGCAATGTTCTCTCTCTGACAGGTGGGGGTGGGCGTTCATTCACTGCCTGCAGTGACTGTTGCCGGGTTTGGAAGTGCTTTTCATTCACAAGCCGTAAACGACTCCACGGTTCTTCTGGGTCAAGACTTTTTCCCACCACAATTCGGACGTTTCGTGGCCACATGTGTTACACCACTGATGGTGGACACTGTACAATGTTATGCCACTTTGATCTATATACAGTGGCGTGGAAAGACGTTAATCTATATACAGACAACTGCCCTGCCTTCAAGACTAGACACACTTCGTCCTAGTACCAACAAAATTCGTCAAACTTTAGTCCAAGTTGTTTAACCGTGTGAATTTAATAGGGACAATGCACTAACTACTCATCAGACTAAAAGGTTACGTGCCCCCATTACATCATACACATTCTGTCAATACTACACGTCAATAGTGTCTTAATGCGTTGAAGTAGTGAATGGTCAATACACTTTAGTATTGGTACTTCTCATTATAGTAAACAGAATTTGATTGATCTTCAGCACATTGCACGTTATCTGAAATATAAATACGATCTGTCAATAAGCCGTAACGTGGGCTCCTATTGACAGCAACAGTTCCACAATTATCGACAAAATTGCGTATTTTATAACCCATAACTTGCTCTGACTATGGCGTTATTATTTACAATTCAAGAGGTTATAATCTGCTAATTACAGCAAAGAAACCTTATAACACGAAAAAACTATAACTATCGATGTTATTTACTTTAATGATCCGTATAGTTCTTTCACTCACTACCGTAAAACAAAATCACCTAAAAACGGATAATAAAATTTTACCATGACCAACGTTTCACTTACTTACGATAAATCTCAGTTTCGTACACGCTTGTGCAGTTAAATTTGATAAACCGTCTCTTATCTGTTCACATAAAATATTCTTAAATACGAAAGGTCATCAGAAAATTATTTAACGTGTTACATAGTATTTTACATTATTCACATACAATACAAAGAACTTCAACCTGTAGTATAATACACTTTACATGTACAGAATATATAGTACCAATATGCGAAAATTTTAAAGCAAAAAAAAAACTATAAAAAATTTAAATGAGCCATAACCAAATATTGTTATATATGCCCCTATTTTAATTATGTATCCCTACCGATAATCATGATTGAAATACCCAAAATAATAGGTTTCATTGGTTCATTAACATTAAAGCATTGTCCTGCTGAAGAAACACTATACACTTAAGTCTGTTACAGGTTACATCATAAAAACACACTCTACACATAAACATTTTACCATTAATTACGGAATTACTACACTTTCATAGAACAATTTGCTGCCCGAGTATGAGCATTATGGAAATCCTCCTTGGCTCCTGTGAAGCAATAGCACGCACTTTTCTTTTGGCCTCTTCTTTATAAGATCAAAAGCAGTCCATTTTACATTTTCTTTAAAAACATATATTAATCCCTTCGTTTCTGTGGTTATTAATTATTATTTTTATTAAGTGAAAAACAAGAAAGGGATATAGGTGGCCAAAGATAAATATTAAATTATGTTTCAAATGAGCGCCAGGCTCCCTGCAAATCATTTCAAATGCTTTCGGCGAAATGTAATGCAGGCTAAGTTCACTGACCTAGAATAAATTGTGTCTGTGGAAGTATGCATTTTTTGACAAAATAAAATTAGTGAAGCTTTGCACTTTACTTAATTGAATAACTTGAAATGATTCTTTCTGCTCCAGCTGTCGTGATATGTAACACAAAAAACTAAATGTAAATGGCGGCCAATTGTTGCCAGTCAAAGATCACCGCTACTCACTTCGCAGAGATTGAAAAAGTGCTAAATAACTTCTTGCAGTTATTAATTCAAGAAGAATTTTTTACATAGGTTCTTTAAGTAATACAATGCACTCACTTTTTGTAAATATATTTCCACTAAGCACAGAATACACACTTGAATTATTCGCTACGTGCGAGTACAAATAGAACAAAAGCTACCGCTTTACAATAACAAACGTACCTTACAAACAGCAGAAGAAATGATCTGACTCGAAGCGATTTTAAATATCTTTTTTCCCTTATATATAATGAGAAAGATAATAATGTTAATTTCGAGAACGTTATGCACTATGATCTCATCTAATGTCTTGTTATTACATTGCAATCGATATAATCTTTCTTTGGTGCTAATTTAATACATTTTCATAATTAATTTGTCGTTTATGTCCATATAATATTATTCAGAGTCCTTTTATTATTTACTTGAAATATGTCGGCTTTAATATTTCAAAAGGGACACTATACAGCCCCCTGTGCTACAAGGAACACACTTCCCAAATTTTTGGTCCTTGTAGACCACAAGTGTCACTTTTATGTCGTTCGTTTATAATCTTCGCTCCCTCCCCTCACAGTCTTGTGCATTTAGGTCTATTCATTTAGTATCTTTCATACATCATAGCTGGGGATAAAAACAGTACAATAAGCTCTTCCATTTGGACGCAGGCGGCAGGGAAACCCCAGAAAAACCTCGGCAGAGCTAATAGATTTTACCCATTAATTGTACAAATGACCATACATACTCTGTCATTACAGGTAGATAAATCCAATATAAACAGTCTTTTTTAAAAAAGAACAAATACATAGGTATCACATAATAGTGATCATGTTTATTGAGTTTTCTTCTTTTATGAATCTCTCATACTGTTAAAGGTGGTTGTAATTGGCGAATTTCTCTTCGCTTGCTAGTGTCGAAGGCGTTGTATCGCGCAATCGTGATGTCTCGTGCCCGTTGCTATGGAGCGTCGGCTGGAAACCGTTGTCTTCTTGTTTGCACTCTTGTCTGGAACCGGCGGTCAGGAATCGAGTTACGGACCGACGTTGTTCTGGCCGTCTGGTGCGTCAGCATTGTTGCGCGGTTACGCATCGCTCGCTCACGTTCTCAGCACGGAAGAGGATGTTGTCTCGCTCAAAGCATGTAACAAATGTACGTATGTTAGAGTAACTGTTTTCATTAGATGTTACAGCTGTGAGTATGCACGGATTAATATACACTCCTGGAAATGGAAAAAAGAACACATTGACACCGGTGTGTCAGACCCACCATACTTGCTCCGGACACTGCGAGAGGGCTGTACAGGCAATGATCACACGCACGGCACAGCGGACACACCAGGAACCGCGGTGTTGGCCGTCGAATGGCGCTAGCTGCGCAGCATTTGTGCACCGCCGCCGTCAGTGTCAGCCAGTTTGCCGTGGCATACGGAGTTCCATCGCAGTCATTAACACTGGTAGCATGCCGCGACAGCGTGGACGTGAACCGTATGTGCAGTTGACGGAATTTGAGCGAGGGCGTATAGTGGGCATGCGGGAGGCCGGGTGGACGTACCGCCGAATTGCTCAACACGTGGGGCGTGAGGTCTCCACAGTACATCGATGTTGTCGCCAGTGGTCGGCGGAAGGTGCACGTGCCCGTCGACCTGGGACCGGACCGCAGCGACGCACGGATGCACGCCAAGACCGTAGGATCCTACGCAGTGCCGTAGGGGACCGCACCGCCACTTCCCAGCAAACTGGGGACACTGTTGCTCCTGGGGTATCGGCGAGGACCATTCGCAACCGTCTCCATGAAGCTGGGCTACGGTCCCGCACACCGTTAGGCCGTCTTCCGCTCACGCCCCAACATCGTGCAGCCCGCCTCCAGTGGTGTCGCGACAGGCGTGAATGGAAGGACGAATGGAGACGTGTGGTCTTCAGCAATGAGAGTCGCTTCTGCCTTGGTGCCAATGATGGTCGTATGCGTGTTTGGCGCCGTGCAGGTGAGCGCCACAATCAGGACTGCATACGACCGAGGCACACAGAGCCAACACCCGGCATCATGGTGTGGGGAGCGATCTCCTACACTGGCCGTACACCACTGGTGATCGTCGAGGGGATACTGAATAGTGCACGGTACATCCAAACCGTCATCGAACCCATCGTTCTACCATTCCTAGACCGGCAAGGGAACTTGCTGTTCCAACAGGACAATGCACGTCCGCATGTATCCCGTGCCACCCAACGTGCTCTAGAAGGTGTAAGTCAACTACCTGGCCAGCAAGATCTCCGGATCTGTCCCCCATTGAGCATGTTTGGGACTGGATGAAGCGTCGTCTCACGCGGTCTGCACGTCCAGCACGAACGCCGGTCCAACTGAGGCGCCAGGTGGAAATGGCATGGCAAGCCGTTCCACAGGACTACATCCAGCATCTCTACGATCGTCTCCATGGGAGAATAGCAGCCTGCATTGCTGCGAAAGGTGGATATACACTGTACTAGTGCCGACATTGTGCATGCTCTGTTGCCTGTGTCTATGTGCCTGTGGTTCTGTCAGTGTGATCATGTGATGTATCTGAGCCCAGGAATGTGTCAATAAAGTTTCCCCTTCCTGGGACAATGAATTCACGGTGTTCTTATTTCAATTTCCAGGAGTGTACAATATTGCGTCGTCGAGGCACAGGCTCTGTCATTTGTCATTTTTAGTTTACTTGCGTGAATTGGTGTTGAATGTTGCAGAAGATATGATGCCTGATTAAGCCCATCACATCTCTGATGCAACTAATTCGCATGGAGTCTCAGTGTCTCAGTGTCCGATGCTGTCCCACCGTAGTCGTCGTTGCATTAACGTCCCACTACGCTGTGCATAGCATCTTAATGCTGTTGGAGCACTGAAGGTAGCGTACAAACTAAAATTGTTGTCTGCAAAACACACACTGATCACAGTTTTGTGTTTGATTGCACTGCACACAAACGTTTGGCCAATGTTTGTACGTCGCACAGCACATAAGTGTTCAGTGTCCAAGTTTTATCACCAGTACAGCTCTCAAAGTTCACACTTCATTCGCATATACCAGCACACTGTTACAGTTCTTGTTATTATGGCTTATTGTTAACAAATTTGTAATATTATATATTCACGTTATGATTAGGACCGCTACGCATGCTCTTGCTTCATAAACCATTAGCGAAAACGCGTATCCTACAATGACGTTTGAAATGGTATTTGAAAAGCTCTGAAATTGTGTTATGCTATACTCTCAAATGTTCTGTTCCGGTGATTCTACAATACAGCATCATAGATGTCACATGGTGTTTATATCATTATGATGCATACATCTGTAACTTAATGGTGACTATTTCCGTGACAAATTGCAATATTCATTACATTCATAGTTAAAAACTCATCATGGCACATATAAAACTCTATACCTACTAATTCTACTAATGGTTGAAAGACAGATCGTATTTACAGGTACTGTTTTAAGATAATTTCACCATCGGACTTAAGGTCCTTTAACTTCTCTATATTCATTTAAATGTTGATGGGTTAATCATTCATTTACATATGCATCACACCTATTACATACTAAACACAAACATAAAAAACAATTCTTATACTACACAAAATATATACTGAAATGTTTCCAAAACTTATATACTAAACATAAAATACAATAAATTACTTATGATATGTTTCCAGGTTCAATGAATCTCTTTAGGTCTTTGTGAGGGTATAATCCTTTTATCCACCCGTTATTCAAATTCGCTATCAGCTGCAATTGTGCGGTATTTGCACAATTTTGTACGGTCCTGTATATAGCATTTGCCATTTCTTATTTTTCTTTGTTGTTGATGAAGACTTATGATGGTTTATTATTAGAACTAAGTCGTTTACTTGATAATAGAATATTTTCTTTATCGTCTTGTCATACTGTATCTTTCGCTGATGAGCACATCTGGTCATGTTATTGATCACGTCCTTTATCTTATCTAGGCTCTGAAGTATTGAATAACAATTCATGACGTGTGTAGCCTATAGATGGATGTGGCAAATCGTTGTGTATGTTTCCGAATAAGGATACTAATTCTGGACATTTTGTGTGTTGGTGGGTATACCTTCTGATAAATCTGTTGAGTTCACGGAAGATGCTCTCCACGGGGCTTGCTTCCGGGCGGAAATGAGCAACTAATATATGGTTGATGTCCTGGTAGCGTAAAAACGCTCTCCACATGCGGCCAATGAAATATTTAGCTTTGTCCGTCAAGATATTTTGTCGTTTTCCTATTTTCGGTATGAAACCTTTTAACACGCGTTGTATCATATGCTTGGCGGTAGTGGTTTTCATCAGATACAATTTCATGTTGTTGTTGTTGTGGTCATCAGTCCTGAGACTGGTTTGATGCAGCTCTCCATGCTACTCTATCCTCTGCAAGCTTCTTCATCTCCCAGTACCTACTGCAACCTACATCCATCTGAATCTGCTTAGTGTATTCATCTCTTAGTCTCCCTCTACGATTTTTACCCTCCACGCTGCCCTCCAATACTAAGTCGGTGATCTCTTGATGCCTCAGAACATGTCCTACCAACCGATCCCTTCTTCCAGTCAAGGTGTGCCACAAACTTCTCTTCTCCCCAATCCTATTCAACACCTCCTCATTAGTTATGTGATCTACCCATCTAATCTTCAGCATTCTTCTGTAGCACCACATTTCGAAAGCTTCTATTCTCTTCTTGTCTAAACTGTTTATCGTCCATGTTTCACTTCCATACACGGCTACACTCCACACAAATACTTTCAGAAACGACTTCCTGACACTTAAATCTATACCCGATGTTAACAAATTTCTCTTCTTCAGAAACGCTTTCCTTCCCATTGCCAGTCTACATTTTATATCCTATCTACTTCGACCATCATCAGTTATTTCGCTCCCCAAATAGCAAAACACCTTTACTACTTTAAGTGTCACATTTCCTAATCTAATTCCCTCAGCATCACCCAACTTAATGCGACTACATTCCATTATCCTCGTTTTGTTTTTGTTGATGTTCATCTTATATCCTCCTTTCAAGACACTGTCCATTCCGTTCAACTGCTCTTCCAACTCCTTTGCTGTCTCTGACAGAATTATAATGTCATCGGCGAACCTCAAAGTTTTTATTTCTTCTCCATTGATTTTAATACTTATTCCGAATTTTTGTTTTGTTTCTTTCACTGCTTGCTCAATATACAGATTGAATAATATTGGGGAGAGGCTACAACCCTGTCTCACTCCCTTCCCAACCACTGCTTCCGTTTCATGCCCCTCAACTCTTATAACTGCCATTTGGTTTCTATACAAATTGTAAATAGCCTTTCGCTCCCTATATTTTACCCCTGCCACCTTCAGAATTTGAAAGAGAGTATTCCAGTCAACATTGTCAAAATCTTTCTCTAAGTCTACAAATGCTAGAATCGTAGGTTTGCCTTTCCTTAATCTAGCTTCTAAAATAAGCCGTAGGCTCAGAATTGCCTCACGTGTTCCAATATTTCTACGGAATCCAAACTGATCTTCCCCAAGGTCTGCTTCTACTAGTTTTTCCATTCGTCTGTAAAGAATTCGCGTTAGTATTTTGCAGCAGTGACTTATTAAACTGATAGTTCGGTAATTTTCACATCTGTCAACGCCTGCTTTTTTTGGGATTGGAATTATTATATTCTTCTTGAAGTCTGAGGGTATTTCGCCTGTCTCATACATCTAGCTCACCAGATCGTAGAGTTTTGTCAGGACTGGCTCTCCCAAGGCCGTCAGTAGTTCTAATGGAATGCTGTCTACTCTCGGGGCCTTGTTTCGACTCAGGTCTTTCAGTGCTCTGTCAGACTCTTCACGCAGTATCATATCTCCCATTTCATCTTCATCTACATCCTCTTCCATTTCCATAATATTGTCCTCAAGTACATCGCCCTTGTATAGACCCTCTATTTACTCCTTCCACCTTTCTGCTTTCCCTTCTTTGCTTAGAACTGGGTTTCCATCTGAGCTCTTGATATTCACACAAGTGGTTCTCTTTTCTCCAAAAGTCTCTTTAATTTTCCTGTAGGCAGTATCTATCTTACCCCTAGTCAGATAAGCCTCTACATCCTTACATTTATCCTCTAGCCATCCCTGCTTAGCCATTTAGCACTTCCTGTCGATCTCATTTTTGAGACGTTTGTATTCCTATTTGCCTGCTTCATTTACTGCATTTTTATATTTTCGCCTTTCATCAATTAAAAACAATATTTCTTCTGTTACCCAAGTATTTCTACTAGCCCTCGTCTTTTTACCTACTTCATCCTCTGCTGCCTTCACTACTTCATCCCTCAAAGCTACCCATTCTTCTTCTACTGTATTTCTTTCCCCCATTCCTGCCATTTGTTCCCTTACGCTCTCCCTGAAACTCTGTACAACCTCTGGTTTAGCCAGTTTATCCAGGTCCCATATCCTTAAATTCCCACCTTTTTGCAGTTTCTTAAGTTTTAATCTACACAATTTCATATGCTTCGTAAAGGTATCATAAATAGCTAATATATATTTCATTCCACCGCGAGCGGTCGGTAGTGGTCCCATGAGGTCCACCGATAGAATCTGAAGTGGCTGAACGGGAATGATTGAATGTAGAACAGTTTTGTTACTTCTATTGTTGGCTTTTGCTTTCTGACAAATCTCACATGTTCTTACTGTTTATTGAACCTTACGTTTAACATTCGGAATATAACACTATCTTTGTATTATGGCTACACACTTTTGTATTCCTTCGTGACCCCACGCGTAGTGTGTGTACCAAACAAAATTTTTTATGCGTTTGTTAGGAATACACACGCACCAGGTTTCTGAGTCTGTGTCGTTTCGGTGATAAAATATATTGTTCTCTATTTTATAACGTAAGGTTCCGTTACTGTCTTGTTCTGTTATTATTGAGTGTTTTATTTTCTTCCAGATACGATCTTCGTCTTGCATCTGTCCAATATTCCCGCACAGTTATAAATATTCTCGACGGTGTGGTTGTGACGTCATCAATAAAACTTTCAGTTCGGACGCTCGCTCTATCATTTCTACTAGTTGCGACATTCCTACCAGTAGACGTGATAATGCGTCAGCAATTATATTATCCTTTCCTTTGATGTACAGTATTCTTAGATCATATTCCTCTAGTACTAGTGCCCAACGTGCTAGTCTGACATGTAATAACCAGCACGTTAATAGGAACCTTAAAGCCTGATGATCGTAGAACAAATTTATCTGTTTGCTGTAAACATAATAATGAAATTTTTGGAGTGCCCAAGCGACACTTAGTGCTCCAGTTCCGTCACTGAATAGGCCCTTTCACACTTGGTAAGCACCCTACTAGCGAAAGCTATTACCTTATTTCACAATCCCCTTTGGTTTTTTCTAGTTGAAACAATGCTCCTAAACCATAGGATGAAGAATCAGTGGCTATACAAAAATCTTTGTTCATATCGGGACGATATAGCAATTGTGCATTTACTAAGGCTACTTTGATATCTTCGTAGGCTTGCTGACATTCTTCGGACCAGTTCCAGGAAACGTATTTACGCAATAAGGTGAGCAATGCTTCATTGTTGAGCAGCTGATTCGGCACAAAACGTCGGAAAAGGAAACCAATCCGATGAATGATTTGAACTGTTTTTTGTTTATAGGTTGTGGGAATTCGTTAATCGCTTGAAGCTTATTTTCGCCTGGCATTATTCCTAATGGTGAGATAATATGCCCAAGAAGCTTCAGTTGTTTTCTCCCAAACTTGGTTTTTTTAATATTTGCAGTAATACCTGTCTCTGCTAGTTTACTTAACTTCCTCTCTAAAATTTCTACTTGCTCTTCCCATGTGGGTCACTGAAAGATCGACCACGTAAAGAGTCACTTTTTCTAACAAATCTGCGCCTAGCCCTTGATCCAGCGCGGTGATGAATACTCCTGCGCTTACATTGAGTCCAAAGGGTAATACTCTAAATTGGTAGCTCCTTCCGTTGAAAATGAAGGCGGTATATTTCCTAGATTCTTTCGTTAACGGGATTTTCCAATAACTGCTTCGCAAATCTGTCGAGGTCAGGTATTTTACACCATAAAACTTTTGTATTTGTTCCTCTAGGCTCCCCGGCCTTGTCCTCACGAGTATGATAATTTTATTTATGTTCCTCGCGTCTAGGACAAGTCTAATTTTTCCACCGGGCTTGGCTACAGCTACTAGACTGCTATATGGTGATAGGGATGGTTCTATAATTCCCCATTGCACCATCTCTTGTATTTCCTTATTTATTGCTATTTTTTTGTCCACGGAACAGAATATGAAGTTTAACAGTATATTTCGTGTGAAAACACATATATATTGTACTCGTGCCCTTTGATGATTCCAGGTCTTTCGGAAAATACTTCACTTTAGTGGTTTAACAACTGTATAAGTTATTGCCGTTGTGATCCGGTCAAACAATCTGATTCTTGTGCTTTGCCATCAATGGTTTTTGTGCAGCTAAATATTTCATCAGTAACTACATCTGCATAATACTCTTCTTGTCCCTGTAAGTCGCTGCTTACTTGTAATATTGGCAACCCTCCGCTTTTAACTTGCATGCTTTGGAAATCTTTACCAGGGATACTTTCCGTTCGCACCAAATCCAGCACAATCTGTCTGTTTTCATTCAATAGGCAAATCTTTCCGCTTGAGAGGTCAATTCGTGCCTTTCTCGCACTAAAAATTCGCACCCCAGGATGCAGGCCACTCGCAATCCTTTAACCACCAGGAAGGCACATTTTATGTTTTCCTTTCGAGGCATAAATCTACCCACACCTGGAATTGAATGTGTTATGCCTGTGCATTAATGGCTCCAGTAACACGACAGTTCTGTACTGGGTATATAGGCAACTTGCGGTTTTGACTTAGGGTTTTAAAAAGAACGTAGCTCATGACATTTGTAGTAGCACCTGTATCGATATATATTTCTATCGGAATTTCATTGATTCTTGTTTTTCCAATGGTGTGCACTACATCTACTTCTGTGTTATTACATTTGTTTGGTTCGGTTAACAAAACCTATTGCATACTATTTCCGTCCTGGTACCTCAGCAGTCTCACATTGTCTTGTGCATTACTTCTAGATGTGGCCCCTATCTGTCCGTCGACCAACAATTGGGAGCTTATTGCGGTCGTTTCTCGTTTGTCGATAGCGCAATGCTATTGCTACCTTCTCCTGTCATCTCAAAGATTCTTATGCTATTGTTATTGTCTGTCCATGATTGCGGTATGACACGTGTATTCTGTATGGAATTGCGGTTGTCACATTGATAGGTATTATTGTTGACGGGCGGTGGTTGTGGCATTCAAGCTTGCATCCACTGCACCGGATAGCTATGATTGTTCGCGTTATTACTTTGGTTAGGCCATTGACCTTCGTTCGACCTGCGTTTATTATTGTGGTTGCTGTTGTTGTATCTGGGATGGTATCTTTCTTCCCATCTACGTTTTTATTGTAAGGTGTTTGACCATTTACGTTTTTGCTATTCTGATCTGCAAGAGGGTTTTCTTTGCCGTTGCTGTTGTTCCCAAAGTTGGGATTATTAGTATTATTATTTCGATTCCCATATTTGCGTGGCGAAAAGTTCCCGTTTTCTTGGTCCCTGTTCGTCCTGCTTTCTTCTTCCGATAGATCGATTTCGTCCAATACAGATAAATATCTTTCCAAGTCATCTTCGGGCACATTGATCAGCTTGTCACGAATATGACCTGCCAACTGCAATTTTAATATCCTGATTACATTACATGCTGATAAGGGCTCATCCCTATATCTGGTTCTACTAATGTATTTCTCGAAATATTTTCGAAGCGTGCCTTGCTTTTGATTGTATATCTGTGGGCTATAAACTTCGGTTCTAAGGCGTTCTTGAATCGCTTTAGACCAATATCTTTCCAAAAATGATCTTTCGAACTGTGCTACATTATGAAAATTGTCTATTATTTCGTTTTCCCAAAGGGCAGCGTCACCTTGGATGTGTGCTATAATAAACTGGATCTTTTGAATGTATTTCTCGAAATATTTTCGAAGCGTGCCTTGCTTTTGATTGTATATCTGTGGGCTATAAACTTCGGTTCTAAGGCGTTCTTGAATCGCTTTAGACCAATATCTTTCCAAAAATGATCTTTCGAACTGTGCTACATTATGAAAATTGTCTATTATTTCGTTTGCCCAAAGGGCAGCGTCACCTTGGATGTGTGCTATAATAAATTGGATCTTTTGACGGTAACTTCAAGCACTGGGTAACCATTGAACACTTGAAATTGCCTAGGTTTGATTAAGCTTTTTTCAATGCTACTATTAGTGGAAGGAGAAGCTGCCCCCACCTCATTAGGAACAGGCATACTTCCGTGTACATACGTATTTTCTTTTTCTGAATTACTTGCTTATTGATATGAACCGTACATGCCATTTCCATTAAGGCCTGGCCAGACAGAATGCGGCCTGGCCGTCCGGCCAGTGGCCTTGAGCCGCAGCCGGCAGGCCGCACTGTTGAATCGCTCGTTACTGTATGGCGGCGGTCACACAGAGTGCGGCTTTGCCGCACCGGCCGCCGCCGGGTTGTCACAGATTACAGATTCGCCGCAAGCCGGAGCGGCTGCTTCCTTGTGTTGGCGCATTCAACCGCTCTGCTGTCACACAGGAAGCAGCGGCGTGAGGCGGTTTTTGTCTTGCAGCTCGTAGTGCATGCATCATGGACACAGAAAGACTTACAGAGGAGATGAGAGAATACAACTTTTTGTCTGATACACGCGATTTGGAGGTAGAATACTTTTGCCCTCGATATACTCATGATAGAAAGCTGAATTCTCAGAAATAGTGTTGTCGCTGTGACGTCCATAACTTCCAATATCAACTACTGTAAACTCCGTAGTATGGATCAACGATCGCCAGGAGAACTAGCTAAAAGAACTGTTCGTAACAGAAGAACTGGGATCCACTATCCTTCGGGCATTTTAACCTGATACGCTTTCCGTCTATGCTTCCAAGGCAGTTCGGAAACCCCCAAAGTTCTAGAAATCCTCCTTCAGATTTCATCCACATCTCTGTTGTAGGAGTATGTAAATACTTGGGCTGTAGAACAGTCCATATTGCCTGGCACACTTATTTCACAATATCTGACATTGTTGAACGTCCTAACCGAAAAGAGAAAGCTATGGTCTGGTGACTGTCGCCTGTAGTCAAGTATCTGGAAAAGATCTGTTATGCCGATAGAACGAATGGATAAGTTAACGACCAAAGATATGTTTTTTTTAAATTCAATGACAATGGTATGAATACAATGAAAAAAAAACAATCTATTAAGTAGAAAGTTCTCTCTACCGGGACATACGGAACTAAATGTTACTATCGTTTGCTGTATTCGTAAACACTGCAAATAAATTTATCACTCCACTCGTAACTATGTTGTGGGATAGCACTTTCTTCCGCCGAACCTTTCATATGATACAGCAAAACTGAAATGGAATAAGTTATGTGACTTCTGTCTGAAGCACAAAGAGGCCACAAATGGTAAAACGTACCTCAAACAAATGGCTAGTCTGTGCCTTGTATCAATTGGCTTTCTCCAGTTCGTTGTGCACTTCTCGGTGCTACCTTTTTATCAGGCGATGCATTTCCTCGAAACATTCTCGCGACATACGAAAATATTTGAAGAACCTATCTTCGTCAGACTCTTAGATCAATACACAGACGATGGTATTCTCCTAAGCTGTCTCTCTTGCTATTAATGTCGTGCACCCAACATCTCATCTTCTTAGTGCCATTTCGTATCGCTAGTGCGAGCTACTCATTTCTGCAATTAAAAAAATAAAATAAATAAACTCGCACAAATATAACGCGTCCCGTGTGAGGATTCCAAATCGTCTAACGCCAAGACAATCGCGCTACGCATGCAAGCTTAACGGGGTTCGGCCCCTTCCACAGTGTAACACAGCTGACGCATCAAGAGTCGCTGCGGCCGGCCGTTGCCTGTGTGGCGTGCCTGGCCGCTGACGGGCCCGGCCCACCGCTGCGCCGTCCGCCGCAGCGGCAGGCCGGATTCTGTCTGGCCAGGCCTTTACCACGTGTTCCTACCGGTCATATCACCAGTGTGTTGAAGCGTCTGTGAATACACACGCTTGAGTTCGGAAGTCTGATTGGTAATTTCCTGTTGCGCGCAAGAGCTCGTATCTCCTGGACTAGGTGTACAGGGCCCAGTCTATCTGGAACGTGCGGTTTACCGAATGGACATTTCCTACCACTGCTGTGGGTTGAGGGTGGTGGATATCTTGTATGACAGCGAAAGTCTCGCACAGAAATTGTTGGTTGTTCCTACCGGTCATATCACCAGTGTGTTGAAGCGTCTGTGAATACACACGCTTGAGTTCGGAAGTCTGATTGGTAATTTCCTGTTGCGCGCAAGAGCTCGTATCTCCTGAACTAGGTGTACAGGGCCCAGTCTATCTGGAACGTGCGGTTTACGAATGGGCATTTCCTACCACTGCTGTGGGTTGAGGGTGGTGGATATCTTGTATAACAGCGAAAGTCTCACACAGAAATTGTTGGTTGTTCAGATGTTGTCATGCCAGTGTTGGCAATTTATACCTCGCTTTGATTTTTTCACCTGCGGGTTGTTGCGTTTCGCCTGTGGTTTGTTTACATACAGCTGCACCCCTAGTTACTTGTTGCATCGCAGACTGTACTTTACTCTCTATTTGTTCCGAGATCTGACTTTTCTTCTCAGTTAGCCAGTCTTGGAACTCCTTTTCCACTTTCTGTGCTTGTTCGGTTAAATGCTGTTCTATAGTTTCTTACTGTACGATTTCTAGATTTCCCATGCTGTTGGTGAGTTGCGCTACTTCGTCTTTCATAAATGTGTGTGCCGTTTGCAGCATTTGCACATCTTGTGCTATGTTGCTGACAACGTTCGGCAGTTCGGTATAGGCTTTCTTTATTCCGTTTATTTCCAACTGTACCTTCTCAAACTGAATATTTATACTTTCCATTATACCCTTATCTCTCTCTCTCTAGCTTTTTCTTCTCATAATCTATCCTTTTCTTCTCTTTCTGCTTCCCTTAATCTAGCTTTTTCTTCTCTTTCCTTTTCCCTTAATCTATCTCATTCTTCTAATTTCCGGAGAAATTCCGCAAATGGATCTGGTATCGGTGAACAAACTGGTGTCGTTGTTACTCCACTTCTTTGAACATTCACACTCGCCCTGCTAGTAGCAACTACCGCTTCTAATCCTGCAGTGTGCTGACTACTTTCTGTCATTTCACAGGAAACTAAAGTATCTACGTTCTCACCCCTTAGATCACTGTCAACATCTAACATCTCCGTACCCCTATCCATTTCACTCAGAAAGTGAACGTTATTCGTAATATTGGTATTATTATCTGGTTGTAACTCCAAAACTCGTCCAACTTCACCCATAATGTCAATAAAGTCACTTTACTCACTACCAAACTTACTCTAGGCTACAAATGCAGACTAATTTCTTCAATAACAATGGTTACTACTTTTAACATCATAAAATCATTCTTTGCTTACGGTTGTTTTTACAAATACAAACTGTTATCTACTTCACTATGTACCATGTATCATCTACCATACTGTACTCTGATGATACGGGTCTATGTACCAAGACGTGATGGTTAGTGTTCCTTACGTCGGTACTTTTCTTATTTCTATCTCTGTCCTCTCAGGGTCTAAAAGTTTCTTCTATGGTACTCTCGTTCATCAAATTTATACATGAAATGAAATTTGTTTAGTATTAGAATACATACTATACACACTAAAATACACACACACACACACACACACACACACGTCTTGCCCCAATATTATTGGACTTCATTTATTATGACGTTGTCCTATACATTTTTTAACGAGCCCCGCATTACCAGGTGGTATTTATGTTATCCCTTCCCTTCTATGGTTATTAATTATTATTATTATTATTATTATTATTAAGTTAAACACAATAAAGGGATATTATATTAGGAATATATATATATATATATATATATATATATATATATATTAATTTGTAGGTGGCCAAAGATAAGTATTAAATTATATTTCAAATGAGCGCCAGGCTCCCTACAAATTATTTCAAATGCTTTCGGCGAAATGTAACCCAGACTAAGTTCATTGACCTAGAATAAATCGTATCTGTGGAAGTATGCATTTTTTCACGAAATAAAATTAGTGAAGCTTCACACTTTAGTTAATTGAATAGCTTGAAATGATTCTTTCTGCTCCGGCTGTGGTGATATGTTACACAAAAAAATAAATTTAAATACGCCGCGTAATGGCGGCCAATTTTTGACAGTCAAAAATCACCGCCGCTCGCTTCGCAGAGACTGAAAAAATGTTAAATAACTTCTTGCAATTATTAATTGAGGAAGAATTTTTTGCATGGCTTCTTTAAGTGACACAATGCACTCGCTTTTTGTACATATATTTCCTCTAAGCACAGAATACATACTTCAATTATTCGCTACGTACGAGAACAAATAGAATAAAAGCTAACACTTTCCAATAGCAAGCGTACCTTACATACAGCAGAAGAAATGATCTGACTCGAAGCGATTTTAAATATCTTTTTTTTCTTATATATAACAACAAAGATAATAATGTGAGATTCGAGAACGTTATGCGCTACGATCTCATCTAATGTGTTTTTATTACATTGCAATCGATATAGTCTTTCTTTGAAGATACTTTAATACATTTTCATAATTAATTTGTCGTTTATGTCCATATAACATCATTCAGAGTCCTTTTATTATTTACTTCAAATATGCCAGCTTGAATATTTCAAAAGGGACACTATAAACACTTTGTGCATTCTTTGTTGTGGGCTGCCCCTTTTATTTTTACATAATTTTTCGCAGTTCTTTTTCGTGAAAAATCATGAATTTGTCATGCCCTTAGGCTGGAGTATTTCACTTAACTGTCCTCTAAGTTACACATTTGTTACAATTTCCCATCGTTGCACATTTATACGAAAGTTTCTCAGAGCCTGAAACTTGGCAGATACTAATATGGTTGCAAGAAAATTTATTCATAATACAGACATTGGACAATAATAATAGTTACAAATATTTACACATTTCTGGCTATATACGTATTTAGGTCAACAATGTGTCTATTTCCTAATGGTTTTCTGGTCTTAGGATAAACCGAAAAGTATGCATTAGGGTGTGGTATTCCTTGAATTTCAAAAGTACCAGCGTAAACGTATTTAAATTTTGAAATCTCGTCATTTACCTCACTAGATTTTTCGTGAGCTTAATCAAGTACCAGCTCCTTAATGTTAAATTTTGAAAATTAAACCTTATCATCATTCCTTTTGTCTCTTGCTTCTGCTTTTTGTCTACTTAATTCTCTCACCATTCTCTCTATCAAATCCATTTCCTTACTGGGTGGGTATTCTTCTTTCTACAAACTTTTAGTTTTAGGGCCTAACATATTTTCTTCATGAGTGAAACCAGTGGTTTCATGTTGTAATGTATTCATCATTACTTCAAATTTGGGAATTAATTTGCCCCAAGTTCTATGGTGTTGGTGACAGTATGTCCTGCATGGTCTTCATAATTCTCACATATACCGTCTACTGGATTACTAGGTGTGTGGTAAACTGAAATATGTGTTTCTTGTGTTTCTTTTTGCTCCATTCCTTCTAATCATAATTTTGAAATAAATTGCGGATCATTCTCAGATGGTATACTCATTGGTATTCTTATTTCATTAAAGTATTGCAACATTTTATTGGAAACTGCTTTAGCTGTCGCTTTCCTGATTGGATACAGTTTAATAAATTTTGAAAATGCATTTAAAATATCTAGAACGTAAGTGAAATTTCCAGTGCTTTTAGGTAAGAGCCAATATAGGTCCATGGACAGTAGCTCTAAGTTATCCAATGGTTAGAGACTCTGCATAGCACGTCAGTTGGTATAACTGTTGGGCACTTTAGCCATCTGACAAACATGGCATGACTTTAAATGTTCTGTAAGCTTTCTCAAAGCATTACTCCCAATTTTGACAACATTGCAATTTCCTCATGGCACTTTCTCGCCCCCCAATGTCTATATGCCAATGAAAGTAATCAGTTAATTCTATTTCAAACTGTGATGGGCAGTAGACTTGCCATTCTTCACTATTTCTCCCCTTTCTAATAAACTGTACCCCTTTAAATATTTTGTAAATTTTGGTATCTGTGGACAATCATTACTGTCAAATTTGACCTTCACTGATTTCCACACTCCATCTTCGTTTTGGAATCTCCTAATATTTTTACATATATTGGCTATTCTTTTACTACTAGCTACCTCTTTTAAGTATAACATTATAAAGGTTCCATCGTCATCTTTTTGTTCCTTCCACAATAAGTCTTGATCTACCATTACATCTTCGCATGAAATGGCATTCATCTCTTTACATTCTAAGTCGGGTGGTTCTTTTTTCTTTCCGATCGCAAACTCTCCTTCACTATCCTTAATTGTTGCTGTTTACTAATCATTTCGTCTGGTGGTTCTTTTTTCTTAGGATCCGTTATGTCTTCCGCATCCTGTACTGACATTGCTGCTTCTTCACAGGTCTCGTCATTTACAGGTTTTATTTCATCTTGACTAACTTCTTTTTCCTGTTTACTGTCCAGTTTCGATAACTTTTCACACTAAATATTCTCATTCTCTAGTATTCACATTTCTATCATACAGAGTTTTTCAGTAAGCTTCGTTTCCTCCGATTCTGAATCACTAGATTAATTGATTTCTTCATTTTCATATAAGTCGACAGCCTCGCTATCACTGTCAGCTTCTAACATGAAAGCCTTTCTTAATTTCTTTGAGAACTCTAGATCGTCACTAGTCTCGTAATTCATGGATTTCTGGATGCGTTCTGTAGTAATGAGTTCCTCTTATCTGTCGTTTGTAGCAGGCACATTGTTTTCCTCTGTTGGTAGTTCGTCTTCATCAGAACTGTCCTCCTTATCTTTCCTAACGTCACCAGCTTGCACTTCATAAACATTATGATCTTTGTGAATTTCTATCAATCGCACAAAATCGTTTCCCTTCAAATCGGGCTTATAAATGACAGAAATGTTATTCGCAGATTCGTTGCCACTGAATGATTCTTCAGCAAAGTGTAAATCTGCATTTCCTACTTCGCATCTACTTACGACCTCTTCATTTTCTCTAACATTAGTGACACGCATCCTCTGCGCGGTGCTTTTTGATTCAACAGTATTGGCAGCTCGCGTACTCTGCGCGGATCCAGACAATAAACCTTTCCCCTTTGCCTTATTTCCGGTCGTAGTAACGCTATAGCACTATCTTCCTTTTCGTTACACTGCTTTATACCATCATTCAGATTACTCATCTGTATATGCCAGTTATCAATTCCATTCAAACTCTTCTCCGTCTCAGTTACCGCACGTTGTCTGTCCATAGCCTATGAATTTGTTTCAGGTGGCAATGCTCTGGCTTACAATCTCAGATGATTCCCTTGTGATGTCACTCTCCGTCTGCACTGCTATAGAATTAATTCTCGCTACAGCGGTCTGCTGTTGTGGATTGGCAAGAGAGCCAACCCACTATGAGAGGAAGCCGAAAGGCACGCGTTTTAGCTCACGCAGGCTGGCGTGAGGTCTGGAACTGGTCAAGGAAATGAGACTAGCAAAAAAAAAGGTCGTAGCTGTGGAATACTTAACTTTAATCCATAAATGGTGAACATCGCTCTTGACGGTACATGTTTACAGCATCAATAGTAACTGGTAATGGCGCCTTGCTAGGTCGTAGTAAATGACGTAGCTGAAGGCTATGCTAACTATCGTCTCGGCAAATGAGAGCGTATTTTGTCAGTGGACCATCGCTAGCAAAGTCGGCTGTAAACTGGGGCGAGTGCTAGGCAGTCTCTCTAGACCTGTCGTGTGGCGGCGCTCGGTCTGCAATCACTGATAGTGACGACACGCGGGTCCGACGTATACTAACGGACCGCGGCCGATTTAAAGGCTACCACCTAGCAAGTGTGGTGTCTGGCTGTGACACCACATTCCTCCCCCGCAAATCGGCGCACGGTTGTGGCATAAGGCTTCCGCCCGCCGTGGAGAGGACCCCATGTTGACGTATGCGACGAGGTGGGGAGCCTAACAACAGGCGAGGCTGTGCCACCCGCACCCTGCCATTCGGACCGAGGGGAGCTAGAAAACGCCTGAAAACTTGCTCCAGGGTGCACGCCAACATGCGATGTATGCGCCCGTAGAGAGACAGGAGGGGCCGAAGGGTCGACCTCCATCGGGCCGGGGCACCCGACGGGCGAAGACGACATATGGTCCGCAGTGGGCAAGAGTTCCCTGTCGGAGGACAACTGGTCACGGGAAGCGATCGGCGGTGCGTAACCCAGGGAGGGGCCCGGCGGTTGCAGCGACGCGTCCACTGCGGGCGGCGCCGGCGGGAGAACAGGCGGCGGCGGCGACGGCGGCGGCGGCGGCGGCGCGTCGCCATGGGTCAAAATGGAAGGCAGCGTCGGTAACACCTGGGAATGAGGCGAGCCAGTAGATGGGTCCCCAGGGCGCTGACCGGACGGCACCGTCGCTGAAAGCAGACGGGGAGCGGCAGATCCCATGCGACGACAGAGGTGCAGCTGATTGAGATGCTGACACACCTCACCAGAGACCCCCAAAACCAGATACATCGCGCGGCCGAGGCAGCGAAGAATGCGCCCTGCGAGCCAACGCCGTGAACCTCGATAGTTGGGATAGTATACAACGTCGCCTGGGGCAAAAGCAGGTGTCTGCCGCTGCACAGGAACCGGATGCGGAGGATGTAGCAAAGACATCAAGGTGCGATGAGTGCGACCGTGGAGCAACTCAGCCGGCGAGCGACCATCTCGGGGCTGAGAGCGATACGAGGACAAAAAGAGCAATAACGCGTCCTCCCGAAAATGGGACTCTTTCAACTTCAACATCTGTGACTTGAAAGTCCTGACCAAACGTTCAGCGGCACCGTTTGACTGTGGCGAAAACGGCGCGGACGTCAGATGTTGAATACCATTGGCCTTGCAGAATGACTGAAATTCTGCGGACATGAATTGTGGGCCATTGTCGGAAACAATAGTCTGTGGAAGACCTTCAATGCAAAAGATAGCAGATAACGCTTGGATGGTGGCAGATGACGTCGTGGAAGACATCCGGACAACAAAAGGAAAATTACTGAATGAATCTACCACAACCAACCATCGAGCATTCCAGAATGGACCAGCAAAATCGATGTGTAAGCGTTGCCAAGGGGAAGTGGCTTTTGTCCATGCAAAGAATTTCTGCGGTGGTGCTGATTGTTGTTCGGCACACACCATGCAAAAAGAGCACATATTCGTAATCGCGGCATCGATTCCGAACCAAATACAGTGCTGACGAGCAAGTTGTTTCGTTCTGACTATACCCCAATGTCCTTGGTGGAGAAGCTGTAAGACAGAGAACTGTAACGAACGTGGGACCACAACCCTGGACTGTTCATTATCTGAACGCAACAGCAAAACACCACGTCGTACAAAAAGTCTCTCCTTGTGAGCAAAAAATCGGCGAACCAACGGATCCCCGATCCGTGACTTTGACAAGGACCATTGCGTAGCAACGAAACGCAGAACGGTAGCAAGGACAGGGTCGGCAGCTGTGGCTGTAGCTACGCGACGAAAATCAATCGGAAACGATTCGACCACGTCATCGGTTTCCGAATCAATGAACATGCAAGCAAGTTCGGAGGAATCGAATGCTCTATCCTCAGCAACAGGCTAACGGGACAATGCATCGGCGTTTCCGTGCTTAGCAGTGGACCGATACAAGATATCGTAGCGGTACTGCGAGAGGAAAATAGAGTAGCGAATGAATTTCTGCGCTGTACGTGGGGGTACACGCTTGGTAGGATGAAAAAGCGATGTCAAAAGTTTGTGGTCTATGATGATGGTAAAGTGCCGACCATACAAGAAATCATGAAACTTTGTAACACCAAATACGAGAGCCAATGCTTCTTACTCGATCTGTGAATAATTTCTTTGTGCAGACGAGAGCAATTTGGACGCAAAGGCAATAGGGCGACCGTGCGAACCATCTTTGTGCGCAAGCACAGCACCGATCCCGAAATCCGATGCATCAACCATCAACAAAAGGGGCTTCCGGGGATCGAATGGCGTAAGGCAAGTATTGGAAAGCAACGCCGATTTCAACTGGCGACAGGCGCGTTCGCATTCCGTCGTCCAGACGAACGGAACACCCTTACGGCGTAAGCGATGAAGCGGAGCTGAAATGGAAGAGGCGTGGGGGATATATTTATGATAGTAATTTATTTTTCCCAGCACACTCTGTAGCTGCTTCAAATTCTGCGGCGAAGGCAAGTCTTGTATGGCACTGGAGGTGCTCTGGACTGGGATGTATGCCTTGGGCATTGAGTACATGTCCCAGATAGGGTAAGTCACGAGCAAAAAACACACATTTGTCCTTCCGCAAGCGAAGACCATTTTGTCGCAAGACCTGAAATCATGTTCTGAGATTGGCTAAATGTTCTTCTTCCGTCTTTCCGGAGATCACAATATCGTCCAGATAGTTTGCTGCAGTAGGGACCGACGCACAAACAGTTTGTAGATATTGCTGAAACAATGCAGGGGCGGATGCACACCCGAATGGCAGTCGTTTGAATCGATACAAACCACCAAAACACGCTGGGATTCTTCGTCCACCGGTATTTGCAAGTACGCTTCTGCTAGGTCCAACTTCGAAAAATATTTACCCGGGCACAGTTTGTCAAAAAATCTTCCGGGCGGGGTACAGGAAAACTTGCAGTCACTAGTGTGAATTCACTGTTGCCTTGAAGTCCACGCAAAGTCTCAATTTTCCGGAAGGTTTTTGCAAAATTACGAAGGGTGATGCCCAGAGAGAAGCCTGCACACGTTCAATGACACCTTGTGATTCTAAATCGTGTAATGTTTTTGCGACCTCATCACGCAATGCGTGGGGAACATTGCGCGCTCTGAAAAATTTCGGTTGCGCGTGTACTTTCAGTTCCAAATGTGCTTTGCACGCGTGGGTTCGGATCCCATCCTCGTGGCCAAATGTTGTGGATTGGCAAGAGAGCCTACCCACTATGAGAGGAAGCCGAAAGGCACGCGTTTTAGCTCACGCAGGCTGGCGTGAGGTCTGGAACAGGTCAAGGAAATGAGACTAGCAAAAAAAAGACGTAGCTGTGGAATACTTAACTTTAATCCATAAATGGTGAACATCGCTCTTGACGGTACATGTTTTACAGCATCAATAGTAACTGGTAATGGCGCCTTGCTAGGTCGTAGCAAATGACGTAGCTGAAGGCTATGCTAACTATCGTCTCGGCAAATGAGAGCGTATTTTGTCAGTGAACCATCGCTAGCAAAGTCGGCTGTACAACTGGGGCGAGTGCTAGGAAGTCTCTCTAGACCTGCCGTGTGGCGGCTCTCGGTCTGCAATCACTGATAGTGGCGACACGCGGGTCCGACGTACTATACTAACGGACCGCGGCCGATTTAAAGGCTACCACCTAGCAAGTGTGGTGTCTGGCTGTGACACCACATCTGCTGCAGCGGCTTGTTGGCGCACGAAATACAGTACGTCCGTTGCTAGCCGACTGTGATTCATCTGCAGTACCACCTGTCGTGACAGGCCTAGTGCACAGTACTGCAGCGTATCGGAGCTTCTCTGTCTATGTTGAGAGTATTTCTTGCGCTTAGGCCTTCTGCATCTTGATCCCACGTCAGTCCGACACTCAATGGTTCCGTTATTTAGTTTAACTCCTCCCTAAGGGAGTTATCTCGCGGCCTATGTCCTCTTCCGCGATGGTTAGAGCAAAATCTTCCTTTGCCTCTTCCTCTATGAACAGTATTAACCTGATATATACTATTCTTCTCATGATTGTTGTTAATCCTATCGTGTCTATCATTCTGGTGGATGTTCTTCTGACGCAAGTTGTTTTCTCGCCAGTGGTCTTCGTCGATCACTTTTTCTAAAAATGGAGAAAAAGTCCGGTGGCTACTGCCCACATATATTTTGGAATCTTCTGATAATTTCTTCCAGAGTTCACATATGATCTCGGAATCCTTCGATTTCTTAAGTGAGCTAATCTTCTATACTATGACTCACAAAATTCTTTCCTGTTCATTCGGCCTTTACCTTCGAACATTCTCGCCATTATAAACTCACGCCAGAGACTATTTTGTATCTGTGTAGACCAATTTTTGCGCAAGAACTTCTGTATAAATTCAGTGAAAGACATTGCTTCAGTACTTACGTTAATTCTCCTCCGTTTAGTATCTCCTGCTAAACCAACAACTGTGATATTTGCTTTTTTTCTGACCTGTGATATTTTCAGTAAATAGCCTTTCACAGTTCTTAATAAAATCCGCAGGGAATAATCCACTGTGTTTTCGATAAGGATCGAAGTTTTCTTCGCCCTCTAGTACCTTGTAAATTGGTGTTCTGTCTACCACATAAGGGCCATTACACGTAATCTTTCTTTCAAGGTCACTAGCTTTTTCTTGTGTACTGGAAGTGTTATTGCAACACTTCTCTTGACTATGCTCTACTTTCATTTCTCGATTTTTCTCAGTCTCTTAACACTCATTCTCAGTTGATAGACTTGTTCTTCGTACGCTTTCGTCCTTACTTTCTTATTGTGGGAAAACCTTTCTTCAACCTTTGACTCTACCATAGGTTCTACCTGTTCCTGTATTTTCTCTGCTTCGGTTTCAAACCAGTCATTAATGTCCATAATTTCTGCGTATCTATTACTAACAGTTTCACCTAAATCTTTCACATCTTTCTTCATGTTAGTACGTGCCTCCGTCAGAAAATCTATTTTATTATTAACTTTTTCTAACATTTGGTTATTCCTTTCCATTTGTACAATCTGTTTCTTAAGTTTTTCGTTTATACTGGAAGTGGTTTTAGACTGTGTTTCCATTTTGTCAGATAGACTTTTTCAAGATTTTCATTTTCAGCCTCCAGGCTCTTGTTTTGTGCTAACATTTGTTCACTTACAATTGAAGTGCTCTTGTTTAATGCTATCAGTTGCGTATGCATCCTGTGTAATAATGCATACAAATCAACCGGTTGTTGTTCATTTAGTTGATTATTGTCTACCTGGTTGTCTCTCTCCTCTGAATCAACTTCTTTCTTAATCTGAGATGGGCTTAATAGCATAGACGTCTCATTCCTCAAATCAATATTTTCCACCTGCTTTTTCACCAGTAAAATAGATTCCTCTCTGTCCTGCTCCTGATCACTGTCTACAGAAGTGTCATCACTCTTATCCTCTTGCTTCACTTCTCTATACACCATATACGTATCTTTATCCATTTTTAATAACTGCTCAGACCACACATATAATAATTTATACTGCTGTACCTTTCTCAAAACTGCCTTAACAAATTCGTGCCCCTGCGACCTTTACTTCTTCCAAAAGAATGCTACCTATCTGTAAAATGTATAAATGTGCTGAACTATTTATGGGCTCTTAACTGCTGTAGAATGTCCTGTCACTTGGTGCCAATTGTAACCCTACCTCTACTATTGTAATTTAGTATGCTTTCTCTACGTAATCACGCATACTATACCTCAACAGAACAAATAGTCCTGTAACAGGAAAAACCACGTCTAACCCTCTTACTAAAATTTAGTTTAGTTTCCAAATAAAGTATACTATGGGAGGATAGTCCTGTTAATAACAAAAGCTTATCAATAGTGTTACCTTTTTTACAGGATTTGATGGTGTGTTGTCCCTAATGGATAAGTAAATCAGACTATGCAATTCTTTTCCTAAAAGTTTTACCTAGCCGTTACATAGAAACACAGTATGAATAATATTATACTGAGGCTAGGACAACTCAGTTCAAAGTTCATTCAGCAGTTTAAAGCACGTACTAATGGTCGTCAGCCTATCCAGGCAACGAAACAGTGAATTATTGGAAAAGTAGAAGTATGAATTTTGCCTACTTTCTTCCTACTGTTTAATTTCGTTCTTCAAATTAATATTACTCCACGTAAACAACGTTAGTGGAGACACGGGAATTTCTTTTTGACTACTACACCCAATGTTAGTGCAAGCACTGGAATTTCTTTTTGACTACTACACCCAATGTTAGTGCAGCCACTTGAATTTCTTTTTGACTACTACACGTTTATACATTACGTTTTAGGAAGAGAAAAAGCTCAGTGAATAACTTGAGGGAAGCTAAAATAATTTGGCCAGGGGGAACAAATAGGATATCATTTTCTATAATAAACAAACTTAAATACTAAAATACTTAGATACCGAAGCACACACTTTTTATACTGTTTTCGTGGTTCACGCTGTACAAAAGTAAATTTACTATAAAAATGTCTTATCTGGTGGCTGTGGGTTTGGGTGTGGCGAACAATTATGGCGGCTACCCTACACATAGTACGGCCTGCAAGTCACTTGCTGTATGGGCTTAAATTCTCTTCTTGGCGTCATTCAATGCTACATACATTAGCCCAACAACTAGCAGCTATGTCGTAAGCCGTTTGCAGTCTCCATCCAAGATATTTTGTGCGAACTGGCAGGCAAAACCTATCCTGCTCCACAAAGGTGTTGCCTCAATCACTGATGCCTACAGACTGTGAGACCTACCTCCCGCGCGTGCTCTAGGTAGCGCGCCAGTTCACCCTTGCCTCCTTTTCCCCTCCTCAGAGCCACTTTCGTTTTAAACAAAAGCACACTGGCTCTTACGAGGGTTGCCCAGTAAATAATTCCCCATTTTTTTTTTCTCCAGAAGTATTTATTCCACAACAGTCAAATTTACATATGTGAAAGACTGATGTTTTGTCTACTTGCTTTATTTTTCCACATAATCTCCTTCAAGTTCGACGGCCTTTTTCCAGCGAGACACAAGAGCGTGTATTCCCTGCCGGTAAAAATCTGTACTCTGCCTACGGAGCCAGGTTGTCACTTCGTGAATCACTTCTTCGTCATCGGCAAAACGTCTTCCACGAATGAAATTCTTCATTGGCCCAAACAAGTGAAAGTCTGAAGGAGCCAAATCGGGGCTGTAGGGTGGATGGGGTAACACTATCCAACCCAGTTTCGCGATGTGTTCACAAGTCCTCAAACTTGTGTGAGGACGAGCGTTATCATGCACACACTTTTGAGTATCCAAGCTGATTGATAATCACATCCACACTTCCTTTGCTTACTGACAACTCCAGTGCCAATTGTCGAGTCGTAATGCGTCGATCCCGTCGAATGAGAACATCAGCCCGCTGCAACATGTCAGGCGTGACAGCCGTGGGAGGCCTTCCCGACCGCGGCAAATCTCGGAGCTCCGCAGCACCGCCCTCTGATGCTTTCACCCTCTGTGCCCAGCGACCAACAGTACTCCTATCGACTGCAGATGTTCCGTAGACTTTGCACAAGCGTTTATGAATATTGCCCACGGTTTCTTCCTCTGCTACGAGAAGTTCAATCACTGCACGTTGTTTATGACGGATGTCACCTGCAGACGCCATTTTAGAACATTCCTACACCACCGCTCTCTGTCGGAGGAAATTGAAACTTTGCGTACACACGCGGGAAACTTCAAATAACTCGCACCTAAAGTGTCACATTTCTAATATTTTTTATTTCGGAGAAAAAAAAATGGGGCATTATTTACTGGGCAACCCTCGTACATAAGACATAGTTCTTATATTGTTGCTAAGCGTGACCATTTCTTAAACTGTCTAATTTACATCAACATGAACAATTTAACACACAAAATATTCTTAAATGCGAACTGTCATCAGAATTTTATTTAACATAATAAACAATTTACATGGTATTTTACTTACACTATTCACATAAACTACAAAGAAATTCAACCCCCAGTATCATACACTTCACTTCACATGTGAAGGAAATATAGTGCCAATATGTGAAAATTTAAAGCAAAAAATAATAATTATGAAAACATAAATGAACCATAAACAAATACTCTTACACAGCGCCGTGTACAGAGTGTACTGTGTACCTGAAATGCCAGTCAGCCGAGAAACCGCCGCCTTAAACGTCCACTTCTGGTCGCTCCACTTCTGATGACCCGACCGTGACACAACGTGGTGAGTGTTAGATTAACTGAAATCTGACCACGTACATAAACCTCTCATTTAAAAATTCTGAAACGGGGGGTGTTGTATTTTTCAATACACCTCTAATTTCCCACGCGAAAGTAGGTTCCCCCCTTTTATACGAGCTATCTCCGAAGACAGAAAAAACGATAATACATGCGTTTTCACATGGCTAAAGTATCGTTACTTGTGCAAATCCTGTGCAACACTGTGGCGAAGGCTATATTTCCTCAAAGTATCCTCTCATCAGGTAAAAAAAATCTGTTCTTATCTGCCACATCGTGCGTCACAGGCCTAGAATATTAAACTCATTTTTTAGTCATGACAGAGTCACTTCCTGTGATACTGAATTTGCTGTTAACCAGCGTCAAATAGCAGAAGACATCCAACGCTGACTGCGTTCTGTCTCTCACTTGTCTTGGAATGCTAGTGGAAGTAAGTTACTCAGAATTATGGTATACTGCTTCTGAAGTAATCCTGGTGATACCAGTCGGTCTATGGGACAGAAGCATGTTTCTTCTCCATGGTCGCGACGTTTCCACCACTGGATCGCGTTTGAACTGCTGTACCACCACCACTGGGTCACAAACCTCCGCTCACGCAACAGGGCAGTTCCTCTCCCGGCCGACAACCCAACACTAGGCTGTTAATTAGTGCAAACTCGCAAAAGTTATCCTAACCTTCTCAGAAGGACTAGGCGCTTAAAGGTCGCTGGGGTAATATCAGGATGTTGAGCAATATACTTCCCCTCATCTCTCCTGCAAAACAAAACGTTCTGAGAAGCGTTTTCCAAATACCCTGGAAAGGCTGGTGCAGTGAGCAATAGCAAAATAACTATCTACTGACCGCCACGTACAAAACGTGTGCGAGTGTCCAGACCTAGGTTTCCCTCAGAATACAGTCCTTTAGAAACATTCCCATTGGCTCCCACCGAATTTGTGATACTTCGAGAACTCAAATGGGAATCCTTGGAGGAAGATGATATTCTTTTCGAGGAACACTATTGAGAACCAGCATTTGAAGAGGATCACAGAAGCTTTCTACTGCCGTCAACGTACATTTCGCACAAGGACAACGAAGATAAAATACGAGAACTTGGGGCTCATTGCGAGGCATATAGGTAGTTTTCTTTACCTCGCTTTATTTGCGAATGAAATAGGAAAGTGAATGACTAGTAGTGATACAGGGTACCCTCCGCCACACACCGTACAATGGCTTGCGCTGTAGAAGTAAATTTAGTCTACCTCTTAAGATGTCAGTCCATCCATTTATAGTCACGTAAACCTCACGGAAGGTATTGTCTCTTACTTATCGAGAAATCAAAACATGGAACGTCTCTTGCTGGTTGTCTCTCTATAGAAGCCTTGGTATTAGCCCCTAATTTTCTCCTTGCAGTCACTTCGCGGGACGTATGTGAGAGGTTGTAATATGTTTACTCACAATACTTAGAAGAAACTGCATAGAGCACACCTCTCAGCTCCCCTTTCTTCAGAGTATCGTTTACGAGCCGTACTACCACGTATCACCGGCCGCTGTGACAGAGCGGTTCTAGGCGCTTCAGTCTGGAACCGCGCGACCGCTATGGTCGCAGGTTCGAATCCTGCCTTGGGCATGGATGTGTGTGGTGTCCTTAGGTTAGTTAGGTTTAAGTAGTTCTAAGGTCTAGGGGACTGATGACCTCAGATGTTAAGTCCCTTAGTGCTCAGAGCCATTTGAACCATTTTGAACCACGTATCTTCCAGTCTTCAATATGTTGCATTTGAATCTACCGGATTTCGACGAGCAAGAGATGTACCCCGTCAAGTTACAGACCCTGCTAACTCTCGAAATCCCATCATGTTCCGACAGCACTGTTCCATTAGTCACAAGGCTGACAGGAAGTGTGCTATCACAACGAGAAAAATAGTACACTAACGAACAGGACGAAATTCACAATCATGCAGTGTATACGCAGACTGCCCAAAGAAATTCAGTGGCATAACACCTGAAATTCACCGATATCGAACTACGATCTACAAATATCACTCTGTATATGTCCTAATATCCTTTATCGTGTTCCTATGATTACCACGTTAGAAATACGACAGCGTAATGGTGTTCCAGTCTTCGTTGATGGCAAAATCTCTGTCCCTCTCTCCTCGTTATTTTTGTAACATCAAACTTCGCTAATGTTACGTGATACAGAACTCAATTAGATGTTACCATGACTCTCTTCCGATATATCGGAAAACAAATAACGTAAGCGTCTTTACATCGACCATATATATGTATTGGCCCACTGGGAAAGGCGCCCAGTGATCGAAGTTGTTTCCACAAACCTGTGTAAGGTTTTATCGTATGTACTGGAGGGATACTATATCGACTATCAGCCTAATAAGTCGGTTCATGTGTTGTTGTTTCGTAAGCAGTTTGATACGTTTGATCATACAATGAAAATTTTCAGCAGGTACGATGTGGAAGCTTTTTTTAGACCCACCACAAAAAGAATGTTTAAGATCCGCAAAAGATAAACGACATCCTCTAGCTACACCAGGTGTCTATAAAATTCCGTTCAGTTGTGGAAAGGTCTATATAGGTACAACAAAACGAAGCGTCAACACTCGTCTGGGTGAACATAAAAGGAACTGCCGCCTCGGACATACTGATAAATCCGCTGTAGTGGATCATGTGCTTCAGGAAGGTGATCATGAAATAAAGTTTAGTGAGACGACCGTCACTGCAAAGACGTCGCATTATTGTGCGCGAATGTACAGAGAGGCTATTGAGATTGCCAAACACTGCAATAATTTTAATAGAAAAGATGAAGGCATTAAGCTGGATAAGATATGGATATCAACATTGCAGCAACAGCGTGGCAATCGATTAATTTCAATTGAGAAAGTTGGCTATATCAGAGACTATAGCACAGCCGACGTCACGTGATTTACAGCGGCGCCCTCTGGATGACTCATATATACGGCGCTCACTCGCGCTCTCGCATTCGAGGGTTGGATTCCCTCTCTTCTTCATCAAAGTTTCACTGCCTGGGCTACACTCAGGGTGCAACTTCGAGGTGGAAGATCCCCACCGTTTTCTTGCCGTGTCGTCTGCTTGCCGTCACTACTGCTCGCCGGCCGGTCCTCCTCCTCGCCGCCGCCGCCGCCGCCGCCGCCGCCGCCGCCGCCTGCCGGTCCTCGCCGCCGCCGCCGTTTGGTCGCCGCCTGCCGGTCCTCACCGCCGCCGCCGCCGCCGTCGCCGCCTGCCGGTGCTCGCCGCCGCCGCCGCCTGGTCGCCGCTGCCGCCTGCCGGTGCTCGCCGCCGCCGCCGCCGCCTGGTCGCCGCCTGCCGCCGCCGCCGCCGTCTGGTCACCGCCGCCGCCGTTTGGTCGCCGCCGCCGCCCTTCTCGCGCGCCGCCACCATGTCCCAACCCATCACCACTACCACTATCATTTTCACCTCTCCCTCCGCTGCTCCAACCACCATCACATGGAGCTCATCCTCCACCCCACTTCCCGTCCTTCCTTCTCTCCCTGTCCACCCCACCCCTGCGCCACTTTCGGCTGTACCCACCCCCAACTCCTCTTCCCCTATCACTGTCGGCCCATCGACAGCTACAGACTTTCCGCCGCTCCCCGCACTGCCTCCGACAGGCTCCAAGCCAGCACGGATCTCCGCTCGACGTTCCACAGTCTCAGTGACACCCACGCCCCCACCGTCTGCGTCTTCCGCTGCTCAGGGTGGTCCTGCCCCCCGCCATCTCCCCCTGCAACCCGTCCCCCTGCCCCCTCCCCACCCAGTGGTGTCCACGAAACCTTACAAACGCCCGAATGCTGACCCTTCCCCCGAAGTCTCCTCCAAAAAAACCCCCAATCCCCGTGACCCACCCACTCCCATGGACGCGGCCCCGACCCCCACCCCTGCCACGCCTGCCACCCACACCTTTGTCCTCTCCAATCCTGACCCTCAATTCCTTGATGCCCGCTCCCTCACTCTCGCCATCCGGAAATACTGCCCCAATGCTCCCATCTCCCAACTGATTCCTCGCAAGGACTCGGTCCTCATAAAATCCCCCAATGCTTCCTTCCACACCGACCTCCTCTCCCGCATCCCTCGTATCCAATTTGGCCAACGTGCAACCCTCACCCCCTACCACACCCCGTCCTCTCCCCGTCAGCCTCAACCTCCCCGACGTCCGCCGACCTTCACCGCTGTGATCACGAAGCTTAGCCCCGTGATCACGGAGGCTGAGGTGTTGGCGGAACTCAACTCCCGGCCCGACATCGAAATCCGCTCGGCCCGTCGCATCTTCAATGATGCCGGGCCGACTTTTCTCATGCGGATATTCACTGAATCCTCCTCCTCCATTGACCGCCTCCTCACCGAGGGAGCCCTCATCTACAATCAGCGCCATAAGGTGGACCCCTCCCGTTCCCCAGTCCAATCCTACCGCTGCCAACGCTGTCTCACCTACAATGACCACGTTACCTCTGCCTGCAAGAACCCCCCTACTTGTCCCCACTGCAAAGCCTCCCACTTCCTCAAGCATTGCCCCAACCTCACCTCTCCCCCCTCCTGCAACACTTGTAATGAACCACATCCTACCTACTCCTCGAAGTGTAAAGCGAAACCTCCACCAGTAACCCCTGAGCTCACCGTCCCTGTCCGTCCTGTTGATGACCCCATCCACCCCAACAACTCGCTCCGCCCTCCCCCTACTGCTGAGGACATCATCCGTTTCACCACCATTGTGCTCCAAAACATCCACCCCTTCCAGCGCTCCCACACTCTTTCCCAAATCGCCCTCGCTGCCCGTTCCATCTTCCATCTTACCACCTATGCCACTTACTCCCACAACCAGGCCCACTTCACCTTCACCCCCCTCACCACCCTCGTCTAACTCTCCACTCCCATGGTACAACAACCGTACCGTATCCTGTACCACAACATTCGCTCCCTGCCCACCCACAAACTCCTCTTCCTCCACACCCTACGTCAGCACCGCGTGGATGCCTTCGTCCTCAATGAAACCTTCCTTCAGCCCCGTATCTCCGTCTCCACTGCCCCTTACACCCTACATCGTACCGATAACCCGTACCCTCTGGCACGTGGCGGAGTTGCTATAGGCCACCTCAAGCACCTCCCTGTCCGGCCCCAACCTCTCCTTAACAATCCTGCCGAGCATCTCACCCTCAGCCTCTTCTTCCCCGCCCTTACCATCACCTGTGCCACCATTTATGTCCGCCCTCGCACCCCCATCCCGTATGATTTCCTGGCCCACATTGACCGCACCTTCTCCACCTACGTGATTGCCGCCGACCTCAATATCCACAGCCGTGATCCTGCCGACCTCCGGCGGTGGCATCAGTTTCTCACCACCCTCCAGGGAGACCTGGTTCCCCTGCCTCAACACACCCGACCCGAATCCAACACCACTCCTGATGTAGTCCTTGCCTCTCCCAACCTCCTTGGGCGCATCACCGCAGATGTCCTTGACCTCATTGGCAGTGACCATGCTCCTGTCCTCCTCACTATCTCTAACGGTCGCCATCCCCGCCACGCTCCTCGCCCTGACGTCCCTCCTAAACTTGTCCATGATTACTCCCGTGCCAACTGGGATGCCTACCGGGATTCCATTCACACCCAGGTTGACAGCCACGACCTTCCCCTCCAGTCTCCTGATGACATCTCTCGCACTGCTGCCTTCCTGCACCAGACCTTGTCTGACGCCGTCGCCACCCATATCCCCACCAAAGCCATCCACCCTCACCGCCCCGCCCTGCCTCCACAGGCCGTCCTTCTCCTTCGGGAGTCCCGCCGCCTCTACCGCTCTTTTCTCCGCACTCGTGACCGGGATACACTTACCCGCCACCGGCAATTACAGCGACACATCCGCAACCTGCTTGTTGCGAAGAAACGCCGAGCCTGGCGCCAGACATGTACACACCTCAACACCACGCTCCCCATCAACTCTTCCAAGTATTGGTCTGCTTTCCACCGCCTTACTGGGAACCGCCCCACCCCCCAGTACCCTCTCCTCCTTAATGACCGTCCCTTTCCTGACAACCTCAGTAAGGCCAACCACTTTGCCTCCCACCTCTCTGATGTTTTTTCCATCCCAGATGATCCCCACTTTGATTATTCCCTCTTCCCTGAAGTCATGGACCGTACGTATACCTCTGTTCCTCCCCTTGCTCCTAGCTTCCAGTACTTGGGCCACACCCCACCATCTGCACTTAACACTCCCATCACTACACAGGACATCAGCCTCACACTCCGCACTAAACGCAACACTGCTCCCGGCCACGACTGCGTTACCTACCGCCACCTCAAACACTGCCCTCCCTCCTTCCTTTCCCTCCTTGCCGCCCTCTACAATGTCATCCTTGCCACTGGCTTCTATCCCGACCTGTGGAAAACCTCCCGTATCCTGATGTTCTCCAAACCCAATAAGCCTCCATCTGATGCCTCTTCCTATCGTCCTATCTGTCTCACGTCGGTGTTCAGCAAGCTCTTGGAATCCATCCTTTCCCGGCGCATCCATCTCCACCTCCACCAAAACCACCTCCTCCCAAACACCCAATGTGGCTTTCGACCTTCCTTCTCTACTGATGACCAACTCCTCCGCCTCACTCATCTCCTCTCCCTCCAGCTTAACTCCCGTCGCTCCGCCATTTTTGTCTCACTTGACCTTGAAAAGGCCTACGACCGTGTCTGGCATCCCGGTCTCCTGTTTAAACTCCAAACCTACGCCCTTCCTATCAACTACATCCGTCTGGTGGCCTCCTTCCTCTCCCGCCGCCCCTCCTACGTTACCATCCATCATGCCAATTCCCGCACCTTCTACCCCTCTGCCGGTGTGCCCCAGGGCTCTGTCCTCTCCCCTCTCCTCTACCTCCTGTACACGGCAGATATGCCCCAACCCCCCCCTCCAGTGCACCTCTTGCAATATGCTGATGACACCGCATTCCTCGCCCTCGCTCCTACCCTCCAACGGTCCCAACGCCTTCTCCAGAATCACCTTGACCTTTTTGCTGCATGGTGTAACCAATGGCTCCTGAAACTCAATCCTTCCAAGACCCAGGCAATCATCGTGGGTCGTACCACTCGCTCCTTCCGGCTCCTGGATTTCTCCCTTACTGTCTGCGCACGTCCTGTCCGTCTCACCCCCACCCTCACCTACCTTGGCCTCACCATTGACCGTCACCTCACCTGGATCCCTCATCTCCGATCCATCCAATCCAAAGCCCACAACCGCCTCCGCCTCCTCAAACTCCTCTCTGGCCGGACATGGGGGTTGCACCCCTCTACCATCCTCCACACCTACAAATCCTTAATCCGTCCCATCCTCTGTTATGCCAGTCCTGCCTGGATATCTGCCCCCCCCAAATTCTATCAGTCCCTCCAGATCCTTGAGCGTCATGCACTCCGCCTTGCCTTCCGTATCCGCCTCCCGTCCCCCACGCGGATCCTCTATGATCTCATTCCATTCCCCCATCTGCTCCTCTTCCTCGAACATATCCGCATCCTCTACACCTCCCGCCGTCTTGAACCCCCTCACCCCCTGGTTGCTCCTCTCCTCTCCCATCCTCGCCCCCTGCCCCGTCTTCACCGTTGTGTCCCCCCTACCCTCCATCTCTACACCCTCCATCTCCTTTCCCAAGGTGGCTTCCGTCAACTCCCCCTCCCGGATGATGCCCTCTCTCCCTCCATTTATCCTTCCTATCAACTCTGATCCTCCCTCCCCCTCCTTTCCTCTGTCCTTTCCCTGGGCTCCCTCTTCCCCCCCCTTCCGTCCTGTTTCCTCCCCACTACACCTCTCCCTACCTCCCTTCTCCCCCCCCCAGTCCTTTTGTATTCCCCTCCTCTGCCTACCCCCCTCCCTGTCGCGTCTGCCCCCCACCCCTCTTATGGGTCCTCATCCTCCATCCGCTCCTTTCCCGGTTCCCCCCCCCCTTCGCTTTTACTCTCCTTTCCCCCCCTTTTTGTTTTCCCATCTCCTGTCCAGTTTCCCCCCACCTGCTCTCGACTGTGGTGTCACCTTTACCGCCTTTTTCGTGCTGTGTTCTAGTGACTATTCAGTGTTGTGTTGCGAACAGAAACCATGCTGTCGCTGGGTGTGCATTTTATATATTTTGCGAACAGAATCCAGACTGTCGCCGTGTTTTTTAATTGTCTATTGTTTTCCCTGTCTGCTCCATATGTATTTTTATTCGCTTCATTATCCCTCTGTTGCTTGTTTTAATTTCCCCAGTTTCTTTTCACCTTGTTACTTACTAAGTCCCCAATTTTATCGCCTGTTTTTTATTATTATTTCTTCTCCTGTTCTTTGTCAGAAAATCTGTAGGCTGCAGAGCGGCGTCCTAAGCTGCTGCCAGCCCGCCCCCTTCGGGGGGAATTGAAATTCAATAAAGGAAAAAAAAAAAAAAAAAAAAAAATCGCGCTCTCGTTGCAGTTCGCCGCTTTTCCTCGGAGGATGCCTTCCGCAGTAGAAGGCGAAACGTCAGGGGAGAGTTTTATGGATGGACCACGGCATCTCAGCCCGGAAGTCCTAAGTGATGTTAAGTGATGAGTTTGATACTCTGTTTTTTGCTGTAACTCATCGAAGCACTGTATGATTATTGCTGGGTACATAGAAATACATTCTGTTTTACTACCACAACTTTGATGTCTCAGGAGCTGTACCGACATTAACACGTTTCGATCCACTGGCTCTCACCGAAAGCTGGACATCGCATCGTGTAAACTATGCTGCTCCCACGACACACAGCATTGTTAAAGTAAAAGACAGAGCATTGTTCCTTATTGACAAAAATGTGGAAGACATAGCAACACTCGGAAACTGAAAGAGTCTGAGGCCTTATGGAGCGTTTCTAAACAACTGTGCGAAGGTGATCACTTCTACATTTAGCCTCATCTTCCACAGCAGATGTCTCGGTGTTCCGTTTCGAAGTGACTACAGCCATGTAGGCGATAACTATTTCGATGCTGGCCATCCCCGCAAGGTGTTGCTCCCACCGAGACTCTCCCATCACAAACAAGTGGAGTCAGTCAATCACTACGTGGTAATCAACAGCGTACCAGTGGACGGATGGGATGGAAAACACACTGTCGACATGGGACGATGTACTGTAATAAGCACCACAGTTGACAATGCGATCAGTTTTAGCAATGTTACCAGTTTTCCCGTAATTTCAGTGCCAACAAGTGACATGCCAGCATGGTTCCCAGTTTCTGTATCATCGTTAAAACTCCCCCCGTTATTTTGGTAGCGCCTTATACTAGACCGCAAACGTATATACATTACTGTACAGTACGTCCATTCATGGTTAATTGTCGGACATATACACCAAAGTACACCAGAGAGCGTCCTATACCGATGCCATTAGGTTACCTACATATTTCTAGCACTTCGATCATAATGCAGAATTTACGATTACAATTCGTCATTTTTACTTATGTGGATGGGAATCGCAGAATATTCTAGCATTGATAGGGTAAAGTCGGAGGTTGAAAGACCTCCCCGCATTGTCTCTGACCAACCTTTCGTGCAACACTGTTGCATATTTAATTTGCATCTGACCAGAAGAAGGAAGGCAGTATACCTGCTACATGCCACGCCTCGTGAAGGAAGAGAACGAGATGAGACCGTAACAGCGGATCACGGAAGACTGTTCTGCTCTAATGTTACTCACCGTACCCCTCCAAGTGCACAAGATCTCTCCAGATGCATGTCAAGGAGGTTAACACCCAATATGTGTGTGTAGTAGATATGAGAGTGTGGTGGTGATTTAACAGACGGTTAAGTAGAAACGTATGTTTTAGGCATGGCATGACGGAGCTCTGGGCAGACGGAGTCAGAAACATTTTACGTAAATCAACAGTGCTATCAATTCTTATGTATTGTTCTAGTGTATTTTCTCGGCACCAGGAATCTATTGGCAATAGATAAGTGATCCTAGGACATAAACACACATATTCCTAAGGCCACACGGTTTTGATCTTAAACACGCAATAATCTTGAAGAAGCTTGGTGTCTTTTTTAATGGCTGAAATAGTTTCAGCAGGCTTCTGAAACCAAATGATTCAAAATCCCTACACAGTATGATATTCTGTTTGATTCAGTGCACGGGGGCTTAATTAAATTTTTATTATGCAAATAATTTTACTGTCTGTCCGGTTACGCAGTCTCGTAAACGGTTGGCCCTAACTGGTATTTGTACGCAATCTGACTGCATAGAACAACAACAAAGAATGAAACAAAATTTCCGTTAACACAATTAATTAATTAAGTTCCCAGCAACTATAAAACCTACAAACCAACAAAACACAAATGTAACTGTTCTGTGTGTGGAAGTGTGATTCAACGTACACATCTGGCACGGTACTTCCTCACTAAGACAAGATATTTTAGATACCATTTAGACTGAATTAATTAAATAAAACTAAAATACTATAATTGCACATAGAAACCAGAAATACAGTCTATTACAAGAACACGAGCCAGATGCTTTGTTGACTGAACCTGTGACCAAGAGGCGTTATTGTTTAAGACATTGAAATAATAAAAAAAAGGAATTTTTTTTATCTTCATATATATTGACGAAAAGCACATTACAGCATCCCTAATCCAACAACATCTGGTGTCTAGCCCATCAAAACAATATGACAACATCTGAACAAACATTTTCCATGGGAACTTCTCAACAACGACACGCTACTGCAACATCTCCACAAGCACTCTCTACCACCGCTTCTCGATGAGCACTCTCCACTACGACTTTACGACAAGAACTGTCTACCACCGCTTCTGAACAACTACTGCCTGTGGAGGCGGCTGAATAATACTCTCTGGCGCAATCTCTGGCGCAGTGACTCAGTGTAGCCACCTTTCATCAGTCCTGCGTCTCCCTGACCAATAGCTGCTGAAAAATGCATCCTTGATTTCTTTGTAGCTACAGCAGGAAGGTGCCACATCCCACACCTTCTCCGTTGCCGAATCTTCGGTGTACCCACAAATAAAGTTAAGTTTATAGCCTAGTGGACAATCACAAGACACCGTCCAGTCAAATTGGGCGATGGAAATTTTTAGATGTAAATAACTGCCCAGATGTTTATAATTCTGAAAGTTCTGGACGGAAAGGAAGTGCTTGTGAACAAAGGATGGTGTTGATATGGCAGCACACGCCCCTCTACACACAAAGTTCCGCATATCTTCCTTTCTGTTCAAATATGCTCTGCACAATATACTATTACTGCTTTATACCGCTAACCTCCTTTTCAATCAATGATTCTATATGACGCAGAGGTGCACAACTGCGTCTCACTTCTGCTTCGCCCGACGTGCTCTGCGTCTTGGGTGTGTGCCCTCTGCCTGGTACTCTCACAGGTTCTGCCGCTGAACACCCGAGCGGTAGGCGCAGTGTCGGCGCCCGCTGCAGGTTGTGCAACTTCTACGTTATACACAGAAGCCACTGGCACACGTATGTATCACACCGTATGTTATCATCATCTCTTCGTTCAACAACGCCCAAACGATCCTACATTCCCTTTACCTCATGGAGTCTGTGCTTTTGTTGCGCGCAAAGTCCTCCCGTCTGTCAGTAACCTGATTCAAATCTGTTCTCCCCATTACAAAGATCCTGTTGTTTGTTGTTGTGGTCTTCAGTCCTGAGATTGGTTTGATGCATCTCTCCATGCTACTCTATCCTGTGCAAGCTTCTTCATCTCCCAGTATCTACTGCAACCTACATCCTTCTGAATCTGCTTAGTGTATTCATCTCTTGGTCTCCCTCTACGATTTTTATCCTCCACGCTGCTCTCCAATGCTAAATTTGTGATCCCTTGATGCCTCAAAACATGTCCTACCAACCGATCCCTTCTTCTAGTCAAGTTGTGCCACAAACTTCTCTTCTCCCCAATCCTATTCAATACCTCCTCATTAGTTACGTGATCTACCCACCTTATCTTCAGCATTCTTCTGTAGCACCACATTTCGAAAGCTTCTATTCTCTTCTTGTCCATACTAGTTATCGTCCATGTTTCACTTCCATACATGGCTACACTCCATATAAATACTTTCAGAAACGACTTCCTGACACTTAAATCTATACTCGATGTTAACAAATTTCTCTTCTTCAGAAACGATTTCCTTGCCATTGCCAGTCTACATTTTATATCCTCTCTACTTCGACCATCATCAGTTATTTTACTCCCTAAATAGCAAAACTCCTTTACTACTTTAAGTGTCTCATTTCCTAATCTAATTCGCTCAGCATCACCCGACTTAATTTGACTACATTCCATTATCCTCGTTTTGCTTTTGTTGATGTTCATCTTATATCCACCTTTCAAGACACTGTCCACTCCGTTCAACTGCTCTTCCAAGTCCTTTGCTGTCTCTGACAGAATTACAATGTCATCGGCGAACCTCAAAGTTTTTACTTCTTCTCCATGAATTTTAATACCTACTCCGAATTTTTCTTTTGTTTCCTTTACTGCTTGCTCAATATACAGATTGAATAACATCGGGGAGAGGCTACAACCCTGTCTTACTCCTTTCCCAACCACTGCTTCCCTTTCATGCCCCTCGACTCTTATAACTGCCATCTGGTTTCTGTACAAACTGTAAATAGCCTTTTGCTCCCTGTATTTTACCCTTGCCACCTTTAGAATGTGGAAGAGAGTATTCCAGTCAACATTGTCAAAAGCTTTCTCTAAGTCTACAAATGCTAGAAACGTAGGTTTGCCTTTTCTTAATCTTTCTTCTAAGATAAGTCGTAAGGTTAGTATTGCCTCACGTGTTCCAACATTTCTACGGAATCCAAACTGATCTTCCCCGAGGTCGGCTTCTACCAGTTTTTCCATTCGTCTGTAAAGAATTCGCGTTAGTATCTTAAGATCCTATACTTTGCGAATTCTTCGCTATTTTCTCTTTTGTTTCCTCAACAATCGGTCGGTATTATTCTTGTCACTATACTTCAAATAACTTTGACTTTTTCTCCATTACGAAAAAAGTTTTTGTGTCGATGTCACAGAGCCTCTTTCTCTGCTTTACTGGCAATAAATTTCGATACGCCCGCTACACCTTCACTTCATTCAAATCACCAGTCACCTTTTCCGTCCCGATAGCCGAGTGATGCCGGCACGGTAGCACAGCGTGTTCGGTCAGAGGGTTGCGTTCTCTCCGTAATAAAAAAAAACTGACTCAAGAAATCAACTATGAACTTGAACAGATGTCTTGTGACGTCCACCCAGAAGAAACGCAACGAACTATATCGAACAAAATGAATGAAAAAAAAAAGTGGTCAGCGTGACGGATTGCCGTCCTACGGGCCCGGGTTCGATTGCCGGCTTGGTCGGGGAATTTTCTCCGTTAAGGCACTGGGTGTGGTGTTGTCTTCATCATCATTTCATGCCCATCCGGCGCGCAGATCGCCCAATGTGGCGTCGAATGTGATAACGCCTGCACCATGACGGCCGGACCTGCCCCGCAAAAGACATTCCGGCCAATGACGCCAAACACTTATTTCCACGTACCTGTCACCTTATTAACCAGCTCAGGAATTTCCGTCGTAAAATTTTCCTTTTTTTCCCTATACATCTCCTTTTCTAAACACCTTTCCCGTTCGTTTCTGTTTACTTCCTCTGGCCTAGCTTGTTCTTTTCTCTCTTATTGTATTGCTTGTTCGTTTCTTCGCCTCGCCTTTTATACCTCTTTCCATTTCTCATCACTGATTCTCTGTTTCTTTTCTTCCTTTCGAGCCTCCTCTGAGGCACTAAAGATTTTTAAAAAGCGTTTCTATTTTGGACTCAGGTACCTTGTTGTTTCTAGGTGATGTCCATCGTGAACGTCGCTCACTACGATCAGGATATAGTGAGACCGATCCGTCTCTTACACCAACTTTCAGTGAACAACTACATCACCATCAAACCTGTTATCCATAGAACAGCGTTGCCTATTTATGCACGGCACTGTTCCACTGGGACTCTTTTCACCACTGCAGTGTCGCTCCGCACAGTAATTATTCTCGTTCTGTGACGTATCAGTTCTACTTTCCCTCTGCACTTCCATCTTTTCCACGAGATTCTGGACGTGTCCCTCAGGGTCAACATTTGCCGTGCCTTCCGTTAACATAAAGTAATAATACACTGAAAGTTCGTGAGGAAATCGTAACCCTTTAAACCTACCTGAATGAACACGCACACAAAAAATATCAATATAACCTTCCAAAACAAACACAACGCCATAGACAATTGAGATTCTTTTAATCATAGAGTGGTGCAGAAACCACAAGCTGAAATACAGTCATGTTCAGAAAAAAAACATAACACCTTGAACGACTAGAGAGAGCACATCAATATTCACAGGACATCTACATTAGTGTGACCTGCAGAAATGATTAGCATTTGAACAATGTCGGCCTGCAGGTTCAAGATCAACATCGATATCGCGGCGTAACACCATCCACTGCTAAAATGTGGCTGCGGCTCTGGTCGTTGCTATACACCGAAGGTAATGGATCAGTGGATCTTGAGCAGATGTGTAGAATGACTCGCAGACATCTGCGCGAGCCGTACCATGAAACCAGTGGCTCAGAAAGAGCGTGCATTATTGCCACGAGAGGATGTCATGCATCCATCTGGGAAATTGCTGCTTGTGTGGGACGAAGTGTTTCGGCAGTGCAAGGGATTCGTGCGAAATGGTTCACGAAAGGCCACAGAACGTGATGGGTCAGGTCCCACCACCCAAATCACACCCCCCAATAAGGTCGACACCTCATCCGATTAGCACTGCAGAACAGATTTGCGTACTCATTTTGGCTCTGGCGCAACAGTGTGACACACCGTATACTATCACGGGAGGCAGTCGATAGGCGTGTATTACGGCATGGGTTACGTGCACGTCGCCCAGTTCTCTGCCTACCTTTGATGAATGTTCAGAAACATGCTAGACGGCAGTGGTGTGTGGAACGACATCACTGGGGACAGGAATGACTTCAGACAGTGGTTCTGAACCACCCGAGTTCTGTTAGCCTTAAAGTGATGGCCGCATTTTGGTTCGCCAGAGACAGGGGAGCGGCATCATAATGACTGCATTTTCACAAGACATACAGCGCCAACTCAGAGTCTTTAGGAGGTGTGGTGTACTATTGGGTTGCCTGTCCAGGTCACTCTGGGCAGTGTGACCTACGCGAATGACATCTTGCTACCCGTAGCCATACCCTTTCTGCACGACACCCCAGACGCCATTTTTCAGCAAGAGAATGCACGATCACATGTTGGTGCACGATCACACGCCTTCTCGGTGTCACAAGACGTCGGCCTTTTGCCCTGGCCTACCAGGTCACCAGACTTGTCGCCAATCGAATGTGTGGAATATGGTGAAACGATCGTTGCAGTGCTGTGACCCAATGCCAAGCACCACACATGACCTTTGCAACCAGGTGAATGCAGCATGGGGGCAATACCACAGGACGAAATTCGCCATTCGCGTCGATGCCACCTCGCATGAACAAGTTATCAGAGCCCATAACGAACCGTGTGCCTACTAGCCAACAGGACACATACTGAACCGAGGCGACTGAAATGCCAATCATTACAGCAGAACGTATTGATGTACATGTTCTGTGAATATGAATGTCCTATCTATAGTCTTTCAAGGTGTTCTGGTTTCCGTGAACGTGAATGTATTTGACGTTATTAGTACATTCGCGCCAGTGGTAGTTACTAATCATTCTAAGTAATTACTGCTACAACTGAGTCTCATTTAATTGAAGTCTATCTAAAAATAAGAGAGACTTAAAAATAATTCATGCAAAATTCTTACATTTCTGACACTGTCTTTACACATATGGACATAGTGTAAACTGTTGGACAATACAACGTTTCGAGTCCAAACAGCGTCGATAAGGTAGTAGTTTTTGGCACAATGCTTTGTGATTGCGTCACAGACGAACCAACAGATGGTGTTCCTGCTGAAAGGTCGCCAAAAAAAAGTGAGAGAGTTCAGTCGTTTCGCCAAAAATAATATACCAGCAGCAACAGCAACAGCAGCAGTAGTAGTAGTAGTAAAAGTAGCAGCAGTCGTGAAATTAAACATAGCTCTGCCACGAAACAAACCAGTTAGCCTGCTCAGGATCCACACCTTCGATTATTTCTGCAAATCAAGGCGTGGCCTTTCGCAACAGCTCCTCTGGGGTAAAGTGCAGTGTAATAAATGGCCGGTGACGTGTACCAATTACCTATTCCAGTCCTTAAATTACAGACTGACAAAACAGGTAACAGGTGACAGAGACATTTCTTGTAAGCTGCCCCTCCAAAAAAATTTCACAGACAATATTTTATAACCAGTACGCAAAACTAGAGTGTAACGAATTTACTGTTATTTTCCGTTGATGGTAAAAATCACACAAAATACTGACTAAAAAGTGATAAATCCAATCTGACAAACTAGTCTCGACAAATAAGTACAAATACAGCTCAGTTTGAAAGGGGAAGAAATGCCGAATCTTTCCCACCAAAAATTACAAACGGGTAACGCAAAAAAATGAATCTGACCGTCGTTACACAATATTAAACACCATCTGAGACAAATGGAACGTTGTGCTAAACTGGACAATCTGAATGAAACGGAATACTACAGAAGACCTGCAGTAAGATAGTACTCCACAGCTCCTAACCTCAAAAGTGCCAAGTAATCTCACGATAAACTGGAGTCTGGAGCTGGCAGGTGACAATACCAGGAATGCGTCGAAGTAATAAGCGAGCGCCGCGAAGCGAATCTGCAGCGGCAGGCGAGGCTGCCGCAAACCAAGACGGCATTCGGCCGAATCCTCCGTGACGAACCTCTCGCAACGGCGCACGCAGCCTGAATGAAACACTTCGCTACGATGATCGCTGCCCGAATGTCCTGCTTAGAACACAGTACGCCCCGCTCTCACACTTACGTGTTCGCATCACAAGCAAAAACACTAACCTTTGTTCAAAAGCACGCTGAGGCGTCTCCAATGGCAAAATTCCTTCCCAAGATGAAAACTCCTACCAACATGTCTCTAATACACTCGAGCCAGTAGCATTGCTGTCCGCTTCAGCCGCGGGACAACGTGCTCAGTGACGCTGACATCACAAGGTATTCGTTCAATCGATAATACGAGGTGCATTCAAGTTATAAGGCCTCCGATTGTTTTTCTCCGGACTGGAAAGAGATAGAAACATGCGCATTGTTTTAAAATGAGGCCGCGTTCATTGTCAATACGTCCCAGAGATGGCAGCACCGTACGGCAGATGGAATTTTACCGCCAGCGGCGAGAATGAGAACCGTTTTAAATACTTAAAATGGCGACGTTTTCCTTACTTGAACAGTGTGCAATCATTTGTTTTCTGAATTTGCGTGGTGTGAAACCAATTGAAATTCATCGACAGTTGGAGACATGTGGTGACGGAGTTATGGATGTGTCGAAAGTGCGTTCGTGGGTGCGACAGTTTAATGAAGGCAGAACATCGTGTGACAACAAACCGAAACAACCTCGGGTTCGTACAAGCCGGTCTGACGACACGATCGAGAAAGTGGAGAGAATTGTTTTGGGGGATCGCCGAATGACTGTTGAACAGATCGCCTCCAGAGTTGGCATTTCTGTGGGTTCTGTGCACACAATGCTGCATGACGACCTGAAAATGCGAATAGTGTCATCCAGGTGGGTGCCACGAATGCTGACGGACGACCACACAGCTGCACGTGTGGCATGTTGCCGAGCAATGTTGACGCGCAACGACAGCACGAATGGGACTTTCTTTTCGTCGGTTGTGACAATGGATGAGACGTGGATGCCATTTTTCAATCCAGAAACAAAGCGCCAGTCAGCTCAATGGAAGCACACAGATTCACCGCCACCAAAAAAATTTCGGGTAACCGCCAGTGCTGAAAACATGATGATGTCCATATTCTGGGACAGCGAGGGCGTAATCCTTACCCATTGCGTTCCAAAGGGCACTACGGTAACAGGTGCATCCTACGAAAATGTTTTGAACAACAAATTCCTTCCTGCACTGCAACAAAAACGTCCAGGAAGGGCTGCTCGTGTGCTGTTTCACCAAGACAACGCACCCGCACATCGAGCTAACGTAACGCGACAGTTTCTTCGTGATAACAACTTTGAAGTGATTCCTCATGCTCCCTACTCACATGACCTGGCTCCTAGTGACTTTTGGCTTTTTCCAACAATGAAAGACACTCTCCGTGGCCGCACATTCACCATCCGTGCTGCTATTGCCTCAGCGATTTTCCAGTGGTCATAACAGACTCCTAAAGAAGCCTTCGCCGCTGCCATGGAATCATGGCGTCAGCGTTGTGAAAAATGTGTACGTCTGCAGGGCGATTACGTCGACAAGTAACGCCAGTTTCATCGATTTCGGGTGAGTAGTTAATTAGAAAAAAAATCGGAGGCCTTAGAACTTGAATGCACCTCGTAATTAGACCCCACCAAAGCTAGCCCGGAGCCTTACCTGACAAAAAAGTAAAATGATGGAGACTAGGTATCTGCACTCGCCACAGAGTCATGGAGCGGTCAACATCAAAAGCTTCTAGCAGCGTTGACCCAGCTACAACTGCTGCTATTTAACGGGTGGGTTGCAGCCAACGGCTCACGTCTAGAGCGTCCCTTTGAAATCGGCCGGCCTCTACGGCGTGGTCCTGGAGAGTCCATGACTCGGCTATTGCCCACAGTCGTCCCACAGTCCAGAATTCTTCTCCCCCTTAGGCTCTGACAACCGGAGCGCAGCCCGAAATCACCCACACTGTGAGAGTCTTGCCGCCGCCCCATACAGCGGCCGGAAACCACTTCTATGCTCAGAATGAAGACTCCACTAGAAAATCCATCGAATGTTTACAATTAATGTTGACATTTCGATGCCACTGTTGATTCAGATCACACTAATGTCACAATAATACTGTCAATGACAGATACCAAAGTACATATTCCCAAATGAGACAAAAAAGAAATCTAAGTCCTAAAAACATTAATCCGAGTGAACGGAGAACTGTTTAATAAAAAGACCCTTTTGAAGACTGTGCCTAGAACCGAGCGAATCTTGATAACTCTCCACTTTGTGCATTCGGTTGGATATTCTTTCATCGATAATTTAACAGTGATATCAGGCGTCCAATGTCCTGGACCTCGCCTTGTTTGGCAGCGGGTACTGTACTTAGTTTAGTAAGATGGTGAATTAAATCCATTTCGGCTGAGGTTTCATCAAAACCTGCTGTTTTATTATTTTTAAATGCTACTCTTACTGCTCATTCCTCTGCTTCTGTTATATGAACTGTATTTACCATTTTCTCTTGAAATTTTGCCTCATTTTCGAAATTGTAAGAATTACGTGGACTGCGCTCATTTAAGGTTTCTTTGAAGATACCTCTCTCAAAAAGGAGGATAATTTCAATATAAACATATATCAAAAATCCATCATTTTCAGTTATTAACGAGATAATAGTTTTCAAACTTCACAAGTCAGGAACAGAAAGCAACTTACCGGAATATCCTATGATTGCCTTTACCCATGCACGTACCGATCAGACGACAGACAATCTCACAGTCTTTCAAACACCCCCAGATGGTGTCAGAAGGTCTTGCAGGTAATCACGAACCTTTGATGAAACTACTCCTGCATGTACCAGTAAATTTAGGTAGCTGCATAGGCAGTTCTACAAGGAACGAGTTAGAGAGTGTATGCAGGCACGTAACTGAACCTACCTTCCCTAAGTAACAAGATATTATCCTTTAAATGTGGAACAAAACACAATGAGCCCCATCTAATGCTTCCTATTATTTTCTGGGACTCATGTTGTAGCAAATCTGGAACAGTGTTCTGAAATTACGTTGTAAATAGTGCCTGTAAGACGCGCTCGAACAAGCCCTGGGGGGCAGTCGACTAAAATTCCAGCTCAGGCATTAATCTAAAGCTGGCGCCTCGTATCCTGCGCCATCAGCATTTTCATCGAGCCACAAACACTGTTCGCTATTTAATTGCTTCCTAATTGTATCCGAAATGTAAACAAGGCAATGCGTAAACAACAGATTGCCAGCTGGAGCAACAAACCTTGGACAAAAGTTCTCCCACGTCAGGTGACTGGCAGGGCAAACACCCTCCACACTGCAGACGATACGGATACACGAAATGTCAGCGAGGTACTTACCCGGTGTATAAGCATCAGCTGCACTGACGTGTCGACTACTTGGACCTGGGTCTTCAACAGAATGCAATTCGGGTTTTTTCTCATGTGACAATGTGGCGTATGAACAAGCCTTGGTCTCCTTTGATCCAACATTTGTGACGCTATGGGTCGTGTATCATCTTCGCCTCAAGAAACAGCAACAGAATCCGAAGGACTCGAATATTTTCAGTTCTGAAACACGTTTTGTCCATTAGCATTTGGCTGGCCATACAAAAATTATACCTACTTGCTCATCAAATGAATATAGTTAGTCACAACACGTGTAGAATAGCTCACCTACATCTACCGGGTGATCAAAAAGTCAGTATAAATTTGAAAACTGAATAAATCACGGAATAATGTAGATAGAGAGTTACAAATTGACACACATGCTTGGAATGACATGGGGTTTTTATTAGAACCAAAAGAATACAAAAGTTCAAAAAATGTCCGACAGATGGCGCTTCATCTGATCAGAATAGCAATAATTAGCATAACAAAGTAAGACAAAGATGATGTTCTTTACAGGAAATGCTCAATGTGTCCACTATCATTCCTCAACAATAGCTGTAGTCGAGGAATAATGTTGTGAACAGCACTGTAAAGCATGTCCGGACTTATGGTGAGGCATTGGCGTCGGATGTTGTCTTTCAGCATCCCTAGAGATGTCGGTCGATCACGATACACTTGCGACTTCAGGTAACCCCAAAGCCAATAATGGCACGGACTGAGGTCTGGGGACCAGGGAGGCCAAGCATGACGAAAGTGGGCGGCTCAGCACACGATCATCATCAAACGACGCGCGCAAGAGATATTTCACGCGTCTAACAATATGGAGTGGAGCGCCATCCTGCATAAACATCATACGTTACAGCATGTGTTTATCAGCCAGGCTGGGGATGATGCGATTCTATAACATATCGGCGTACCTATCACCCGTCACGGCAGTAGTTACAAAACCAGAATCACGCATTTCCTCGAAGAAAAAAGGCCCGATAACGGTAGCTGTGGTAAATCCAACCCATACGGTGACTTTCTGGTCGTGCAATTGAGTTTCCACAACAGTTCTAGGATTTTCGGTAGCCCAAATTCTGCAGTTGTTGGCGTTGACAGACCCTCGGAGCGTGAAATGAGCTCCGTCGGTCCACAAGACGCTACTCAACCAATCGTCATCTCCCGCCATCTTTTGAAACGCCCACACCGCAAATGCCCTCCGCTCCATTAATCGCCAGGTAATAGTACATGATGCCGATGGATTTTGTACGGATAGGCTCGGAGGGTACGCCTAAGTGCCAACCAAACAGTAGTGTATGGAATGCCGGTGCGACGTGCGACTGCACGAGCCCTGACTTCCCCGTGTATAGACGAACCCGCTACAGTCTCCATTTCTTCCTGAACTGTCTCAGCAGCACTACGCCTTGTGCTCGGTCGGCCACTACGGGGTCCATCGTCTCAGCAACCCGTGGCTTCGAACTTCGAAATCATTCTCGCCACAGCTGCATTTGTCAACGGACCAGTACCTGTTCGAATCCCCTTCCTATGGCGATAGGATCGTAACGCTGAACTAGCACATTCCCCATTCTGCTAATACAGCTTCACTAAAAGCGCCTTTTCAGGTAATTTCAACATGCTGGGACTGCTGGCGCATCTGATTCTCTATCTTTTTTTTCCCTTTATTGTTATTTTAATACCTAAACAACAGGTAGGCTGTCAGTGGCATGCTACGCCGCTCTTCAGCCATAGTGTTGACAATAACAGAACACAGAATGGAGAATCAGAATGAACATACTGACGTGCAAAAAAGAGTGGTCACAGATATACAAAAAACACGGAGCCGTTCACACTCGACGATAACGACACTGAAAACACGATGACACGGCGCACAGAGCACTGGTGAATCCGACGGCACAAGTGAACGTAGAAGCGTGACGGCGGACACTAAGAAACACAAAACGACGTCACACACAAGAGACACAGATGGCGATGAGCTCCGGCGCCCGAATGTTCACTGAGCGTGTGCACGTCTGGTGACCTGCCAAGAGAGGAGGAGGGAGGGTGGGAGAGGGAGAGGGTAGAGCAGAGAAGCCATGGGCAGGGGAGATAGGGGAAGGAGGAAGGGGGAGGGGAAACCCGGGGGAAGAGGGGAGGAGGAAGGGGTATGAGGGAAAAGGAAAAAGAAAGGAAGGGAAGAGAAGGGAGGGAGGGTGCCTAAAGGAAAGGACACAGGAAGTGGGGGAGTGAGGATCAAAGCTGATAGGAGGGGTAGATGGAGGGGAGGAGGACATCATCAGGGAGGGGGAGCTGGCGGAAGCCACCTTGGGAGAGGGTAAGGAGGGTGGAGAGATGGAGACCGGGTGGGACGTGGGATACAGGTGCGGCAGCAGGTGGGAGGATCGAGTTTGCGTGAGGTGTACAGGATTTGTATCCTTTCAAGGAAAAGAAGGAGGTGGGGGAAGGGGATCAGATCATACAAGATCCGTGTGGGGGAGGGGAGACGGATGCGATAGGCGAGGTGGAGAGCATGGCGTTCAAGGATTTGGAAGGATTTATAAAAGGTAGGGGGGGCGGAGGCCCAAGCCGGATGGGCGTAACAAAGGATAGGGCGGATGAGGGATTTATAGGTGTGGAGGATGGTGGAGGGGTCCAGACCCCACGTACGGCCGGAGAGGAGCTTGAGGAGACTGAGTCGGGAGTGTGCCTTGGCTTGGATTGTCCGGAGGTGGGGAGTCCAGGAGAGGCGACGGTCGAGGGTGACGCCAAGGTACTTAAGGGTGGGAGTGAGGGCGATTGGACGGCCAAAGATGGTGAGATAGAAATCAAGGAGGCGGAAGGAAGGGGTGGGTTTGCCTACAGTGATCGCCTGGGTTTTGGAGGGATTGACCTTGAGCAACCACTGGTCAAGGTGAACCGGTCAAGATGGGATTGGAGAAGGTGTTGGGAGTGCTGCAGGGTGGGGGCAAGGACAAGGAAGGCGGTGTCATCGGCAAACTGGAGAAGGTGGACGGGGGGTGACGGCGGCGGCATGTCCGCCATGTACAAAAGGTACAGAAGGGGGGAGAGGACGGAGTCTTGGGGCACACTGGCGGAGGGGAAAAAGGTGTAGGAATCTGTGTTATGGATGGTGACATAGGAAGGACGGCGGGAGAGAAAGGTGCCGATCAGACGGACGTAGTTAATGGGAAGGGCTAAGGTTGGGAGCTTGAAGAGGAGACCGCAATGCCATACGCGGTCAAAAGCTCGTTCGAGGTCCAGGGAGAGGAAGATTGCGGAGCGACGGGAATTAAGCTGGTCGGAAAGGAGATGAGTGAGGTGAAGGAGAAGGTCGTCGGAAGAGAAGGACGGCCGAAAGCCACATTGGGTAACAGGAAGGAGGCGGTGTTGGCGGAGATGCTGGTGGATGCGGCGGGTGAGGACAGATTCCAGGACCTTGCTGAAGACCGAGGTAAGGCTGATGGGACGGTAGGAGGAGACGGCGGACGGCGGTTTGCCAGGTTTAAGGAACATTATAATACGGGAGGTTTTCCACAGGTCAGGGTAGTAACCGGTGGACAGGACTACATTGTAGAGCCTGGCCAGGGTGGAAAGGAAAGAGACAGGAGCTTCACGAAGGTGACAGCAGGTGACACGATCGTGACCAGGAGCGGTGTTGCGTTTTGTGCGGAGTGTAGCAATGAGATCCTGTGTAGTCATAGGGGCAGTGTGGTCCGTGTGTGCAATGTTGTCCAAGTACTGGAAACCAGGAGCGAGGGGAGGGACAGAGGTGTCAGTTCGATCGCGGATATCCGGGAAGAGGGAGTAATCGAACTGGGGATCATCGGGGATGGAAAATACATCGGATAGATAGGAGGCAAAGTGATTGGCCTTACTAAGGGCGTCAGGGAAGGGGTGATCATCGTGGAGAAGAGGATAGTAGGGGGAGGGTTTAGTTCCGGTAAGGCGACGGAAGGCTGACCAGAACTTGGACGAGTTGATAGGGAGGGTAGCATTTAAACGGGTGCATGCCTGTCGCCAGTCCCGGCGTTTCTTAGCCGCGAGCAAATTACGGATGTCTCGCTGGAGTTGCCGGTGGCCTCGTAGTGTGTCCGGGTCACGCGTGCGAAGGAAGGCACGGTAGAGACGGTGGGATTCAGGGAGGAGGAGGACGGTCTGTGGGGGTAAGGTAGGACGGTGGGTGTGGATGGCGACAGTAGGGACGTGGGCCTCCACGGCCTGAGACAAGGTCTGCTGGAGAAAGGAGGCGGCATGGGCGACATCGTCGGGGTGGTGGTAGGTGAAAGGGTGGCTATCGACCTGGGTGGAGAGGGCATCCCGGTAGGCATTCCAGTTGGCACGGGAATAGTCATGGACGTACTTAGGGGGAAGGTCATTACGAGGGTCGGGGCGGGTGCGACGACCGTCTGAAACGGTGAGGAGGACAGGGAGATGGTCGCTACCAATAGGTTCCAGATTTTCTCTCTGATTACAGCTCCTTTTATACACGATTGTCGTGCGCAGTCACTGACGTTTTGCTGTCCAGCGCCATCTGTCGGACATTTTGTGAACTTTGTGATTTTTTTTTGTTCTAATAAAACCCCATGTCATTCCAAGCATGTGTGTCAATTTTTAGCTCTCTGTCTGCATTATTCCGTGGTTTATTAAGTTTTCAAATTTATACTGACTTTTTGATCACCCGGTACATCACGCTCCAAGCCACCTGATGGTGTGTGAACGAGGATGCTTCTGTTACCACTAACTGATGCCTTACTATCCTGCTCCACTTGTTAACGGCGCATGGGAAGAATGATTGTTGGTAAACATTTGTATTCCCTCTCAGTCATTTCGTAATATGTATATGGGAGAAAGTAATATGTTGTCTGACTCTTCCCGGGATGTGTTCTTGCGAAATTTCTATAGTAAACCTCTCCGTGATGTATAACGTCTCTCTTGTGACTTCTGCCACTAAAGTTTGTTAAGCACATCTGTTACACTCTCGCGCCAACTAAACGATTCCGCGACGAAACGCGCCGCTCTTCATCGGAGCTATGGAAATATCTTAGTACTTGTGGCTACAAATAGGGTGGGCCTTATCGACAACGTCAGTACAGAAACATGGATTAACGATCATGAAGTCATTACAGCAACGGCGGTTACGAAAGTTAATAGACCGGTCAAAAAGGCTAGGAGAGTGTTTCTGCTGGAAAAAGCAAATAAGCAGTTATTAGCATCTCACTTAGAGGTTGAATTGACATGTATCCTCTGTACGGGAATATACATAATGAATGTGTGAAAGCAGGTTGCACGCAAATGATTGACTGCATATGGAAATTCGGATCTGGCAGTGGGGCATGCTCGGATGGACTGATGAGGCGACTGCCCACGATAAGCGGGGAATGGGGGTTCGGATCCCGGTCCGGCACAAATTTGCATTGTCGTCATTCCATTACGCAGCTGATGGTTGCCCAAACTCGCAGCTGCGAACGCAGAGCCTGTTCCTCCAGACATGCACGCATGTTCGATGGAACATTGCATCGTAATTCTGAACAACGGAGGCAGTGCAATATCGGACCAACCTGAGCGCCATTGTCTCAGCGCTATGGATCTTACCGCTACTACATACGTGAAACACTCCAGACTTAATCATATTTTTACACAAGGGTCAAATATAATCATGGTCCCGTAACTACACATACTGAGAATGCAATGAGTGCATCAACAGATTACACTCACTTGAGTCAACATTAGGACAACGTTTAACGGAAGCTCCAAATTTAGTGCGGACGTCAATGCGAGATGCTTTTAATAGTTGCCACAATGAAATATTGTCTCAAAATATGCTAGAAAACCCAAAGAGATTCTCGTCGTATGTAAAGTACACCAGTGGCAAAAAACAGTCAATACCGTCACTAAGCGATACCGATGGAAATGTTACCGATGATGGTGCCACTAAAGCGGAGTTACTAAATACAGTTTTCCGCAATTCCTTCACGAAAGAAGACGAAGTAAATATTCCAGGATTCGAAACCAGAACAGCGGTTAGCATGAGTGACATAAAAGTAGATATCTTAGGTGTTGCGAAACAACTCAAATCACTTAAGAAAGGCAAGTCTTAGATGGTATACCAGTCAGGTTCCTCTCAGAGTATGCAGACACAATAGCGCCTTTCTTAGCAATCATATACAACTGCTCACTTGACGAAAGGTCTGTTCCTAAAGACTGGAAAGTACCACAGGTCACACCAATATTCAAGAAAGGAAACAGGAGTAACCCATTGAATTACAGACCTATATCACTGACCTCAATTTACAGTAGGATTTTGGAGCATATACTGTACTCAAACATTATGAATCACCTTGAAGAAAATGACTTATTGATACATAACCAACACGCATTCAGAACATATCGTTCTTGTGCAACACAGCTAGCTCTTTAATCCCATGAACTAATGAGTGCTGTCGACAAGGGATCTCAAGTCGATTCCATATTCCTAGATTTCCAGAAAGCGACTATTAATCAAATTGCGTGCATATGGAGTACCGTCTCAGTTGTGTGACTGCAATCGTGATTTTCTCTCAGAGGGGTCACAGTTCGTAGTCATAAACGGTACATCATCGAGTAGAACAGACGTGATATCTGACGTTGCACAAGGTAGTGTCATAGGCCCTCTGCTATTCCTGATTTACATAAATGATCTAGGTGATAATCTGAGCACCACCCCCCCCCCCCCCTCCCCTAGATTGTTTGCAGATGACGCTGTAATTTACCGTCTAGTAAAATCATCAGACGATCAATTCTAAATACAAAATGATCTAGAGAGAATTCCTGTATGGTGCGAAAAAAGGCAGTTGGCACTAAACAAAGAAATGTGCGAGGTCATCCACATGGGTACTAAAAGAAATCCGATAAATTTTGGGTATACGATAAATCGCACAAATCTAAGGGCTGTCAATTCGACTTAATACCTAAGAATTACAATTACGAGCAACTTAAATAGGAAAGACCACACAGGGAATATTGTGGGGAAGGCGAAACAAAGACTGCGCTTTGTTGGCAGAGCACTTAGAAAATGCGACAAACCCACTAAAGAGACAGCCTACATTACACTTGTCCGTCCTCTGCCGGAATATTGCTGGCGGTATGGCATCCTTATCAGGTAGGATTGACGGAGGACATCGAAAAAGTGCAAAGAAGGGCAGCTCATTTCGTGTTATCGCCCAATAGGGGTCAGAGTGTCACTGATATGATACGCTAGTTGGGGTGGCAGTCACTCAAACAAAGGCGGTTTTCTTTGCGGCCAGATCTACTTAGGAAATTTCAGTCACCAACTTTCTCTTCCGAATGCGTAAATAGTTTTTTGGCACCCACCTACGTAGGGAGTAATGATCACCATAATAAAATAAGAGAAATCAGAGTGTGAACGGAAAGATTTAGGTGTTCCTTTTTCCCACGCGCTATTCGAGAGTGGAATGGTAGAGAAGTAGTATGAAAATGGTTCGATGAACCCTCTGCCAGGCACTTAAGTGCGAACTGGAGAGTAACCATGTAGATGTAGATGAACGTTATTTAAGGGAATGACTTTTAACTATTGACAAAAATATTCAGATGTTGCATTTCATCTTGAATGATTTGATCTTGAAGTTACTTCACAATTGGAAAACGAAAAGTTTTTTCGTGTATAGGGTGATTCAGCTGCCCCTTTTCGTGCGTAATTTAATGTAGTTAAATTTTGTTCTGGGGTACACTTTTGCTACAGGCCATAGTTTTCAAATTGTTCAAGAACTACAAAAGTTCTCTTCAAATGCATTTTCTTGAATTACTCGAAAACTGTGGCCACCAGCGAAAACGTATCCCATTACAAAATTTAATTACATAGGATTTTCTACAGAAAGGTCGCTTTAATTTTTTTTCTGTGGGACTAACAGTTTGTGCATGGTGGGTGAGAGAATATTAAAATATCATGCATGGTTTTTGAAGGTGTAGTAGATTACGTAAAACACATAGGTAGGGGCAGCTGAGTCTCCCGGTATGTGTGCACTGGCATTTTTCCTGCTTTGGGATTAGCAGTGAGCCGTTAGAGATTTTTTTTTTAAAAAAAGGTGTGAAATCTCATCTAGATGGCATCTAAGATGGATGAACATTTTTCCAAGTTTATATCCTGGCTATCCACTTTTGTGGACCTCTAGTAAATGTCACTTTATTATTCGTTATCTTTATTGATGTCCATCAGGGTTATCTCAGCCGTTCTGATGTTTTCCTATTCCACATTTTTAAGTGGCAGTCTAACAATGTTGGTATGTAAATAAAACTAACTTGTGTGAAGAAGTTTTACTTTTATTTTACAACTTATGGATCATTGTCTTGGACGCTAGCTCGGTTTCATGAAATACGGATGTGATTTCAGATATTTTACAGGAAGTGACATCAAAAATCGTATTAAAATTGAACAAAAGGTATCGATTACCAGACTGTGTGCTTATGATGGGTGTTGCTTTAGGTATCATAGAAAAAACACTGAATAAATAACTGTCAAATAAATCTTATGGAAAAAGTAGCGAATAGAATAGGTTTCAAAATTTCATCTGAAAAAGCAAAATTTCTGGCAAGTATGAAAAATGCACGAAACACATAGAAACACAAATAAGTTAAGTGGATCGAGTTAATAAATTTAAATATCTCGTAGAATTTATACAGCACAATACACTAGATAAATCAGCAACAGATGAAAGAGTTAATAAAAGAGGAAGAACATATGGTTTGTCGAAAATTATCTATAACAAGAAATGCATTTCTAGAAAAGGGAAACTAAAACATTCTATCATAGCGGTAAGACCAGACTTTTTATATGCATGTGAATTCTTAACGAAGAACTATAGGCCGGACAGAAAAAGAGTTACTTGAAAGATGGACTATTAGAAGAATACTGGGTGCCATACAAACTACAAGCGGTTGGTAAATGAGAGGTAACTAGGATATCTACGAAAATATAAAGATAATTCCAGAAGTAAAAGGGAAAGCAAAGATAAATCTTCTTTGCATACATCTACCGTATGAAGGAGAACAGCCTTACAAAACAAATATACCTATATTTCTAGGAAAAGTATCACGAAATGTAGAAATATAAAAAAAACTAGAAGGAAGCCACACTAAAGAATCTGCAATAATAGGAAGAGAACTTTTCAAGAATGAAATACCAAATTTAGAAAGGTTTCAAGGTGGGAGAAACAAGAAAAGAGTAACAACATAGACAAAAGGAAGAAGAAAGATAGGGGGGAAGATGACAGAGTACTGGTAAAACAGAAAGAACAAAGAAAGAGGAGGATCCTAATCAGTCTGTTCGAAGATAGGAAAAAAAGAGAAACAGGCAGACAAGTGCTAGTACGCCTCGCAATCAGAGTTGAGTTTTTCACCTCACCTCTAACTGTTCTTGAGAAAAACTGATTGTAACAGGCGGCCGTACTTTTTGATTGCATTGGCTTAGAAGCTTAAAGTTTTTAAATCGTCAGTGGACTGAAGACTTAAGTATTTGACATAAATTTCAACCTGATACCTCTTCAAAGTCCTGAAACAAATGCTCGTAGCAGACGGACAAGAAGGTGATCATATAAAGGTTCCGTTTTTACCGACTAAGGTACAGATCCCTGCAAACCTACCAATATTTTCTGTATAATGTACACTGGTATCCAACAATAAAGCAACAAACCGCCGTTTCCCTGTGTTGCGTCTAATTCATGGTATAATCATACAAAATGTCAACAGATGTCCGTACAATCGCGTTCTGCACAGAATGTAGCATTCTGGTCAATGGACAATCACGTCAACGATGACGTCAGGGCACCTATCAAACAGGATGGTGTTTGCCGTATAGTCCAACAAAACAATCGAAGTGTACACAGTCACAGACGGCGCAGTATGACACAAAGTAGACGCCTACCAAACTGTCTGCGGTGGAGGTCCTTAAGAATAATGGGCGCAGGACAGTTCAAATGGTTCAAATGGCTCTGAGCACTATGGGACTCAACATCTTAGGTCATAAGCCCCCTAGAACTTAGAACTACTTAAACCTAACTAACCTAAGGACATCACACACACCCATGCCCGAGGCAGGATTCGAACCTGCGACCGTAGCAGTCCCGCGGTTCCGGACTGCAGCGCCAGAACCGCTAGACCACCGCGGCCGGCAGGACAGTTCGAAACTGATGTGACCCGATCGCTTAATGTGAATTGTTCTGTTGTTTCTAGGATGTGGCTACAACTTATTGAGACCGAAACAGTATCCCGAAGACTAAGGCAGGGCCGACCACTTGCGATATCAAGAAAAGAGGAACGTTATTAGGTCGTAAGGGCATGAGGGGTACGCCTTAGTACTGCACAGCAACTAGAATCTGACCTCGCAGAAGGCTTCGGAAGAGTAGCGTTTATTGTCGAAGGCCTTCTGCTTGTGTATCTCTGATGCGTCTTCACAGAAGGGAGAGTCTAGGGTAGAGTCATCAATATGCCAACTGACGGTCGAACAGTGGGCCAATATTCTGTTCACAGCTGAGTCCAGATTTGGTGTCCAGAGTAGTTCTCGACGCATTCGCATTTGGAACGAACGATGAACACGTTTCGGAGTCCATACATTGTGGGAAGAGACCGATATCGAGGAGGATTCTTAATTGTATGGGCAAGGATTATGTTGACCACTCGAACACCAGTTTATGAAGTTGTATAGGTGAATCGGCTGAGGTATCGCGACGAGGTCTTGGGACCTGATGTACGGTTGTTGAGAGGCGGTGTAGGCCCAGACATCGTATTGATGGACGATAATGCTAGACTTCATAGAGCACGGGTGGTTGATGTTTTCTTGGAAACGGAACATAGCTACTGCATGCATGGCGTGGTCTGGTCGCTCTACTGATTTGAATCGCATAGAGCACGTCTGGGATCCGGTAGGAAGACAGGTTGTGTCACGTCAGCATCCACCAATCACTCTTCAAGAATTGCGAGCAGCTCTGCAAGAAGAATGGGCTTCATTGCCTCAGCATGAGGCTGATGATATCATTCACACCATGCCCCCTCGTTGTCACGCCTGTATTGCTGCCCCATACTGAGCACTTTAACCAGTTGTCGGAATGTGTGTGCAAATCCGCTAAGTTGTAAAAAACGAAGAATATATTTGTCTACCGTTATGGATGTTGCAGTTGTTTACGTTCTGTGTTCTTTCCTTTGTTTCTATTTTAATATCACTGGTTAACACTATTTTGTGACAAAATAAAACAGCTTTGCAAAATTTCCGTTTGTTGCTATAATTTGGACACCAGTGTGTTCCGTGTGTCTCAGCCGAAAATGAGATCCTGAAGCATGACACAACTTCAAAGTCACTGTCTCAGAGATGGACAAAGTGACAATTTTTTTGACTGTGCGGCTGGTCCCGGCGGAGGTTCGAGTCCTCCCTCAGGCATGGTTGCGTGTGTATTTATCCTTAGGATAACTTAGGTTAAGTAGTGTGTAAGCTTAGGGACTGATGACCTTAGCAGTTAAGTCCCATAAGATTTCACAGACATTTGAACTTTTTTTTGACAAATTTTTTGTGTCTTCTGTCGTCGGAGCCTCCACATTCCCGCCTTTCTTACTTTTCTTTTGACAGCCTTATCCACGTCGTTGACTCCACCACCGCTAGCGTCTAACTGCCTGAGTAAAAACACACAGAGCAGATGCCATCAGTGGGTTCTCGTTTGCGAGTCATCGTGAGTTTCACGACAGATACGACAATTATCGAGCCACCAATGTCAATTCAGCGGGATATTTCCCTTGTCTCAAGTAGTGTGGGTGCATTGCTGTGTCAACAGCTGAAGTGGCCGGCGTTACCGATATCGCATGTGATCGAACAAGCAGTGCACCCGCTTTATCGAGGTACGTGTGTGGTATTCGATGATAACTGACTACATTGTGCTAAGCAAGTGGACTCGAACTCGCTCGGCTGTCCGGTCAGAATCACGTTTTCCGCGTTTATTTATTTTTTATTTTTCTATTTTTATGAGTCGCCTGAAACAAATGCCGAATCGATACAAACAACTTTTTCGGGAGGTCAAGAATAGATAAGAGAAGAAGCTTGTCATTTTTTTCCTTAATATCAACACAGTGATCGTATTCTTGGTAAATAGAGATGCAGATGCAGATGTATGTATACTGACGTGAAATCGGTAGTTGTGAATAAAGCACCTTCATGCAGCTGTGCATCTTATGAAAACAAATCAAGATTCGTGACATTTTTTATTATTATAATTTTTATGATAATTGGGAGCGTTATTGAGTGGTGAATGTTTATTTACTGTTATTCAAAATGATGAATTAGTTGTTTTCAAAAGTGTATGGGCGATTTCCAGTTCCAAATTTTCCCACTGCAATACTTCCCAACTTTTTCTCCTAATCTTCTTTCCCTACTTCGTTCCTTCAAGAATGCTATTGGGACTTTTTTAATACACAATGCCACAGTAGTGCCTGCATTGTACTTTGCCTGCTTTAAAATAACGGTACCATTTTCCACTGCTCAGAAGGATCGATGGCTGTGAAGCCTGTGCTTATCAAAATCTTTTATCAGCTAAGGTTTAGTGACGTCGGTTCTTGAATAATAAATTGTATGTGTTTAAAAGAGTCGCAAATGTACAAGTTCCGTATGTGCAGTTGGAAAGAACAAAGCGAAAGCGTCAATTTTGAGGCTGATAAATGTGGTAAGATTTGTGTCATGAGAGTGAAAATGCAAAAGCTGTTTTTTTCAGGCGCAGAAGACATATGTCCTAAATGTAGTTAACCACTCCAAAATTCCTTATGTCTACAAAAAAAAAAAAAAAGTCCACGTCATCTCATCGTAATATTAGCAGTGAAACTGGTAGCTGTTAAACTAAAGCAGATCTAAATACCATAAAAGTCAGTCACTACTAGAAAAGGAACTTTCAGCTCCTTAAAGCGGTGGATGTATACATAAAAATCTAACATTGTGAGTGAAGACTTAATACAGTATTTGACATATGACTAATCTTGTTAGAAATGTATTAATTATTACAGCGAATGCTTAAATGTCTCTCCCATATTCGATTTCGTGCCGTGACAGATTACGCTAGAGGTAGAGATTAATATTAACAAAGCTATTGACAACATGATTTCGTCAAGTTATGGTGATGAGTGAACCCCTAATTCTGTTATTCCCCCGCAAAGAATTGTTAGAATTAAATTGTCTCTGTTTACTTAGTTATTAACACTACAAGTGTACTACAACACGGATGAATTTACTTTGAAATGTGCGATTACTGAAGCAATTTGAAATTCTGACGACTTCACCAGCTGATAAACGTATTCCTATCCTGTGTCCTGTATTTGGGAAATACAGTAACAGAAAAGCAACTGGCAGCGAAATGTTTGTACACCAGTAGCTTTCCTTAAGCAGTAACACGCACCACGAATGAGTTAAAATATTGAGCGTCATGCTGAGATGCATGGGTCAAAGGCCACCACGCCACATCCACCCAGCTTGCCAAAGAGATGTGTGGTGGGCGGTCAATGCTGCCTCAACTCTCCATGGTTCCTTAGTTCGATATTCAGTCAGTACATTATCACCATCATCATCGTCGTCATCATCATCATCAACATCAACAATAAGACTAACTTTGTCAGGTGATATTGCTACAAGAACAGAATCTCTGAAACAGCGTCACAACAAATTAATGAACTGAAAGAAGTTGCAGACAAAACTGGTCTGTAAATATCTTTTGAAAAAAAAATGATATAAGACCCAGGAAGACAACTGATGTAGAACAATAACAGCTTTAAATATCTAGTTTAAGACATTACAGCCAACGAACCAGTTAAGAAGTTCTGAAATCAATAGCTAGAAAAATGGAAATAGCTTTACAAGCTATACGGAACTTTTACAGCAAAATGTGCTTTCCATTACACCAAAATGCACCGTTAGAACAATATCATTGTAAGCTAAGTGTAGGTTTTAGATGGAAAACTGATGAAATAAATAAAATTAAATTAAAAACTTTTTAAAAATGTTATCATGACATGACACCAAGAAGCCATTTAAATCCAAAAAGACGTAAAGAAGAAAACAGATACAACGTGAACTTCGTGGCATTTGCTGACGATTTCGCGATCCTCGTGGGCAACGGAAAATAAAGCACAGCTACAATATAAAAACTGCATAAAACGGCACTAGAAATTAGGTTGCTAATTTCATACGAGAAAACATAGTACACAGAGAGACTGGCACAGGATAATCTGCCTGCAGTCACAACATCCGTGAAAGTCGTATACGTTCTCATTATGAAAACTTGAGAGAAATGACTCGACCATTGGGATTAGCTTGCAAATTCAGAACACTCCAAAAAGTATTCATGCTTAGGTAGAATCACTGCAGCAAAAGATCCATATCCATCAATGCAAAATAAGATCACTTCAGCACAGTAGCTATACATCCTGAAGCACTGTATGCAGTAATAATCTAAGGCGCTGCAGTCATGGACTGTGCGGCTGGTCCCGGCTTAGGTTCGAGTCCTCCCTCGGGCATGGGTGTGTGTGTTTGTCGTTAGGATAATTTATGTTAAGTAGTGTTTAAGCTTAGGGACTGATGACCTTAGCAGTTAAGTCCCATAAGATTTCACACACATTTGAACATTTTTTTGCAGTAAGAATAATATATAGGGTGAATCACTAACTATTACCGCCAAGAATAACTCCCAAAGTATGATAAGAGCGGAAAGGTTTGTGGGACAAAAGTTGCATGGGACAACTGGGGCCATAATGTGACGTTGATTTTTTGTTGCTATACGGGGTCGCATCAGAGACATGAAGGTCAACCTAGTTTTTTAAAATTGGATGCTATAGCTTGGTATTTATTTACTGATAGCGGCTACCGAGTAGAATCCAGTGATGTGTAACAGCAAGGTCAACGAAGGCCAAAAAGGTGGCATGGACGTCCATTTACAGAAGGTGTTCGAAGTTATGACCATTGGTATCAATGCAGTGCTGCAATATTCTTGCCATGGATGGAGTGGTATTCCTTATCACATCGGCACTTATCGAAGTACATGCTTTGACAGTTCTCTCTCGCATATCTTCAGATGTAGCTGGAATGTCTTTACAAACAATGTATTTTACGAATCCCCACAAGAAAAAATCCAGAGGTGTCAAGTCTGGCAAACGAGCCGGCCACTACACATCTCTTCCGCGTCCAATCCAACGACCTGGGAACTGTCTCTGCAACTCATTTCTAGTCATCGGCGAAAAATGTGTCTAACACCATGTGACACCACATTCTGTTCCTTAATCCTAAAGGTATTTCTTCCAATAACAGACCTTATGTTTCTTGAAGGAATGTGGTGTACTTCCTACCATTAAGATTTCCTTCAATGAAATAGGGGCCTCTAATTGTCCTCCAGACTCCCACACCATACATTCACCGACCACAACTTTTGGTGTGCAACTTGCCACAGCCAACATAGATTTTCAGTTGCCCAATAATGCATGTTATGTAAATTAACATTTCCATGGTTCGTGAATGTAGCCTCGTCAGTAAATAAAATCAAATTAATAAATGTGTCATCCCTCTGAATCTGAAGTTGAGCCCATCGGCAGAATTCAATGCAACGCGTACTATCAGTACCAGTTAATTCTTGGTGGAGACTGATATGGTAAGGACGATATTTATGGCGATTCAGAACACGAACAACTCTACTCTGGCTCATGCCAAATTACATTGGTATTTGACGCGAACTAACACAAGGATATAGAACCATAGTGGCAAGAGTACCAGTTTCCGTTTCCTCGTTAGTAATTTTCCCTTGCCGGATATGATTCATGTGCGGTAAAGATCCAGTTGTTCTCAATTTATCATACACATATCTAAATGTACGACGTATATGGTGAGTATGTTGAGGATATCTTTCAGCGTATAAGTCTCCAGCTACCACTGAATTTCGTTGGCGTTCTCCGTAAATGATAACCATATCGACTCATTCTTCGAAGGAATGTTGTTGTTGTTGTGGTCTTCAATCCTGAGACTGGTTTGATGCAGCTCTCCATGCTACTCTATCCTGTGCAAGCTTCTTCATCTCCCAGTACCTACTGCAACCTACATCCTTCAGAATCTGCTTAGTGTATTCATCTCTTGGTCTCCCCCTACGATTTTTACCCTCCACGCTGCCCTCCAACACTAAATTGGTGATCCCTTGATGCCTAAGAACATGTCCTACCAACCGATCCTTTCTTCTGGTCAAGTTGTGCCACAAACTTCTCTTCTCCCCAATCCTATTCAATACTTCCTCATTAGTTATGTGATCTACCCATCTAATCTTCAGCATTCTTCTGTAGCATCACATTTCGAAAGCTTCTATTCTCTTCTTGTCCAAACTATTTACCGTCCATGTTTCACTTCCATACATGGCTACACTCCATACAAATACTTTCAGAAATGACTTCCTGACACTTAAATCTATACTCGATGTTAACAAATTTCTCTTCTTCAGAAACGCTTTCCTTGCCATTGCCAGTCTACATTTTATATCCTCTCTACTTCGACCATCATCAGTTATTTTGCTCCCCAAATAGCAAAACTCCTTTACTACTTTAAGTGTCTCATTTCCTAATCTAATTCCCTCAGCATCACCCGACTTATTTCCACTACATTCCATTATCCTCGTTTTGCTTTTGTTGATGTTCATCTTATATCCTCCCTTCAAGATACCATCCATTCCGTTCAACTGCTCTTCCAAGTCCTTTGCTGTCTCTGACAGAATTACAATGTCATCGGCGAACCTCAAAGTTTTTATTTCTTCTCCATCGATTTTAAGACCTACTCCGAAATTTTCTTTTGTTTCCTTTACTGCTTGCTCAATATACAGATTGAATAACATCGGGGAGAGGCTACAACCCTGTCTTACTCCCTTCCCAACCACTGCTTCTCTTTCATATCCCTCGACTCTTATAACTGCCATCTGGTTTCTGTACAAATTGTAAATAGCCTTTCGCTCCCTGTATTTTACCCCTGCCACCTTTAGAATTTGAAAGAGAGCATTCCAGTCAACATTGTCAAAAGCTTTCTCTAAGTCTACAAATGCTAGAAACGTAGGTTTGCCTTTCCTTAATCTTTCTTCTAAGATAAGTCGTAAGGTCAGTATTGCCTCCATTGTTCCAGTATTTCTACGGAATCCAAACTGATCTTCCCCGAGGTTGGCTTCTACTAGTTTTTCCATTCGTCTGTAAAGAATTCGTGTTAGTATTTTGCACCTGTGGCTTATTAAACTGATTGTTCGGTAATTTTCACATCTGTCAACTTCTGCTTTCTTTGGGATTGGAATTATTATATTCTTCTTGAAGTCTGAGGGTATTTCACCTGTCTCATACATCTTGCTCACCAGATGGTAGAGTTTTGTCAGGACTGGCTCTCCCAAGGCCGTCAGTAGTTCCAATGGAATGTTGTCTACTCCGGGGGCCTTGTTTCGACTCAGGTCTTTCAGTGCTCTGTCAAACTCTTCACGCAGTATCGTATCTCCCATTTCATCTTCATCTACATCCTCTTCCATTTCCATAATATTGTCCTCAAGTACATCGCCCTTGTATAGACCCTCTATATACTCCTTCCACCTTTCTGCTTTCCCTTCTTTGCTTAGAACTGGGTTTCCATCTGAGCTCTTGATGTTCATACAAGTGGTTCTCTTATCTCCAAAGGTCTCTTTAATTTTCCTGTAGGCAGTATCTATCTTACCCCTAGTGAGATAAGCCTCTACATCCTTACATTTGTCCTCTAGCCATCCCTGCTTAGCCATTTTGCACTTCCTGTCGATCTCATTTTTGAGACGTTTGTATTCCTTTTTGCCTGCTTCATTTACTGCATTTTTATATTTTCTCCTTTCATCAATTAAATTCAATATTTCTTCTGTTACCCAAGGATTTCTACTAGCCCTCGTCTTTTTACCTACTTGATCCTCTGCTGCCTTCACTACTTCATCCCTCAAAGCTATCCATTCCTCTTCTACTGTATTTCTTTCCCCCATTCCTGTCAATTGTTCCCTTATGCTCTCCCTGAAACTCTGTACAACCTCTGGTTCTTTCAGTTTATCCAGGTCCCATCTCCTTAAATTCCCACCTTTTTGCAGTTTCTTCAGTTTTAATTCTCAGTTCATAACCAATAGATTGTGGTCAGAGTCCACATCTGCCCCTGGAAATGTCTTACAATTTAAAACCTGGTTCCTAAATCTTTGTCTTACCACTATATAATCTATCTGATACCTTTTAATATCTCCAGGGTTCTTCCATGTATACAACCTTCTATCATGATTCTTAAACCAAGTGTTAGCTATGATTAAGTTGTGCTCTGTGCAAAATTCTACCAGGCGGCTTCCTCTTTCATTTCTTAGCCCCAATCCATATTCACCTACTACGTTTCCTTCTCTCCCTTTTCCTACACTCGAATTCCAGTCACCCGTGACTATTAAATTTTCGTCTCCCTTCACAATCTGAATAATTTCTTTTATTTCATCATACATTTCTTCAATTTCTTCGTCATCTGCAGAGCTAGTTGGCATATAAACTTGTACTACTGTAGTAGGTGTGGGCTTCGTATCTATCCTGGCCACAATAATGCGTTCACTATGCTGTTTGTAGTAGCTTACCCGTACTCCTATTTTCCTATTCATTATTAAACCTACTCCTGCATTACCCCTATTTGACTTTGTGTTTATAACCCTGTAGTCACCCGACCAGAAGTCTTGTTCCTCCTGCCACCGAACTTCACTAATTCCCACTATATCTAACTTTAATCTATCCATTTCCCTTTTTAAATTTTCTAACCTATCTGCCCGATTAAGGGATCTGACATTCCACGCTCCGATCCGTAGAACGCCAGTTTTCTTTCTCCTGATAACGACATCCTCCTGAGTAGTCCCCGCCCGGGGATCCGAATGGGGGACTATTTTACCTCCGGAATATTTTACCCAAGGGGACGCCATCATCATTTAATCATACAGTAAAGCTGCATGCCCTCGGGAAATACATCATTCATATTCGCTTGATTGTACGATACTAGTCTTACCATTTCTATTAGTGTTGTATTGCGAAACAGTCGAATGGTGTTTACATGTCAATGGCACATTAGTTGGATACGCCGTATTCAGGGAATATTTACTATTTGCACGATATACAAGGGATAATTGTCAGAGCATGTGCTTCGATAAGTGTCGAAGTGTTAAAGAATATCACTCAATCCATGATAAGGGATTTGCAGCAGTGCATTGAAACCAATGGTCATCACTTCGAACACCTTCTGTAAATGGACGTTCATGCCAACTTTTTGACCTTCGTTGAACTTCAAAGACCGTACTGTTACACATCATTGGATTCGTCTGGATAGCCGCTGTGAGAAAGCTATAGCATACCATTAAAAAAAAAGTTGAGCTTCATATCTTTGACACGATCCCACCTAACAACAAAAAAAGCCACGTGATATTATGGCCCCCGTTGTCCCATGTAACATTTGTCACGCAAACTTTTCAGTTACTGTCGTACTTTCTGAGTTATTTTAGGTGGTAATAGTTAGTGAGTCATCCTGTATTTTGGCACAGATACAATAATTATACAAACTCAGAATAGGAATTCCTTGTATCAATTTTTTGGCCACTCACGAGGGAAGGAGTTTGGATCAGAGATACTTTTGGGAACAGGAGAATCAGTTTTTATGGACGCAGTCACGCGGTGAAGAAGCAGAGAATATCAGGAAAAAATTTCGAACTTTAGTCAATCAGGTAGCACAACAATAAAGTGGATACACGGAAATGAAGATAACATTAGACAACTAGTGCCTACAAGAGTTAACACGAAAGATCAGGAGAAGTTTGGAAACATCATCGACAAACACAAGCTTGGACCCACAAGACAAAAGAGGAGGACAAGATGTAAGTGTATAGAAAAGGTAAAGAAATAACACAAGGACCATGACGAGAGAATTTTAGAAGAGTAAAAAATAATTCAAGAAAAAATTAAATTACGAAAAGTATTCATCAGTATTCTCCATTGTGATCACTGATACCTAGAAACACTGTTATTAGATCACTTATTTATAGAATTGTATTAGTATAACTGGTCTTAATCTCATGGATTTATTCCATACATTGACATTAGATATTTCTCCTGAAAGTATGTACAGAACATTTTGTCTCCACTCTCAGTCCTTCTTAAGAGTAATGGGTTTTCACCATCCAGTGAGGATATAGTTCCTTCACCCATTGTGTTTCAGGTTATCCTAATAGATAGGATCTGGGATAAGATATTAGTAATATCTAGACTGGATCGATGTAAAGCGTGTGCCATTTTTTGCCATATTCATCCTTTCTCCCAATGAGATTAAAAAGAAGTGTCTGTACTTTGTCTTCGCAATGGATTTCCTCCTTAGGAATTCCTGGTAACTTCTAAACCCATTCATTTCTTTCGACCACCTTCAAAATTTATTCCACAGGTGTAAAGCCTTTTGCAGCGTGAGGCAGGTTAGCTATATGTTCGAAATCACTCAAACAATTGATCCACGTAATTTGTTGATTGTGGCAGCAGGTCCCCACGAAACGATTTAACTCTCTGAAAGTACATGCATTGGGATTCGGTTCATTGTGGTAATGCAATGGAATATCTGTTTAATAATGGCTTCAAGAAGTGCATTTCTCCAGCAGTAGTATGTGAAATTAGATGCATTGTCTGACAAAAACCGCTTGTGGCTTTGCAACAAGTGGAATTTAGTCGTTCAACTATCTTTTACGACCGGCTTCTTTATGGTAGTTTTGATGAGATATTTTTTAAACATACACTCCTGGAAATGGAAAAAAGAACACATTCACACCGGCGTGTCAGACCCACCATACTTGCTCCGGACACTGCGAGAGGGCTGTACAAGCAATGATCACACGCACGGCACAGCGGACACACCAGGAACCGCGGTGTTGGCCGTCGAATGGCGCTAGCTGCGCAGCATTTGTGCACCGCCGCCGTCAGTGTCAGCCAGTTTGCCGTGGCATACGGAGCTCCATCGCAGTCTTTAACACTGGTAGCATGCCGCGACAGCGTGGACGTGAACCGTATGTGCAGTTGACGGACTTTGAGCGAGGGCGTATAGTGGGCATGCGGGAGGCCGGGTGGACGTACCGCCGAATTGCTCAACACGTGGGGCGTGAGGTCTCCACAGTACATCGATGTTGTCGCCAGTGGTCGGCGGAAGTTGCACGTGCCCGTCGACCTGGGACCGGACCGCAGCGACGCACGGATGCACGCCAAGACCGAAGGATCCTACGCAGTGCCGTAGGGGACCGCACCGCCACTTCCCAGCAAATTAGGGACACTGTTGCTCCTGGGGTATCGGCGAGGACCATTCGCAACCGTCTGCATGAAGCTGGGCTACGGTGCCGCACACCGTTAGGCCGTCTTCCGCTCACGCCCCAACATCGTGCAGCCCGCTCCAGTGGTGTCGCGACAGGCGTGAATGGAGGGACGAATGGAGACGTGTCGTCTTCAGCGATGAGAGTCGCTTCTGCCTTGGTGCCAATGATGGTCGTATGCGTGTTTGGGGCCGTGCAGGTGAGCGCCACAATCAGGACTGCATACGACCGTGGCACACAGGGCCAACACTCGGCATCATGGTGTGGGGAGCGATCTCCTACACTGGCCGTACACCACTGGTGATCGTCGAGGGGACACTGAATAGTGCACGGTACATCCAAACCGTCATCGAACCCATCGTTCTACCATTCCTAGACCGGCAAGGGAACTTACTGTTCCAACAGGACAATGCACGTCCGCATGTATCCCGTGCCACCCAACGTGCTCTAGAAGGTGTAAGTCAACTGCCCTGGCCAGCAAGATCTCCGGATCTGTCCCCCATTGAGCATGTTTGGGACTGGATGAAGCGTCGTCTCACGCGGTCTGCACGTCCAGCACGAACGCTGGTCCAACTGAGGCGCCAGGTGGAAATGGCATGGCAAGCCGTTCCACAGGACTACATCCAGCATCTCTACGATCGTCTCCATGGGAGAATAGCAGCCTGCATTGCTGCGAAAGGTGGATATACACTGTACTAGTGCCGACATTGTGCATGCTCTGTTGCCTGTGTCTATGTGCCTGTGGTTCTGTCAGTGTGATCATGTGATGTATCTGACCCCAGGAATGTGTCAATAAAGTTTCCTCTTCCTGGGACAATGAATTCACGGTGTTCTTATTTCAATTTCCAGGAGTGTATGAAATATTTTTAAAAATATCAAGGAGAGACATGTCTACCTCTGGCACATGGTAAAGGACCAGAATCGCCGATGGACACAATAGCGAAAGCTCCGTACGTCCATCTTTTCACATACGGTTGTGGGTCCTAGGCTGTGCAGTACGTGCAGTACAGAATGTCAAATAAAACATCTTTCGGCTATCTAAATCGTTATGTTATTGGGCTACCTGTTTCAGCGATATATTACGCCATCTTCAGGTCTCCTGACCGGCGTGTAGGTGGATTCCCACCTTTAGTCCAGTCACAATAGGAGCCAGTATTCAGTGGCTGGTATCTGTAGACTTTTGAGACAGCGATCACTTCAAACCAAATGGACCAATAAAATAACGATTTAGCCGGCTGAAAGGTGTTAGATTTGACATTCTGTCAGAGCCTAAAGTTCCTCCAGCTAAACTGCATGTAAGAACACTAGTCTGACCCTGTTATTTGGCTTAGTTCTTTGCTATATACTACAAGTTTTAAGCACATTTTGGACTTTCTGGTGTAGTTGTGGAAAGTAGCTTTATATCCTTAATTTATTGGCACATTTAATCACCCAGAAGTGCCCTAGGTATCGTGTGTGTATGAAATCAGCTTTGATTTGTACTCCTCTGGGTACATAAACACTAGTCCTGAGCATTATCACCTCACCTATGAAACAATAAATCCTTAATAATTTTGTAGTATCTCTGTATTATTTCATGATACTGGTTTGAAAAATGCTATTGTATTAGCAGCCACTTGGGATCTTGCTGCTGTAACCTAGATATGTTCTTGCAAACTTCTAGAGATTATCTCCTTGAGTTCTCATCATTCGTCTACAAGATGGGAAATTGATTAGTTTGACGACCAAGAAAACCATCTCTCGATCTAATCTTTCCAGTAAACGTGATAAGGCATCGCCGATTTGGTTGTCCCTTCCCTTCAGACAGACATTCTTAAGCTTGTACTCTTGCAGTGCTGGAATCCATGTCGCTGATCTCTGATGTAACACTTAACACATCTGAAGGAAGCTGATCACACTGTCATAATATATTGTCATTTGGTTACTGTACAAATAACAATGAATTTTATGGAATGTCCATACTACGACAGTTACTTCTAACTCTGTAGTTGTGTAAGATCTCTCATGATCAGATAGCACATGACTGGCAAAGGCGATTGTACAGAACGATGGTTTACCATCGACGACTTGTTTTGGAATAAACATGCACCCAAACCAACATTTGCTGAACCTGTCATAATGCCATAACATAATTCTTTGTCAGGCGTAACAGACCTAGTAGTGACTCAGCATTCATGCATTGATCCTCTGCGAATCTTCGAAACAACAAAGCAAATCAAAGAGGTCGCTTCAGTTGTTTTTTGTTCTTGAGATTGAACAGTTTTTAATAGCACTTACCTTGACCATATTTGGAAGAATTCCCTTTCTGTCTAACAAGTGTCCAAGTCACTTTACTTTCTCCAATCTGAAGTGAGACTTCTGCAGAGTGGCTTGATACCTGCGGTTTTAAATGTGTGAAGTACTCGATTTAGTATTTTAATGAGCTCACGCCACAAAGCTATTGCTATGAACAAATCATCTATAAACAGGGTCAGCTAAGTTCTAAGTTCGGAACCTATAACTAAAATTTAGTATGAAAGGAAAAATTTAAATTTGGTAACTATGAGCATCATACACAAATCTTCAATTATCCACAAGCCTAACCTAACAGTACAAAGCTCACAGATCTATGCTTGAAAAGTCATTGCTTGAAACTTTGGTACAAGCTCACCAGTGTTCTCCAGATAGGTTCTTACCAGTATAATTATAGTGCTCACTACTCAGGCATCCAGTACAAGGCGCACGTTTGCTCCCACTTTTGGTAGGAAAAGTGGGCTGCAACAAGGACTGTGCAGGCCAGAGTGGCCGAGCGGTTCTAGGCGCTACAGTCTGTAGCCGCGAGACCGCTACAGTCGCAGGTTCGAGTCCTGTCTCTGGCATGGATGTGTGTGATGTCCTTAGGTCAGCTAGGTTTAAGCAGTTCTAAGTTCTAGGGTACTGATGACCTCAGAAGTTAAGTCCCATATTGCTCAGAGCGATTTGAATCATTTTGGATAAGGACTGTTAGAAGGGTCAATTAGATCCCATTCCACCATCCTTGTTATTTCTCTGTAAACATCTAGTCGTAACTTCAAATGAACAAGATAGAAGCTGTGGTGGAATATCAGGTGGGAGAAAACTTCCAGGTTGTAAGCGAATACTCGAATAATACCAGGTTTTTCCTCAAACACAAGATGATAATTTTTAAAGAGGTCAGACAGTTGGTTATTTATTCCTGTGTAAGATGGTCAGACTCCATACACGTTTTCTATCCTTCGTCATAGAGACTGAGTAATTTTACTTGATTTCCTTGGAGCTTGTGGGCTGTTCGACTCTACTTCAATATTAACTAGATTCCTGCCCCTCAGCAGAGCTGACCGTAGTTACTGTTCTCCTATACCATATCCATCTGAGCTATGGCTCTGTTGACCCAAAAACTTACTTTCTCCGAAGTGAAGTCTAATTTTAGGTCCTTCGCTGGGGATAGTAATTAAGCCTATAGCACATTTGGGTATTAAGTTCTTCACAACGACGAATACGCATTTTATTGCTGCTTTTGCCCTGTTTGACGCCAACATTTTCTGTATCTGGATAGTTTGTGATCGCGTGTCAATAGCTCCGATAATCTTGCAGTTCTGAACACCAATTGTAAGTAATACTGTCTTCTGCAAACCTCTTTGAAAGAGGTTACTGGAGATTACATTCACAAATGCACCCCTCCCAAACACAACTTTAACTGGAATGACTTCGGTGGTACAACAGACTGCGGAAATAGTTACACGTACTCAAGAATGTCCACCAGGACATTTATTCACATCTGCAGAAAGTTCTTCCATCATGTTCTTCCCACAATTGCATCTGAGGAAATGAACCCGTATCGCACAGTCCCTATTTGAGTCTTCCACCGCTCCTCTGTAGCATGATTCAATCAGATTTACTTTAAATGGCATTGCTCATTCACATGAACAACGTCATTACCCGCTTCGGAAGCTGATGCAGTCAATTCCCTTCCCTCCAGTCATTGCTCATTGCTTGCTGATGGCTGAGAGCAAGAATCTGTATCAGGTCAATCCAGTCGAGCACAGATACGAACTATTCTAAATTTTCTTCAGATGTGTATACAATTTTTCTCGAGTTACTCTGGGCAGTTTCACCTTAACGGTCCACAAAATATCGCTGGACATAATTGATTCAATCCAGTATCTGATATTGTTGAGTTATTTCTCAAAATAGCGATTTAAATTACCACTTCTATATGAGAAAGATTTGGGATTGAACACTTCCCTTTTTTTCTCTCCTAGATTCCTTTAAATCAGTACTTAACAAGGAATATTTCTTTCAAAATTCTCATATACCTGGCATGCATCCATTATATCAGTATTACAGGGCTCCAACAGCTTGTAGGTATGTATATACATAACTAATCTTCTATCGTTCAGTCCATGAGTGGGGATGTACAACCTTAAATCCTCTTGCAAATACCATTAGATTAAATGTCCTTGGGTACAGTTAAAAGGTTTCAGAAGGACGATGCTTCAATACCTTTTCCTCCATCAGCATATTGCCGTATATGTTATCTGGTGAGACAGTTGTGTTCGTCTACACTATAGCATTACAATGAGTAATGGCATGGCTGTTATCACAGAATGGTTTGGTGTCTGAGGTCTGTTGCCTCTGTCACTCTTGAACTGCAGCATTCCATTCTTTAATGGCTTCCTTAACCTCTGCTATACTCTCAAAGAAAGCTTCCTCGAACTATATCATTTTATTTGTCCATTGAGGGAAATCTCACGCTATGTGTTCATGGAATCCTTGGGTTTCCTATTTAAACTGACTTGAAACAGGCACACCATTAGCGGAAATATTGTCTTTGGCCTAATTAACACTTTTATTGTCACAGGCAATAACTTGCCGCTCTTTATCTGCAACCCACTTATCTATCTCCATAGAAAACAGTTTCTGTTGCTCACAAAACTTTTGCCCTGTGTGGTTATCACACCCAGAAGCTAATTCATTCACTGCCTCAGCCAGCTGGCTTACAGTTATTTCAACTTCGCGATGATTAATTTGTAATTCCTAAACATTTTTGCAACTTTTGCAATTGATGGGGAAATTTCTGTTGGACTTCCTAAGTTGAGCTAATTTTTAGATATGTCAAATTGTTTCATAGCAATAGGATTTACTCCTCCAACACTATCAAAATCCCGTTTGGCTGGAAGATCATTTACTTTTGTAGGCATCTCAGACTGCTGAGTGTCGAGATTTCCACAGCTGCAGATACATTACCAACTGTTGTTGACAACTCAGATTGGTGAGTAGCAACATTATCGACATTTGCAGGTAACGTTTTTGAGCCGTGGGTCGAAACCTTCCGCAAAAGTTTTGGTATTTTTTGACTTTCTGCCTCTCTGCTGGAATCGCTGGTCGTGTAGAATCTCTTTGCGAGAGAGGCTTTTGGTGCGTGTGTGGTCCACGACGGGCAGTGACAGGAGTCTAGAGTTAGCAGCGGCACGAGGGAGGTAGCGTGTGGGGCCCAGTGCTGGAAGTAGCCCGTTATGCGCAGAAAAACGAATGGCCGCACCTGGATGATAGCGCGGCTTAGCTGTAGTTGAGAGCTGTTGTTCGGGAAGCTGTAATTTGGAAAGGAGCTCCCCTTTTGCATGCAAGGTCTCTTTGGTTGCACAATACTGGTACTGCCCGACGGAAATCTGCAGATAAAGCAATGGTTGGAGGACTGTATGGCAGTCACTATATTGTTGCTGTACTCTGGCCTCACTTATGCACGAGTACTGGATAACTCATCGTGATAGTCAGTAACTCGATTAATGAGAATTTGCCCATCTGTATGTTTTAGCGGTTCGTCCTACAAAGTTGTAATTGAGTCTGCCCTTTTGGGGCACCATTAGTTCCACTATTTCGTGACTGGTCATTTGTCTGTTTCAGCTATTAATGTTACAAGTTTGACATTGAGTTTGCCCTAGGGGGAGGGGTGGCGCATTATTTTGTATGCATGTGTCGGACCAATGGTAACTGATTTATGTTTCATGACTTAACATGCCAAATTAATTATGTGTGTAATGTATTGCCAGGAAGTGTGAAATAAAGTAAGATTGCAAGATTACGCCCATGTAAACCTACTGACGTAGCAGCAGTTGGATTCTAATGCTGCAGATTTGTTGTGGGGATAAGCAATTACCTTTTGTAATCGAACAGTTCACGTCTCTTAATTTTAATTCATCCGAAGGAGTTTTGAACCAAAATTTATTTTGAAATTGTTCGGTACTCTTGCACAGTAAATGAGGAAATTTCAAATTGTGGCACAAGAAAAACTGGTGTGTACAAAACTTGTGGTAAGGGGGCCCAGTGTAATTTGTTATTATATATTTCAAGTACCTTTGCTAAATTGGATTTATCTTAATATTGTTTTTAGGATTGAATTGCTGTCAATTTGTTATTATAAATTTGTGTAAATGTTACTACACACATATTTAAGATAGCGTTGGGAATTTGAATGTTCTGTCAGAACTAGTTATCAAGTTTGAACTGAAATTTTAATTTATGTTGTAATTGCTTTGGGCTCAAATTTGAGCTATTGTATCACCCGTATTTTACCGTTTATATTGGATGAGTGTAAATATTATCAGCTAAGAGTGATGGATACGCTTTAAAAGAAAAAAGAGGACAAAAGTGGAAGGAAAATACTTTTTCTAACAACTGTTGAGTGAGAATTGTTTTTTAATGAATTTAGTTTAAAGGATGTCTGAATTAATGTTAGCCTGGCACCTCACCTCTCCTTCATAGCTCCTACCGTATCAGGTTTCTTGGGTTATTGTCAGCAGCAGATAATAGGTTTCAGGAAAGTCATGACACTTGGCTACATTAAAATAATTTATTAATTTGCTACTGCTTTCACTCATTGACCATTATCTGTCACCTGAGTCATTGTGGAAAACATAAACCTCAGTGAACAGATCGTCATAAAGACATGTGAATACAAAATGTAGCATACAAAAAATTGGCTAATGCAAGTCAAATGGCACTGGTTATCTTCTTCGCCCTTCTGTTAAAGCAAAGTGTTCTTAAATCATTATGATAGATCGGTACTTAACAATTGTGAAAGTTTTTATTGAACATCCACTCCATTTGCACTCGTCCCACACCATTTCAGAGCCTCCACCAGCTTGAACAGTGCCCTGTTGATGGAATCATGATGTTGTCTCCATACCCGTACACATCCATCCGCTCGGTACAAATTGAAACCGAGAATAGTCCATCCAGGAGACATGTTTCCTATGATCAACAGTCCAATGTCGTTGTTGACGGGCACAGGAGACGCGTAAAGCTTTTTGTCGTGCAATCGTCAAGGGTACACTGGTAGGCCTTCGGCTCCGAAAGCCCATATCGATGATGTTTTGTCGAATGGTTCGCAGGCTGACACTTGTTGATGGCCCAGCATTGAAATCTGCAACACTCTGGGGAGTGGTTGCACTTCTATAAAGTTGAACGATTCTCCTCAGTCGTCATTTGTCCTGTTCTTTTTCCGGCCGCAGCGATGTCGTAGATTTGATGTTTTACCGGATTCCTTGGTATTCATGGTACACTTGTGAAATGGCCCTACGGGAAAATTCCCACTTTATCGCTACCTCGGAAATGCTGTGTCCCATCCCTCGTGCGCCGACTGTAACACCACATTCAGACTCACTTAAATCTTGATAACCTGCCATTGCGGCAACAGTAACCGATCTATTAGCTGCGCCAGACACTGGTCTTATGTAAGCGTTGCCGACCGCAGCACCGTATTCTGCCTGCTTATATATCTCTGTATTTGAATACTCATACCCCTAATAGTTTCTTTGGCGCTTCAGTGTATATGGTTGGTTCATGTTCGTAAGTTGTCCCCACTGCGAAAATTTGAGATTTTGTATTATGCTACTTAATAAGAACACTTTGCCATTCTTCAGGTTTCTCTGTTATAATGTACGTGTACTACCATTTATATATGTCTGCATAATTTTACTCTTAGATTTTGTTTTGGCAAGTCCATCCTATAAAATGTGATATGTTATATTACTTAACAAGACTGCTTTGTGATGGCTGCTTGGTTATTGAAGTTGAGGTATTTTTGTCTATGCTGTGATGTTGTTTTTTTTCCATCATCATTCAATATCATTACCTATTATTTATTTAAGAGTGTTAATGAGTTGTAATCGTTGAACATAGATTTTACCTTTTTTTAAATTTATAGCGGCTTCCCAAAAAATCCACTACTTAGCATTGGAAGTACCAGACTTTATCATACCCGTAGCAGTTCCATGTGCGTTATTTTTGACCCATAGTAGTAAACCACCGTTTTATTCGTATTTGGGACGTGTTTTGAGTGTTGCCATTTGACAATACGTTCAGGAAGACTCTAAAGTGTGACCAAAGGATAATTTAGTCTCTAAAATGAGTAGCACACAGTCAAATGTAAATTTTCAGATATAAATTATTTTTATTTTAAATTTACGAAAGAAATTTCACAGTCATTCCTCAGTCATCGTTAAAACAAGTAAATAAAACGATGTTACAAGTTTTTCTTTATAAAGAAGATTGAAACAGAGTCATACTGTTTGTGAGAGTACTAACAGTATATTTACTTGTACAGACAAACAGGGCAGAAAAGTATTTGTGAATGATTTTGAAACGCGGTAGGTGACTGAAATGCTGTGCGTTTTTTCTTGCTATTGTAATCAAGGAACTAAAACACAAAAACAAGCAACTTCAGCACATAATTATAAGTGAAATATTTAGGAACAAAGAGTCGACAGAATTGTCTAAGCTGGAATGGGCTCATAGTTCAGACATTCAACAAAAGCTTTTGCTTGGCAGCTTTTGCACACATACATGTTGCATTTGAAGCGTATGTTTCATGATTTGTTCCATTTTGTTGTTTTCAGGAAACCTGAATTTTCAGCGCCTTGTATTTCCATACTGAACAGCGCTGGTTTCGAGCGCCTCTAAGAGGAGACTGGCTCGTTTCTGTAGTTCTTAGGGGGCGCCCAAGCTTTTCCGCTACCCTGGGGGTAAAGTCTTAGAGGATGATGATGATTATTATAATGTTGGGTTTGTGGGGCGCTCAACTGCGCGGTCGTCAGAGCCTGTACAAATTCCCAATTTGTACACATTCCAATATAGTCACTTTCGCTAATGATTATAGAGTGATAAGTACAACTAAAACATCCAGTCCCCGGGCAGAGAAAATCCCGTGCCCGGCAGTGAATCGAACCCGGCACCCCGTGATCCAGAGATAGCAACATTAGCCACTAGCGGCGGACGAATCTTCTTAGAGGTAAGTAACTTAAGAATTATGTGAGCATTGATCATGGCGAAGTCAAGAATATTGTAAGAGACATTCGCAGGCCGTCGGGTGTAGCCATTTGGTCAACTATATCAAGTCCACCCTTAGTGTCATTACAAAACTTCATAATTTCTGGAAGTTTCTTAATATTCCCATTCACTTGATATCCAGCATGCATGTTAGAATAAGGAGTTTTTTTCTTTTTCCTTTGGTATACTGTGAGAAGACTGTTGGCCTGACTTGTACAATTGTGTAGGATACAATGCTTCGTCGCCAGTTTCCACTGTAGGAGGGACCTGTTTGAGCGATCTCCGAAGAGTGCCATATAAACTTGTTCCTTTTTGTTTCAGCTCGTCTGCCAGTTTCACGGAGGAGAAGAGGTTGTCAGTGGTGATGTTACAATCACAGTTGAGGAATGGCAATGCCAGCTTCATAGCGACATCGTGACCAAGACCCTTTCTTGATTAACGAGTTTGGTATTTGCCACGATAAGGGAATCCATTCAGGATGTAGCGCTTGTCAGCATCACACAGTAGCTAGTATTTTATTCCATGCTTATAAGTGTTACTCAGCATGTAGTGTATCAATGGCCACCTGTTGTGATAAGGACTTGAGGTGAGCTAGGAAGCTGATCGTTATTAGCCATCCAAACTTGTAGCGATTCAGGGAATCCGGTATGTTGCGCATCTGCACCGGGTAGCTCAATATGCGACGAACTAGAAACAGCTGTCAACAATAGGGGAATAAGATGTACGAGATTATGGCGGGTTAGCTATTCTTTGAAAAGGAGTTTCGCAACTACTCAGAGAAACTACTCGGTCTGCATCAGTACTGACCAAATCAGGCTAAGCCCAACTGCTGAAACACTGCGGTGTTAGCCTGAAAAACCGGTAACTAGGAAAAGGAAAAATGACCCCGAACACTAATTACAATCTCGAGTGCTAACAGAACGTAATAATCTCTTCCCTCGGAAATATGCAGTATTCGACTAGTAAAATGAAGCTTAACTTGGAAAGTGTTCAGCACGAGGCTCCTGAGAGTGCTGAAGTTATCTGCTGAAGTAGAAGGATGTACTAAAAGGATCGACGGTTATTAAATTTGAACCTTGAGGTGACCATTCTGTAGCTCAGATCAAGTATGTCAAGGATAGAAATGATAAAACGTTCGTACATCAACTTTAACATAGGTAGGTAACTAGCGCCAGAACTCATGGAAAGAACCCGTCTCTACCGCACCCTGGCTGCACGTATCTTAAATGCAGCCTCAGGTCTCAGCTAGTGTGTGAAGTGACGCGTTAGAGCACGCATTTTTCGATACCCCAATTACGGAGAAGTTTAATAAAAGCTATTGTGGTGTGCGTAATGTGCACTTTCATAATGGGCGTAAAATATCAATCGCTAAATAGTCCACAGTGGGAGGAACAGAGTCGTAATTAGGAGGGGTGCAATTTCCTTAAAGTACTTAAATGGTTCAAATGGCTCTGAGCACTATGGGACTTAACTGCTGAGGTCATCAGTCCCTTAGAACTTACAACTACTTAAACCTAACTAACCTAAGTACATCACACACATCCATGCCCGAGGCAGGATTCGAACCTGCGACCGCAGCGGTCGCGCGGTTCCATTAAAGTACTTATTCCCAGTACATAAAATAAGGAATGGTACACTTTAACAAATCCTATTTCACAACTTGCGACAGTCGTTAAGGCAATACGTAGTTGCAAGAAATACTCAGTTCCTTCAAATATATGATAGTTGGTAATTGTGGTGAGGCACAGAGGAGGTGAGGAGGTGAGGAGGATTGTCACTCTTTGTGAGTCAAATTTCATCAAATCCAATACACAGTACACAGAATACAAAATACAAAACAGCAATGTGGAGGTCTGCAACCTTACGCTAGTATAAATGAAATGTACAAGAATGTATTGCCCGTGACCAGTTGTTCAGAACAACTTTAGCTACTTCCTGCGTTTTCTCCTAGAATAAAGGTAATGTGGACGTATGTTCCTTAAGTGTGAGATAAGTGGTGTCTGAATACTGCACGAACTGAGGTACAGTTTGGAGTTCTTTCTTGATGGTTGCTTCTAAGACAATGTCTCCAGCTGACTACCGGGTGATCAAAAAAGTCAGTATAAATTTGAAAACTGAATAAATCACGGAATAATTTAGACAGAAAGGTACAAATTGACACACGTGCTTGGAATGACATGGGGTTTTATTGGAACCAAAGAAAAACAAAGTTCACAAAATGTCCGACAGATGGAAATGCGTGATTCTGGTTTTGTAACTGCTACCGTGAAGGGGGAGAGGTACGCCGATATGTTACAGAATCGCATCCCCAGCCTGGCTGATAAACACCTGCTGGAACGTACGATGTTTATGCAGGATGGCGCTCCACCCCATATTGCTAGACGCGTGAAAGATCTCTTGCGCGCGTCGTTTGGTGATGATCGTGTGCTCAGCCGCCACTTTCGTCATGCTTGGCCCCCCAGGTCCCCAGACCTCAGTCCGTGCGATTATTGGCTTTGTGGTTACCTGAAGTCGCAAGTGTATCGTGATCGACCGACATCTCTAGGAATGCTGAAAGACAACATCCGACGCCAATGCTCACCATAACTCCGGACATGCTTTACAGTGCTGCTCACAACATTATTCCTCGACTACAGCTATTGTTGAGGAATGATAGTGGGAATATTGAGCATTTCCTGTAAAGAACATCATCTTTGCTTTGTCTTACTTTGTTATGCTAATTATTGCTATTCTGATCAGATGAAGCGCCATCTGTCGGACATTTTTTGAACTTTTTATATTTTTTTGGTTCTAATGAAACCCCATGTCATTCCAAGCATGTGTGTCAATTTGTACCTCTCTACCTACATTATTCCGTGATTTATTCAGTTTTCAAATTTATACTGACTTTTTGATCACCCGGTATATCTCTCCAGTGGCGACCTCAAGTGTTTCCTCTTAATAAAGGATGGGGTTATTGATGTAGCTGAATTGGTATCTCCTTTGCAAGTGATTATGTCCTGTGTCTCACTTGTAAATATGTAGTTTTGTACATTTCCTTCAGATATTCTGACATACTTGCCAGGGCCGATTCATTCGTTGTGTTGGATCGGCGATCTCGGTGTAACGGCATCAGCAGCATCTTCGATGTCCGACTTACCTGTGGTGCTCTTACTCCTTTTCACAACGTAGTATTTGGTAATTATGTAGTAGTAACTTTCGAGAAACGGTGTACCTTTCTTAGAAGGATACGTAATAAATCTGGTAATAGCTTGCATTTAGTTCCTGTGTCGGCTTAGTAGTTGGATTGAAATTGTGGTTGTCACGAATATGCGTGGTTGTGTTCGAACAAGTTGTGCTTTATGCTCAAACACAGCGGAGAAATAGCTGAAATTCTTGCTAAGCTTGGCGACTAAAGTCCGTCCTCCAGTACTGTCAAACGCTCGTCACGTCACAGTGCCGTACTCGATGATATACCAGCTTACCGTGCTTGATTACGCTACCCAAGTTCTTAGTATTTTCAGTGGCGCAGTTAGAAACTGATTTGGGGGGTGGGGCAGGGGCACGGGTCCGCCCCCCCCCTCTCACCCCCCCTCCCCCGACTGGGTATCATCGCTTGTATTCATGACCCATTCATTTTGCACGTATGTACTTGTAATTATGGCCGGTAGATGGTTGTAGTTGAGTCTCTGCTACTCCTATAATGTGTAATTTAAACAAGCAAGTTTGTCAGTCTGTTACTTGTGGAATGAACGTGACGAACTTCATCCCTTCATCAACTGATTTTTTGGGGGGGGGGGTCACAGGGGCACGGGTCCGCCCCCCCTCTCACCCCCCCCTCCCGCGACTGGGTTGGTATCATCGCTTATATTCATGACCCATTCATTTTGCACGTATGTACTTGTAATTATGGCCGGTAGATGGTTGTAGTTGAGTCTCTGCTACTCCTATAATGTGTAATTTAAACAAGCAAGTTTGTCAGTCTGTTACTTGTGGAATGAACGTGACGAACTTCATCCCTTCATCAACTGTTTGTAAGCATACGTTATTGTTTAGCTTTTCAAAAATGGTTCAAATGGCTCTGAGCACAATGGGACTTAACTTCTGAGGTCATCAGCCCCTAGAACTTAGAACTACTTAAACCTAACTAACCTAAGGACATGACAAACATCCATGCCCTAGGTAGGATTCGAACCTGCGACTGTAGTGGTCGCGCGGTTCCAAACTGGAGCGCCTAGAAACGCTCGGCCACCCCGGCAGGCCGTTTAGCTTTTCGCTGTGCGTTAAACAGGAGACGACATGACTAGGTCTAAACGACAAAAGACTCTTCACTGGTTTTTTTTTTTCAAAAACTTAAAACATGAGAATGAAATTAACGTTGGAGAAGGGGCACCAATTGTGTTAGTAATTCCCCTGTAAGTAATGTGAGTGGTTTATTTGATGACAAGACTATTGTGGATGAACATGATATCGGGCATATGGTGAAATGAAGTCGACATCTGACAGACGAAGAAATATTATAATGGTTAAAGTGCATTTTTGTACCTCCTACCAAATTTTGTTTTTTCGCAAATTGCAGATGGTAATGAAATGCGGTCGTTCCAGAGAATATGGCTAGCATAAAATGGCTTTCGGGCCTACAGCAACAAATATATGACAGATTTTGTAAAGCTTGCGTTCTCTCTGGTGGTCGGAAGAAGGCAACAGTGATCTAAAATTAGGAAGACTAGTAAGTGAACCAATGAAAAGCATAAAAAAGCAACTGAAATTACACAATGACCAAGAGAATCGGTATCATAAGTGAAATGTGATTGCTTGTCAGAACTTTCTGCATGTGGTTGAAAGGAAGTCAACGGATGTTTTAACAAGAATGGATGTGGTTAGAAAGAGAAGAGTGGAGAAAAAGAGACGAAAAATAACCCCAATTATAAAGACAATAATTTTACACTCCTGGAAATGGAAAAAGGAACACATTGACACCGGTGTGTCAGACCCACCATACTTGCTCCGGACACTGCGAGAGGGCTGTACAAGCAATGATCACACGCACGGCACAGCGGACACACCAGGAACCGCGGTGTTGGCCGTCGAATGGCGTTAGCTGCGCAGCATTTGTGCACCGCCGCCGTCAGTGTCAGCCAGTTTGCCGTGGCATACGGAGCTCCATCGCAGTCTTTAACACTGGTAGCATGCCGCGACAGCGTGGACGTGAACCGTATGTGCAGTTGACGGACTTGGAGCGAGGGCGTATAGTGGGCATGCGGGAGCCCGGGTGGACGTACCGCCGAATTGCTCAACACGTGGGGCGTGAGGTCTCCACAGTACATCGATGTTGTCGCCAGTGGTCGACGGAAGGTGCACGTGCCCGTCGACCTGGGACCGGACCGCAGCGACGCACGGATGCACACCAAGACCGTAGGATACTACGCAGTGCCGTAGGGGACCGCACCGCCACTTCCCAGCAAATTAGGGACACTGTTGCTCCTGGGGTATCGGCGAGGACCATTCGCAACCGTCTCCATGAAGCTGGGCTACGGTCCCGCACACCGTTAGGCCGTCTTCCGCTCACGCCCCGTCGGCAGCTCGTGGTCGTGCGGTAGCGTTCTCGCTTCCCACGCCCGGGTTCCCGGGTTCGATTCCCGGCGGGGTCAGGGATTTTCTCTGCCTCGTGATGACTGGGTGTTGTGTGATGTCCTTAGGTTAGCTAGGTTTAAGTAGTTCTAAGTTCTAGGGGACTGATGACCATAGATGTTAAGTCCCATAGTGCTCAGAGCCATTTGAACCATTTTTTTGAGCTCACGCCCCAACATCGTGCAGCCCGCCTCCAGTGGTGTCGCGACAGGCGTGAATGGAGGGACGAATGGAGACGTGTCGTCTTCAGCGATGAGAGTCGCTTCTGCCTTGGTGCCAATGATGGTCGTATGCGTGTTTGGCGCCGTGCAGGTGAGCGCCACAATCAGGACTGCATACGACCGAGGCACACAGGGCCAACACCCGGCATCATGGTGTGGGGAGCGATCTCCTACACTGGCCGTACACCACTGGTGATCGTCGAGGGGACACTGAATAGTGCACGGTACATCCAAACCGTCATCGAACCCATCGTTCTACCATTCCTAGACCGGCAAGGGAACTTGCTGTTACAACAGGACAATGCACGTCCGCATGTATCCCGTGCCACCCAACGTGCTCTAGAAGGTGTAAGTCAACTACGCTGGCCAGCAAGATCTCCGGATCTGTCCCCCATTGAGCATGTTTGGGACTGGATGAAGCGTCGTCTCACGCGGTCTGCACGTCCAGCACGAACGCTGGTCCAACTGAGGCGCCAGGTGGAAATGGCATGGCAAGCCGTTCCTCAGGACTACATCCAGCATCTCTACGATCGTCTCCATGGGAGAATAGCGGCCTGCATTGCTGCGAAAGGTGGATATACACTGTACTAGTGCCGACATTGTGCATGCTCTGTTGCCTGTGTCTATGTGCCTGTGGTTCTGTCAGTGTGATCATGTGATGTATCTGACCCCAGGAATGTGTCAATAAAGTTTCCCCTTCCTGGGACAATGAATTCACGGTGTTCTTATTTCAATTTCCAGGAGTGTATATGGAGCCCAGAATATCCCATTGTGAGGGCATAAAGACGAGGGATTACTGCATGGTGAATACAGTCAGAGTAGATGGACAGTGAATGATTCGAATTTATTTCAGAATGAAACTTTTGTGCTGTAGTGAAATTTCGAATGGACGCAGGCGATGAAATATTAATACAGTACATGAAGCCCCTCTCAAAAATACCATATGTATCAGTAAGACAACACAAAATGATTTAACAGATTGCAAAGCGGTTGATTTCATAAAGGTAGCCAATTTTTTCAGTAAGACAACACAAAACGATTTAAGAGATTGCAAAGCGGTTGATTTCATAAAGGTAGCCAAATTTTTGCACCATAATATCTAATGAGGCACCTGATATAAGCACCTCTGAAGAATTATCGCTATGGATAGGTTTCTTGATGTTGAGAGTAGTGTTGTAAGAGAATATAAAATTCATTTCTGTTACTGACCTGACAGGTGAAAACGTAGCAGTCACGATCCTGCATGAGATTAAAGCAAATGGCATTGATATAGCTTATTGCCAAGATCAACCCTATGGCGGAGTAGGAAATATCAGTGTCAAACTTAAAGAAATTCAAGCAATCATATAACAGGAACAGCTATTAGTAAGTTACGGTCACTGTGGATTTTTTATGGCTCTATCTTGCAGCAAATAAAGGCTGTTCTTTAAGCAGTATACGAAAAACAGTATGCATAATTGGTTCAGTAGCGTATTTCATAAGGAAATCTGCTCAACGACGACGCTCACTAGAGGAAGGAATACAGTCATCTCTACCACAAGAAATGATTCACACAATAAAGCAGCTGTGTGGGACGCTTTGGGCAGACCGGCATGATGCTATGCTGCATTTTCGAGACATCGTTCCTAGCCTAATTACTGCGTTGCCGAAACTGTGTAACATTCGCAGGGGAGGCAGTACTGCAACGACTGCATTTTCCTTACTCATTGTTGTGTAGTCATCAGAATTTGTTGCAAGTTTACACGTACTTGCCGAAGTTCTTGGGATAACTTTGCCACTTGCTAGACAACTGCAAGATAAGAGAATCGATCTGTTCCAAGCAATGCAATTCGTGGAAGTAGCGTGCGACATCTTCAAAGAACTGCGTCAAGACAGTATTTTACATTCCCATCCTGTCTCTGTGGCAACAGAAGAACTTGCTGAGAAATTTTGCACTGATATAAAGACCCCTATAATAACGCCCTACAGAAGAATCGAAAGAATGCCCAGCTTAGTCACACGACGAAAGCTTTAGAGTGGTAACATGGATTCATCTTCAAGATTTTCTGTGTGACAAACTGTCCTATAGATTCTCCAAAGCTTGGAGCCGCTGATCATTTAAAGCAGCTAGTACCAAAACACATTTCTCATGGGTCCACTGGGAAAGTGTTGAAGAGCTGTGAAGTATACAAAAATGATTTCCCTGCTTCGCATCTTTGGAAGGGGAGCTGATGTTCCCGAATCAGCTGCGGAAAGAACAAGTCCACAAGCCAACCTCTCCAGCAGAATCTCATAAATCTTCAACTTCTTTTCCAAACATCGCAGTCCTCCTTCAGCTCCTATACACGCTGCGCTGCGAAGCATCAAACTCAATCTTCGCAGCACAATAGCAGAAAACCGACTGAATGGCATAGCTTTGATTAACGTCAAACAAGACCATCAAATTTACCAGTAGAAGTAGTGCTAGAAGTCTTCTGCCGAAATGTGAAGAGAAGACTGAATGTGCAGTATTTTTGACAGTGCAGTATTTTTCAATGTGTACCATACGTTATACCTATATAAAAATTTTATTTAGCCGGCTTTGCTGTAACTTCAATAAAACCGTTCAAGTGCTTTAAATTTATTACAAAGTCCTTGTGAAGACCACCTTGACCTTAACATGGAAAGTGTTTCAGAAGTGATGGTCGATGTTGAGGGATACGACACGAATGATTGTTCGAAACAAAAACGCCAAGTAAACATGGGCTCTGAAACGAATATCTTAAGAGCTATGACCAAACAAACCTCTTCTACTGCAAGCCTTTTGCTTTCCACATTTAGGGAATTAGTAGTATGGACCAAAATCAGAAAAAAATGTACAGTAGACATGGGCCCTAAAATGCATGCCTTAACAGCTATGAGCAGCTGTTCATCTTCGCTACTACGGAACACAACTCTTCTAATGAACAAGTGCTCATAATTTTTCCGTATACATTTCAGAGCACATATTTACTCGACATTTTTTCCTTGTTTTGGTCCATGAAAAGCAAAGATCTTGCATTAGAAGAGATTTGTTTCGCAGTATCGAAGATCAAGAATTACTCATAGCTCTTACGGTAAGCGTTTTAAACCCATGTTTACTTGACTCTTTTCTTTCGAAGAGTCATTCCTGTCATATCCTTGAATATTGGCCATCACTTCTGGAAGCACGTGTTTAAGTATATACTGAAGAGTCAAAGAAACTGGTACACCCGCCTAATATCGTGTAGGACATCCGCGACACACAGAAGTGCCGCAACACGACGTGGCATTGACTCGAATTATGTCTGAAGTAGTGCTGGAGGGCATTGACACAGTAAATCCTGCAGGGCTGTCTATATATCAGTAAGAGTACGACGGGGTGGAGATTTCTTGTGAACAACACGTCGAAATTCATCCCAGATATGCTCAATAATGTTCTCGTCTGGGGAGTTTGGCAGCCAACGGAAATATTTAAACTCATAAGAGTGTTCCTGGACCCACTCTGTAACAATTCTGGACGTGTGGGGTGTCGCATTGTCCTGCGGGAAATGCCCAAGTCCGTCGGAATGCACAATGGACATGAACGGATGCAAGGGATCAGACAGGATGCCGTCACCTGTCAGAGTCTTATCCAGACGTTTTAGGGGTCCCATATCATTCGAACTGCACACGCCCCACACCATTAGGGGCCTCCACTAGTTTGAACAGTTCCCTGCTGATATGCATTCATGATGTACCCATACCCGTACACGTAAATCCACTCGATACAATCTGAAACGAGACTTGTCCGATCAGGTAACATGTTTCCACTCATCAACAGTCCGATGTTGGTGTTGACAGGCCCAGGCGTGGAGTAAAGCTTTGTAACCTGCGATCATCAAGGTTACACGAGAGAGCCTTCGGCTCTGAAAGCTCATATCGATGATGACTCGTTGAATGGTTCGCACGCTGGCACTGGTTGATGGCCCAGCATTGAAATCTGCTGCTATTTGCGGAGAGTTGTACTTCTTTCAAGTTGAACGATTATATTCAGTCGTCGTTGATCCTGTTCTTGCTGGATCTTTTTCCGGCTGCAGTGATGTCGGAGATTTGATGTTTCACTGGATTCCTATTATTCATTGTACACTCGTGAAATGGTCGTACGGGAAAATCCCCACTTCATCGCTACCTCGGACATGCTGTGTCCCATCGCTCGTTGAAACTCACTTCAATCTTGATAACCTTTCATTGTAGCAGCAGTAACCAATGTAACAACCGCTCGACACTTGTTGTCTTACATAGGCGTTGCCGACAGCCTGTTAATTATCCCTGCATTTGAATAAGCATACCTGTTCCAATTTCTTTGGCGCTTCAGTGTATAAGTAGCCTACCATAGACGGATACATTGTGCTATGTTGTGACATGGATAACTATTGAATGTGAAATCTTAAGTCTCTTCCCCGCCAAAAAAATATTCACAATCTGCCCCTGGGTATTTCCTGTGCTGTGCTGAGAATATTCCGGGTCTAATGTACAGCAGATATCACTGCATCTTGAGTTTGCTGGTAAGGTGTTTTTGGTAGGAACGGAAGTCTCCCCAGCACTGCGCTGTTCCTCTAGTAGCCATATGCAACGTGTTGTCTCACGACTCTGGTAAGGTCTGCTTGGGATAATCTAGAGCAGGCTGTTCCATCCGAGCCCCAGGGAGCCGGATCACTCCGGAGCGCTTACTGCGGCAGCTCGGAGCCCACGTGGAGGGGGAAAGCGAACTCACGGCCCCCTGGCCGCATGCAGCCGCAAAAGACGCAATAATCGGTGTTCAGTGACAGCTTTGACTAGCCGCGGGAGCCCTGTACCTCTATTGGAGGATACCTTTCTATTCATTGAGAGGGATGGTTGTCCCCAGTGTCTTGTATGTCATAAAGTATTTAACTCTGCGAAGAGGTACAACATACAACGACAGTATACACGTTTTCAAGCAGCGCACTACGATCAGGTAGAAGGTGTTGCACTCAGAGAACTGGTAGCCAGGCTTAAGAACGACATACCAGGCGACGTAAGTTTAAAAACGGTTACGTAATGTGGAGGGTATCAAAACATGCAACATAGTTCTTGTTCTGTAATGCGTTTATAATTTTGAGGTGAATGAGAGCGGAGAAAACACTACTGAATCTGCAATTCGAGCAAGCTACAGGGTCGCTCACACCATTGCGACGAGTGACAAGCCGTTTTCGGTGGGACCACTCGTAAAATCGTGCATGGTAGCAGTTGCAGAATGTTTGTTTCCAAGGGAGGTGCAGGCAATTGAAGGGGTTTGCCTGTCGAAGCAAACAATGTCTCGTCGAATCCTGGACTTCGCAGCGGATTTAGACACACAGCTCAGGAAAAAGGCGGAGAGCTTTGTTGCATTTTCGCTAGCGCTTGACGAAAGCACCGACATATCGGACTGTGCTCAGCTTGCAGTCTTTATGCGTGGTGTCGACATGGAGCTGCAGGTAACTGAAGAACTCTTTGATACGGTACCACTCGATTACACCGCAACAGTACGTGACATTTTTGAATCTGTTTGTGAATCAGTGAACAATATGAATTTGCCGTGGGATAAGCTCCATTCTGTAGCGACAGACGGTGCACCAAAAATGATCGGGTATCGCCAAGGTTTTGCTTCTCGTTTGAAAAATAAACTCAGGGACGAATTCGGGAAAGACATTTTCTTCTCTTCAATGTTTTATTCACCAAGAGGCACTGTGTGGTGAAACAGTAGAGCTAGGTGAGGTAATGAAAGATGTCGTGAAGTGTGTGAATTTTGTGCGGCGTCACGGTATGAATCATCGCCAACTCAAAGGATTCCTGAAAGATATGGAAGCGGAGTATGGGTATATACCTTACCACAGTACAGTTCGTTGGCTGAGTGGAGGAATACTTGATGTTATCTTTGCCATTCGTGAGCAAATATCCATTTTTCTCGAAATGAAAGGGGAAGAAATGCGTTGTCTGATATAAAATGCATATCAGACCTGGCGTTCCTAGCTAACATAATTATGGATCTGAATAATTTAAATCTGTCATTGCAGGGCAAAGGGCAGCTAATCGTTGACATGCACGACCAGATCAAAGCGTTCATGGAAAAGTTACGTTCATTTGAGAGGCAGATGAGTAACGGACATTTTTCTTCAATCGTCTTGCTTCTTTAAAACTACCTGAAGGTACTACTTTCGGCGATTACCAAGCAAAGTTAAAGCAGCTCATCACGTCGTTTGAAGCACGATTCCGAGGTCTTACTAGTTTGGAAATGGAACTTAAGGTGTTCAACACTCCTGTTTCAGTTTCCCCTGATGACCTGTCATCGCCACTTCAATTGGAAATTATTGATTTGCAAAATTCAATTTTGTTGAAAGAGAGGTACTACAACACGTTGGATTTGTCACGATGGTATCGTTCATTACAGCAAAAAACATTTCCCAAGCTTCACAACAATGCCGCTCAGATCATATGCATGTTTGGATCTACGTATTGTTGTGAGTAGCTTTTCTCAGCAATGAAGAGAGTAAAAAGTAAGGAACGATCGTTTCTTCAGGATGCAACAATGAAGGCCATCCTCCGCATTAATGCTGCGAACACTTTGACGCCTGATATTTCCGATCTTGTAATGAAAAGAAAATGTCAAGCTACACAGGAACAATAAATTTAGTATGCAATTTCTCGTAAAACAGTTGTTTCTTATTTATTTTCTGAACATCATATTTCCTGGTGTAGCATGTCACCACGTCTTAGCAGCTAAGAGCATGAGGTCGTCGATCTTGTAAGACGCTGCTGGCACGTCAAAACGCTTGCCTTGACGCCTGCCTCAGCCAGCTGTGCGACTTTCCGGCCCACTGGAATGGTCACAGCGAGCGACGCGGCTCCCTGGAGCAGGGAGCGCTCCACGGCTCACAACGGAGCCGACGAGCTGGAACAGCCTGCTCTAGAGGGTGTAGAACAGAAAGACGCAATAGGCGTCTCTGCCACAGAGGGAGGCATCTGTCTCACCCCCCCGCAGCTGCGCGGTCCACAACGTTGTCTGAACAAAGAGCAAATAGCTCGCCAGGAGGACGGGGCGACACCGAGCACAGTTGTGGCATCCAAGCATGGTGGAAATCATCTGAGATGTAGATTTTGTTGCAAACATTCTTGTCATCAATTAGGCAAGAGACTGTGGAGGCTACTTGAGGAAAGGGTTTGCTAGCAAAGAAGGTTACAACGGTTCTTCACCGAGTCCCTCGCACAGGTTTAGTAGGGAGAGCTTTTAGACGAAGTGTACGTTGTTGCTCACCAATGGATCTGTAGCTACAGATTGGAAAATTGCGCAGGTCGCACCAGTGTTTAAGAAGGGTAGTAGGAGTAATCCATCGAACTACAGACCTATATCATTGACGTCGGTTTGCAGTAGGGTTTTGCAGCATATACTGCATTCAAACATAATGAATAACCTCAAGGGGAACGATCTATTGATACGTAATCAGCATGGTTTCAGGAAACATCGTTCTTGTGCCACGCAGCTAGCTCTTTATTCGCACGAAGTAATGGCCGCTATCGACAGGGGATCTCAAGTTGATTCCGTATTTCTAGATTTCCGGAAAGATTTTGACACCGTTCCTCACAAGCGACTGCTAATCAAGCTGTGGGCCTATGGGGTATCGTCTCAGTTGTGCGACTGGATTCGTGATTTCCTGCCAGGAAGGTCGCAGTTCGTAGTAATAGACGGCAAATCATCGAGTAAAACTGAAGTGATATCAGGTGTTCCCCAGGGAAGCGTCCTGGGACCTCTGCTGTTCCTGATCTATGTAAATGACCTGGGTCACAATCTGAGTAGTTCCTCTAGGTTGTTCGCAGATGATGCTGTAATTTACCGTCTAGTAAGGTCATCCGAAGACCAGTATCAGTTGCAAAGCGATTTAGAAAAGATTGCTGTATGGTGTGGCAGGTGGCAGTTGACGCTAAATAATGAAAAGTGTGAGATGATCCACGTGACTTGCTATAGAAATCCGTTGGAATTCGATTACTCGATAAATAGTACAATTCTCAAGGCTGTAAATTCAACTAAGTACCTGGGCGTTAAAATTACGAACAACTTCAGTTGGAAAGACCACGTAGATAATATTGTGGGGAAGGCGAGCCAAAGGTTGCGTTTCATTGGCAGGACACTTAGAAGATGCAACAAGTCCACTAAAGAGACAGCTTACACTACACTCGTTCGTCCTCTGTTAGAATATTGCTGCGCGGTGTGGGATCCTTACCAGGTGGCATTGACGGAGGACATCGAAAGGGTGCAAAAAAGGGCAGCTCGTTTTGTATTATCAAGTAATAGGGGAGAGAGTGTGGCAGATACGATACGCGATTTGGGATGGAAGTCATTAAAGCAAGGACGTTTTTCGTCGCGGCGAGATCTATTTACGAAATTTCAGTCACCAACTTTCTCTTCCAAATGCGAAAATATTTTGTTGAGCCCAACCTACATAGGTAGGAATGATCATCAAAATAAAATAAGAGAAATCAGAGCTCGAACAGAAAGGTTTAGGTGTTCGTTTTTCCCACGCGCTGTTCGGGAGTGGTATGGTAGGCAGATGGTATGATTGTGGTTCGATGAACCCTCTGCCAAGCACTTAAATGTGAATTGTAGAGTAATCATGTAGATGTAGATGTAGAAAGTCGGTGAGCAGTGGCTGCGCGGTAGGCGTCCTTCCTTAAGTCGGTGTTAGACTATCCTGATCGGAGATGCAAGTGAGCGCCGGTTCACCTCAGGACCGAGGTCACACCAGACAGCGCGGCGCGCGGCCGGCAGCTTCTCAGCTACGTGAAGGCCCTCAACAGCTGTGGCCAACTCTTGTACCCCCATGACTGAGTGTACCATTTCCGATGATAAGCAGTCATGAATATTTTTATTCATGACTGCTTAACATCGGAAATGGCACACTCAGTCATGGGGGTATAAGAGAGGCCCACAGTCGGTTATCGAATACACTAGCACGGTTGTGCATACGGACACGGTATCGATATTCAGTAATTCACAAAAATAGTCATTAATGGTAACTGTGGCAACAGTAAACTTACAGAGTCTCTTCCTGGGTACTCAGTGTGTTATAAATTGATATCCGAAGTTTGAACTGGCTTGTTTCGTTGATTGTACCTTTGCTGTTGTTTAGCTCTGGGTGAGTTTCTGCATTTCCAGGCTGCGAGAGAAACCAAATACATCTGCCTGTGAGAATATAACACGAATTTTCCCTGTTTTAAATATTTCTAAAGAAATGAGCCAACTCATTATATCCTGAACTTTGCTATTAATCTCCAATCAAACAAAGTGGGCCCTGTGCGTTAATGATGCTGTTCATGAAATGGTCCCTGTGCGCCGATACTTTTCGTAGTAAACTGATCCTGAAATGAAAATATCTTGTCTCGTAATGTAATTGCTTGGAAATGTGGTGCTTGCTGCTCTCTGTGCGCTAGATGCAAATTTATGGCTACAGTTGCTGATCGCTTAGTGCAGTGCCCAGACAACAAGTAAACTATTTTTTACACAATGGTGAGTGAGAAACTACTTTAAATAAAAACGGAGACACTGCTCTTAGGTGAAATATTTACTTACAGAATTGTTTTCAAATGACCTGATACACTGTTATTTCTCTACAATTCAATTATTTTTATACTTCTAAGTGACTTTTGTGTTTTTTAGTGTTGCCAATATAACATTGACTTTAGTTTGCCTTTATATTTTTAGTTAATTATTTCTGTGTTTTTCTACTTAATTATGTTGCTGTGTATTTATGTACTGTGTAAGAGTTGTAAAGGAATATTGATGGAGCATTTTTTTATGAGAGGACAAGAGTAGTGTAATGGAGATTGAGTTGGAGGAAAAGGTAAGGAGCAAGAAGTGAAATTGAAATGAAACATATTTTTTTAAATTATTTTATATAGTGTCTGGTTTCCAGACCCGATAGGGTAACCAAGTGCACTAACGCGCGCTTGCCCCGAATGGAATCCGCTGGGCGGATTAATGACGAGGGCCAGTATGCAGGCCAGCATGGATGTGGTTTTCAGGCGGTTTTCCACATCCTGCTTGGTAAATACCGGGATGATACCGACGTTCCACCTCATGACTCGCTGATATTTGAAAACGATCGCGCTGTTTCATGGCTTACAATAGACGCAGACAGTTGGAGTCTACTAATTCCGTCCTGGGGGATTCGGGGTGGCGACAGGAAGGACAGCTGGTCACCCTCTGACACTAACATCGCCAAATCCATAGTAACAAGGAAGATATCGCGTTGAAGGGGGGGGGGGGCAAAGGGCCAAAGAAAATGATGATGAGTGTCTGGTTTCCAAGATTTATTTGGCCACTGAGCAATTGTTTATTTTGTGTTAATGATTTGTGTATGTGGAAATTTTCGTAGAAAGGAAGGAGGTGCCTGTCTTAACTGATTCTTATGATGTTCCTATCTCTTTCAGTATTACCTACTCTGTGGTATTTCTGTTTAGATGATCTGAAAATGATGAATGGTTTGTACCAACCTTCAATGCTCTGATGTGCTCTTTGTTTCTTGTGTTGAATGTTCTGTCGGTCATTGCAAAGGATATTTTTCCACAATCTCTACAACTAAGCTGTAAGATACTATATTGTTGGTATCCGGGTGGTTTTTATTTCAGTTTTGGGATGCGCTTTTGAATTGAGTTATTTGTTTTGTAAGTAATGGTTATGGCTAGTTTGTTGAACATCTTACCTATTTTGTGGGTGGATTTGTTACGGTAGATCATTGTATGCCGTTTTTAATAGTAGTGCAGGCTGTATGTGTCGAGTGGTTTGATTAGTTTTTCTCATTATTTGTGGTTTGGTTAGTTTTTTTTCATTATTCATTTTTAATGCCTTTTGTTTTACAATTGCCAGCTCTTTTGGTAATCGGAAGTGTTTAGGGGGATTCAGTTCAGTTTAACATGTGTTTCTGATTCTGCAGGTGGTTTGAGTTTGCATTTAAGATGGTGTCACTTGTGGGTTTTCTGTATACATCAAATGTGTGTTTGTCATTGTCTTTTCTTATGGTTATGTCTAGAAAGCGGAGTGTGTTTTCTTGTTTTTCTTGTATTGTGAACTTCATGTTGTTGTGTAAATTGTTTATGTCTGTTTTAGGTTCATCTACCAAGCATATTATATCATCCTTTTTCCATATTTTCTACTTTCCCCATAGTCCATATGCAAATGTATAAGTACCTAACTACACTCTTATTGCACAACCTGAAAATTCCCTTTAGCATCCAACTGTGACACAGAGGCCCCGCTGTACTTCTCTCAAAGGGTTACTATTACTGGTGTCATTAAATAATGCATTTATTAAACATGGAAGTGTCCTGTACATGTTTTGGAATGTTGGTTGCGGTCATACTTGTGGTAGGTACAGGAAAGGTCGTGATATCATTGTTTTTGTTATGAACTTTAGTCCAGAGACTGGTTTGATGCAGCTCTCCATGCTGCTCTATCTTGTGCAAGCCTCTTCGTATCCGAGTAACAACTGCAACCTACATCCCTCTCAATCTGCTTACTGTATTCATCTCTTGGTCTCCCTCTACGATTTTTACTCCTCATGCTTCCCACCAATACCAAATTGGTGATTCCTTGATGTCTGAGAATGTGTCCATCAACCGATCCCTTCTTTAATTTAGGTCGTACCACAGATTTCTATTCTGCCTATTCTTTTCAGTACCTCCTCATTAGTTATGTGATCTACCCATCTCATCTTCAGCACTTTTCTGTAGCACCACATTTCAAAAGCTTCTGTTCTCTTCTTGTCTAAACTGTTTATCGTCTATGTTTCATGTTTTCATGTTCCGGCGTGATGATAAGCGCTGGCATCAAGATGAAGGACGCAAGAGCAGAGAAGGTTGTGAGACGACGTCAGCCAATAGTTCGTTGACAAGGACCGCACAACGAAAGGAACGCCCTCTAGCTGAAGAGAACGTAAACGCCGCTCCTCCCAGCCACGACCAGATACTAAAAGACGGACACTAGTGGAGGTGTTACTTGTGATCCGTATTCATTGCTTGCATGGACATTCTATATAGCGAAAGACATTGATTATTTGCATGTCGCCAATAGGCTGCGACACGAAATAGTAAACCAAAGTTAATTATTGTCAGTCTACTTTATTGCAATAAAACCATTAATGTGATTTGCTTGAATTGTTGTGTAGATATCCGAGAAAGCAGCATCTTTTAGGCACCCTATAAGAGACGAGTTGGGCAGGACCCCACATTTCACTTCCATAAATATCAACAATCCATACAAATACATTCAGGACGGACTTCCAGACACTTAAATCTACACTCGTTGTTAACAAATATCTCTTCTTCAGAAAAGCTTTTCTTGCCATTGCCAGTCTACGTTTTATATCCTTCCTACGTCGACCATCGTCATTTTTTTTGGTGCTCAAATAGCAAAACTCATTTACTTCTTTAAGTTCTCATTTACTAATCTAATCCCCTCAGGATCACCTGATAATTCGACTATATCCCATTACCCTCGACTAGCTTTTGTTGATGTCCGTCTTATACGCTCCTTTCAAGATAGTGTCCATTCCATTCTACTGCTCTTCCAAGTCCTTTGCAATCTCTGACACCAATTACAATGTCATCGGCAAAGCTCATAATTTTTATTTCTTCCCCCTGAACTCTAATTCCTACCCCAAACTTTTCTTTTGTTTTGTTTACTGCTTGCTCAATATACAGATTTAATAACATTGAGAATAGGCTACAACGCTGTCTCACTCCCCTCTCAACCACTGCTTCCCATTCGTGCCCTTCGACTCTAATAACTGGCATCTAGTTTCTGTACAAATTGTAAATAGTTTTTCGCTCCCTGTGACATTAGTATATTGCTATATTTCTGCCTATAGGACAATGCGTCAATTTTTATACACACTACCACGTCACAAACACATTAATAATGTACATTAGATACATATTTGGCATGTAGCAAGAGTGTATTTGCTTAAATATTGTATTGTGGCAAGTTATACCAGGAAACTGGTCTTAGAATATTGTCCAAAAGTCTGGGACCCGCACCAAATAGGACTAATAAGGGATAGAGAACGTATACTAAGGAGAGCAGCACGTAGGGCCCCAGGTTTCTTCGACACGCGGGAGAGGATAGTTGAGATGATGAAGAAACTGAACTGCTAGCCGTTTGAAAATACACTCCTGGAAATGGAAAAAAGAACACATTGACACCGGTGTGTCAGACCACTACCACCTAGAGACAAGGCCGCGGCGCGAAATTCATAGCAGGTCGTGACGTCACTCCAAGCGGGCCACCATGTTGTGTTTCGAAGCATTTGTTTATCTACATGTTTGTTGGATCGAGTGCTATATTTGTGCTTAAAACTAGCGATTACAGTGTTTACGTGTAGTGAAGCTACTGTGAACATGGTTTAAAAGTGTTGTGTGCCAAGGTGTTGTGGGAATTACGGAACTCGACCGAAAGTAATGTTGTTTTCCTTTCCGAAAGATGCGAATCTGCGTTGGAAATGTCTTTCAGCGATTCATCGGGACAATTTCCAACCCACTGAGCACACGAAGGTACGTAAAAACCATATACCTAGTACAATTATTATTTTTTTCTGGTGGAATATCTTGCATTTTGGATACATTTGACTAAAATTGTGAGCAAAAGTTCGCAGTAAATAGGCCTGGTATTCGTTATCAAGTGGCTTTATTTTGATTTTGAAAACGAAATATAAATTTGTGGCTCGAGGTATTTTTTATTCGTGTTTAAATTTCTCTGCAGTTCATATTTTGTTACGCATTACCGTTACGTTTTATTCTCTACTTGTGAGTGGGTGTTGTTTTTCACTCTCGCATTAGTTAGCATGAGTGCTAACGAATGTTGAAACTGCTGTTTTCATGTTTAAAAAGCGATCTCTCTGTATGAAGCATATCTGTTTTATTTTTCGATGTGTCAAACAATGGAACAAATTAATCTAGAAACAGGTTAAATTTATTATTGACGTTTTTAGCTTGACACATTGTCTCATTACAACTGCTGCAAATGTCTGCTGAAGGTTTGTAGATTTTCACTGTTGACTTATGCTCAAAATCTGCCATATTTTTACAGGAAAGAAAATTTACATTACAATAACAACGCATAATTGTTTATGTGAGGTGAGTTAAAAGTGATTGTTTGCTTGGGGAATGTACTCAGCTTTCCTGAGGGAGCTCTATAAACAGCTACACAATATTTATTTAGGATACTAAAGGCAGAGGAATTTAATATTATACACTGTATTAGTGCAGAATTTTTCAAGTGAGTGTAAATAATAGTTGTCTGGTCCAGAAAGAATGTACTTTATCACAGTGCATTTTTCACAAATGTACCTTGTTTTACCATGTATATCGCAATATTATTTACATCCCGCACTCGTACGTTTTCACTGGCTATTGATAAGTCTTATGCAATTACATTACCGGTAAAAAAGAATTATAAACTATAGTTTCTGCTATATCGCGATTGATAAAGTTGCTTATTTTAACCATTCGGCAAAGTACTCTCCTCTTTGCGTGGTATCATTTGCCAAGATCTCGTTTCGTTATCTCCAGCGGTTTACGAGATATGACAGGCGTTATGAATATTTCATTCCCGCGCGTTGCGATCGGAAGTGAAGTTGCTGCAGATGCTCAATTTTTTCGAGATTGGAAGCAGATATTGATCCAAAGTTTTACGAAAATTTCAAAACCTCATCTGTATTTCATACTCAGCAATAGAATGTGTAATATGCATCAAACACAAATTCATAGCGACCCCTATTTTTGATGGCAACGTTCTCAAATTTGATACTCATCAGTGAAATACCACAATAGTTATGACCATTATCGAAATGATTGGCACTTCATCATGAAGCTGCCATATAAAGCTAAAAGTATTTCAGAAATTAATTATTTTTTACGGAATAGGTTCTGTAAAACCGTTTGACAAAGATTTGCAGGCCGTGCGCCTCGATTCTGTCAGCGCAGCGCCAAGCCAACCCTGGCCCGCTTTGCGTGACGTCACAAGAGCGCGCCGCGGCCTTCTCTTTAGGTGGTGGTGGTCAGACCCACCATACTTGCTCCGGACACTGCGAGAGGGCTGTACAAGCAATGATCACACGCACGGCACAGCGGACACACCAGGAACCGCGGTGTTGGCCGTCGAATGGCGCTAGCTGCGCAGCATTTGTGCACCGCCGCCGTCAGTGTCAGCCAGTTTGCCGTGGCATACGGAGCTCCATCGCAGTCTTTAACACTGGTAGCATATCGCGACAGCGTGGACGTGAACCGTATGTGCAGTTAACGGACTTTGAGCGAGGGCGTATAGTGGGCATGCGGGAGGCCGGGTGGACGTACCGCCGAATTGCTCAACACGTGGGGCGTGAGGTCTCCACAGTGCATCGATGTTGTCGCCAGTGGTCGGCGGAAGGTGCACGTGCCCGTAGACCTGGGACCGAACCGCACCGACGCACGGATGCACGCCAAGACCGTAGGATCCTACGCAGTGCCGTAGGGGACCGCACCGCCACTTCCCAGCAAATTAGGGACACTGTTGCTCCTGGGGTATCGGCGAGGACCATTCGCAACCGTCTCCATGAAGCTGGGCTACGGTCCCGCACACCGTTAGGCCGTCTTCCGCTCACGCCCCAACATCGTGCAGCCCGCCTCCAGTGGTGTCGCGACAGGCGTGAATGGAGGGACGAATGGAGACGTGTCGTCTTCAACGATGAGAGTCGCTTCTGCCTTGGTGCCAATGATGGTCGTATGCGTGTTTGGCGCCGTGCAGGTGAGGGCCACAATCAGGACTGCATACGACCGAGGCACACAGGGCCAACACCCGGCATCATGGTGTGGGGAGCGATCTCCTACACTGGCCGTACACCACAGGTGATCGTCGAGGGGACACTGAATAGTGCACGGTACATCCAAACCGTCATCGAACCCATCGTTCTACCATTCCTAGACCGGCAAGGGAACTTGCTGTTCCAGCAGGACAATGCACGTCCGCATGTATCCCGTGCCACCCAACGTACTCTAGAAGGTGTAAGTCAACTACCCTGGCCGGCAAGATCTCCGGATCTGTCCCCCATTGAGCATGTTTGGGACTGGATGAAGCGTCGTCTCACGCGGTCTGCACGTCCAGCACGAACGCTGGTCCAACTGAGGCGCCAGGTGGAAATGGCATGGCAAGCCGTTCCACAGGACTACATCCAGCATCTCTACGATCGTCTCCATGGGAGAATAGCAGCCTGCATTGCTGCGAAAGGTGGATATACACTGTACTAGTGCCGACATTGTGCATGCTCTGTTGCCTGTGTCTATGTGCCTGTGGTTCTGTCAGTGTGATCATGTGATGTATCTGACCCCAGGAATGTGTCAATAAAGTTTCCCCTTCCTGGGACAATGAATTCACGGTGTTCTTATTTCAATTTCCAGGAGTGTATTTCGAGAGTGGGAGTCTGTACCAGATTGTGAACATCTTGTTTAAGCTTGAAAAATTGAGAAACTGGCTAGCGGACAAATAAACGTTTTCGGAAGAGCGAGGGCAGGGTTGATTACACAGCATGCCACTGGAGTTCGTGTAACAACCTTTGCGACTGACAAATAGTTCGTGGCAGCATCTCCCTGCAGAGGTCTGACGAATGTCTTTCTTCACATTTTCGTCCTGGTCGCTCTTCTGAGGACTGACTGCAGATCGATCCTACTGCCGCCAACATAAATTTCACGTAACGCTTATCAAGATACGACAAATTCGGGCTCACACGCAGGCACATAGTCGCTTTTCCCTCGCTCCATCTGCGGGCGGACCAGGAAAGGATACGACAGGGTACCCTCCACCACGGACCGTATGGTAACTTTCTGAGTATGTAGACACTTGCTCGAGGCCTCTGATGGCATTTCCTCACAGAAACTTCGACTGCAGCTGTGTCTTCAATTTCAGCCAGTGCAACTACTTAGGTTGCAGTCTAGCCTCTTGAACCACAGCATCATTTTATGTTCACACCGTCAGCGTGACTGCGGATTGATATCGCCGAGTCAGTGTTAGGCGCGTGGTTCTAAAGTTGTGGAGATCATGCTTGAAATTACGTTGAACGCGATGGCTCACTCATGAGTTAAGTAGCTACGTTCCTGCACGTGTTTCCCTTTATCCCACAATGACCGATGCAGTCACCCTGTCCGACTCCCAGACGTGTATTTAATTGTTTCAAATATAATGCGGGTTTAGTGCAAGATGCTTTCCTTCTCCCACGGACTTTGCCCCTCACTGTTGTCTTACGTTAACTGAATGTATGGTACGAGCTCTGTGGTCCAAATTTCTCTTATCTTTTGGTTTGGAGAATTTATCATTTCATTCGCGAGTAATGTCTTTTGGTTCTCCTCTTCCATTTTATAGTAATAAATTTGATTTCAGTAATTAGATGAACACTTTAATTATTATTAATTTCTGGCAACAACCACGCCCACGACTCGTTTGTTAAGACCATTAATTTCCCAATCGTTTCCGTAGGACACAGGTGGCCACGTCACATCTGAGTCGGTGGAGAGCGATCTTCGTATCGAGAGGGTTCACTCGATTCAGATAACAGGCACGGCTTCCTTTAGCTATAGCCCTGTGGCGCCTTGAATTCCCACTCTCAACGTCGGTGTTTCGCAAAGGTAGTTACACGGCGTTTAATTATTGACTTTACAGTTGCGAGAATCTTATAGTGGTCTCGAGGACTAAGCTGGTTTTTAGATGATTAGCACAGCATAGAATAGTTCAAGGTCCGTCCATAAACGTTTCCGACTATATCGTCGGTGCAGTGCGTCGCGTAGTTCATCACACGGGCCACGCAAATTGATTCCGGCCGCTGCCGTGAATGTGATTTCGTCCGATGCCACTGAAGCGTCTACGATTTATTCAGTCAGTGTGTAAGGATATGTGTAAACCGATTTAAAACGAAAATCGTGAACCGAATTAGTACTGAACGTATTTCAAAAATAATAATAATTCGAAACGAAATATGAAACATCCTGTCAGATTAAAACTGTGTGCCGGACCGAGACTCGAACTCCCAGAAGTGCTACGTCTGGAGGAGAGCTTCTGCGAAGTTTGGAAGGTAGGAGACGAGGTATAGGCGGAACTGAAGCTGTGAGAACAAGTCGTGTGTGGTGCTATGGTAGTTCAAATTGTGGAGCACTTGCCTGTGAAAGGCAAAGATCCCGAGTTCGAGTCTCGGTCGGACACACTGTTTTAATCTGTCAGGAAGTTTCATATCAGTGCACACTGCGCGTCAGAGTGAAAATTTCATTCTCGAAACGAAATATGTTTTTCCCGTGCTCCACACCAGATCGTGGATGCAGAATGCTAATCAAAGTCTAAGACGCTAAATGCTTTGTGCTGTAGGAAGGTCAACAAAAGCGTTCAGCAAGCAACGGTGACTCAGCAACCGAGTCAAGATAAAGTAGCAACTGAAGAGTCAGCTGGTTTACTTCAGCTTGTCACTCTGAGCCTCGTGACTGATATGGCGTTCTTGTGCTCAGCGTGAACACGCATTCCTCTGTCAAGGCACGTTACAGGAAACGGGGAACGGGGATGGGGAAGGGGAAGGGGGAGAAGGGAGGGCCTCTTTTATATAACACCATTCAACGCTTATGTGTCCGCCCCCGAGTGGTCAGCGCGGCGGAATCCCCCGCAACGGGCCCGGGTTCGATTCCCGGCTGGGGCAGGAGATTTTCTCCGCTCAGGGAGTGAGTGTTGTGTTGTCCTCATCATTACATACCCATCTCCTACGCGCAAGTCGCCCAATGTGGCGTAGAATGGAATAAGTACTTGCCCTTGGTGGCAAGGTATTCTGTAACTAATGATTTCTTGCACTGTGCTGTCTTTTGTTAACTAATATGTGGATGGGGTAGTAAAAACCAGTTAGCAGTGACCTGAACGTAAATACGGAGTTAGTTACTTGACAGTCCGAGTGGGCCTTGTTGAGTACAACTACTCGCCCTTCGCTGGCGAGTCTCCGAGTCCAGCTGACAGCAAAACTGAGCGGCACTGCTACACAATATGTGTGAAATTGTCGGCAGCCTACATAATTAACTAACAAATTTCAGATGCGCTTTACTCGTGTATTATTTACCGCTTATTTCACATTTGGGTGACTTTTCTTTTCAAGAACATAAATCATATATCTGATAAATTGATGTTTACTAAAAAGAAATCTGCCTCGACGTCCATCCTAAGAGTCGTCGCATGCTTTGTCTCTTGTACCCACCTCAGAAACCGAAGTCACTAAGGCAAAGTTATGCGGTGGCGTTCGACTCGGAGGTGAGCCTGTTCGAATCCTGAGTGTGCAGAAAATTTTCATCACCAGTATGTACAGTGTGTGCAGACCACTGTGAAGCGCGTGGCAAAGAATCCTTCAAATTGCACCAGTTAATAGGGCGTCATCCCTTTCCGTTCCCGTACGGAGCGCGGCAAAAATGATTACATTACCTATGTGTACTCGCTGTCATTATTCTAATCTTCTCCTCGTGGTCCCTAGGTGAGCGATACCTAGCGAGTTGTACTATTTTCCTAGATTCGTCACTTAAAGCTTGTTTATAAAGCTTTGTGCGTACGCTTCCATACGACAGTTTGCATATACACTCCTGGAAATTGAAATAAGAACACCGTGAATTCATTGTCCCAGGAAGGGGAAACTTTATTGACACATTCCTGGGGTCAGATACATCACATGATCACACTGACAGAACCACAGGCACATAGACACAGGCAACAGAGCATGCACAATGTCGGCACTAGTACAGTGTATATCCACCTTTCACAGCAATGCAGGCTGCTATTCGCCCATGGAGACGATCGTAGAGATGCTGGATGTAGTCCTGTGGAACGGCTTGCCATGCCATTTCCACCTGGCGCCTCAGTTGGACCAGCGTTCGTGCTGGACGTGCAGACCGCGTGAGACGACGCTTCATCCAGTCCCAAACATGCTCAATGGGGGACAGATCCGGAGATCTTGCCGGCCAGGGTAGTTGACTTACACCTTCTAGAGTACGTTGGGTGGCACGGGATACATGCGGACGTGCATTGTCCTGTTGGAACAGCAAGTTCCCTTGCCGGTCTAGGAATGGTAGAACGATGGGTTCGATGACGGTTTGGATGTACCGTGCACTATTCAGTGTCCCCTCGACGATCACCAGTGGTGTACGGCCAGTGTAGGAGATCGCTCCCCACACCATGATGCCGGGTGTTGGCCCTGTGTGCCTCGGTCGTATGCAGTCCTGATTGTGGCGCTCACCTGCACGGCGCCAAACACGCATACGACCATCATTGGCACCAAGGCAGAAGCGACTCTCATCGCTGAAGACGACACGTCTCCATTCGTCCCTCCATTCACGCCTGTTGCGACACCACTGGAGGCGGGCTGCACGATGTTGGGGCGTGAGCGGAAGACGGCCTAACGGTGTGCGGGACCGTAGCCCAGCTTCATGGAGACGGTTGCGAATGGTCCTCGCCGATACCCCAGGAGCAACAGTGTCCCTAATTTGCTGGGAAGTGGCGGTGCGGTCCCCTACGGCACTGCGTAGGATCCTACTATCTTGGCGTGCATCCGTGCGTCGCTGCGGTCCGGTTCCAGGTCTACGGGCACGTGCACCTTCCGCCGACCACTGGCGACAACATCGATGTACTGTGGAGATCCCACACCCCACGTGTTGAGCAATTCGGCGGTACGTCCACCCGGCCTCCCGCATGCCCACTATACGCCCTCGCTCAAAGTCCGTCAACTGCACATACGGTTCACGTCCATGCTGTCGCGGCATGCTACCAGTGTTAAAGACTGCGATGGAGCTCCGTATGCCACGGCAAACTGGCTGACACTGACGGCGGCGGTGCACAAATGCTGCGCAGCTAGCGCCATTCGACGGCCAACACCGCGGTTCCTGGTGTGTCCGCTGTGCCGTGCGTGTGATCATTGCTTGTACAGCCCTCTCGCAGTGTCCGGAGCAAGTATGGTGGGTCTGACACACCGGTGTCAATGTGTTCTTTTTTCCATTTCCAGGAGTGTATTTTCAAGCGGCTAGCAGTTCAGTTTCTTCATCATCTCAACTATCCTCTCCCGCGTGTCGAAGAAACCTGGGGCCCTACGTGCTGCTCTCCTTCGTATACGTTCTCTATCCCTCATTAGTCCTATTTGGTGCGGGTCCCAGACTTTTGGACAATATTCTAAGACCGGTTTCCTGGTATAACTTGCCACAATACAATATTTAAGCAAATACACTCTTGCTACATGCCAATTATGTATCTAATGTACATTATTAATGTGTTTGTGACGTGGTAGTGTGTATAAAAATTGACGCATTGTTCTATAGGCAGAAATATAGCAATATAGTAATGTCACAGGGAGCGAAAAACTATTTACAATTTGTACAGAAACTAGATGCCAGTTATTAGAGTCGAAGGGCACGAATGGGAAGCAGTGGTTGAGAGGGGAGTGAGACAGCGTTGTAGCCTATTCCCAATGTTATTAAATCTGTATGTTGAGCAAGCAGTAAACAAAACAAAAGAAAAGTTTGGGGTAGGAATTAGAGTTCAGGGGGAAGAAATAAAAATTATGAGCTTTGCCGATGACATTGTAATTGGTGTCAGAGATTGCAAAGGACTTGGAAGATCAGTTGAATGGAATGGACACCATCTTGAAAGGAGCGTATAAGACGGACATCAACAAAAGCTAGTCGAGTTTAATGGGATATAGTCGAATTATCAGGTGAACCTGAGGGGATTAGATTAGTAAATGAGAACTTAAAGAAGTAAATGAGTTTTGCTATTTGAGCACCAAAAAAAATGACGATGGTCGACGTAGGAAGGATATAAAACGTAGACTGGCAATGGCAAGAAAAGCTTTTCTGAAGAAGAGATATTTGTTAACAACGAGTGTAGATTTAAGTGTCTGGAAGTCCGTCCTGAATGTATTTGTATGGATTGTTGATATGTATGGAAGTGAAATGTGGGGTCCTGCCCAACTCGTCTCTTATAGGGTGCCTAAAAGATGCTGCTTTCTCGGATAACTACACAACTAATCAAGCAAATCACATTAATGGTTTTATTGCAATAAAGTAGACTGACAATAATTAAATTTGGTTTACTATGGTGAGCGCCACAATCAGGACTGCATACGACCGAGGCACACAGGGCCAACACCCGGCATCATGGTGTGGGGAGCGATCTCCTACACTGGCCGTACACCACTGGTGATCGTCGAGGGGACACTGAATAGTGCACGGTACATCCAAACCGTCATCGAACCCATCGTTCTACCATTCCTAGACCGGCAAGGGAACTTGCTGTTCCAACAGGACAATGCACGTCCGCATGTATCCCGTGCCACCCAACGTACTCTAGAAGGTGTAAGTCAACTACCCTGGCCGGCAAGATCTCCGGATCTGTCCCCCATTGAGCATGTTTGGGACTGGATGAAGCGTCGTCTCACGCGGTCTGCACGTCCAGCACGAACGCTGGTCCAACTGAGGCGCCAGGTGGAAATGGCATGGCAAGCCGTTCCACAGGACTACATCCAGCATCTCTACGATCGTCTCCATGGGAGAATAGCAGCCTGCATTGCTGTGAAAGGTGGATATACACTGTACTAGTGCCGACATTGTGCATGCTCTGTTGCCTGTGTCTATGTGCCTGTGGTTCTGTCAGTGTGATCATGTGATGTATCTGACCCCAGGAATGTGTCAATAAAGTTTCCCCTTCCTGGGACAATGAATTCACGGTGTTCTTATTTCAATTTCCAGGAGTGTATATGCAAACTGTCGTATGGAAGCGTACGCACAAAGCTTTATAAACAAGCTTTAAGTGACGAATCTAGGAAAATAGTACAACTCGCTAGGTATCGCTCACCTAGGGACCACGAGGAGAAGATTAGAATAATGACAGCGAGTACACATAGGTAATGTAATCATTTTTGCCGCGCTCCGTACGGAAACGGAAAGGGATGACGCCCTATTAACTGGTGCAATTTGAAGGATTCTTTGCCACGCGCTTCACAGTGGTCTGCACACACTGTACATACTGGTGATGAAAATTTTCTGCACAATCAGGATTCGAACAGGCTCACCTCCGAGTCGAACGCCACCGCATAACTTTGCCTTAGTGACTTCGGTTTCTGAGGTGGGTACAAGAGACAAAGCATGCGACGACTCTTAGGATGGACGTCGAGGCAGATTTCTTTTTAGTAAACATCAATTTATCAGATATATGATTTATGTTCTTGAAAAGAAGTCACCCAAATGTGAAATAAGCGGTAAATAATACACGAGTAAAGCGCATCTGAAATTTGTTAGTTAATTATGTAGGCTGCCGACAATTTCACACATATTGTGTAGCAGTGCCGCTCAGTTTTGCTGTCAGCTGGACTCGGAGACTCGCCAGCGAAGGGCGAGTAGTTGTACTCAACAAGGCCCACTCGGACTGTCAAGTAACTAACTCCGTATTTACGTTCAGGTCACTGCTAACTGGTTTTTACTACCCCATCCACATATTAGTTAACAAAAGACAGCACAGTGTAAGAAATCATTAGTTACAGAATACCTTGCCACCAAGGGCAAGTACTTATTCCATTCTACGCCACATTGGGCGACTTGCGCGTAGGAGATGGGTATGTAATGATGAGGACAACACAACACTCACTCCCTGAGCGGAGAAAATCTCCTGCCCCAGCCGGGAATCGAACCCGGGCCCGTTGCGGGGGATTCCGCCGCGCTGACCACTCGGGGGCGGACACATAAGCGTTGAATGGTGTTATATAAAAGAGGCCCTCCCTTCTCCCCCTTCCCCTTCCCCATCCCCGTTCCCCGTTTCCTGTAACGTGCCTTGACAGAGGAATGCGTGTTCACGCTGAGCACAAGAACGCCATATCAGTCACGAGGCTCAGAGTGACAAGCTGAAGTAAACCAGCTGACTCTTCAGTTGCTACTTTATCTTGACTCGGTTGCTGAGTCACCGTTGCTTGCTGAACGCTTTTGTTGACCTTCCTACAGCACAAAGCATTTAGCGTCTTAGACTTTGATTAGCATTCTGCATCCACGATCTGATGTGGAGCACGGGAAAAACATATTTCGTTTCGAGAATGAAATTTTCACTCTGACGCGCAGTGTGCACTGATATGAAACTTCCTGACAGATTAAAACAGTGTGTCCGACCGAGACTCGAACTCGGGATCTTTGCCTTTCACAGGCAAGTGCTCCACAATTTGAACTACCATAGCACCACACACGACTTGTTCTCACAGCTTCAGTTCCGCCTATACCTCGTCTCCTACCTTCCAAACTTCGCAGAAGCTCTCCTCCAGACGTAGCATTTCAAAAAGTTCGAGTCTCGGTCCGGCACACAGTTTTAATCTGACAGGATGTTTCATATTTCGTTTCGAATTATTATTATTTTTGAAATACGTTCAGTACTAATTCGGTTCACGATTTTCGTTTTAAATCGGTTTACACATATCCTTACACACTGACTGAATAAATCGTAGACGCTTCAGTGGCATCGGACGAAATCACATTCACGGCAGCGGCCGGAATCAATTTGCGTGGCCCGTGTGATGAACTACGCGACGCACTGCACCGATGATATAGTCGGAAACGTTTATGGACGGACCTTGAACTATTCTATGCTGTGCTAATCATCTAAAAACCAGCTTAGTCCTCGAGACCACTTTAAAATTCTCGCAACTGTAAAGTCAATAATTAAACGCCGTGTAACTACCTTTGCGAAACACCGACGTCGAGAGTGGGAATTCAAGGCGCCACAGGGCAATAGCTAAAGGAAGCCGTGCCTGTTATGTGAATCGAGTGAACCCTCTCGATACGAAGATCGCTCTCCACCGACTCGGACGTGACGTGGCAACCTGTGTCCTACGGAAACGATTGGGAAATTAATGGTCTTAACAAACGAGTCGTGGGCGTGGTTGTTGCCAGAAATTGATAATAATTAAAGTGTTCATCTAATTACTGAAATCAAATTTATTACTACAAAATGGAACAGGAGAACCAAAAGTCATTACTCGTGAAGGAAATGATAAATTCTCCAAACCAAAAGATAAGACAAATTTGGACCACAGAGCTCGTACCATACATTGAGTTAACGTAAGACAACAGTGAGGGGCAAAGTCCGTGGGAGAAGGAAAGCATCTTGCACTAAACCCGCATTATATTTGGTTGGTTGGTTGTTTGGGGAAGGAGACCAGACAGCGTGGTCATCGGTCTCATCGGATTAAGGAAGGATGGGGAAGGAAGTCGGCCGTGCCCTTTCAGAGGAACCATCCCGGCATTTGCCTGGAGTGATTTAGGGAAATCACGGAAAACATAAATCAGGATGGCCGGACGCGGGATTGAACCGTCAAACCCGCATTATATTTGAAACAATTAAACACACGTCTGGTAGTCGGACAGGGTGTCTGCATCGGTCATTGTGGGATAAAGGGAAACACGTGCAGGAACGTAGCTACTTATGTCATGAGTGAGCCATCGCGTTCAACGTAATTTCAAGCATGATCTCCACAACTTTAGAACCACGCGCCTAACACTGACTCGGCGATATCAATCCGCAGTCACGCTGACGGTGTGAACATAAAATGATGCTGTGGTTCAAGAGGCTAGACTGCAACCTAAGTAGTTGCACTGGCTGCAATTGAAGACACAGCTGCAGTCGAAGTTTATGTGAAGAAATGCCATCAGAGGCCTCGAGCAAGTGTCTACATACTCAGAAAGTTACCATACGGTCCGTGGTGGAGGGTACCCTGTCGTATCCTTTCCTGGTCCGCCCGCAGATGGAGCGAGGGAAAAGCGACTATGTGCCTGCGTATGAGCCCGAATTTGTCGTATCTTGATAAGCGTTACGTGAAATGTATGTTGGCGGCAGTAGGATCGATCTGCAGTCAGTCCTCAGAAGAGCGACCAGGACGAAAATGTGAAGAAAGACACTCGTCAGATCTCTGCAGGGAGATGCTGCCACGAACTATTTGCCAGTCGCAAAGGTTGTTACACGAACTCCAGTGGCATGCTGTGTAATCAACCCTGCCCTCGCCCTTCCGAAAACGTTTATTTGTCCGCTAGCCAGTTTCTCAATTTTTCAAGTTTAAACAAGATGTTAAAAATCTGGTACAGACTCCCACTCTCCAAATACACTCCTGGAAATTGAAAAAAGAACACCGTGAATTCATTGTCCCAGGAAGGGGAAACTTTATTGACACATTCCTGGGGTCAGATACATCACATGATCACACTGACAGAACCACAGGCACATAGACACAGGCAACAGAGCATGCACAATGTCGGCACTAGTACAGTGTATATCCACCTTTCGCAGCAATGCAGGCTGCTATTCTCCCATGGAGACGATCGTAGAGATGCTGGATGTAGTCCTGTGGAACGGCTTGCCATGCCATTTCCACCTGGCGCCTCAGTTGGACCAGCGTTCGTGCTGGACGTGCAGACCGCGTGAGACGACGCTTCATCCAGTCCCAAACATGCTCAATGGGGGACAGATCCGGAGATCTTGCTGGCCAGGGTAGTTGACTTACACCTTCTAGAGCACGTTGGGTGGCACGGGATACATGCGGACGTGCATTGTCCTGTTGTAACAGCAAGTTCCCTTGCCGGTCTAGGAATGGTAGAACGATGGGTTCGATGACGGTTTGGATGTACTGTGCACTATTCAGTGTCCCCTCGACGATCACCAGTGGTGTACGGCCAGTGTAGGAGGTCGCTCCCCACACCATGATGCCGGGTGTTGGCCCTGTGTGCCTCGGTCGTATGCAGTCCTGATTGTGGCGCTCACCTGCACGGCGCCAAACACGCATACGACCATCATTGGCACCAAGGCAGAAGCGACTCTCATCGCTGACGACGACACGTGTCCATTCGTCCCTCCATTCACGCCTGTCGCGACACCACTGGAGGCGGGCTGCACGATGTTGGGGCGTGAGCGGAAGACGGCCTAACGGTGTGCGGGACCGTAGCCCAGCTTCATGGAGACGGTTGCGAATGGTCCTCGCCGATACCCCAGGAGCAACAGTGTCCCTAATTTGCTGGGAAGTGGCGGTGCGGTCCCCTACGGCACTGCGTAGGATCCTACGGTCTTGGCGTGCATCCGTGCGTCGCTGCAGTCCGGTCCCAGGTCGACGGGCACGTGCACCTTCCGCCGACCACTGGCGACAACATCGATGTACTGTGGAGACCTCACGCCCCACGTGTTGAGCAATTCGGCGGTACGTCCACCCGGCCTCCCGCATGCCCACTATACGCCCTCGCTCAAAGTCCGTCAACTGCACACACGGTTCACGTCCACGCTGTCGCGGCATGCTACCAGTGTTGAAGACTGCGATGGAGCTCCGTATGCCACGGCAAACTGGCTGACACTGACGGCGGCGGTGCACAAATGCTGCGCAGCTAGCGCCATTCGACGGCCAACACCGCGGTTCCTGGTGTGTCCGCTGTGCCGTGCGTGTGATCATTGCTTGTACAGCCCTCTCGCAGTGTCCGGAGCAAGTATGGTGGGTCTGACACACCGGTGTCAATGTGTTCCTTTTTCCATTTCCAGGAGTGTATATTGTTCACATCAATGTGAGCAGACCCACGCTGCGCTTTCCGAGAAAAAGAGTCCCTGATTCCTACTCCGTTTACTTTTTTAGGTTGTGACCAATCGTAGCGTGTCCCGCTCTGTTCAACACGAGATGGTTCAAACAGTCTCCGAGTCCAGGTGACAGAAAAACTGAGCGCACTGCTACACAATACGTGTCGAACATTCCACAAGTTTAACACTGCCATGAACGTGGCGATGTTACCTCGCATGTCGACCGCCAATAATCTGTTCGTCTATGACTAGTGTCCAGCCTGTGGCCAGGAAACACCGTGCAGTTTCGATCAATATAACAGATTGTAAAGAAACACACGGGTTGTGATATTCGCTATTTTTGACTTCATTAAAACAGCAAATACGATTAGTTAATACTTTCAGCCAGAAGGCAAATACTTGTTTATAAATAATGATTAATGTATAATGAGGCGTCGCATGGCGACGGTGGAATTTTCTAAATAATGTAATTCGTCGTCTTTGGGCGGCAACATAAACAGAAAAATACGGATAGATAGGCGATCCTTCACTATTTTGTTCGCTGGAGAACAAATGAAGCCTTGAGCGCTAAAGAGACTTGTACTGTTTTTCTCGAGTAAGACGGACGCACATTTGTGGTAGTCTGATCTAATTTTTACTAAATGTATAAAAACGTGTTATGTCTAAGTTTGAGTGAAGTGTAATGAACTGTTATAACTTACCGTGACGACGCACGAGCGACTCAAAGAAGACAATGGCTATATAAAAGAGCGCTTAATGGACATGATACGGACATAAAAATCTACCGTCATTGTAGTATTAAGCTTAAGGTACGATATATGTTTTAGTTATAATAAATATTTGTTCTGGGAATACTGAATCATTTAGCAGTGCTCATTTCTATTATCTCCTCAGTATTATTTTCATTTTAATTATGCATTTTGCTAAGATTACAGACACCAAGATCAGCAGTCCAATGTGCGTGTTACATTGATAAAAAGAAAACTGTTTTATCGTCTTCTTGCATCAGCATTAATATTGAATTTCCCTTTTGTGTGATGTTACAGTTGTTTTTGCGCCCTTAAGAACTTTCTGGTCCCTTAGGAAATTGTTTTGTCATAACAATAACTTCACAACCGGGTATGATCGTATCTACGATCATGAAGTAATTAGAAAGATGATAATGCGATTTCTTAATCAATAGCACGCTAGTTGTGACTGCCTCAAGCCACGCGAAACTGCAAGTAAAAACTAATCACATCTCATAATGCAATATTTTCTGACAATGGTCAATCCATGATTCTTACGCCAATTGTGATTGATAAAACAGTAAGCTAAATCTCAATTTCCAACTTACCATTGAATAACAACATCACTTTTATTTTGTAACATCACAGGGTCCTGTGCAGTTCCAAGAATTTCTTTATTTTATGCAGCCATGGGCTATTTTGCTGAGACCGTCTGTCAGACATCTGCTCAGTTTCTGTGGAAAAATCTGCCTGCGTCGCCAAAGCAGCTCCCAGCACGCAAAGCTCAGTGGATCGGTCCCTGGCCTAGTATGTGTAGGAGCCAGGTTCTGTCTCAGCAAATCTCTTAGCGTCGTGAAAGTCGTTCTCCAGGCCGGTGGCACGTTGGTATTGTGGAGGGGGGGAGGGGGGCGTCGTCCAGTCAGCACGACACCCTGATGCTGCCAAAGCTTGACGAGTCTCTGCTCACTACGAAATGCAATCCCAATAACAGATTAACCGCTGTGACCTAATTAGAGGTATGTTATGACCTCTGAAGACATCTGTGTTCAAATCTGAACTAAGAACACTGCATCAGTTAACCACGGAGACGAGGAACGAATCTAATTACTACAAAAAAAGAAAAATTGAAACGACAGAATGACTCCTGCCTGATACGTTCGTCCTTCAGGTGAGATTCCAAGATCACACCATGGGACCGGATTATGTTTACCGCTAACTGTTCAGTGAACGCCTCCAGCAACCTACCAGTAACTTCAGGTGATAAGAGAAACACAAAACAGGAATACGCTTCAAAGGCAAGAGGGAAAGAATCACGTAAAACATTACTTTCAAATTTGCACTGAAACAGAGGGAACTTATTGGCATGAATAAAACCTAGCCAAGGCTGCCAGTATTACCCAACACCACCTCTAGATAGGTAATGACTTCACGCTCCGCTCTGAGGCACCTCATTCCTCACTGAAAAAGTCCACGCTCATTCATCCAGAACATTCGCCGAATTAAACAGGGAACTGCCTAAGTAGAATTCTATATCCACGTCCAAAAACTCCCACTTTGCGTATTCTCAGTCTTTTGTACTGAAACAAATAACTCAGTCAATCATGAACGATCACCGATTCTCACATTCAGAAATATAGAATGAAAACACCAATTGCGCTCCAGAGGGCACACCACGAGAACTGCCGAGCGACATTTCACGAACTCCAAACTTCCCCACGAAATCATTTAACACACTGCGTTTCTGGGCAATCAGAATGAGCAGAGAAATAGGCCTTCTCACGTGCTATTTCCTGCTCCTTCTAACACTGTTTCTCTGTTGTGCTGCCCTCTGGCAGGAGTTTAAGAACGTTTCCTACAATGGATGTTGGAAATACTGGCTGTCATGGCGAAATTACTCTCCTGGTAAGCCATCCATTTACGTTGTGACCACAACCCATTTATGAGGATTAGGGAAGGACTGGACGATCAGCTCCAAGATGAAGAACGCCTCTTTCCCCCAAAGCTCGTAAATGACATCTGCAGTAAGAAGACACATGTCCAGCCAGAAAATGATACAAAACCTAAAGACCGAACATTATAAACAATACACGGTTCAGTCTCATTAATGTGACCACCGTCTATGTTCGAAGTCAACGTGCAATAACCTCAGACAGGCAGTAGGTCGAAGCACTAACGGTGGATGATATATAAAACGCGTTGAGGGAACATGGAAAACAATGCAGTCATTGTCGTAATGCGGAAATGTCAAAAATGGCATGATCATTGCCTTTCAGGCCAAGGCTAGAAGCATTTCCGAAACAGCTAAGTTTTTAAACTGTTTGCCTGCTGCTGTGGTTAAAGTATACCATGCATGGAAAAGTGGCGCTACTTATAACCCGCCTGAGAGAACTGCGCTGCACCGCAGGTAATAGATGGCAGAGGTGAACGACATCTGTGGAGAACTGTACAGGCGAGGAGACATGCAATTCTTGAACAACTGAGGCTACTAATATTGTGTCCTCAACGACTGTTCACCAAACGTTTTTGCATGTGGCCTCTGCAGCTGGCGCCTGGTTTATCCACCCATGCTGACTGCTGTTCATCAGCAACGAAGGCAGAAACTTACACATCAATACCACAATTGGACATCCACTGATTGGTGACTGGTGGCCTTCACAGGTGAATGACGTTTTATGCTCCACCATGAAATATGTGAAAGCAAGCACCCTGCAACGGCGAGGCATGATCTCGTCATTCTGGACTGCACAGTGAATCAATACAAGTACGCTGCCATCCTTGGAGACCATTTCCACGTCCACAAGAGGTTTGTATTTTCCTTGGCAAAGCAGGTCATTGCCATGGGTCATACAGTTCGCAGTGTATGTCCATGGACCTAAGGGCACCAGGATGGGTTTACCATACTCCCCAGACCACCAAATTCCCGGGATTTAAATCCAGTCGGGACCATCTCCATTCGGCTGTTCACGCCAGGGATCCTCAACCAAGAGACCTAGCGCTGCTGGACACGGGACTGGAATCAGTGTTGCGTCTTGGTTCATTCTTAAAACCCACTGAATCTTTTCCTACACGTCCACAGTGCAGAAGTTGGTTATTCACACTCTTGACTGGTAGTCACATTAATGTAACTGGTCTGCGTCTATTGCTTTAAACGTACATACACCAAGCAATTTCAAACATCTCAGAGCGAACGTCAGTCCTATTAAAATAGTTCACTGAAACATAATACTTGACGGAATTTTCTGATTTCTATTTCATGTGCATTTCCCAAATGTTTAAAACAGAGTTCGCAGGTAAAACAAAACTCAATAATGGAAAGATTGCCAAATATCCTTCCCCACTAGACGACACAGTCTTTCAGTATGGCCATTACGGTGTCTTTTTTTTTTTAAGATGTCGTCCCCTCTATGTCAAGAGCAAGGAAGTTGATGAAGCAAGAGGCCAGTAGTGCGGTAATGGGGCTCTGGGTGCATATTTGTTGTCAGACTGATATGCAAATTAATAAAATTGGTCAATCAATTACCCCGTCTCCCACCTAATCCATCCCCACCCATGGATGACATCATGTTTTTTTCCCCAGCCAGCACATCAGTATCAACCTCCCCCAAGCACTCCTGTCTCTCCCCCACCTGCCATATTGGCGGGAATTTTGAATTTTGGTGCGAATTTCGAATTTTGGTGGGAATTTCAAATTTTGGTGGGATGTTCAAAAATGGAATTTTAAGATTAGCAGGAATTTCTATGTCCCAAGGCTGTACTGACGTCCAAGCCCACCCCACATGTGGGAATTGGTGGGAAATACAAAATGGCGATGCCCTTTCTGGGACTGAAACACTGGTCCTTCTGCTTGGAAAGCCAAGTGTACCCCCAAATCATGGAAACTGTCCAGATGCAGGAGATGAAGGTTAGGTTAGTGTACTTTATTTATTTTGTTTAGGAAACTGAAGTAAAGATCAGTCTTAACTACACAACTAAATGCAAGCACTACACAAGGAGCACCAAAATTTGCAATACAACTCAAAAATTGCCGATGTCATACAATTGGTGTTATCCTGCTGGGAAATAAATTTCACAATACCATTTGGAAAAAAAATGGTTCAAATGGCTCTGAGAACTATGGGACTCAACATCTTAGGTCATAAGTCCCCTATAACTGAGAACTACTTAAACCTAACTAACCTAAGGACATCACACACACCCATGCCCGAGGCAGGATTCGAACCTACGACCGTAGCAGTCCCGCGGTTCCGGACTGCAGCGCCAGAACCGCTAGACCACCGCGGCCGGCCACTTGAAACTAGTGGAAAACATACTCAAACTCTACACAAGATTATCCCTTCACCTACAAGCTGGCAGGAAAAAGGCTGCAGTGGAAGGCATTACCTTTATTTTTGGTGGGAATTTTGTTCAACTGACAAGATGCTGGTGTTGGACAGAGAAGAATTTAATAAGTGTATTACTTGTAATCATACAGCTAAGGGCTATGTCTATCACTGTCTGACGTCAAAGTTCGCTACAGACGCCTCCAACTGCATTGTTTGACAATAACCCTGCAGCCTAGGTGATTGAAATTCAGGGATGCCAAACATGCTACCACAACTGATGGAAAATGCTTCACTGTTCCAATTACACATGGAAATTGTCATAAAAAAACCAGCACTCGCAAACTACAGTTCATAATGCAATACATGCACTGTAGATTGGGAAATATTATCATCCCAAAAGATTGCACCAAGAGAGAGGGGCTGCAGTCGTATGTGTGTTTCTGCTCAACGTGCTGTTACAGACCACACCAACCAACTCAGAGCCAGTCTTACCTCCCCCTACCACAACTCATCGCCTCCACTTCCCAACTTAGGTTGGGATACAGGCCTATTCTGCCTTATCATTAATGGTCCACAAACAGATCTATCTGGTGGTAGTGACATACTGTCTCCAGTCTGCAGAACTCAGTCACACGTTGATGCCTTCTGCAAACTGTTAATCATATTTCTTGGAAAGAGATGACACCCCTGGAACAACAATGACATTCTGGAGAACTCTCGAGATCACTTTTTCAAATAGTCAGATGCTACCGCTTCTGCATGCTGCCAGCACCCACCCAGAAAGCAGACAGTGCCTTCAGCCAGTGGAACATGTGGCTGAGGCAGTCAGCGTAATGGTAATGACATACAGAGTAGTGCATGACATCATCGGCCCTCAGAACAAAGTAAGATAAATTATTTCCCCAACCACAAGCTGTGTGTCTAAACAGCAACTGTAGCAGCACATCCTCCACTCCATCATCATACCACCCCTGCAAGCACCCACTGCTCTGCGAGGAAAACATTGCACTGTAACAGTTGTATTTGACGTCGGTACACCTCTTATCAGTGGGAATCTATTAAAAACGGAAAACGGAAACGTAATAATAACAAATGTCCTGTTTCCACGATATAGGTGCAGTCCAATTTCTTTTAGTTTTATGAGCAAAATTGTGCTCCATAACATGCCTCTGGCATACTTAAGATTCCACCAATACATTGAAAATAAATACCATACACATGCTGACATCTGACATTTTTTGCTCCATAATTTGCCTCTAGCGATGTGTGTGTAAAGTTTCGGTCACCAAACAGACCATCAATCACTATTGTGTTGTAGTTTCGTAAGTAATTTGGTCACGACAGAACAGCCTGTTTCACGCGATCTACTCACGTATCGGGAAAACACTATCATTTCTAGGTTTCACCATGAGCCTCTTTATAATTAGAGGGTATGAAGCACAAAATAACAGAGGACTTGAAGTAATACGTAGTTTTAAACACACAATCATTGCAATAATAATAACAACAATTATGATTCCACGAGAATAGATATATTTGATTTCTACTGGTTTTATGAGCGAAATTGGTGTAGTTTGAGAGCATTCTGTGTGTTCAGTTTACAAATTGTCATGCATGAGGGCATTGCATTCATCTCAGATGTTTAAAATACCGATACAGATCGGCGTCTACAGAGTCATTTACTATCTTTGAGAACACTGCTCAGCATTATTTTGTAACATCCAGAGTAGATAAAAAACTTTTAACTATAAGCATCCAAACTTTAGTAAGTCACATAATTCCTTATAATGGAACCTCCTAATGTTGCCCTATAAGATTTTATCTCGTGTCTCTCTTCCAATATATCGAAAAACAATGTCTGAATGTTGAAATTGAGCACATTACATATGTAGATATTGGTCGAGTGGAGCAGGTGGCCAGTGATCGAATTCACTTGCACAGACCTGTGTAAAGTTTCGTTGCCTGTATTGGAGGAAGACCTTACCCCACAGACTATCAATCACAAGAGAGGACTTCTTTGTTGTCCTTTCATTAGCAGTTTGATACATTAACATATCCAGCCAGTGTATGACTACAGCTTTGTATACTGCCATCCATTTTGTTTTTCTACCATGGCTTTGAGGCTGTGTCAGATGCTAAACTGACATTAACATGTTTCGATCCATTGTCTCTCACAGAAAGCTCGATATCACATAGCATACACTCGCACAACACACAGGATGGTTGAAATAAAGACTGAGGCAGCGTTCTTTATTGACAAAAATGTGGAAGACATCGCAACATATGGAAACTGGAAGAGTCTGTGGCATTATGAAGCATTTCCAAACAGCTGGCCAAAGGTGATGACCTGTACAATTAATCTCATCTTCCACAGTGACAGGGCAGCAGGTGTCTAGGTGTTACATTTCGACAAGAGAACAAGTGCATTGTTTTCTCATGCTGCCGTCGCATACATGATCACTGCTCTGGTGTTGACCACCACTGGAAGATGCTGTTCACAACATGTGTGAGGTAGTAGAAATAAAAAGAGACAACTGAGACTGTCTGACTGTCTGAAGGTGAGAACCTCTACATTTAATCCCAAGTTCCACAGTGACAAGTAGCAGATGTCTAGTGTTCCACCTAGGCCCTCTCCATTACAAATGAGTGGTGTCAGCCAGTCATTTTGTCGTAATCGACAGCATACCAGTGGATGGATGAGATGGAAAGGGCACTGTCGATATAGGACAATGTACTATAATAAGCACTGCAGTTAATAGTGTGATCAATTGTAGCAGTTTTACCAGTTCTTCTGTAATTTCAAAGGCACCCAATGATACAGCAGAAGGCTTCCCAATTTCTGTATCATCGCTGAACAACCCCCCCCCCCCCTCCCCCATTACCTTGCATGTACCATATACTAGACTGTAAATGCAGAATGATGACTGTGCAGTACATTCATTCGATCAAATATACCAAAGTATACCAGATAGCGTCCTATACCGGTTCAGTTAGGTTATCTACATATCTCTAAGAATATGACTGGCTATCTTTCTCTGTGTGGCTGGGAGTCACAGGGTATTCTCACATTCATAGGATAAAGTCGGACATCGACAGATCCCCCCACACTGTCCTTGACCAACCCTCCCTGCAACTTGGACACCTATTTAATATGCAACTGACCAGAAGTAGAACGGTACTATACCTGCGACATGTCATGTCTCGTGAAGGAACGGAGTGAGCTGAGGCCGTAACTGCTATTCAGAAAAGCTTGTTCCACACCAGTCTTACTCACGGTACCCATCAAAGTGCACAAGATCTTTCCAGATGCGTGCATGTCGAGGAGGTTAACACCCCTTATACGCGTGTAGGAGACATGGGAATGTTGCAGCATATAACAGATAGTTCAGATGAAACATGTGGTTTATACATGATGGCGCTACACACAGATGGAGTTTGAAACATTTTACATAAATCAACTGTCTTACCAATTCTGGAGTATTATTTCAGTATCTGCAGTCGGTACCAAGAAAGTAGCAGCACAAGAGAAATCATTGTTGAGCATAAGCTCACACTCCAATAGCTACACAGTTCTGCACCTAAAACGCTGTATTGTTAAAGCCATTTGGTTTCTAAAGTATTAGTCGTCCAGAATGCAACATTCTTTAATAAAAAAATGGTTCAAATGGCTCTGAGCATTATGGGACTTAACATCTATGGTCATCAGTCCCCTAGAACTTAGAACTACTTAAACCTAACTAACCTAAGGACAGCACACAACACCCAGCCATCACGAGGCAGAGAAAATCCCTGACCCCACCGGGAATCGAACCCGGGAACCCGGGCGTGGGAAGCGAGAACGCTACCGCACGACCACGAGATGCGGGCCAACATTCTTTAATACTCTAATGCAGGACATATACGTCCAACATCTGACATACAACCAGTTTCCAAGTTCTCTACCCCAGTTATGACAATGCCGGATGTTAAAAATGATAAAATCACTACTCTGGTGACCTAAAAAATGTCCAAGCTATTCCTGTCTATGAGGACATTGTCCACCAGTTGAGCGGCTTATAACACAATTAGAATGAAGTCGGGAAATTGCATTTCTAACTGATGGATTTTATATATACCATGAATCATATTTCCCGCATCAGTTGTGCATTTTAGTAATAGTAGCAGTTTTGAAGGCTGCGGCTACGCCTCACCAGGAAATAGAGTGAGTACAAAACGACATGAATATTTTCGATAGTTGATACATTGAGTTAACAGCTACAACCGGCAGCACGAAAATGGGTATAAAGAAGCAGAAACTTCTTATGAGAGAGTAAACACCACGACCAATCGCCAAAGGAGGAGGAGGAGGGAGGAGATTAGTGTTTAACGTCCCGTCGACAACGAGGTCATTAGAGACGGAGCACAAGCTCGGGTGAGGGAAGGATGGGGAAGGAAATCGGCCGTGCCCTTTCAAAGGAACCATCCCGGCATTTGCCTGATGCGATTTAGGGAAATCACGGAAAACCTAAATCAGGATGGCCGGAGACGGGATTGAACCGTCGTCCTCCCGAATGCGAGTCCAGTGCGCTAACCACTGCGCCGCCTCGCTCTCGCCAAAGGAGATGTAACAGTCTAATGCTGTGTACAGTATCATCACCATGACCCGAGTAGCATTCCTCCTGCACACAGAAGTCATGGTCTGAAGTTAAGTAGTTTTATTTCATGTATAGGACAATACAGCAACTCCATCATAAACCCACATCTCTAACGTACGCCCTCCTCAAACTATTGAGGATGATATATATGGAACCACTCGACTCTCCTACAGAGCACTCTAGGGAATGGCTGAAGTCTGATAAATACATTGATTCTTCTCCTTAATACTTATGGAACAACGTTGCTTGTGAGAACCAAGAGTAATTCGGTAATATCTGTATACGACTGCATGTGTGAGAACAAAGTCCTGAATTGGGATACTTATGTTTCACTTTCTTTAATATAGAATTTCTCGGTAATACTTCTGTCGCCTTTGTTGAAATAAGAGTTACAAAACACTTGTAGTTTACAGGGGGAGGGGGGAGGGTTAAACCTGAATACAACACAGCATAGTTTTTGAGATTTTCTCGGTCTTGAGCGTCCGGGTACTTCAATTCCCTACCTTTTATGATACTTTTTCTCTAATTTTATGTATTCTCAGTCAGTTTAGGTGCATGACTATTTATTTATAACCACCAATTTGAATGTGAGGGACACTTTCAAGCCATGTCACTTTGTCTATCAAGCTAAAAGAAATCGCTAAACACTGTGTTTTCCCTTCAGAGATTAAATTCTAGCTTTTTCTTTAGTCCGATGACAGTGTCCAAATAACTCGGACATTTTCCAGCGATTGGTAGTTTTTGCAATAAAATAGTGGAAGTTTTTTTTCGATTTTATTCAAATGGTTCAACTGGCTCTAAGCACTATGGCACTTAACATCTGAGGTCTTCAGTCCCGTAGACTTAGAATCACTTAAACCTAACTAACCTAAGGACATCACAGACATCTATGCCCGAACCTGCGACAGAAGCAACAGCGCGGTTCCGGACTGAAGCGCCTAGAACCGCTCAGTCACAAAGGCCGGCTTTCGGGTTTATGCAGGGTCGATATGTATAGGAAATGCGAGATAAGTTAATACATATATGTGTCGCTATAAAAAAAAAGAAAAACTTCTGCGGTTTGGTCATCTGTAATAGGCATCAGTGCTGTAGTCTTCTCTTTCACTTCGGTTGATGTCGTAAAATAACAGGACACGGGGCGAGAGTTAGATGCGAATTGTATGCTACAGTCGAAGGCAAAAGAATGAGTGAATAGATGCCATTCTATATTGATAATAATTCAACTGTTTGAAAAGAATTGAATGCCCTCGTGCATGACAGTTTATAATTTGAAAATGACGGTTGCTCTCAAACTAAAGAAATTTTGCTCATAAAACCAAAAGAAAATAGACTGTGCCTATTTCGTGGAAACAGGACATTTATTATCGTCCTGATTTTGTTTTCTTTTTTAATCGATGCTCACTTATAAGTGGTGCATTGACATTAAATACAGTTGTTACAGTGGAGTGTTTTCCTCACCGAACAGCGTCCAATTGGGGGAGGGGGCGGGGGGGGGGGTGGAAATAAGCTGGAGGAGTGGGAGTGCACCTTCCGGAGTTGCACCTTAGAAAAAAACACCATATGCTTGGGGTGGATGTCAATTATATCACTTTGTTCTGTGGCCCGCCATCATCGCAGCCTGTTGTTAGCGCTGTTCTGCTGGCCGAAGGCACTATCTGCTTGCTGGGCAGATGCTGGCGGCATGCAGAAGTGATCGCGCTATCCATTCAATCAATCTGCAGAGTTCCCCAGAATTTCGTTCTTGTTACAGGAGGCATCCAGTCTTTCTGAGAAATATGTTTTACAGAAATCAGGAGGCTTCTCTGAGTTCTGCATACCGCAGTCAGTATGCCACTGCCACCAGATTGGTCTCTTGTTACGAGTGTTTTATTATCTATCTTGTCGCACAGATTGCCTCCGTGTAAGATAACTTCGTTTGTGACATCCGTCTTTATCCTGGTACGACGAAACTCGTATCTCGTGACAAACGTCTTAAAATACATGCCCCAGGAAAAGACACTTGTAACGTTAACAGCGAAATAAAGTGCTGGCCTGTTGTTTCTTTAGTCGGACAGCAATTACCGCAGAGCACAATTATGTATCGTACCTTTGTGAGAATTCCTTGGTGGGTCTGACACTCACCACACTGTGCCAGGTAGCTCTCACACCACAGTCGTCAACGACATGTATGACTGACCGAACCTAAATGGTACTTTTACTGCTGTATCACGATTCATATTCTCCTTTTTTTTGGGATAGGAAATAGGTTCAAACGCCAGACAGACTAGCGTGGTTTACGTTTTCCTTGGTTTCTCTAAATCACTAACGTCGATTTCTGGATTGGTTCTTTTGCCAAGAACATGATGGATTTACTTCGCCATCCTTCTTCAGTGTATTACAAATCTGTTGACAGTTGTTCCACATAAATGATCCTCGTGCTTCTCTGGATCTAACGACCGTCATACAAATATGGAATCGATGGATTCAAGAGATATAAGTACTGAACCCCCTGCAAGACGCAACAGCTCCAGTGACCTGCGCCAAAGAGCAGAAGCACAATGGCCGCATGGCCGTTCAGGACTTGAAAGTCACGTCATATACTGCTTAGTCAGGAAATCGAATTTCCCGCAGTAAGACGAGTGGACATCTAGAGCGCCACGGTCAGCCGTGAGCCTGAAGTGAGAGAGCGACGTGCTGTTTGCCCGCTTCCCGCCCAGACTCACCGCGCGCACGCATTCTCCGCAGCTGGCAGGTGCAGAACAGTGTCAATCTAGTACGGTTTCTGCGCCATCACAGTGCAAAATGGGTACAATGATCATGTGAGTGGTCTACTGTTTGTACTCCTTTACACATAAATTAGGCTTCTCTTTTTACTGTGGGACATATTGTCTTGGAGATAGATTAAAAACAGAGCCCACCTCCCCGTTCCCATCAAGATTTTAGGGAGATTTCGCTTGGTCCTAAGCAGAAGCGACAACTTTTAACTCATCCTACACTACTGCCATTAAAATTGCTACACCAACAAGAAATGCAAATGATAAACGAATATTCATTGGGCTATATACACTCCTGGAAATGGAAAAAAGAACACATTGACACCGGTGTGTCAGACCCACCATACTTGCTCCGGACACTGCGAGAGGGCTGTACAAGCAATGATCACACGCACGGCACAGCGGACACACCAGGAACCGCGGTGTTGGCAGTCGAATGGCGCTAGCTGCGCAGCATTTGTGCACTGCCGCCGTCAGTGTCAGCCAGTTTGCCGTGGCATACGGAGCTCCATCGCAGTCTTTAACACTGGTAGCATGCCGCGACAGCGTGGGCGTGAACCGTATGTGCAGTTGACGGACTTTGAGCGAGGGCGTATAGTGGGCATGCGGGAGGCCGGGTGGACGTACCGCCGAATTGCTCAACACGTGGGGCGTGAGGTCTCCACAGTACATCGATGTTGTCGCCAGTGGTCGGCGGAAGGTGCACGTGCCCGTCGACCTGGGACCGGACCGCAGCGACGCACGGATGCACGCCAAGACCGTAGGATCCTACGCAGTGCCGTAGGGGACCGCACCGCCACTTCCCAGCAAATTAGGGACACTGTTGCTCCTGGGGTATCGGCGAGGACCATTCGCAACCGTCTCCATGAAGCTGGGCTACGGTCCCGCACACCGTTAGGCCGTCTTCCGCTCACGCCCCAACATCGTGCAGCCCGCCTCCAGTGGTGTCGCGACAGGCGTGAATGGAGGGACGAATGGAGACGTGTCGTCTTCAGCGATGAGAGTCGCTTCTGCCTTGGTTCCAATGATGGTCGTATGCGTGTTTGGCGCCGTGCAGGTGAGCGCCACAATCAGGACTGCATACGACCGAGGCACACAGGGCCAACACCCGGCATCATGGTGTGGGGAGCGGTATCCTACACTGGCCGTACACCACTGGTGATCGTCGAGGGGACACTGAATAGTGCACGGTACATCCAAACCGTCATCGAACCTATCGTTCTACCATTCCTAGACCGGCAAGGGAACTTGCTATTCCAACAGGACAATGCACGTCAGCATGTATCCCGTGCCACCAAACGTGCTCTAGAAGGTGTAAGTCAACTACCCTGGCCAGCAAGATCTCCGGATCTGTCCCCCATTGAGCATGTTTGGGACTGGATGAAGCGTCGTCTCACGCGGTCTGCACGTCCAGCACGAACGCTGGTCCAACTGAGGCGCCAGGTGGAAATGGCATGGCAAGCCGTTCCACAGGACTACATCCAGCATCTCTATGATCGTCTCCATGGGAGAATAGCAGCCTGCATTGCTGCGAAAGGTGGATATACACTGTACTAGTGCCGACATTGTGCATGCTCTGTTGCCTGTGTCTATGTGCCTGTGGTTCTGTCAGTGTGATCATGTGATGTATCTGACCCCAGGAATGTGTCAATAAAGTTTCCCCTTCCTGGGACAATGAATTCACGGTGTTCTTATTTCAATTTCCAGGAGTGTATTATACTAGGACTGACATGTGATTACATTTTCACGCAATGTGGGTGCATAGATCCTGAGAAATCAGTAGCCAGAACAACCATCTATGGCCGTAATAACGGCCTTGATACGCCTGGGTATTGAATCAAACAGAGCTTGGATGGCGTGTACACGTACAGCTGCCCATGCAGCTTCACCACGATACCACAGTTCATCAAGAGTAGTGACTGGCGTATTGTGACGAGACAATCGCTCGGCCACCATTGATCAGACGTTTTCAACTGGTGAGAGATCTGGAGAATGTGCTGGCCAGGGCAGCAGTAGAACATTTTCTGTATCCAGAAACGACCGTACAGGACTTGCAACATGCGATCGTGCATTATCCTGCTGAAATGTAGGGTTTCGCAGGGATCGAATGAAGGGTAGAGCCACGGGTCGTAACACGTCTGAAATGTAACGTACACTGTTCAAAGTGCCGTCAATGCGAACAAGAGGTGACCAAGACGTATAACCAATGGCACCCCATATCATCACGCCGGGTGATACGCTAGTATGGCGATGACGAATACGCGCTTCCGATGTGCGTTCACCGCGATGTCGCCAAACACGGATGCAACCATCATGATGCTGTAAACAGAACCTGGATTCATCCGAAAAAATGACGTTTTGCCATTCGTGCACCCAGGTTCGTCGTTGAGTACACCATCGCAGCCCTCCTGCCTGTGATGCAGCGTCAAGGGTAACCGCGTCCATGGTCTCCGAGTTGATAGTTCATGCTGCTGCAAACGTCATCGAACTGTTCGTGCAGATGGTTGTTGTCTTGCAAACGGCCCCATCTGTTGATTCAGGGATCGAGACGTGGCTGCACGATCAGTTACAGCCATGCGGATAAGATACCTGTCATCTCGACTGCTAGCGAAACGAGGCCTTTGGGATCCAGCACGGCGTTCCGTATTACCCTCCTGAACCCACCGATTCCATGTTCTGCTAAGAGTCATTGGATCGACCAACCCGAGCAGCAATGTCGCAATACGATATACCGCAATCACGATAGGCTACAATCCGACCTTTATCAAAATCGGAAACGTGATGGTACGCATTTCTCCTCCTTACACGAGGCATCACAACTATGTTTCACCAGGCAACTCCGGTCAACTGCTGTTTGTGTATGAGAAATCGGTTGGTAGCTTTCCTCATGTCAGCATGTAGTAGGTGTCGCCACCGGCACCAACCTTGTGTGAATGCTCTGAAAAGCTAATCATTTGCATATCACAGCATCTTCTTCCTGTCGGTTTAATTTACCGTCTGTAGCACGTCATCTTCGTGGTGTAGCAATTTTAATGGCCAGTAGTGTAATTAGTACCGGGCGAGTTAAATTGACGAAAGGCCTACGGATTAAAGTTTGCAAGACACAAAATATTATTCTCACTGAATAGCTGGCTTTGCTTCGTACTTTCCCTCCCATCATCAAAGTTTTGAATATTTAAAGTGCACTGATTCACACTGGGTAACCGGGCTCCTTCAATCAAATGATGTGTTGGTTATAAGGAATTACTGAAATTTGTAGTTATCTCGGTGAGATGGCCGCAATGACTGCTAAACAAATATCTCTCTAACCGGTTATCCACGCTCTTCTAAGAGTAATTACCCAAGTTTCCACTTGGGAACCTGTCAGTAGCATATTAAAGAGATTAATGTTAAGAAATAACAAAACAAGGGTCATTTCTTGAACGAAATAAATAATTATTCGGACTTATATGTGTTTACAGTGATACACACTTCCTTATGCACCAAGGGCAGGAGAAGGGAAGTTAGTGAAAAACAGAAATGAGAGAAGAAAGAAGACATAAATTATAGACATCACATCACAAATATATTGTAATTTATACCCCTTCGTCCAGATTTTCTAACACTGTAAGTTCATAATTTATAAGTAAGACTCCTCTCTTTGTCTTAATGGCTCAGTACATAATTAATTCATAATATTTGGCAAAAGTAATTTTAGTAGCACAAGAAAAACAAGAAAAAAGGTGATAAGTCGTTATAAACTGGGAACTCCCTCCCACACAAACTCCCCCCAGTACAAGCTCGTCTGGTATTTGGCTAAACAGTTCCTGACTCCACATGGGTCATTCGTTGATGGAACAGTCTACTTTTCCTAGGCAATTATAAGTACGTTTACGAAAACTACAAGATTTCTGCCACAATGAAGCGATTCGGAGGCGATTCCAAGACGCCATCAGTGATTCCAAAAAGTGGACAGCAGATTGACATACCGGTTTCCACGGAGCTAAAAAAAGTCAAATGCGACTATTGTTGAAGAGACTTCAACCAAACGTCCTGTTCCGCGCATCAGTACAATTAAGGCGCTGAGACCCATAAGGGCCTAAGGCGCTCGGTCATTGATTTTGAAATTGTAGCGCGCATGCATGCTCCTGACATCTGATGGTCTTATGGCAAACTAACTTTATCCGTATCTCTAGCCCCACTCTGTATGTGAGAACATTCAGAAAGAGCTATTTTACCGATTTCTCGGGTATTCGTTTCCATATAGTCTCAAAGCACGAAACATAATTTTGTTTCACTTCACCTCTCACTTGTTATCTCGGGTACACAACTTAATTTAACGTCTGCATTATGTATGTAGTACTAGTGCTTCATAATCGGATGTTTATCGGCAGTTTTATCTGAGGCTCAGGCCACAGAATGCTCTTCGTGAAAATAATGATAACGGGGGCCATGAAGTGTTCGAATTGGTCCATAATTGTATGTTTAGTGCACTTAGTATCTGTTGTTCATGTTCTGAATCAAATTTCACATTAATTACAAACGTTACAGCTGTCAAAAGACACTATGATCACTAGCTTACGTACGGAAATTTTGTCAATTAACAATAATAATAAATACAATCTTAAATATTAATCAAGGTTTCATAAAAAAGTGGTTATTGTTTCATAGGAACTATGGGAAATTGAGACAATTCAGTCCAAATCAAATTTATAACCAAGACACAAGTCTCATGAGATTGGTTTTATGTCTATAAATTTGATTTTCACAGACTTTTATTTTTCTCATAACTTAGTTTCAGTGCTTTGAGTCCTTATGTTTCTCAGGTCCCAGTTGTTTTCGGTAACAGACAGACTGATTCACGAGTGAGGATTTTTGTGTATACAGTTCACTACGGCAACGTCGCAGGTATTCAGCGTTACGCGTGAGAAGGCGGGGTGGAACGGTGCTTTGTACTAAGGCCAAGTACGAGGGCTATTCAGAAAGCACAGTGACATTCAAAAATGATTTATTAGCAACAGTTAGCTATACCTTCGAGCTACTTCTCTACTAGTCACTACTCTAAGTTAGCCGGCCGCGGTGATCTCGCGGTTCTAGGCGCGCAGTCCGGAACCGCGCGACTGCTACGGTCGCAGGTTCGAATCCTGCCTCGGGCATGGATGTGTGTGATGTCTTTAGGTTAGTTAGGTTTAAGTAGTTCTAAGTTCTAGGGGACTGATGACCACAGCTGTTAAGTCCCTTAGTGCTCAGAGCCATTTGAACCATTTTTGAACTACTCTAAGTTAGACATCTATCGTAGCGCTGTACCAATTTTCCAATATCATCATCATAGAAGGCAAGCCTGCCAGGTTGGCCGAGAACACTATTGCCAGGCGGATTAACGACGACAGCCGGTGTGCTGGCCAGCCTGAATGTGGTTTTTAGGCGGTTTTCCACATCCCACTAGGTGAATACCAGTCTGATCCCCACATCCCGCCTCAGTTACACGACTCGTAGACATTTGCAACACATTCTCACTATTTCATGATTACACTAGACGCAGACTGCTGCGGTACACTGTTTCCCACCTGGGGGGTACAGGGTGGTGCCAAGAAGGGCACCTGCCTAACCCTTCAATTAACCATGCGAAATCCGATCGTAACCATGCCGACCCTGCGAAACTGCAGGACGAAGGCACCAGCAAAAGGGGAAGAAGAAGAAGATCATCATAGTAGGCAACCGCTTGTGCTTTCTAACAGTTCGCTATGCTGATCTGCAGCTTGTTGTCTGTGCCAAAATGTTGTCTTCTTAGCCTGCAGGTCATGTGAGCAGAGGTGAAAATCGAGAGAGCCAAGTCCTGGCTGTATGGTGGATGATCAAACACTAACCATCGGAAACGCTGCAAGAGCACCCGCATTGCCCTTCAGTGTGCGGACGGAAATTGCCGTGAAGAAGGAAATGCGTGACAGTCAAGTTGTGTGGGCTGTATGAAATCAGGCGAAATCTATAACAGGCACTCATATTTGGCGGGAGTCATTACATCCTAGGCATTTTTACCTGCTCACTGCGCGCTCAGAACTATAAAGCGCGACGTGATACGATCTAAGGTCGTATAACAGATACTGCCCAGCACATCTATGGAAAATGGAATCGGATTTTCATTGTGGTTTCCCTTTCACGATCGATCGGACCTTACTTTGCGAATAGCCTTCGTACTTGTTGTGCGTGTAGGTGAAGGCAAGTGAATTTCGTTCCGATATTTCAGGAGAGTATGGACTATTAAAGTTCCCGCAGTCCCTCCTGTGAGTGAGGGGGGGGGGGGGGGGGGGTATCGCCCACGGGCGCTGACCTTGATGTGATCTGCCGCCTCTATCGCCGACGTCGTATGAAACGTCACAGCGCGCCGCCTGCTCGCAGACTTAAAAGTGCGGTTGGCGGGCAGACGCCGCCACAGTCATTCGCGGGCAGCTGCAGCAGCAGTTCACACCCCGGACAGTGCAGAAGTCGTCGCCACCGACCCAGGTACCTGGCGCTACCTATGTGTGATGTCCGATCTGCTCAGTAGTGTCTTAGCGTCAAGAATTTAATGTGTTTCCAGGGTCACTGCTTCATCTATTATTTTCCCATTGTTGAACAAGGTACAGTTCCCCGTTGCACTGATTTACGTGTTGTGTAGTTATAGTCTGCATATTTTAATCACGAACTGCCTTGAACCATGCGTCTTTTGGTGTTCTGTGTAAACGTGTGAGTGTGAGTGAAAGTGCGTCAAGGTGGCTGAGGTTTGTACTTTATATTTTTCCTTCTGGTGCATACTTTCTACAGAATAAAACCAAAATCGTATCCAATTAGTTGAGTAAGGACGCTGAAGATCGCTTTGAACGCCCAATACACACCACACCACCACCACCACCACCACCACCACCATCCTTACGGGTCAATCTACACTTATTTGAATGCGTGGTGTTTGTTCTTGCGAAAGAACAGACACCACACTGACCCTGAAATTGTGAAACACTGTATGTAAATTGAAGGGAGATCACTGCTATCAGCTGTAGCGGGACAGTAAGCGGAAACACTGTCGAAGAGCGAAAATGTGTAACGGACCGGGACTCCAACCCAGGATCTCCTGCTTACTAAGAGCAGTGGTTAGCGCACCTGCCTAAGTAAGTAGAAGAACCCGTGTTCGAGCCCTGTCCGGTGTACATTTTCGCTCGTCGGCGATGTTTGCGCTTTATGTCCCGCCGCAGCTGATAGCAGGGTTATCCCTTCAGTCTACATTTCGCTGTCAGCAGCCCGCCGGTTCATTGACCGTATTTTACGGACTATAAAGCGCACTTTTTTCTTCGAAAAATTGCCTCCAAAATTCGGTGTCTCTTACACTCGAAATTTAAATAAAAATAGCCAGTGTTTGTTGTGAAATTCCCACTAGTCTTAAAATGGCCATATATTCAACCTATCTCTATCTGGCAACTGTGCGCGGATGCGACGAACATGAGTTGGAGGGATTCACAAGCTTGCTAACATTGTCTCTCTCCCGCCCTGCCATCACAAACCCAGAACAATGTCTAGCCTGTGATGCGTCATTGCGGTCTACGGTGCCAATGAACTTGAAAATGATGTGTGTTATCGGTAACAGAGCAATATTTTTGTTAATGGCTGAAAGAAAATTAAAGGAATTCATATGACGCTGGCTGCAAATTGAGAGTAATAGTATATGCAGAAGAACATGGAAAGAGAGTAGCTGAGCGATATTTCGGCCTTCCACCAACAGAAAGAAACCATTCGCGACTGACGGGCTAGTTAAGAAGAACTGAGAAATTTGAGGAAAACTACATGTGCAAATAGAGGACTGAATACAAAATGGCCAAAACTAGTAGATGAAATACTGAAATCGATGGCATTGGAGTTAATACTAAAATTATTCAAATACACACTGGTAAGCTAGCGCTGCAGTGGAACTTAACACACTTTAAGGGTGGGGTTGGTTGTTGCTACAGATTTATGAAGCGTCATTGACTTTACGTGCGAACCAATTCCAAAATATCTCAGAAATTGCCACATGAGTATGAAGAGAAAATATTATCTTTCCATCGCTTTATTATACAACGTCGAAAGTAAATATGTGTAGGACTAACCCAAATAGCGAATATGGACGAAACTCGTCTGGTATTTGTTGTGCCCAATAACAGAGCTGTTGCCATGAAAGGTGCTAAAGCTGTAACTATAAAAACAACTGGACACGAAAAAATTAACTACACTGTTGTCCTTTCATGTTGTGTTCACGGTACTATACTTAATCCATTGACCATTTTCAAGCTCAAAACAATATCAAAACCTTCTAAAATACCGTCAGGTGTTGTTGCTAACGTACATAACAAGGCTGGATGGATGAGACTGGCACGAAATTATAAGTTAACAGAGGTGGGAGTGAAGGAAAGGTGCTTTATTGAAGAACAGTTTTCCTCTTGTGCTAGATCAGTGCAGTAGGCATTTGAAAAATTCTATGAAAGAGAAATTGAAACAGGAAAATAGAGATCTTGCTATTATTCCTGGATGACTTACTGCACAATTGCAACCTCTTGACTTCTCGATAAAAAAACTATTTAAATTGTATACGGCAGAGGAGTAAAACAAATGGATGATGGATGAAACCCAACATTAATTCATGCCGAAGGGAGCTTTAAAACGACGTACAATCACACGAGAGTGCCATTGGATAAAACAGTGGTGGTTTAGAGTGAGAGAAGACATTATTGTTAAATCCTTCAAGAAGTGAGGCGTAAGTAACGCTCTTGGTGGTAGTGAAGACCATCTTATGTATGAAGAGGACAACGATGACGAACAGGAGGAAGAAGATGAAGACGAAGAAAGGTCAGACGACGATTTCCCGGGATTTTAAAAGTCAGTTCAATTTTTATAAACCAAAAACTTCTTTTAGTCTGTCTTTTTTTAAACTGCTCAAAGTAATGTGCGTCTTATAGTCCGTACAGTCTTATAGTCCGTGAAATACGGTAGCACATTAGCCCTTTAACACCAGTACTATCACCTACATTCTATGAGCCCATTACAATAATTTTACGAAGCCGCATGAGCAGAGCTCAGCTCGTTAAGACCTCGACCTGCTTGAAATATTGGTTTCCAACACTTCGTTCCTTGTTTACTACAGAAAACTTACGGGTAGTAACAGCACTACCCCAGGAAGTTAATTCGTCTGTGACAATTTGGGGTCATGGCTGTCAAGTATGGTACTACGAAAATGGTGAATATATATTGTTCACATGTATATGGAAAATTGTATACCACCGTCAGTTGCTATGATAACCTTTGTAATCACTATCAGTTTCGATTCTCACTAATCTTCCAGAGTGTTCATTTTCCCAGTTTTCTTTTAGAACTGAATACAAATAATGAACTGTCTTTGGTGTGTAAAATCTAAAAATTTCATTTCCTTTATTCGTAAAAACACCTTTGAAATTAGGAAATAGTCGTGTAACGAAGTATGCGTAATGTACAAATGTATACAGTATCCAAGCCATAGACGACTACAGTTTTCGCCTAGCTTGCTCTACGAGGAAACTTTTAAAGATTTGACTGCGGCTTTTGAAATAAAAATTTTTAAACCAATTCCCTGAAATATCCCTTGATTGGCTGCCATCCTGTACATTCCTTCCCCCTACCAGACGAGTGGTGACTCAGATTGTTTACATAAGAGTGTCAGTCAGTCTCCGGAAAGTTGGTTTGCCCTAGTAGGGGCCTTTATGGTATGGGAGGGATCTGTTACAATATTTCATGTAGTGTAAGTGGGAGGCGACTTATATATAGTCAGTTTTATCAGATGTCATGAGTTAAGAAAATAGTAAAACATTAACTGTCCAAATTTTGTGCAGAAATACAAAGCTCCTGTAATAACTGAAATCAGCACTGTCCATATAACGAAACCTTAAAATAAACGAAGTTAAAATCGAAATTCTTCCAGTCCATATGTGGCATAACAGCAAACCAGTGTTTAACAGTATTGGTTAAAAACAGTCTTGGATGCAATTTTAGTTTTTTTATTTTTCAACGACGCATTTCGCCTTATTTAAGCATCTTCAGGTTAACTTTTCTGGCGTCCATCTAAAAAGATAACCTGAAGATGCCAAAATAAGGCGAAACGCGTCGTTGAAAAATAAAAAAAATAAAATTGCAACCGAGACTGTTTTTAACCAATACTGAAGTTAAAATCGTGTCAGAGAGCTTCACAAAAGAGGAATGAACTATTATGGTTTCTGTCAATTTTAAGGTTAGTTGGTTGGTTGTTTGGGGAAGGAGACCAGACAGCGTGGTCATCGGTCTCATCGGATTAGGGAAGGAAGTCGGCCGTGCCCTTTCAGAGCAACCATCCCGGCATTTGCCTGGAATGATTTAGGGAAATCACGGAAAACCTAAATCAGGATGGCCGGACGCGGGATTGAACCGTCGTCCTCCCGAATGCGAGTCCAGTGTCTAACCACTGCGCCACCTCACTCGGTCAATTTTAAGGGAAAACTCCATTATTAATTAACAGTTTTGGTACTAAAGTGAGTTGCACAGAAAGTAGATGCTGGCCGAACTGAATAGCACTGACTTTTTAATGGTTTACAGGCGCCCCTAGAAATGTGAACTTGTTTGTGTTGTCTGGCAGATATTAATCTCGTTGCTACAGAGTGTAACTAATACCAAAACATACAATACATGAACAACATAACACAATAGTTAATTCTATGATAATCAAAGTATTTGGCTAAAAAACATTGTAAATCAGCTTGCTGCAGAACATTAACACCTGGCGTGGATTAGAACTGGATTAAGTACATTTGAAAAAGAGTAATAACCTAAGTAAAATCTTTCTACGTCATCTATTTGTGCGGGTAATAGTTACACAAAGTTTCACAGGCTACAAAATATTAAGATAATTTCAGTAAAATTTAGAATGCAATTGGCATGTCGAAGAGATGATGTACCATAATTCACGTGAAAACTTTTATCTGTATTAGGCCATGTTAAAATACAGAGTACAAAGCATTTTCTTACACTGACAAAATACTGTAAATATGGGTGAAATCAGGGGTAGCAAAGGCTACACATCAGAACTCATGAATTTCTAGTATTAAAGTCTACCTACTCAATTTAAAATACCTTACACCACATCGTAGAGTAAGAGTCCATCAAAATATAGCACACTATGCTATTCTTACAAGGGAACCTCCCCATCGCACCCCCCTCAGATTTAGTTATAAGTTGGCACAGTGGATAGGCCTTGAAAAACTGAACACAGATCAATCGAAAAAACAGGAAGAAGTTGTGTGGAACTATGAAAAAATAAGCAAAATACACAAACTGAGTTGTCCATGGGCAAGATATGCAACATCAAGGGGGGTATAAGCTCAGGAGAGCCGTGGTTCCGTGGTTAGCGTGAGCAGCTGCGGAACAAGAGGTCCGTGGTTTAAGACTTCCCTCGACTGAAAACTTTAATTTTTATTTTCAGTTTATGTGACAAACTCTTCTGTTTTCATCACTTTTTTGGGAGTGATTATTACATCCACGAGAAAACCTAAATCGGGCAAGGTAGAAGAAACTTTTTACACATTCGCCCAAGTTGTCAAGTTAGGTGGGTCGACAACATATTCCTATCATGTGTCACACATGCCGCAACCAGTGTCGTATAGAATATATCAGACGTGTTTTCCTGTGGAGAATTCGGTTGACCTATGACCTTGCGACCAAATGTTTTCGGTTCCCATTGGAGAGGTACGTCCTTTTGTCAACTAATCACACGGTTTTGCGGTGCGGTCGCAAAGCACAGACACTAAACTTATTACAGTGAACACAGACGTCAATGAAAGAACGGACACATCACAACTTTGCGAAAATAAAGAATGAAAACTTCCAGCTGATGGGAGATGAGCGCGTGGCTTCCACGGCGGAGTATGTGTGACGTCGACAATCTTTAATGGCGCTCCTCTCTAATAGGGTGATGGGCGGAGGGGGGGGGGGGGGGTATTATATATTATCTGCAGGCATATCACACGTCTTGAGGGGGGGGGGGGGAAAGAGCGGAGAGGTAGGCACACGCGAGGTGGGAGGGGGAGAGGGGAGAGGGGGAGACAAGATTTTCAGCACTCGCCACAGCACACGTATGTTTGCTAAAGCGATCTTGACGAAAACGTTTTCTGAAGCACAACTGGTGGCATGCACCAGCGATATAACACTAAGTACGCGCAGAAAGAGAGTGAGATAGAGCCGTCTGCCAGCGGGCTAAACACCAAGCACAGAGCGGGCACCAAATTTGCACATGAATGCATCTTAGCTTTTGTATGACAAAACTAGGTGCAAGGCAGCACAGAAAACAATGTTTAAGGAGGCTTAGTTCAGACCGTCAGTACTGTATTTGTTTCAATTTTTAAACCGATATAGGACGACAGGATCCGTCTCTGTGTCGATTTTCAGTAAACAAAAAAATCAGTAAACGCTGGCCAGTAGTTTCAGGAAGTTGTTGTTTGCGTACGCACTACAACAGAATCCTCTCAAGACGCCAAAATTCCGATACTCAAGGGTCACAGCGTGGCAAAGTGCTGCACGACTTAATATACTACGTAAACACGTACCTAAGAAAAAAAGTGAATGATAGTAATTTCACTGGAGACAGAGCAGGAGAGTTTTAAGAAGAGACACTGGAGGGAAACGGTAGTTCAAAGGGCATCAATCAGAATTAAAAACGCGCAATTATTTTTAACACTTACGAGCGGCACCTTGAAAGAAAATAGGGAAATAAATACTATGAACCGACAGTGAAATTAGATTGCCTGCTGAGCAGCGAAACATTAGTTAGAAAAATTAGATGAAAACAAGTATCACACAGCTGTTGAACAATAAAAGATAAACAGAATAGGCATCCTATTGGACAATAAAAGACAAACAGAATAAACATAGCAAAGAGAGACTACTGATTCTGTATTTGGCAACAAACTAAACACTCAACAAAGCGAACTTTTAAAAAGTATCGTTATAAAAAGTCTTTAGCAAGGTATGCTTAATGCATTCATTCGAAAGACAGAAAAAAAATCGTTGTCAACAAAAGAGATTTACAAGTGAACCGTACATTAAACTTGTACAACAAAGCTGAATAATAGAAATTACGTACTATCATCCGATGACGAAGACTTGTGCAGAAGCTGGGAGAGGGTACCTTTAAACACCTCAAAATCTTCAGATATACCTAAACTTTCCACGTAATACAATAGATACGTACTTGGACCATCCTTCTCACAAAACTCTTAACGTTTACCCATAACCACTTAGAACTTAGTATATACTAATCAATACTCAACTGAGCAAGTGCTTTGTCACAAATAAATTCTTAGTTAAAGAAAAACTATAACTTAAAACAAATGTAGTGGACAAAAGATCTTACTAAATGTGATGGAATTGTTTCCCACAAAATTCATTATAGTTTATGCTCACTCATAACCTATGCAATCTTATAAATCAAATGAAAATTAGACTTAATTTATGACGGACCAGACGAAGAAGAGAGAGAGAAAGGGTAGCATGTTTACATGACTTGCTTATGGCAAGGTGACATCTGTGCCGGTCCACGTGTTTGTACTATGCGGTCTAGGCTTACGGTAAGCGTACGCAGGTGACAGAAGCTGCGACTTTGAACGACTCCAAAAACACAGTTGTCTCGACTGGAAACTCACTGCATGACAGAATGAATCATGGTTAACTGTTCATCTCCTCTCAAACAATTAGAAATATAATTAGCATTCATCGGATCCTCCTCAGCTTCCACAACAAAACATTATCTCTAAAACTGAAATGATATCACTTAAAACAACTCTTGCCTGCACATAATTAGCTTCAACTACATTAACCACAGAGCCTCAATAAAACAACATCATACATCAGTTTATACCAACAAAACTTCGCTGTCCTCTGGGGAATCACAGTCGAAAGTCGTCACATCCCCGCTTAACAACTTACTGTGGTAGAACAGATTAATTCTCCTCCATTATTCATTACAATTCTTATTGCGGTATATTACTTAACAAATCTTAGCTTCGCGCATTGAGTTAACCAGTCAAGCAACTACCACTTACGAAAGACAGAAGGCATGGACAGAAAAAGAATAAAAGTTCGGGAAAGAGAATGTGGAGAGATGAGAAAGGAGAGAAGGAGAAGGCAGAAAAAGTTCATTCCTTTCGTTCCGCAATCCTGTATGTCACACAGCGTCCTATCGATTTCGGCAACACAAGTGCTAATCGTGTCATTACTACTGTGTATGTGCTTGGGGCCTCAAGTCGCCTAGTGCCAATAGTAAATTATGTACAATACCAGGATCGTTAGAATCCATGGTTTGTCGCTTTTTTGACACCAATGTATATGGACCAGGATAGTGAAGAACGTTGTTGCGTATGGCTTATGACGACAATGTACAGGAGTTCGAGCGGTCGTGACTTATCGTGTGGGCATCCAGGGCTGCCGTTAAATGACAGAACAGAAAATTAAGTCAGACAAAGGGAATATATTTCGGTGTACGGAATACAAGGGGCACACCTAGGGTCGGAAGTTAGCGGGTGTAGGCCAGACTAGGAGGAAGAAAAACTGAATAAAGTGGGTAACGGGAGAGTAGGCGGTTCTTGTTGATGGTGGGTCGGTCATGGCGTGCAGAGCCAAAGTAAGACGTCTGTTCTAGTCGAAGTTTGGATCACTAGATAGCGAAGCAATTGTGTTCTGCACTGCACAACCGTCCAGAGTCAACACACGTGATCTGCATCCCACGCCCGCTGTTGACTAAAACCAATGGCGAGAATTCGCTAGCAGTTTCAGCAGAGGGCTCAAGGCGTCTCTTGTCAGCGGCTGCAACTGGGCAGAGGTGCCTCGAATCTGAAAGGCAGGCAACTTGTGTGACGTAGCTACAGAGGGAGTTGCTCTAGGAGAAAACTTTTAAAGATTTGGCTGGGTCTTTTGAAATAATTTATTTTAAACCAATTCCCTGAAATTTTCCTCGCCTTGCTCCCACCTGTACACCAAATTTCTATCAGCAAGTTGTTGGAGCAGTCGCACGGGTGGATTTCTGGAACTAAGTCGGTTTCTTCTCAACCAGGGAATATCTTCATGGATGGAAAGTTCGAGATATTTATTGTTGTCTTCTTAACGGAACAGGGGCTACGAGGCTGGGTGTTGACAGCCAGTGCAGTCGAGTAGTTCTTATGCAGTCGGTGATGATTCTTACATTACGTGTAGAGTCTTGAACCACACCGGAGCATAATATTCGGCGGTACAATACACTTAACCGAGCACGTAAGTTCTGAGCGTGTCTGCTGAAGCTCCCCAGTTAGTACTGCAAAGTTTCTTTATAAGGTTTTTCCGTGTGTTTATTTTTCAATAAGTTTTTGTTGAGATATCGCTCAAAGATAGTGTACTACCAAGAGTCATTCCAAAACGTTGGTGATAACGCATAAAGGCTACAGCTTATGTTTCATGAGTTTTCAGCACGTTGTAATGTCATTGTTATCCCTTTCATCCATTCCTCATGGGCGTTAACCAACTCACGTACAGATAAGCTAGCACTAGCATCAACAGTCCGCTCCCTGGGGGGCGGCTGGCTCGTTTCCCGCGAGAGGCGGCGAGTACGCTCTTTGGACTCTACCGCTGCTTCATCAGTAGCCGTTTTCGATCGTCCAGTTTTGTCTCCAACAGAGCCAGTTTCATGGAAATTCCCGGCGAGTTTCACCACCGCTTCGTGGGTCACGCTTGATGTTGATTTGTAAGGAAGAAACCGTGTTAAGTCTATAATGACGAATGCTATGCTAAAATGAAAGGCACCAAGTTTTTTCTCTCGTAATTCTTCTTTCTCTGATGTGTCACACGACCCCCGCTCGCCACTGAAAACTACGAGGTGCATTCAAAATGTCGGCTTCCAAAACGTACACCTTGTTACTAATATAGCCTCACATGCTCACATGTTTTGCTCCTCTCTCATCTCAAACTACTTCACTTTAAAACTCTGTTCGTCCAGCTCGGAGCGTTCTAAAAGGGCGGCCCCGTCCTATGAAACAAGTCGCATTCGCCTGTCTACTTTACATCTACGCCTACGTGATTACTATGCTATTCACAAGTGCCTGGCAGAGGGTTCAATGAACCCCTTCAAGCTGTCTTTCTACCGTTCCACTCTCGAACGGCGCGCGGTAAAAACGAGCACTTAAATTTTTCTGTGCGAGACCTGATTTCACTTATATTATCGTGATGATCATTTCTCCCTATGTAGGTGGGTGCCAATAGAATGTTTCCGCAATCGCAGGTGAAAACTGGTGATTGAAATTTTATGAGAAGTTCCCGTCACAACGAAAACCGCCTTTGTTTTAATGATTGCCACTCCATTTCACGTATTATGTCTGTACCACTATCACCCCTACTCCGCGACAGTGCAAAACGAGCAGCCGTTCTTTGTACTTTTTCGATGTCATCCGTCAGTTCCACCTAATGCGGATCCCACACTACACAGCAATACTCCACAATAGGGCGGACAAGCGTGGTGTAAGCAGTCTCTTCAGTAGACCTGTTGGTTGGTTGGTTGGTTTGGGGAAGGAGACCAGACAGCGCGGTCATCGGTCTCATCGGATTAGGGAAGGAAGTCGGCCGTGCCCTTTCAGAGGAACCATCCCGGCATTTGCCTGGAGTGATTTAGGGAAATCACGGAAAACCTAAATCAGGATGGCCGGACGCGGGATTGAACCGTCGTCCTCCCGAATGCGAGTCCAGTGTCTAACCAGTAGACCTGTTGCTCCTTCTAAGTGTTCTGCCAATGAATCGCAGTCTTTGGTTTGCTCTGCCCACAATATTATCTATGTGATCGTTCCAATTTAGGTTATTTGTAATTGTAATAGCTAAGTATTTAGTTGAATTTACAGCCTTCAGATTTGTGTGACTTATCGCGTAATCGAAATTTATCTGATTTCTTTTAGTACTCAAGCGAATAACTTTACACTTTTCTTTATTCAAGTTCAATTGCCACTTTTCGCACCATACAGATATCTTATCTAAATCATTTTGCAATTCGTTATGGTCATCTGATGACTTTACAAGACGGTAAATCACAGCATCATCTGCAAACAATCTAAGACGGCTACTCACATAGTGTCCTATGTCGTTAATATAGACCACACACTTCTTTGAGAAACGCCGGATATTACTTCTGTTTTAATCGATGACTTTCCGTCTGTTACTACGAACTGTGATCTTTCTGACATGAAATTACGAATCCAGCAGCACAAGTAAGGCGATATTTCATAGGCACGCAGTTTGGTTAGAAAACGCTTGTGAGGAACGGTGTCGAAAGCCTTCTGCAAATCTAAAAATATGGAATCAATTTGACATCCCCTGTCGATAGGACTAATTACTTGATGACTATAAAGAGCTAGTTGTGTTTCGCAAGAACGATATCTTCTGAATCCGTGCTGACTATGTGTCAATAAATCGTTTTCTTCGAAGTACTTCATAATGCTCGAATAGAGCATATGTTCCAAAACCCTACTGCAAATCGACGTTAGTGATACGGGCATGTACGAGTAATTCAACGGATTACTCCAACTTCTCTTTTTGGGTATTGGTGTGACTATGGCAATTTCCCAGTCTTTAGGTACGGATCTTTCTGTGAGCGAGCGGTTGTATATAATGGCTAAATATGGCGCTATTGCATCAGCATACTCTGAGAGGAACCTGACTGGTATACAATCTGGACCGGAGGCCTTGGCTTAATTTAGTGATTTATGCTGCTTTGTTACACCGAGGATATCTACTTCTATGTTTCTGATCTTGGCAGTTGTTCTTGATTGGAATTCAGCAGTATTTACTTTATCTTCTTTGGTGAAGGAGTTTCGTAAACCCGTGTTTAATAACTCTCCTTTAGTGACGCTGTCATCAGTGACTTCACCGTTGTTATCGCGCAGGAAAAGTATTGATTGCGTCTTGCCACTGGTGTGGTTTATGCATGACCAGAATCTCTTTGCGTTTTCTGCCAGATTTCGAGACAGAATTTCGTTGTGGAAAGTATTAGAAGCATCTCGCATTGAAGTACGCGCTATATTTCGAACTTCTGCTAAACTTTACCAGTCTTGGGAATTTTGGCATGCTTTTTTGCTGCTTCTGCAACAGCCAGTCATGACTAACGTCGTCCACAATAAATATGAGAATTTCCGACGACGTGTTGTACATTCCTTAACACCAGGCTCGTGCCAATCTGGACAGGCGTATGTAACACTGAATTCCAGTATGAACTCTGGTCCACAAACTGTCCAACAGCAACATTACGGAATACACGTGGGATGCCATGTCGTGTCAATTTTTGTGTCGTGCTTTGAACAACTGCAGTTATTCAGCGGCACAAAGTTGAATTAACACAGCTCTATAATTTTCTGGCTCATCGGAGTAGGTGTGTGTGTGTGTGTGTGTGTGTGTGTGTGTGTGTGTGTGTGTGTGTGTGTGTGTGTGGAGAATAAGGTGCTTGTGATAGCTCAGATTTAACTTGGGGGGTGGTATTATTTTCCCTTAAAACAGCAATTTCTTCAGAAGGGCATCACAACTTGTTTGTGGCATTTGACTTTTTCTGGTTAATGTTAGTGTGCTCAAAGTAACAACGACTTTTCCACTCTAGTATACGTACTTAGCGATACCTTTGAAAGCATATCGGTGTGAACCAACGTACATGGATTGTCTGTAACTTTTACGAGATAGGCCGATGCTCCGTACTGCGCTGTATCATGCTTATCATGTGTAATTCCCCCTTCCACTACAATACAGATATCGTCTACAACATAGATGTACATGTGAAAATGGCTGGGGGTTTTCCACGTGCTGCTCGGTATATGAGAAACAATGCGACACAAAATAACTTCTAGTTTATTTCTAATCTTCATCTGGGTGTCATTTAGCAGAATGACGTTTCGTTACTGAACGTCGTACTTTTTAAGTATCTGGACGTTCTTCACCTTCAAACATCATGCTTCTTCACGCTTAAAGCTATGAATAAATACTTACAAATACGTAGCCAAAACCATCCGAATGAAGGTGACATCAATGCAAATTTGTTTTCGTTGTGTAAGTCAAGCGTCAAACTGATCTACCGAATGGCTATGCTTGAATGGTATTTTAAATTACTCATTTCCTGTGGGTTTGCCGGCCAAAGTGGCCGTGCGGTTAAAGGCGCTGCAGTCTGGAACCGCAAGACCGCTACGGTCGCAGGTTCGAAACCTGCCTCGGGCATGGATGTTTGTGATGTCCTTAGGTTAGTTAGGTTTAACTAGTTCTAAGTTCTAGGGGACTAATGACCTCAGCAGTTGAGTCCCATAGTACTCAGAGCCATTTTGAACCTGTGGGTTTCGCTTAAAGGATAAAGCGTAAAGTCGTGGCGTGATAAAATTATTTGTTCGAACTGTTTATGACTGTTGTTCATCGAACGTTGGTGAAGCTTTGTAACCAGTCAACCGCATCATTTTCGTAGTAAATAAATAGGTGGCCGAATTCATGGAAGACCATACCTAGTTTGGAGATGGTCCACATGCAGGACTACCAAATATTCCGACTGCAGGTAAAAACTGGTAAGAAAATATGTAATACGTTACTGACCGATTGGCAGTTAAGAGTTTATCAAACAGATGAAGCTTGAGGCACATTAGAATAAATGGTGTGGCACATTCTGCATCTAGAATTACCCACGCAACATTATACAACATGGACGCTGTTTTTGCTGGAAGCTAACTAAAAGCTTAAACGAAAAAGAATTTATCAGCGATGTTTGACTGTTTTAAAAAAAGAATAGAACTAATTTTGGGTACCGATATTTTAATCTGAATGTGTCGTGTGTCCTTACCGTAATGACAGAAACGAAAAAGAGATTCAAGCATTGCATAAAATTCGGTGTCCTTCACACAAATAAAACAGGAAAAAATAACATGAGCTGCATAAAAGGTTATGGGCGGTGTTTTGAAGAGTTCAGAAGAAGTTCTTATTATTCACACTGTGGTGTGCGTACTGTAAGACCTTCGGTACACACACCATCAGATTATTTGACTTGTCGCTCTAACGAAGTAGGCGAGTGTCAGCAATATGTCTGGTGGTCTTATCGTGGCGTGTTTATCTTCTGCCGTTAGGACAGACGATAGAAATGCCACTTGCACGCTTAGAGTAGCAGATTGACGGTGACCAACTTTAAACAGAACTCGATTAATTTTCACACACATTTATTAAAATAATAACAAGCATAGACATTACGTAACTTTATTCTGGATGCTGTTTACAATTGACAATCTGAAGTTCCTTTGGTCTTGGTACGTTAATCTTATTCTCACATATCTCTGATACTTGACAAAGTGTCTATACATTTCTCTTCATGGCTATGTACAGGAATATGATAATGTTATTACGCGCAGACTGAAACTTGACTACAGACTAATGCAGACTAAGGCAGACTAATCGAGGTCTGTACACTCGTTATAATACCTCAAGCGTTCAGGTATCACTGCGCGAGTGTGATTCGCGAGGAGAAAAGGTTCTGCGTTACCAGCAATCTCATTGTCTGCGTTACATATTAATACCCGGATCGGCGGAAGCAGAATTTGGTCTGTCTCTAAGATAGCGCCATCTCGTAGTGCGGAGAGGGACGAGCGCTGCGCCTGCGCTGTTGTGCTTAGCGGGGCGCGCTCTTGTGGGAAAGTTGTGTACGCGCTGACTACGCGGAACTATGTACACAACACACACCAAAGGGAAAACAGAAATTGTTGAATACTTCGTATTACTACTGGACAAACGAAAAGAGACATGAGAAGACTTCTGGATTAGAAAAGAACAAATGATAACTTTAAAAGGTGCTTTTCAGTGGAAAGCCCGATGTATTCAAAGTACAAAGAGATGAAACCTTCACACAGTTCACTACATTCGGAACATTCTGATATCTATAATGAACGTGTACAAATAAATTCGTAAACGAGAATGTTTTAAGTGCAATGCGGAAGTTTCAGCGAGTGTAGTCTGTTATTCAGCAGAACTCTACCCACAGAATAAGCGTTTTTACAAAGTGCAGTAAGTCAGAGATGATACTAACGTGAAGTAAGTACAAGGGATGCCTTTGAAACATTTTAAAAAACCATTAAACGAAAACCAATTCTAGTATAAATCATGTCATTTGTTCTAAAAACATTCGTCATTGAAATAAGTGAACTTTTCCTCGCGTTAGAAACGTCGCACATATACTTGGGTTTGGAAGCTTGACTAAAGCTGCTGCCCACGAATCATTTTCTTGGCGTATGGGAACAAACTAAAGTACTTAGGCCATAAATGATGTGTATCCAGGCAACGAGACGTTACTTCGATGGTTTTCTCCGTCATAAAGTAAACTGTTCAACGTGTCGTGTAAACAGCCAGAACTGTTATTATGCAGAATGAAGTGAAGTGTTCATTTCATTCGATGATTTCGTCGATTACTGTTGGCAAACAAGTTATTGCATAACATTCAGAACTGATTATTCTTACAGCCCCTATATGCAAACAGTTAACTGCTCTTTATATCCATAGATTCAGTGATTCAGCTTGTCGTGAGCTTATGGCCAAGTGCAAAGCTAGTCGAAAACAGTCTAGGGACGGGGCTGAAAAGAGGATTGTATCTTTTTTACCGTTGTTATTGTAACGCTAGGGGCCCAGATAGGGTCTCAGTGCTGTATCCAAGGCGCGGAACGCAGCCAGTTGACACGGGATTTAATTATATTGACAACTTCGTCAATAGCGGCCGTGCTCTCCGGGTAATGACCAACATTCAGGAAGATTCGACAGTACTGAAGTATGGTGCGGGATTCGATGTCCGTCACCCTGTTCTCTGCTTGCTACGGGCACGCTGCAGTGCTACTGTTTGTGGTTAATAATAAAGAATTTTTACGGTATTTACCCCCCAGCCACCTGCAGCAGAGAGTCAGTCGCTCACTGCATTCTCTCTGACACCAATGCAGTGACTTTCCGTGTCATGCGGTTCTTGGCTCTACCCACATTGGATGTTGACGCCGCTTATAATGCTATCGTGCTACCTGGCAAAGCTGCCCCCAAGTAACTAACTTTTTCTTTTCACAGGGAAGCCAAGTATAACACTACCGCGCAATGTAAAATGACAAATACGGCCTTAACGTGCAGTAAGCGTTACCCTCTGGGAGGAATTTTGAAAATTTGACCGTGCATTAACCTAACGAATAGAGGGTATCGAACGTGAACTTCGTACTGTGGTAATTAGCAGAAAGACTATAATTTAGAAAATAATGAAAGTAGTGAAAATTTACGTAAATAAAACGATAAAAAAGGGTCTCGAGATTAATTAGGCATAATAAGGTGAAAACTTTATTATATGTACAGGGTGGTCCATTGATCGTGACCGGGCCAAATATCTCACGAAATAAGCGTCAAACGAAAAAACTACAAAGAACGAAACTTGTCAAGCTTGAAGGGGGAAACTAGATGGCCCTATGGTTGGCCCGCTAGATGGCGCTGCCATAGGTCAAACGGATATCAACTGCGTTTTTTTAAAATAGGAACCCCCATTTTTTATTACATATTCGTGCAGTACGTAAAGAAAGATGAATGTTTTAGTTGGACCACTTTTTTCGCTTTGTGATAGATGGCGCTGTAATAGTCACAAACGTATAAGTACGTGGTATCACGTAACATTCCGCCAGTGCGGACGGTATTTGCTTCGTGACACATTACCCGTGTTAAAATGGACCATTTACCAATTGCGGAAAAGGTCGATATCTTGTTGGTGTATGGCTATTGTGATCAAAATGCCCAAGGGGCGTGTGCTACGTATGCTGCTCGGTATCCTGGACGACGTCATCCAAGTGTCCGGACCGTTCACCGGATAGTTACGTTATTTAAGGAAACAAGAAGTGTTCAGCCACATGTGAAACGTCAACCACGACCTGCAACAAATGATGATGCCCAAGTAGGTGCTTTAGCTGCTGTCGCGGCTAATCCGCACATCAGTAGCAGACAAATTGCGCGAGAATCGAGAATCTCAAAAACGTCGGTGTTGAGAATGCTACATCAACATCGATTGCACCTGTATCATATTTCTATGCACCAGGAATTGCATGGCGACGACTTTGAACGTCGTGTACAGTTCTGCCACTGGGCACAAGAGAAATTACCGGACGATGACAGATTTTTTACACGCTTTCTATTTAGCGACTAAGCGTCATTCACCAACAGCGGTAACGTAAACCAGCATAATATGCACTATTGGGCAACGGAAAATCCACCATGGCTGCGACACGTGGAACATCAGCGACCTTGGCGGGTTAATGTATGGTGCGGCATTATGGGAGGAAGGATAATTGGCCCCCATTTTATCGATGGCAATCTAAATGGTGCAATGTATGCTGATTTCCTACGTAATGTTCTACCGATGTTACTACAAGATGTTTCACTGCATGACAGAATGGCGATGTACTTCCAACATGATGGATGTCCGGCACATAGCTCGCGTGCGGTTGAAGCAGTACTGAATAGCATATTTCATGACAGGTAGATTGGTCGTCGAAGCACCATACCATGGCCTGCACGTTCACCGGATCTGACGTCACCGGATTTCTTTCTGTATGGAAAGTTGAAGGATATTTGCTATTGTGGTCCACCGACAACGCCTGACAACATGCGTCAGCGCTTTGTCAATGCGGTGTGCGAACATTACGGAAGGCGAACTACTCGCTGTTGAGAAGAATGTCGTCACACGTATTGCCAAATGCATTGAGGTTGACGGACATCATTTTGAGCATTTATTGCATTAAAGTGGTATTTACAGGTAATCACGCTGTAACAGCATGCGTTCTCAGAAATGATACGTTCACAAAGGTACATGTATCACACTGGAACAACCGAAATAAAATTTTCAAACGTACCTACGTCGTGTATTTTAATTTAAAAAACCTACCTGTTACCAACTGTTCGTTTAAAATTGTGAGCCATATGTATGGCTATTACAGCGCCATCACAAAGCGAAAAAAGTGGTCCAACTAAAACATTCATTTCTTTACGTACTACACGAAAATACGAGAAAAAAATGGGGGTTCCTATTTATAAAAACGCAGTTGATATCCGTTTGACCTATGGCAGTGCCATCTAGCGGGCCAACCATAGCGCCATCTGGTTTCCCCCTCCGTTCTTTGTAGTTTTTTCGTTTGACGCTTATTTCGTGAGATATTTGGCCCGGTCTCGATCAATGGACCAGCCTGTACATATATTCTTTCAAAAGGGACTTTCATAAATTTTTTATTAGTAAAGTGCAATGGACACAAACACAACAACGAGCCGAACTGCACAGTTGGTAGCAGTAGTTATCAATTGTGCAGATAATCAGTTGCAGCCATGTAAATGACACTTCCCCTTATTAATAACAGTCATTTTTCTCAACCTTTAACTAATTCAGCACTAAATGTTATCAAATATCTCAGAAGACTAAGTGGCACCAGACAAGAGTTCAAGTTAGACCAAAAACATACACATGACAAATGCAATAAAATAACATTATACTATCACATTTCATATTCATTTCACTGTAGTAATGTTTCAGATTTAAACAGCAAAAACAAAATTGAAATTAACCTTTTCCTACTAGCAAAGATTAAAGTGGGGGCCCTTAAACTGTCCCTTCCTTTGTAAGCAACTATGCACACATTTCAGAAACAATTTTCATCACATAACTGCTGAATTACAAACCCACTTAAGATTATTTAGTCGTCAATGCTTTATAACAATTTACACTAGCAGTATTCTTATTTAGCTTCGGAAATAAATTCAAGATAAAGTAAAGTTTCAAATAGGTTTCGTATTATGTGCCTTTTTCATTACTTGGTAAGCAAGAGATTTTAATTATCAACATTTATACTCTTTAGCACCAACTTTGGCACAATCAAAGTAGTAGCAATTCAAAGCAAAATAAAGCTTTTTAACAAGTTTAAAGTAATGTGCCTCTCTCTTTATCTATAAAACAAATTGTGGTGTCACCGCCAGGCACCACACTTGCTAGGTGGTAGCTTTTAAATCGGCCGCGGTCCGCTAGTATACGACGGACCCGCGTGTCGCCACTGTCAGTAATTGCAGACCGAGCGCCACCACACGGCATGTCTAGAGAGACGTACGAGCACTCGACCCAGTTGTACAGCCGACGTTGCTAGCCATGGTTCACTGAGAATTACTCTCTCATTTGCCGAGACGATAGTTAGCATAGCCTTCAGCTACATTTGCTACGACCTAGCAAGGCGCCATTACCAGTATAGATATTGAGATTCTATTAAAGTATCATCAAGAGCGATGTTCTACAAATGTGGATTAAAGTTAAGTATTCCAGAAGACCTCACGCCAGCCTGCGTGAGTTTAAGCGCGTGCCTTTCGGCTTCCTCTCATTGTGTCTAGGCTGTCTTGTCTAGACACAACACAAATGATTTAACTAACAACTTTTATAAACTTTAAAACTGAAATTTAGGCACATTTAAATAGAAACAAATTTGCATTTCTTCATAAACAGGATACTCGGTCTTTATTACTTTTAGGATAGGACCCTGCTTGGTATCATGAAGAGGACAGTTTCAAAATCCAAACACAAATTTTACAACACTTGAATTAGTATTGCAAAAGCACACACAAGCACACCGGTTCATATTGGCATACATATGTTTTCCAAAGTAGGTGAAGCAGTGGAGCAATAGTGGTGGCAAGCACGTGGTGGCTATCAGGTTTCCTTCTGGCGGTTTTAAACTCTATTCAATTCTTCTTGGCGGTGTATTCATTATCTTTAGCGCCTTTTCAAATGCGGCAGCACCATTTTACAGCCGGAGCCCCATCCGAGGCCATTCCATCATGGATTTGGTTTCAGAATACCTCACTTGGCACCTGCAGTGTTCACTGTGCGACTGCTAACCACTGACTGCGCCAACGTGCTCCACCTTTTCTCGCGCGCCAACCCCTTCCGTAGTGGAGTGGGTTCCCTACGTCTTTTGTGTTTCACAATACGAGATCCCTAAGTATGAACCAGTTTTCTACATTCAATTTTGTTTTCATAAACAGACATATTTGAGAAAGTTTCATTATTTTAGCACTCTGTTAAGTTAAAACAAAATATGCATCACAATTTTCCATTTCCTTCCAACAATTCAAAGAACTTCACGCGTAAAGAATAAACACTTCATAATTATATACAGTTAATTACACTGTACTAACCACTCATACTCGATAATAGTGTTACACGCTCCCTGCTTCCTTTTTTTAGACTGGAGATGGCGCTGCTCCTGGAGTCTTGGATCGCCGAGTTGGTGGTTGTCTTGTCGGCGGCCGTTTTCGCCGTCTACCTGTGGTTCTCCAGTAGCTACAGATACTGGAAGAACAAGGGGGTGCCGTACGCAGAACCGACCACCCCGTTTGGAAACTTTCGGAGAAGCATTCTAGGCCAAGAATCTATCGGCGAGACACTGCAGAAAATGTACAATCAGCTGCCAAGTAAGGATTTTATATTTTCGTCAGTTATACGGAACTGTTCATTACTAATTAAGCGAGTCTGTGCTATAAGCTGTGGTAATAAACAGGGGATAGGGAAAATAATGTGAACACCCATACTTACTTGGGAATGGTTTTGTTAATAGGGGATTGGACCCCCATTTGTCTGTAATACAGCTGCGTTTCTTCTTGGAATACTGGAATATAAGGATTGTATAGTCTCCAGGGGAATGTTATGCCACTCTTCGATCAGAACCTCTTCTAATTCCTGTAATGAGGAGAGAGGCGGAAATCTGCTCCGGAATCTGCGCTCCAATAGCGCCAACACGGGTTCGATAAAGTTCAAGTCCGGGGACTGTGCTGGCCAGAGAAGACACTGCAGTTGAATTGCATGCTCCTCATACCACGATTGTACCGTCCTGGCTGTGTGGGTGGTTGCACTATCGTCTTGAAATATAGTATCATTGTTGGGGAACAAGATTTTAATCATGGGGTGCACCTGATCACCTAAAATGTTCACATAATAGTTGGCTGTAACACAACCTTTGAGAGTAATATTGGGACCACCAGAATACCATGATATGGCTGCCTACACCATCACACTTCCACCTCCATGCCTAACTGTTGGAATCAAGCAGTCAGGATTGCAAGCTTGTTTTGGGGTTCTCCAGACGTAAACCCGGCCCGATGTTGAAAATAACGAAGACGTTGACTTGTCGGAAAATATGACGTATTTCCCCAGATCAGCCGTCCAGATTTATGTCCCCGAAACAATGTTTTACGCTTCTTTGCATTGCTTGTCGTCACTAATGATTTCGGTATAGCAGCTCGTCCATGAAGCTTTATGGAGTTCTTGGCGGATAGTGTCGATAGATACGGGGTCTCTCAGATGGCTATTGAACTCTGCAGTCACTTTAACCGCTGTAGTTTTGTGTTGTTTTGACACAAATCGTGTTAGTGTACGACGATCTCTGTCATTTACTTTTGATTTGTGCTCAATATTACGTTTACACAGGGACGTCTGTAATATTTTTGTGTACGCTGTCATGACCGTTTAAACAGTTGCTCTTGGAACATTCATTAAGCCGGCCGGAGTGGCCGAGCGGTTCTAGGCGCTACAGTCTGGAATCGCGCGACCGCTACGGTCGCAGGTTCGAATCCTGCCTCGGGCATGGATGTATGTGATGTCCTTAGGTTAGTTAGGTTTCAGTAGTTCTAAGTTCTAGGGGACTGATGACCTCAGAAGTTAAGTCCCATAGTGCTCAGAGCCATTTTTGAAACATTCATTAAGTTGACTGTCTTGGTTACTAATGCTGCATCTAATCGGACCTCCACAATCTGCCTTCTTTAGAACTCTGTTAGGTCTTTCATTGCACGTCGACCTCAGCCTCTGGATGCAAATACGAAGTGTGCGCTCCTCGTAAACAATCTGCACTGATGCGTAGTTCGTACTGAACACGCACAGTCCAGTGCGACACCTGCCTTACCTGCGTTGCTGGCCGTCAAACACAACCATCCCATTATTACCACTGTTCACATTATTTTGCCTATCCCCTCTAGACATGCTTCGTGCATTTGCAACACACCATTTTCTGGTTAGTCTATGAGTTCGTCCTCTGGGTAATGTGGATGCCACAGCTGGTTCACCGGTATCTAGGGAGGAGGAAGGGGAGGAAGAGGCTATCTGCAGCCAGAAAGTCACGGACTTCTCCGGATACTTCTAAACGAATTTCGGTGGTGGCCGATAGGACTGTCTGTAGAGCGAGTGATTGCCGGAGGTTGGAAGGAGTTTGCCACCACGTTCTGAAAAACCTGCCGGCGAACAGCAAATGGTTCAAATGGCTCTGAGCACTATGGGACTTAACATCTGAGGTCATCAGTCCCCTAGAACTTAGAACTACTTAAACCTATCTAACCTAAAGATATCACACACATCCATGCCCGAGGCAGGATTCGAACCTGCGACCCTAGCGGTCGCGCGGTTCCAGACTGAAGCGTCTAGAAGCGCTCGGCCACTCCGGCCGGCGGCGAGCAGCAGCTTACATCAAGTACAGGAAACAGCCAATGGAAACGCCTAAATTCTGTTGGTGAGGGCCAGCCGGAGTGGCAGAGCGGTTCTAGGCGCTGCAGTCTGGAACCGCACGACCGCTACGGTCGCCGGTTCGAATCCTGCATCGGGGATGGATGTGTGTGATGTCCTTAGGTTAGTTAGGTTTAACTAGTTCTAAATTCTAGGGGACTGACGACCTCAGCAGTTAAGTCCCATAGTGCTCAGAGCCATTTGAACCATTTTTGTTGGTGAGGCTGAGTGGTTGAACGGGCTATACGTTAAATAATTTCGGATAGCTTCTTGGAACTCGCGAAAAAACTGGAAGTCGGTCGGCAGTCCTCGTGTGGTGCCAGAGTCGAGTACAGATTCACTCTGGTGAGTATTTAGAAAGTCGGCAGTCAGAGATCAACAAAGCTGTTCTTCCCGTGCAGAAAGCTATGGAAGAGTTTGTATATTATCGTGCGCAGGATGCGTCATTTGTTTGTTTTCGAGGTCAGTGCTGCAGTGTAGTGGGTGTAGACAGACTCGGTAGTAAGAGGGCGAGTGTGGGGGAATTAACTGGCTGGAGGTGTCGTTTAACGAATGAGGTTTCGCTTGGCGTTGTCTTACAAAACACAATAAACGCCGTTCTTTCCGGAGGAAACTTGAAGCGCGCTTTTTCCGTGCGTGCAGCTAATTTGCTTGTCTTTAACACTGTTATCCGATTTTGTTCATGGAGATGATATCTCCGGAATAGGCTAGAGAGCACTTTCAAATGGAGTAGTAACTGTTTTCGGTGCGAGTTTTCCAGGCCAGCGGTCTGACTCGACCATCTTTTGAAAATAATTGGAGTGCTTAAGGGGACTTATTTATGGTAGGCGTGAACGTTTTAACCCTGATCGAGGTTGCGACACTTTGCTCTGGGCTGCAAGTGGGATGGAAAATGTGGGCAAATTTTGATCAACAGGGAGAGGGGTAGATATAGGTTAGAAGAGGGGCAGGGACAGCTGGAAAGCTGAAATAAAAGAGAGACTGGGGCAGACAGCCTGAGCCACCCTCCCTGAACGAGAGCTACGACGCAGGAGGAACGGAGGCTCACGGCTTAAAGCAGGAGGAGTACGCAGGAGAGGGTAGTCCAGAAGCATCCTCACACAGGCAGACGTGGGAGGGACCCACATGGTCTCCGCGACAACCCCTGGTCGGTTATTCAAGGAACTGCTATGCTCCATCTCAGTACCCGCTCTTTATTGCCCATGGACTTTGGTTCATCAATCAAGCACTTGTGTAGGAGCACGTGTAGCTGGCCAGAATAAGTTGGTACTGGACGAAAGACCTTAAGGTGAAAAGAAAATTTAAGAAATGGGTCCACGCCACGACTGACAATTGGGGTTGAACACCTTATTTACAGGGTGTCAGTTATTGAAGCCGGCCGCGGTGGCCGTGCGGTTCCGGCGCTGCAGTCCGGAACCGCGGGACTGCTACGGTCGCAGGTTCGAATCCTACCTCGGGCATGGGTGTGTGTGATGTCCTTAGGTTAGTTAGGTTTAAGTAGTTTTAAGTTCTAGGGGACTTATGACCTAAGATGTTGAGTCCCATAGCGTTCCGAGCCATTTGAACCATGTTTTCAATTATTGAATTACACACTTCAAAAAAAGTTTTCCATCACCCTGGTTCCCAGGACTCCTGACGATAGACGTTAACTGTCCCTTTGACTGTTCAGTGATGTCACTAAACCCGCCCAAAGATGTAAACAACCGTGCATGAGAGGGTCTGTTAGGCGGAGGGGGTCCGACAGCCGATCAGTTCCAGTCATTCTACCAGGAAGGAGGTACACGGCTCATGTTGTCTGTAGTTTAACCATTCCTAGATGGTCAATATCGCGGTTAGATTCCGTCCGCATTGTTACTCCGTGCCAGGAAGAGCTCTCAACTAGGGAAGTGCCCAGGCGTCTCGGAGTGAACCAAAGCGATGTTGTTCGGACATGGAGGAGATTCAGAGAGACAGGAACTGTCGATGACATGTCTCGCTCCGGCCGCCCAAGGGCTACTACTGCATTGGACGACCGTTACCAATGGATTATGACTCGGAGGAAAGCTGACAGCAATGCCACCATGTTGAATAATGCTTTTCGTGCAGCCACAGGAGTTCGTGTTACGACTCAAACTGTGCGCCATAGGCTGCATGATGAGCAGCTTCACTCCCGACGTCCATGGCGAGGTCCATCTTTGCAACCACGACACCATGCAGCGCGGTACAGATGGGCCCAAAAACATGCTGAATGGACCGGGTGGCATTATGTGGGGCCGACATACACCGCTGGTGGTCATGGAAAGCGCCGTAACGCTGTAAGATACGTGAATGCCATTCTCAGACCGATAGTGCAACCATATAGGCAGCATATTGGCACGGCATTCGTCTTCATTTACGACTATTCGTTCCTCTATAGTACACATCTTGTGAATGACTTCCTTCAGTATAACGACATCGCTCGTCTAGAGTGGCCAGCTTGTTCTCCAGACATGAAACCAATGGAACATGTCTGGGACAGATTGAAAAGGGCTGTTTATGGACGACGTGACCCGCCAACCATTCTGAGGGATCTACGCCGCTCTGAGGGATCTACGCCGAATCGCTGTTGAGGAGTGGGACAATCTGGAACAACAGCGCCTCGATGAACTTGTTGATACTAGGCCACGACGAATACAGGCATGCATCAATGCAAGAGGACGTGCTACCTACTGGACAGTAGAGACACCGGTGTGTACGGAAATGTGAACCACCACCTCTGAAGGTCTGGCTATATGGTGGTAAAACATGCAATGTGTGGTTTTCATGAGCAATAAAAAGGGCGGAAATGATGTTTATGGTGATCTCTATTCCAATTTTCTGTACAGGTTCCAGAACTCTCGGAATGAGACTTAACTTCTAAGGTCATCAGTCCCCTAGAACTTAGAACTACTTAAACCTAACTAACCTAAGGACATCACACACATCCATGCCCGAGGCAGGATTCGAACCTCCAACCGTAGCGATCCCGCGGTTCCAGACTGTAGCGCCTAGAATCGCTCGGCCACCTCGGCAGGCCTTTGGTGTTTTATGTGAAATAAAATCGTCATAACTTCTGAACGATTTTCGTTAGGACGGTCAAACTGCGTTGTTGACCGCGGGGCATGGTGCGAATTACTATGCTCATGGCCGGCCGGAGTGGCCGTGCGGTTCTAGGCGCTGCAGCCTGGTACCGAGCGACCGCTACGGTCGCAGGTTCGAATCCTACCTCGGGCATGGATGTGTGTGACGTCCTTAGGTTAGTTAGGTTTAATTAGTTCTAAGTTCTAGGCGACTGATGACCTCAGAAGTTAAGACGCATAGTGCTCAAAGCCATTTGAACCATTTGAGCCAGTATGCTCATGGGCACGCGCTTTGTTGTTGTCGGCCATTTGCACGTGAAAATGTCACGGTACAGCGTGCCTGAGCGTATACCGCTCGTGAAGGCCTAATATACGAGCAGTAACAGCCCAACTGCGGCTCAAAGGAAGTTTGCGAATTCAATGTGAAGACGACCGGCCCAAGTGTGCTAGCAATCAAGAATTTGATTCGCAAGTTTGTGAGAACTGGTACTTTTCGTGATGACAGTATGGGCAATGTCGGTCGTCCAAAAAGGGTGAAAAGGCCTTCGAGAAGACACACGCTGTGTTTCAAACAAGTCCCAGGAAATCGATTCGACGAACTGCACAACAGGTGGGAATCAACTGGAAGACACCGCGACAAATTGTTGTTGAAGACCTGCATCGCATCCAATACAAAATTCAAACCCATCAGCCATTAAGTCCCAGGGCCGTAGAACAGCGGTTGTCGTTCGCCAACACTATTGTCCACAGTGCTGACGAACAAGACTTCGACATGAAATGGTTCCGTTTGGCGATGAAACTCAATTGCATTTGGATGGGTTCGTCAACAAACAAAAATGGCCCATTTGGCGGACTGAGAATCCACATTTCGCGATCGAGAAGTCTCTTCACCCTCAGTGGGTGACTGTGTAGTGTGCAGTGTCCAGTCAGAGAGTAATCGGTGCGATATTCCTTGATGGCACTGTGACTGCCGAACGGTATGTGAAGGTTTCGGAAGATGATTTCTCCCCCTTTACCCAAAGTGAACCTGATTTCGACAAGATGCGGTTCATGGAAGACGAACCTCGACCCCATCGAAGCAGAAGAGTGTTTAATGTCTCGGAGGAGCACTCTGGGAACCGCACTTGTCTCTGGGGTACCCAGAGGCCACTGGCATGGGCCTCGATTGGACACCATATTCCCCTGATCTGAACACGTGCGACGCCTTTTTGTGGCGCTGCATTAAAGACAAGGTGTACAGCAATGATCCCAAAACCACTGCTGAGCTGAAAAGAGCGATTCAGGAGGTCATCGACAGCATCAGTGTTCCGACACTTCAGCGGCTCATGTAGAATTTCGCTATGCGTCTGCGCCACATCACCAAATATGGCGTGGTGTCGCAGGTCTCGTCACTGGTGCCCCTACGTCACCGCAACTTTGAGCATTAGTTAGAAGCGTTTCGACGGAAGCCAACGCAGCTTCCAGCTGTTTACGGACAGCAGCCAACTCTCCTTGTATCCGCTCACAAGAAGCACAGTCCCTAGTAGAATGCTGCAACGCTCAGTGTTTGACCGGTCACGGCTCGCCTGTTGACGGGGGGACCGAGCCGCTCGTGTCCGGCCCCACACGACTCGGCTCGGTCACGTACTCGCCCCATGTCTGTTGTCCGGATTCCGGACACGCGGATAACCGAGCGTGACCGGTCACCGCTGACGTCTCACCTCGCCTCGCCCCGGCTCGCTGCACTGTACTGTACTGTACGAATCCAACGCCTCTCTCTCTCTCTCTCTCTCTCTCTCTCTCTCTCTCTCTCTCTCTCTTTTAATACAAAAGTAACATTTCCAAGAACGGGTACGTGACACAGCTAAATTCATAAAGCACCTGGAAAGTAAAATGATATTTCAATACAATGCCGGATAGAAGACGAGTCTCATTTCCAAACAAAAGAGATATTTTTCCTTTCATTTATAGGAAACATTAAATAAGTGCTTTCCCTGTAATCTAGAAGACAACCATCTTCATAAAGAAAGCATACAAAGAACATTAAACATTTACAGACGTACCTTGTCATACGTAACAATTGTTTGCAACATAAACAAAATTATAGTTATTGTTGATCAGCAGGAAATCACTAACGCGTTCCGGATTTAATTGGCTGTGGCGATTTGTTAGTAACATGCCGGCTTTACTAAAGCACCTTTCACTAGGTGCGCTTGTTGCTGGGATACATAAAATACGTCTTGCAACTCCAACCAAACCTGGCAGATCTGTTTCATGTCTGCTCCACCACTTTAAGATGTCATCATCATCGCCGGGGTGCATTAAAATGTACAGATCTACTTCATCTGCTGCGGATGATCTGTTGTTCCTCCATTCCTTGAAACGAGCTCTCTTTCTGGGTGATGATGACACAGTACTTGAAGGATCTATGATAATAAACAAAAGAGACAAGTAATACAGAACTGATACGGAAATCATCGAAACATTCCCGTAAGAGACAGATGACCTCGCTGTTTGGTCTCTACCCCCAAACAACCCGACCCCCGTTCCCATAAAAACGAGATGTTTTACGTTAATGAAATACTATACGAGTCACAACATTCCCGTTTCTCTATAATACACTTTCCACTAACTATGCTAAAACGATTATGTTAATGATTGAATGTTGTACCTGCGTACGTAGCACACATTTGTCGCACATTGTTAAGAATTTCCCGCTTTTCACTTATTTCAAGCATATTAAGATAACGGAAGGACGGCCAAAGAAACGATCTTTGTGAGGTTTCTTGCAACTGTGTTTCTTTAAATGAGTGGTTCCCGACTGGAAAGACAATAAAGTGGAGCAGTTTATGCACGATACGTACCCAGCAGACGCAATGTTTTCATCTACAACCAATAGAAATGTACTCCATACTTGGCTTTTTAGACCTTCCCGCTTCTTTAATGTGTAAACATTGGTTTCAATCTTACGTCTTACTACACTGGCTTCCTCCCGGTGCATAATTACAGAGAGAGACACACCACAAATAAAAAGCCCGTACTGGCTGCAGTGTCACACGGATAATAACACGTGTAATGTGTTTGAAGTTATGTGCTACGTATTCGGTCACGGCTTCTATGCTCGGTCACATGAACTAGTGCGGGTAGCCTATCCAGTTAGGGTGTGCTCGCCCCACCTCGTATTTTGTGCTCGCTTACTCGGTCATGCAGGACTCTAGTCCCTAGCCATATCGTACTGTGTACAAAATAGATATAAAGATGGTGCTACTGAGTTTTAAAATATACCAAGGGAGAATAATGTAACACTAAAACTTGCTGTGCAGATTTCTCACTGTATTCTAGGACCGCAAGCTATTACACAGAAATAAATTTCTCTACTTGAAGTTGATGTATTTAAAGATACCTGTTATAAGAAATCCTGTTTGCCGAAAAGTTACCGCGCGAGAAAAATATTCAAATTATAATGCACTGATGTAAACTGTGCGCTGTCTACTAGCACAAAATTAAAACTTAGTGGCGTCACGGCGTTACTGGCGAAGGGAAAATTTACACTAGGAAGCCGCCTTTCACAAGGATATTCACAAGACTTACGCAAAAACAAAAACCACGATTAATTTTCTAATTACTACTCCGCACAGTAAAATACACACGTACAGCTCACTTGTTGGCAGAAGCACGTGAACAAAACACAAATACTAAATTAATTTACAGTTATCAGTCCTGTCGACTCGTCTGCTGCCGCTGCACTTAATCGTGTAGCCGAAGTTGAGCGGATTCCTTTCAGCACTCATGTGGGTGACCTCACACTTTTCGTTATGTAGGGGCAACTGCCAATTTTCACACCATTCAGATATTTTTTCTAAATCGTTCTGCAATTTGTTTTGATCTTACTAGTCGATAAAAGACTGCGTCATCTGCAATCAACCGAAGACCGATGCTGGAGTAGTCTCACACATCCTTTATATAGATAAGGAACAGCAAAGGGCCTATAACACTACCTTGGGGAACGCCAGATATTGTTTCTGTTTTACTCGATGACTTTTCGTCAACTACTACGAACTGTGACCTCTCAGACAGGAAATCACAAATCTAGTCACATAGCGGAGGCGATATTCCATGAGCACGCAATTTCGCTACAAGCCGTTTGTGTGTTACAGTGTCAAAAGCCTTCCGCAAATCTATAAATATGGAATGAATTTAACTTCCCTTGTCAATAGCACTCAACATTTCGTATCAGTAAAGAGCTAGTTGTGTTTCACAAGAACGATGTTTTCTAAATCCATGTTGACTGTGTGTCAATAGACCGTTTTCTTCGAGGCAATTCATAATGTTCGAACACAATATACAGTATGTGATCAAAAGTATCCGGACACCTGACGGAAAATGACTTACAAGTTCGTGGCGCCCTCCATCGGTAATGCTGGAATTCAGTGCGGTGTTGGCCCACCCTTAGCCTTGATGACAGATTCCACTCTCTCAGGCACACGTTCAAACAGGTGCTGGAAGGTTTCTTGGGGAATGGCAGCCCTTTCTTCACGGAGTTCTACACTGAGTAGAGGTATCGATAACGGTCGGTAAGGCCTGGCACGAAGTCGGCGTTCCAAAACATCCCAAGGATGTTCTGTAGGATTCAGGTCATGACTCTGGGCAAGCCGGTCCATTATAGGGATGTTATTGCCGTGTAACCACTCCACCCCAGGCCGTGCATTATGAACAGGTGTTCGATCGGTTGAAAGATGTAATCGCCATCCCGAATTGCTCTTCAACAGTGGGAAGCAAGAAGGTGCTTAAAACATCAAGTCCCGCGTCCCGACATCCTGATTCAGGTTTTCCGTGATTTCTCTAAACCGCTCCAGGCAACTGCCGGGTTGGTTCCTTTCAAAGGGCACGGCCGACTTACTTCCCTGTCCTTCCCTTATCCGATGAGACCGATGACCTCGCTGTTTGGTCTATTCCCCCAAAACAACCCAACAACCCAACCAAAACATCAAGGTAGGCCTGTGCTGTGATAGTGTCACGCAAAACAACAAGGGCTGCAAGCCCCCTCCCTGAAAAACACGACCACACTATAACACCACCGCCTCCGAATTTTGCTGTTGGCACTACACACGCTGGCAGATGACGTTCACAGGGCATTCGCCATACCCACACCCTGCCATCGGATCGTCACATTGTGCACCGTCATTCGTCACTCCACACAACATTTTTCCACTGTTCAGTCCTCCAATGTTTACGCTCCTTACACCAAGCGAGGCGTCGTTGGCATTTACCGGCTGCTCGACCGTGAAATCCAAGTTTTCTCATCTCCCACCTAACTGTCATTGTACTTGCAAGGGATCCTGATGCAGTTTGAAATTCCTGTGTGATGGTCTGGATAGATATCTGCCTATTACACATTATGACCCAATTCAACTGTAGGCGGTCTCTGCAGTCAACAGACGAGGTCGGCCTGTACGCTTTTGTACTGTACGTGTCCCTTCACGTTTCCACTTCACTATGACATAGGAAACAGGGGACCTAGGGATTTTTAGTAGTGTGGAAATGTGGCGTACAAGCGTATGACACAAGTCACCCAATCACTTGACCGCCTTCGAAGTCCGTGAGATCCGCGGAACGCCCCATTCTGCTCTCACAATGTCTAATGTCTACTGAGGTCGCTGATATGGAGTACCTGGCAGTAGGTGGTAGCACAATGCACCTAATATGAAAAACGTATGTTTTTGGGGGTGTACGGATACTTTTGTTCAAATAGTGTATGTTCGATCATCAAATATGTACAAAAAAATCAGATACAAACATATTTTGGAAAACATAGTAATGGATGGCTGTAGCATTCCACTTTGATTGAAATCATCTGGCAAAAAGTATAATACACCTATCGAGGAGCGATTGCTGCACGCAGATATGGTGTTTCAGCTACGGTATACGTATTATTTGTTATTGTTTCATTGCTAATTTCGGAGTTCCGCCAGCTATGTGCCATCGCCAGAACGTTTCATTTTAAGAACGTATGACTGGACGATAGTTTGTCTGCAACCAATTTTTTTTATTGGCAGGTTGCACTGTCTACCCCTGAAAATGGCTACACAGCCAAAGAAACTGGTGTAAGCATGCGTATTCAAATACAGATATGTAAACAGGCAGAATTGAAAGAAATATCTTCGATATGGAAATATAGGCTTTCGGACACGAGGGATCACTCGTGCACCCTTAATTACTGTACGACACAAAGCTTTACGCTTCTCCTGGGCCCAACACCGACATTGGACTGTTGATGATTGGAAACATGTTGTCTGGTCGGATAAGTCTCGTTTCAAATTTTCTCCAGTGGTTGGACGTGTACGGGTATGGAGGCAACCTCATGAATCTATGGACCTTAAAAGTCAGCAGGGGACTGTTCAAGCTGGTGGAGGTTCTATGATGCTGGGGGGCGTGTGCAGTTGAGTGATATGGGACGCCTGATACGTCTAGATACAACTCTGGCAGGTGACACGTATGTAATCAGCCCGTCTGGTCACTTGCATCCATTCGTGTCCATTGTGCATTCCGATGGACTTGGGCAACTTCAGCAGGACAATGCGACACCCCACCGTCCAGAATTGCTCCAGAGTGGCTCGAGGAACACTCTACTGAGTTTAAAGACTTCTGCTGGCCACCAACTCCCCAGATATGAACATTATTGAGCATATCTTCGATGCCTTGCAACATGCTGTTGAGATGAGCTCTCCAATCCCTCTGACGGATTTATGGACAGCCCTACAGGATTCATGATGTCAGTTCCCTCCAGCACTGCTTCAGACTTTAGTCGAGTCCTTGCCACGTCGTTTTGCAGTATTTCTGCGTGTTCGCGGGTGCCCCACACGATATTAGGCAAGTGTACCAGTTTCTTTGGCTCTTCAGTTTACCTTCGATAAGGACAGTCATCACTCAGAAGGTAGTGTTCTGTATTCGGAGCTGTTACTTTCTTGTTCTTTGGAGGGATCTAAATTAATGAATTTTGCCTGTCAAAGTCGTCCTAACCATCCCAACCACCTGATGGTCTGCTTCTCTCTGAACTGCGACGGCCTCCGTTTCTTCTTCACACGCAGCAGTGATTTCGATCTGGTTGAAATTAAATGATTAATGTAGAGAAGAGAGGGAGACTACAGACCAGTAACAGACAGCTAAAGAAAAGCAGACATGTTCTCGTAGACACCTGGAACTAAGAGGCAGTGTCGATGGTTACTAGCCTGTCAACAATTTCGGCCTACACAGGCGATCGGCAGGCTTGCTGTGAACCAGACCATAAACACATGGAATGGCCTCAAAACACCATAACGATATCTACTCCAGTCCTTAGAGATAGTCTCGATGCAGTAGCGACATTATCATTTTGGTCTCATTACTACCTGGGTAAACACTACCCTCGGTCAGAGCCCCACGTACCTGAACAAGCCAGCTACTACTGAGATCCGGATGGTGGTCCAGAAGTAGTTTGCTAACGACTGTTAGTCCTTAGCAGCCGCACACTCCAGCGACGTGCAGCGCATTTTGTGTTTTTTTTTTTTTTTCTATTCTTGTAGAGGTGTTCAGCGCACTCGCAACATCGGTGACAATGGAATATGATAAAATATTCGCGAAATTTCTTTGACAAAGATCTATGACGTGGCGCTAAAAAGAGGTATTACACTGTCGTCAAATACTTCGTCAAATTTCGAGATTGTGGACAACAGCTTGTTGTTATGCGCTGCAGTTTTTAGTACCACAATTGCATTGTGTGTGTATTTGGAAGAAAGCGACGGAAAAAAAGGAAACATACTCGGATGAAGCCTTAGGTATTACTTCGATACAATAAAAGCATTGAGCAAAATTTTTTATGAGAGCCCTAGATTTGATCGTATTTATTTGACGACAGGCCAGATTTGACAAAGTTCCCTATTACACCATCAAATTTCTTTGACATAAATATTTGACATATCAGCTTTGACACAGAAATATGATAGTGTAATGCCAGCATAAAAACCAGTATTCCATTATCCGTGTCGCTATTAGATAACAAAGCAGGCCAGGCAAAGTCAACAGCAGATCTGGTTGGCCTAAGTCGTATCAAGCATAGACTGACCAAGTTCACTGGGATCCTCACCATAGAGCTCGTGTGGGCTTCGAAATGTCGCGTCATGTTCCACACGATTTTCTATTTGTTTCGATTGCGGATCTAGCTAACACTGAGAATCGGTACGATCGTTGTGGTGGCATCTAAGTTTTATTACATCAGAAAGATGTGCGCCGTCAGTTTATGTCGTAACTCTGCTCTGTTTTCATTTCAGGAGAGAGGTATGTCGGGTTTTACGGATTCCGTCGACCACTGCTGCTTATCCGTGACCCTGAGCTCATTCGCCACGTCCTTGTCAAGGATTTCGGGACGTTCCACGACAGGGGACTGTTCATCGACGACGAAGAACCTCTCAACAAACATCTCTTTGCGTTGGGAGGAAAGAAGTGGCGCCAGCTGAGAATCAAGTTGAGCCCTACGTTCACATCTGGAAAACTAAAGGTGATGTTCAAGGTGAGTTGATGCGTGATGCGGTTCCACAGCGTAATCGTTTTGTGCTACAAACCCAACGGCTTTGATGCGACAATTGTCTCTCGAAAGCTATAAATCTTTCCCTTATGTGGAGATGGCCACCAAAGCGGTCGACGACAATACAGACTAGTTTGAACACTGTCGCAGCCTATAGGTTCACAATCGATTACCACTACATTAAGAAAACATGACTTCATAACAATGCCGTTTAGTCTTCTTGGATTTTTCTCCGTACAGAACGTTTTGCTTCATCACACACTGATGTTTCACATTGGAAACTTCATTTACGCTATATGTTCCAGTCGTGTAAATGGAACCTCACCCTTACGGAATTTTTGCCTTTGTGGAGGGAGACACAATAATGAAAAACCGACGTTCGTGACGTGTTTATAGACTTTACTAAAAATCAGTAGTTTCAAACGTCACGTCTGATCTGATTGATCCCGCTAAAGATGTAACAGTGTTGACTATTCACCGTTTCCACTTAATATTACGTCAAAAACTCGCCAACTGCCCGCTCACAGTTAGGTCCTCTCAGGAGGCTGATAGTCTCGTACAGAGCGTAACGTTTCCGTACTATCCATGTTCTTCCATTCGCAAACCTTAAGGGCGAAGGCCAGGGTGATGGACGAAAATATTGCTCAAATTCAGGAGTTTCTTCGTACTGGAATGTAGTAGAGAAATGTGATTTGCTACAATTGGTATTTTTATTGAAAAATATTAATATCTTCACTGTAATTGGGATTTGGCTCTGAAATGAGGTAGATAGACGGTTGTCGCTGTAAATCTCGTTGTGATTTTCTGAAACACGAAAATTGCATATCACCCTGATCCTTACAGATGTAATTTCACTTCATCGTAGGGATTTGAAAAAAGGGGTCAAATTTGAAAAATATGGCCATTTTTGGACACCTCTTTCTTGGTCGAAAAAAATACAAAATATGAACATAAAAAAATCTGCTACGATGAAGAGCATTCAGTTTTCTTCAAGGAAGGCCAAAAATCATTAAAATCGAATGAAAATTGAAGGGTGGGCGACGACAACCATGCCGAAAAACATGGTTTTGAGAAAAACCCGTTTAAAGTTTGACAGGTATTTATCATATATGAAAAGGGACAAAGCTTGAAACTTACGGGATATCATCGATGCCTGCTCCACATAATTGTCGCCCCGGCTAGCGGATGGCCGATTTCTGTTACTTTTACCTGATAAACCCTCATTTTCGTCCTCAACGATCTTTTCGTCGCTGAACGTATCGCCCCTACCGTCTCTATTCTTACAGAATCGGCGCATTTCGTCACCGATTTTGACTTTAAGAGCATTTGCCAAGTGCATTAATGCAGTACGGTCTACACTGAATGTACATACGGCCAAATTGGAAGCAATGGTGACAATTTCGCTACGGTTGAACCCTGATTTTAGAGCGTATCTTCAAATGAGACTATTGAAACTTTCGTTTACATTTTGAGTAAAACCGCTCAAACGACGCTCCAGGAAATCAGGTTTACTCGAATCGCTTTAAATGGGGAGCGTGAGCGGGGAACCGGTTCTCTAACGCCCAGGCGTGCAGTGAACGCTGAGCTTCAAACGCTCACAGAATCGCTACTTTTTAGATATTTTGGGAAATAATTCTTCAATGTACACTCCTGGAAATGGAAAAAAGAACACATTGACACCGTTGTGTCAGACCCACCATACTTGCTCCGGACGCTGCGAGAGGGCTGTACAAGCAATGATCACACGCACGGCACAGCGGACACACCAGGAACCGCGGTGTTGGCCGTCGAATGGCGCTAGCTGCGCAACATTTGTGCACCGCCGCCGTCAGTGTCAGCCAGTTTGCCGTGGCATACGGAGCTCCATCGCAGTCTTTAACACTGGTAGCATGCCGCGACAGCGTGGACGTGAACCGTATGTGCAGTTGACGGACTTTGAGCGAGGGTGTATAGTTGGCATGCGGGAGGCCGGGTGGACGTACCGCCGAATTGCTCAACACGTGGGGCGTGAGGTCTCCACAGTACATCGATGTTGTCGCCAGTGGTCGGCGGAAGGTGCACGTGCCCGTCGACCTGGGACCGGACCGCAGCGACGCACGGATGCACGCCAAGACCGTAGGATCCTACGCAGTGCCGTAGGGGACCGCACCGCCACTTCCCAGCAAATTAGGGACACTGTTGCTCATGGGGTATCGGCGAGGACCATTCGCAACCGTCTCCATGAAGCTGGGCTACGGTCCCGCACACCGTTAGGCCGTCTTCCGCTCACGCCCCAACATCGTGCAGCCCGCCTCCAGTGGTGTCGCGACAGGCGTGAATGGAGGGACGAATGGAGACGTGTCGTCTTCAGCGATGAGAGTCGCTTCTGCCTTGGTGCCAATGATGGTCGTATGCGTGTTTGGCGCCGTGCAGGTGAGCGCCACAATCAGGACTGCATACAACCGAGGCACACAGGGCCAACACCCGGCATCATGGTGTGGGGAGCGATCTCCTACACTGGCCGTACACCACTGGTGATCGTCGAGGGGACACTGAATAGTGCACGGTACATCCAAACCGTCATCGAACCCATCGTTCTACCATTCCTAGACCGGCAAGGGAACTTGCCGTTCCAACAGGACAATGCACGTCCGCATGTATCCCGTGCCACCCAACGTGCTCTAGAAGGTGTAAGTCAACTACCCTGGCCAGCAAGATCTCCGGATCTGTCCCCCATTGAGCATGTTTGGGACTGGATGAAGCGTCGTCTCACGCGGTCTGCACGTCCAGCACGAACGCTGGTCCAACTGAGGCGCCAGGTGGAAATGGCATGGCAAGCCGTTCCACAGGACTACATCCAGCATCTCTACGATCGTCTCCATGGGAGAATAGCAGCCTGCATTGCTGCGAAAGGTGGATATACACTGTACTAGTGCCGACATTGTGCATGCTCTGTTGCATGTGTCTATGTGCCTGTGGTTCTGTCAGTGTGATCATGTGATGTATCTGCCCCAGGAATGTGTCAATAAAGTTTCCCCTTCCTGGGACAATGAATTCACGGTGTTCTTATTTCAATTTCCAGGAGTGTATATACATTGGAATTTCGTAGTAAATAAAATTGAGAGCTTTTTCCACCCTCACCCTGTTGTTACCCCATAACGGTTAATCCTGATGACTATAAAGTCTGGATTGCAATGTAACGCTGGACGGTGGCACACAGACTTCTGACCCAAACTGTGCGCCCAGCTATATGTCATAATAGCGACATGATAACTTGTTAAAATATTACTTTGCATAATGGTAGTCTAGGCTGAAGGTCAAGGTATTATCCAGGTAGTTCAGTACAAAACGCAGAGCGTCACGTACTTTTGCGTGCAACTTTTCTTTATATAACAGTGATTGGTCATAGGGACTTAACTACATTAATCCTCATAAATTAAGGATACCTGACGAATGTGGTGCCACACAACGTGGCACTACACAAAACTGGCGCTAATAGCATAGGCACATAGGGAACACACACAACACAGATCTGTAAGTCCACGGTATTGGTCATAAGTTGAGAAAACCGTTCCGAAACACATGTGCTACAAAACGCCACCGTTTCCTGCGCATGTACCCCGACATCAGTAAGGGATATGATCACCATGCGCACGTACACAGACCGCACAACGGGTTGGCATACTCTCGATCAGGTGGTCGAGTAGCTGCTGGAGTACAGCCTCCCATTCTTGCACCAGTGCCTGTCGGAACTCCTGAATTGTCCTCTGGGTTTGAGGACGTGTAGCGATACGTCGACCGAGAGCATCCCAGACGTGCTCGATGGGGCTTAGGTCTGGAGAACAGGCAGGCCACTCCATTCGCCTGATATCTTCTGTTTCGAGGTACTCCTCCACGATGTCAGGTCGGTGGGGCCGTGCGTTATCATCCATCAGGAGGAAGATGGGACCCACTGCCACCCTGAAAAGGCGGACATACTGGTGCAAAATGACGTTCCGATACACCTGACCTGTTACAGTTCCTCTGTCAAAGACATGCAGAGGTGTACGTGCACCACTCATAATCCCAACCCACACCTTCAAACCACGACGTCCATACAGGTCCCTTTCAAGGACATTAAGGGGTTGGTATCTGGTTCCTGGTTCACGCCAGATGAAAACCCGGCGAGAATCACTGTTCAGACTATACCTGGTCTCGTCCGTGAACGTAACCTGAAACCACTGTTCCAATGACCATGTGCTGTGTTCTTGACACCAGGCTCCTGTGACCAGGGGTTAGTGGAATGCACCTTGCAGGTCTCCGGGCGAATAAACCATGTCTGTTCAGTCGTCTGTAGACTGTGTGTCTGGAGACAACTGTTCCAGTACCTGCAGTAAGGTCCCAAGCAAGGCTACCTGCCGTACTCCGTGGCCGTCTGCGGGCACTGATGCTGAGATATCAGTCTTCTTGTGGTGTTGCACACTGTGGACGTCCCGTACTGTTTCCTGGACACGTTTCCTGTCTGCTGGAATCGTTGCCATTATCTTGAGATCACACTTTGTGGCACACGGAGGGCCCGTGCTACGACCTGCTGTTTTTGACCAGCCCCCAGTTGCCCAATATTCTACCCCTCATAACGTTATCAATATGTGTTCTTTGAGCCATTTTCAACACACAGTCACCGTTAGCACGTCTGAAACGTCAGCACACTTACTCGCTGCACTGTACTCTGACATGCACCAACATACCTCTGAGTGTGTGGACTGCTGCCAGCGCCACCGTGTGACGACCGCAGCTCAAATGCACCACATAGCTATACCCCGAGGTGATTTAAACCCGCAAACCGCCCACCAGAGCGTTATTACACCATGTATCAGCATTATCCTTAATTTATGAGCATGAGTGTAGTACTAAGAGGTTGAGTCGTAAGTAAGTCACAAACTCCAAAATACCGCGTATCGTTTTAAATTTCACGCCTATACTTATCTAGAAGGTCGCAGCACATGTTGGGTGGAAGATAGCCGGTGCACAGTATTCAGCGGCCATTAGTTAATGATCTGAAGTCAGACAAATGTGGCAGGCGTGTTATGAGTGTGTCCCCGACTAAACAAACGCAATTTTTGTAATCCGGGAGACTGTTCGCAGAGCTCGTTCACAGCGAACTGCGGGTCGTACTTGGTTAGAACTGCATTTCAAGGAAATCTGTGCTCGACTGGATACAGGAATACAGCAAATGACAGTAAAAATTCACAAGCAAAGAGCGCTTCGGGCCCGCTTCTTACCCTGCTCAGACACTTTGTTGCCCCGTGTAGGGGTATGTCGCTGCCGCCTGGACACATGAGTCTTGTGGGTTGCAGGAATTTAAGGAACCAAATAAACTTGTTCTATCCCGAGAGGTAACTCGTTAAATGCGAACACTGTATGCTGCGGGCTTTTAACGCCTTGTCGAACCATAACCTTCAAGTGCAACACGAGAAAAGTAACTCTCATAATGTCTTTATTCCATGTTGGAGTTGAGCAAAGCAGGTGATGAATTTTCTTCTGTTTCCCAGTTTTAGTTCCTTGTTCTTCAAAATGTAATAGCTTTGATAACGTGAAATACAGTATCCTTGCAATTCGAGAACATTGTAATTCTCGAAGCTGTGAAACGAGGAGCAACAATGCAAGTAACCAAATTTTAGCGAAATCGCACTGATCGATCATTTTTTCAACTCTCCTAGTTCATAGTGTGGTTGAACTATTTGGCATCTGATTGCAACTTTATCTAGACTACCGGAAAAAAAATTAAGTATTTACTACGTGAACTACCTCTGCAGTTGCACTAATTACCTGTTTTGATCCTCTCTGATGTCTGTTCTGCACGGAGAGATTTCGTTTCCGTTGCGCTGCCACCATTAAGCTTTACGCCTTCTGTTGTTTGTATGTAGTTGGGACGTCAGAAAATCCTCAACACATTACGTGAGGTAAACTGCGTATGAAAGCATAAGTTTTTGTAATAAAAAGATTTACAGACTTCTTTTTAATTTTGCAACATCTACGTCTATCCTCTTCAAAGTCACCCCATACTGTGTGGCAGATGGTAGATCTCAGACCACCATCGCTTACCTGCTTCTCTGTTCGAATCGCGAACGGCGCTTGGGAACAGTTGCAGTCCGTACGAGCTCTGATTTCTGGGAATTTCGACAGTAAAATTCTCCGTGATACACAAGGCATTTCCGTAACGGACACGCCCCGACTAAACGATCCCAGCGCGAAACGTGAATCCTTTGTCGAATATTCGCCATTGGTTGCCTTAATCCTACTTGGTAAAAAGAGTCCAGGTCAATGAACATTATCCAAAAATCTGTCAAACAAGGGTTTTTTCAGCCTTTGTTTCGTGGATAAATTACACTGAAGCGCCAAGGAAACTGCTATAGGCATGCTATTCAAATACAGAGATATGTAAACAGGCAGAATATCAGTTGTTAGATAGGTTACTGCTGCTACAATGGCAGGTTATCAAAGTTTAAGTGAGTTTGAACGTGGTTCTATAGTCGGCACAGAACCGATGGGACACAGCATCTCCGATGTAGCGACCATTTCGAGAGTGTACCGTGAATATCAGGAAACCGGTAAAACACCAAAGCTCCGACATCACTGCGGCCGGAAAAAGAACCTTCAAGAACGGGACCAACGACAACTGAAGGTAATCGTTCAACGTGACACAAGTGCAACCCTTCCGCAAATTGCTGCAGATTTCAGTGCTGGGCCATGAACAAGTGTCAGCGTGTGAACCATTCAACGAAATATATTCGGTGTGGGCTTTCGAAGCCGAAGACGCACTCGCGTTCGCTTGGTGACTGCAAGACACAAAGCTTTACTCCTTGCCTAGTCCCGTCAACACCAACATTGGACTGGAAACATGTTGCCTAGTCGGACGAGTCTCGTTGCAAATTGTGTCGAGCGAATGGACGTGTACGGTTATGGAGACAACTTCATGAATCCGTGGACCCTGCATGTCATCAGGGGACTGTTCAAGCTGGTGGAGGCTCTTTAATGGTGTGGGGTCCGTCCACCTCGAGTGGTATGGGACCTTGATAAGTCTAGATAAGACTCTGACAGGTGACATGTACGTAAGCATCCTATCTGATCACCTGCATCCATTCATGTTCATTGTTGAACTTGGGCAATTCCAGCATGATAATGCAACACGCCACATGTCCATAATTGTTACAGAGTAGCTCCAGGAACACTCTTTTGAGTTTAAACACTTCCGCTGGCCACCAAACTCCCCACTCATGAACATTATTGAGCACATCTGGGTGCCTTGTAACGTGCCACTCAGAAGAGATCTCCACTCCCTCGTACTCTTAGGGATTTATGGACAGCTCTCCAGGCTTCATGGTGTCAGTTCCCTCGAGCACTACTTCAGAAATTAGTCGAGTCCATATCACGTCGTGTTGCGGCACTTCTGATTGCTCGCTGGGGCCCTACACGACATTAAGCAGATGCAATAGTTCACCGAGGGAGGTGGCGCAGTGACTAGCACACTGGACTCGCATTCGGGAGGACGACGGTTCAATCCCGCGCCCGACCATCCTGACTTAGGTTTTCCGTGATTTCCCTAAATCGCTCCAGGCAAATGCCGGGATGATTCCCTTGAAAGGGCACGGCTACTTCCTTCCCCGTCCTTCCCTAATCCGATGAGACCGTTGACCTCGCTGTCTGGTCTTCCCCCCCAAACAGCCCAACCACTAGTTTCTTTGTCTCTTCGGTGTATATGTACACTGAATCTCAGCCTGGCATCGGCTTTTCCTACAATTTCTGTTATGTGGTCGATTCACTTTAGGTCGCATCAGAAGTCCTAATCGGATAGTGGTGGATTTCTCCGCCTACTTACGATTCATTTATTTACGTTTAGTATCAACTGCCAGTCCCCGAAACAGCCGTAGTCCCTCCGGATATCTTCCTGCATTTCGCTACAGTCGTATGGCGTTACCATCTTGCTGTAGGCAACGGCGTCATCTGCAAGAAGCTTGACGGAGCTTCCGACGATTTCCACAAGATCATATTTATACACTGCAAACAAAAATGGCCCTGTAACACTCCCAAGGGGTAACGCGGAAATTACCTTCATTTCTGTCGATTTTGTTCTGTTAAAAATTACGTCTCAAGTTCTATCTCCTAAAAAGTCCTGAATCCAGCAATAGGAACACGGTAGTTTGCTGAAACACGCTTCTCTCTTACGGCCACTGACAAGGTGTATGCATTTATGTGATAGACTATCCAGGACAACGGGCGCGAGATGGCAGACGTGGTGGGGGAAATGGTGGACCGCGGGCAGTCGGTGGAGGTGCGCGAGCTGATTGCGCGGTTCACCACTGACGTCATCTCCTCCGTCGCCTTCGGCCAGGAGTGCAACTGCCAGCGGAACCCGGAGCACGAGTTCCGCCAATGGGGGCGCAAGATCTTCGAGCCCTCTTTGCGTGCAGGCATCGTGTCCATGCTGAACTTCATCAGTCCAACGGTGATGAACTATGCACGGTAAGACCCGCAACTATCAATTCGTCTGTTATGACCTCTTTGTGGATGGAACGTTAAGCCTTAATATTCTTCTACCATGACTTGGATGTGTTGAAGGAAAACGCTGCACACCATTAACTTAGAACACCTCCACTGCCCTGCTACCGATACCACTTCTCAGGTCCTCGAACGAAACATTTCGTATGCTCTCACTCGCCATGCCTGGGTTCTCAAGTTTTCACCGTTTCACGAACTGTTACAGGGCTGTCAGTTATTATATAAAGGCTGGACCTGATCGTAAAACTGAGTTCTTACAGTCTAGCATTACTTCAGCGAGCAGCGTCTCCACCTACAGGAGGTTTCCTTGAAAATGGTCCAGGCTTTCAGGATTAGTGCCAGAGAGAAATCTGGTGGTCTGAGGTTCCGGAAATGTCCAAGTCGAAGTTATGAAGTCAGACGGTTGCTTGTCTACTGTTCTCTGTCTGTTAAATTTTAATGGCTATGAGCCTTGATAATTTATACGTCTGTCCTTGCTACTGAATCTAACTGCGGTTTTCAATGGAATCTAAGTGCAACGAAATCTAAGTAGAGATTCTGCGACATGCAAACAACGCTTACAGACCCAAGACGTTTCCTTCGTCCGAAGAACTATGCTGCAACCCCTGCTATACAAATCAGTTCTTTGCAATTTTAAGATGAGTTCGGCTGCGATGGAGTGGATCGATCCTTTCTTGAGGTAAGTTTGTAGGTAAATGATTTATTGAAATAAGAGAGACCTAAACATTGCCTTTGATTTATCACCTATTCTTTCTCCGTTATAATACTGAAACATCCGCTTAGAAAAATTTATAAATGACGGTGCTGGAAAACCTCTACGTTATTTGATTTTCAAACAGCTGAGCAAAACTGAACGTACTCAGACATTTCTCTCTTTACTTATTCTGATCATCACTAAACTGACACACAATATTTGTTTTTCCTCAACGCAATCTGATTTTCAATAAACCCTACAAAAGAATGGCCCTATGCCTTTCATGAATCACTTACCTCACAAAAATCTTCGTTACTCGAACTACTGCCATACAGTGAGCGCCAATACTGCCAGCTAAATAAAAGATTCTAACTACTGAAGGCACTAACAACTGATAGGCATAGTTAGCAAATGAAAGATTTTGGTAGAGAACAAACAATGTATTTACATTAATAGTGTTCAAAAGTCATAAAATATATAGCAGTTCATGACATCCAGTCTTACAAATTTCCTTTTTCTGACGGACATACGTACAGGTCGTCCGCTCGGTCGTCTCTCTCCTCACATCCACCACTGCTGGCGGCTCACGGCCAACTGCGCAACGCTACACGCTGTTCACATCCATCTGCCCAACACTACAATAGCAAAAATTCCAACAATGCAAACCAGCCACAGACTGCACACAGCACAGTCCGTGATTTTCATACTAAACAGTACGTGGCGTCACCAACATAAAAACCTGAACGGCCTACTTACAATACCACGCCTATCGTTACCATATACTGTTATTACCTGTTACACTAGTATGTTGCACTTTGTCAAAAATAAGCTTGTTGGAGTACTTTTGTTGTGGACTGGCAAGACAGCCAATCCACAGTGACGGGTAACCGAAAGGCACGCGCTTATACTCACGCAGGCTGGCGTGAGGTCTGAAACAGGATACGTAATGAATGCTATAAATAAAAGTACGTAGCTGCTTGAATACTTAACTTTAATCCACAATTGGTGAACATTGGTCTTGTTGATACAGTATATGCGTCATTAGATACATAGCAAAGGATAAATGGCGCCTTGCTAGGTCGTAGCAATTGACTTAGCTGAAGGCTATGCTAACTATCGTCTCGGCAAATGAGAGCGTAATTCTCAGTGAACCATCGAGCAACGTCGGCTGTACAGCTGGGGCGAGTGCTAGTACGTCTCTCTAGATCTGCCGTGTGGTGGCGCTCGGTCTGCAATTACTGACAGTGGCGACACGCGGGTCCGGCGTATAATAATGGACCGCGGCCGATTTAAAGGCTACCACCTAGCAAGTGTGGTGTCTGGCGGTGACACCACAACTTTGATATTCGCTATTCAGTACTACCTTCCGCCCTCAATATTCTGTCTTCAATTCGTTGATTGCTACATTATTCCTTCATATAGTTCGACCTTCCTCGGCACTTTCCACTTCCCACTCACAACATCCAGTCCCTACTTCCTCTCATTCCTAACTATCTTCAACTGCTCTGCTTGACGTTATCTCCAGGCGTGCATCTCCGATGACGATCATTTTTAATGATTTGCACATATTGCTACACATGGTTTTACATTATTTAATGGTTTCAATAATTTCGTTTTCTTAGTGGTACTATCTCCTAAGCAAACTACTACATTGTCTGGGGCTTAAGTCACAGTTCATTGACGTATTACTTTGCACGCACAGTGTTTTAAGTTTCTGACACTGGATGAAACGGAAGCTGACCATGGAAGTTGCTGTGTACGGGCTGTACATCAGATAAACGAGCAATCCTTCTCGCAGCAATGGTGGATCGACGGTCTGACGTCGAAGGTCAGATCGCTGGCCCCACGGATCTCTTTGCCTCTGCAGGCCACGTGATCACATATACAGGGCTATTACAAATGATTGAAGCGATTTCATAAATTCACTGTAGCTCCATTCATTGACATATGGTCACGACAAACTACAGATACGTAGAAAAACTCATAAAGTTTTGTTCGGCTGAAGCCGCACTTCAGGTTTCTGCCGTCAGAGCACTCGAGAGCGCAGTGAGACAAAATGGCGACAGGAGCCGAGAAAGCATATGTCGTGCTTGAAATGCACTCACATCAGTCAGTCATAACAGTGCAACGACACTTCAGGACGAAGTTCAACAAAGATCCACCAACTGCTAACTCCATTCGGCGATGGTATGCGCAGTTTAAAGCTTCTGGATGCGTCTGTGAGGGGAAATCAACGGGTCGGCCTGCAGTGAGCGAAGAAACGGTTGAACGCGTGCGGGCAAGTTTCACGCGTAGCCCGCGGAAAATTGGCTCATGCCACAACTGGAGACCGACAGCGCCGACTTCATCTTTCAACAGGATGGTGCCCCACCGCACTTCCATCATGATGTTCGGCATTTCTTAAACAAGAGATTGGAAAACCGATGGATCGGTCGTGGTGGAGATCACGATCAGCAATTCATGTCATGGCCTCCACGCTCTCCCGACTTAACCCCATGCGATTTCTTTCTGTGGGGTTATGTGAAAGATTCAGTGTTTAAACCTCCTCTACCAAGAAAAGTGCCAGAACAGCGAGCTCGCATCAACGATGCTTTCGAACTCATTGATGGGGACATGCTGCGCCGAGTGTGGGAGGAACTTGATTATCGGCTTGATGTCTGCCGAATCACTAAAGGGGCACATATCGAACATTTGTGAATGCCTAAAAAAACTTTTTGAGTTTTTGTATGTGTGTGCAAAGAATTGTGAAAATATCTCAAATAATAAAGTTATTGTAGAGCTGTGAAATCGCTTCAATCATTTGTAATAACCCTGTAGCTCCTCCAATATCTCTATACCGCCTGGCTATTTAGGGTGACGCAAAGCCACTCCAATGCATCTTCCGCCAAGCTTTGAGCCTGCACCCGAGTTCTTCAATCAGTGTCGCGATCGGAACCTCCTCTACGTACGACTTCGTGCCACACAAGCCGTCACCAACCAAGGTAGCCGGCTCTGCTGCCTGCGTTCCCCATCACCTGGACTTCGACCAGGAACTTGGAGTCGGCCATCGACCTTCACTGCGCTATTTTCTTCTTCCTCTACTGGCTGTTCTACAGTGTGGGCTAGTGTTACTTGGATTCACATAATTGCTCCACGTACTTTTCCGATTACGCGCTGTTTACGTATTTATAGACTCATCGAACTTCCTAGCTCGGCCCAACTTCGGTAACCACATAGTTTCTACATCTACATCTACATGGGTACTCTGCAAATCACATTCAAGTGCCTGACAGAGGGTTCATCGAACCAGCTTCACAATTCTCTATTATTCCAATCTCGTATAGCTGCAGAAAGAATGGACACCTATATCTTTCCGTAAGAGCTCTGATTTCCCTTATTTTATCGTGCTGATCGTTCTTCCCATGTAGGTCGGTGTCAAAAAAATATTTTCGCATTCGGAGGAGAAAGTTGGTGATTGGATTTCGTGAGAAGATTCCGTCGCAACAAAAAACGCCTTTCTTTTAATGATTTCCAACTCAAATCCTGTATCATTTCTGTGACACTCTCTCCCATACATGCTGCCTTTCTTTTAAGTTTTATGATGTAATTCGTCAGTCCTATCTGGTAAGGATCCCAACCGCGCAGGACGGACAAAAGTAGTGTAGGCAATCTCCTTAGTAAGTCTGTTAATTTTTTAAGTGTCCTGCCAATAAAACGCAGTCTTAGCTTTCCCCACTACATTTTCTGTGTGTTCCTTCCAATTTAAGTTGTTCGTTATTGTAATTACTAGGTATTTAGTTGAATTTACGGCTTTTGGATTAGACTCATTTATCGTGTAACCGAAGTTTAACGAGTTCCTTTCAGCACTCATGTGGATGACCTCACACATTTCGTTATTTAGGGTCAACTGCCACTTTTAGCACTATTCAAATATCTTTTTGAAATCGTTTTGCAGTTTGTTTTAATCTTCTGATGACTTCATCAGTCGATAAACAACAGCGTTATCTGCAATCAACCGAAGACGGCTGCTCAGATTGTCTCCAAAATCGTTTATATAGATAAGGAACAGCAAAGGGCCTATAACACTACCTCGCGGAACGCCAGAAATCACTTGTTTTACTCGATGACTTTCCGTCAGTTACTATGAACTGTGACCTTTCTGACAGGAAGTCGCATAACTGGGACGATATTCCATAAACACGCAATTTCACTACGAGTTTCGGAAATTAGTCCCATAATCCCATAACATTTATGTCAGAAACTACTGTAAGAAAAAGCGACTTTCTAGGAATTGACACAGGAAACCACACTACAGAATGCGCGTGTTTAGGCCTGATATCAAGGGTTATTAGAGTGCAGTCTGAATTTATAAGTTGAAGTGTTCACTCGGTAAACCTAAATTAAACAGCGACCCACCAATTTACGGGATCAGCCGACATGATTTTTGTCCACGGACCATCAAATGGAACCTTTAGAGAAATTTACACGTCGTATCGTGCCGTGTACCAGAGCTTCACACTCTTCTGCAAAACGTTTGCGTAGCGGAAACAAAGAAATTGGTGCAAAGAACGAGGACAACAAATGGTTAAAAATGGCACTCAGCACTATGGGACTCAACTTCTGAGGTCATTAGTCCCCTAGAACTTAGAACTAGTTAAACCTAAATAACCCAAGGACATCACACAGATCCATGCCCGAGGCAGGATTCGAACCTGCAACCGTAGCGGTCTCGCGGTTCCAGACTGCAGCGCCTAGAACCGCACGCCCACTTCGGCCGGCTGGAAAGCAAATGATAGGGACTCCCGTCACGGAAAAAATCAATGTGTACTGGCCTGAGTGTGGATGTTACAATTACCACTCAGAAGGAATTTTGTATTTAAACATTTACACATTACACAAACCCATCTCCCCAATTAGTAACCACGCCCTCCACGGATTGTGATAGTGTTGCTTTTGGGCTTTGCGCAACAGCGCACCTAGTTGACATCCTTAGTACACGTGTGTCAGTATTGTCGTACATAGCAAAAACCAACGAAGCGATTAATTTTTGCAATCTTTTAAATACTGTGGCATTTAAGAAGACCATCTAGGACAGAATAATGTAACTTTCGTAATATTTTTTCGTGAATATGATTATTCAGAAACATGATTATTCATTTGGATACTCAACTGAAGTCCTATCGGATAGGATAGCGAATGAAGAAAACGACTTTACAGACGATAAATCGATTGTAGGACAAGTGTCAGTGACGCAAACAGTACTCCTCCAAGAGAAACTAGCAGTTTTAGTGACAATGATCCTTCACAAAAGAAGAAATCGAATACTGAAACTTCCTGGCAGATTAAAACTGTGTGCTGGACCGAGACACGAACTCGGGATCTTTGCCTTTCCCGGGCAAGTGCTCTACCAACTGAGCTACCCAAGCACGACTAACGCCCCGTCCTCACAGCTTTACTTCCGCCAGTACCTCGTCTCCTACCTTCCAAACTTTACAGAAGCTCTCCTGCGAACCATGCAGGACTAGCACTCCTGAAAGAAAGGGTATTGCGGAGACATGGCTTAGCCACAGCCTAGGGGATGTTTCCAGAATGAGATTTTCACTCTGCAGCAGAGTGTGCGCAGATATGTAACTTCCTGGCAGATTAAAACTGTGTGCCGGACCGAGACTCGAACTCGGGACCTTTGCCTTTCCTGGGCAAGTGCTCTACCAACTGCCTACCCAAGTACGACTCACGCCCCGTCCTCACCGCTTTACTTCCGCCAGTACCTCGTCTCCTACCTTCCAAACTTTACAGAAGCTCTCCTGCAAACCATGCAGGACTAGCACTCCTGACACAAAGGATATTGCGGAGACATGGCTTATCCACAGCCTAGGGGATGTTTCCAGAATGAGATTTTCACTCTGCAGCGGAGTGTGCGCTGATATGAAACTTCCTGGCAGATTAGGGACGTTTACCTTTCGCGGGCAAGTGCTCTACCAACTGAGCTACCCAAGCACGACTCACGCCCCGTCCTCACAGCTTTACTTCCGCCAGTACCTCGTCTCCTACATTCCAAACTTTACAAAGCTCTCCTTAGAAACATGCAGGACTAGCACTCCTGAAAGAAAGGATATTGCGGAGACATGGCTTAGCCACAGCCTAGGGGATGTTTCCAGAATGAGATTTTCTCTCTGCAGCGGAGTGTGCGCTGATATGAATCTTCCTGGCAGATTAAAACTGTGTGCCGGACCGAGACGCGAACTCGGGAACTGAGCTACCCAAGCACGATTCACGTCCCGTCCTCACAGCTTTACTTCCGCCAGTACCTCGTCTCCTACCTTCCATACTTTACAGAAGCTCTCCTGCGAACCATGCAGGACTAGCACTCCTGAAAGAAAGGATATTGCGGAGACATGGCTTAGCCACAGCCTAGGGGATGTTTCGAGAATGAGATTTTCACTCTGCAGCGGAGTGTGCTCTGATATGAAACTTCCTGGCAGATGGCTTAACCATGTCTCCGCAATATCCTTTCTTTCAGGAGTGCTAGTCCTGCATGGTTCGCAGGAGGGCTTCTGTAAAGTTTGGAAGGTAGGAGACGAGGTACTGGCGGAAGTAAAGCTGTGAGGACGGGGCGTGAGTCGTGCTTGGGTAGCTAAGGTGGTAGAGCACTTGCCCGCGAAAGGCAAAGGTCCCGAGTTTGAGTCTCGGTCCGCCACACAGTTTTAATCTGCCAGGAAATTTCATATCAGCGCACACTCAGCTGCAGAGTGAAAATCTCTTTCTAAGTCCAATACTGTCAGTATTTAAAAAAAAATTTCGAAATAACATTTTGAATGTGTTTATAATCATTAACACACGTCTCCTCGTTAAGTTGTGACGTGCATCTCATTATTGACGAGACATCCAAGCCTATCAAACATCAAAATAATGTTTGATGATGTGGAGAAAAAATGTCGTATGAACATCCATTTCCAGGAAATCAAAGAACAAGTGATAAAATAACACATGCCACCCCAAATTTGGCATATCAATGAATGAAATAAAATGTTTCCATAATAAGCGCCTGAAATTTTGGACAATACAAACAGCAAGAGAAACTGGGCGCACGAACTTTAAATGTTCTGATCTTTTCAAAGCACGTCTCACGAAAAAAAAATCATAAAGTGCCGTAGACACGTCACTGCTTCCGTGACAACGAGAGATGTACAGGAAGACCATGATATTCGCCAGCCTAGGACCTATTTTCCCGAAGAAGTAGACAAGAGAACAGCACATTTTCATATACAGCCACACTGCATTTTGAAGACTGATCGAAGTCGATTTAATTGTCAACTAAAATTTTGTATTTGTGGAGATCCACAGCCTCCAGATGTTTAATAAACGTAAACATGGTCCGTAGCAGACTGTAACGTGATTTTTATTTAATCTTGGTTTTTGTATTGGCCAAACTTGCAGGTGCCTGCAATGGACACATTTTATATCATTTCTTGCGATGCATGCAGACAATAAGCGGTTTTACAAGTGCGTGACAATGACAAGTAGTCGAAATTAGAACGACTAAATAAAAATCACGTTATAGCCTACTACGGACCGTGTTTACATTTATCAATTATGAACTACCTTCTATTATGACAGTATCTAAGAAAAAGGGGAAAAATAAACAGTTGCCAAACTCCAATCTGCACATGATACATCTCATAGTCATACAATAGATACTGGACTTCCAATGAGTGAATAAGTAACCAAAAACTGTGTATTTGTCTTTAGGAAAACGTTTCTACACTCCTCGTTGACCTCGGCATGCTAGAAGGTTTATTGTGACTAGAACGACACCATGTCTTTTTCATTGGCCGTAATACATAATATGTGTGAAATGTTAGAACAGTAATCTCCTTCCATAGTGAAAAGAGGCAACTATTTTTAGGAGTGCTTGCGTTAACATCAAATAATTGTTACTTTTTTTGTAGGATAAAAGGAGGATTTACGGCTGTCAGCAAATATTTCCGAAAAATGGTTGCAGACACCGTTGCTTACAGAGAGAAGAATAACTACAGAAGGAAAGACTTCATGGATCTCCTTATTCAGCTAAAAAACAAAGGATATGTCGACCCTGACAAAGGAGAGACAGTGGAGAACGGGCATCAGAAAGGCATCGGCACTCCTGAGAGTAAGTCCTCCTTCTTCTTCTTGCTGTTTAGGTACACTCACAGTGCCCGCTCTCTTTGATGGCACATTGACGTAATTACCTTAGAGAGGAGTTGTCTTATTCACCATGAGCCTACAAATCATATAATTCCTCACTCTATGTTCTAATTTTGATGTATTGCGTCAGGGGGACAAAGTGCTAGCTTTAACTTGAGTAAGAATTGTTCTGATCACGTTCTCTGTTGGGTTTCTGACTGCATCACATGCTAGTAATGAGTAGCTCTATATGTACAACTGGAAAATGCTGCCTACTAGATAAACTGCTCCGTATTGTTGTATTTATATTCTTGACTTTGAATATAACCAAAAATATAATATGCATAACCAAAAATAATTTCTTATGGGTTGGCATTTTCTTCCACTCAGTTCTTGATATGATGGGCCTGTCTAGTGTTTGGCTTAACATATGTAGGGAACCTAAAACTACACACAGACTACCCAGAATACCGTTCCCACTATCGAGAATGGGTGGTTAGTTTTGACACGGTGTCGCTCACTTATAAGTCCAAACAATTTCAGGCACTGGATTGTTGTTCTAAAAGCGAACTGTGAAACGTACTGTTCTTATTGCGACGGAACAACTCTTATTCTCTGCAGCCAGAAATGAGCCTACGAACAGTATGAGGAGGAAAGTACGGCTGTTAGCTGATGAGGCTTTAGTGTACGGGAAAGTGAGCAGCTACAGGATACAGGAAGTGCTGGAGAGGATTTCTGTTTGGTGTGAGGATTCGCAACTTGCCCTTAAGGTCGGACAAAGTGAGTTAAGACAAATGGATAGGAAAGACAATCCTGTAACGTTAGAAAACTGTATTTGGTGCTCTCCGACATGGCATTGTTGTGTCGATTAAATATTTAGACATAGTATTGAAAATCGACATGAAGTGGAACGAGCATGTAAGACAGATTGTAAGGAAGGTGAACGGTCGACTTCGGTTTATTTTGGCTGCCTCAAGAACGATTCTACTGCCACTAACACACATCTCGCGTAAGTAGCACGAACACCAGATAGGTGAAATCAGGGTTCGTTTGGAAGCATATAGACAGTCGATTTCCCCCCGTACCTTCCGCCATGCACCGTATGCTGGCTTGAGGAGTATAAACGCAAATATGGATGTAAGACAAACTGTAGTCACTAAACAAGTTTTTACTCGTACTGGAATTAGTATTTAATTTTTCATCTGATGTGTACCTGCATGATGCAGTCTTCCTTCAGATTCCTTAATTTCTGACCCTGAGAAGTATAACCTTGTTCATCCCCTCCTGAGATCGTGCAGAACCATACAACATAGCGGTGATAATATGTGGGTTCTTAATCTAACAAGCTTAACTTAGCGTCTAAGTAAAATTTTTTATTTGCTAATAAGGTCTTGGCTTACAGTTAACGCTCATGGGGATTCTATCCACTTAGTGCCTTGTTCTCTCACAAATTTACGGTTTAACATTATAGGTAATTTCCCAGTACATAACATAAAGACAGCCAATGGCAGGCACCTTTGACTTTCCGTGCTCGCATACGCGTTATCCGCCGTCTTGCTCGGTACATATCCGCGTGCCACAGTAAGTTCCAACGTAGCGTCCGCGGCTAACCGACCGCTTTCCACAAAGTGGGACCGGGGCTGTTCCTCAGCTAAGTAACGTAGCCTGACATGGTACCGCGGTACTTAAGCTTTTTGTGTTTGACCGTGCCTTATTCTGGGATGCATTAGTTTATTTTATGCTTCTGAAGAAGGCTACACTACTTTAGCTGAAACCAAGGTAAAGACCCGTAACATTTCGCAACTGAGGCGGATTTTTGATATAATAATGACGTAAGGTTCCTGATGACCACCCTTTGCGCCATGTTCCAGTGTACCACAATTTAATTCCCCACCTTTTCACCACATTTCATGTAGGGACAGCACGTGATATTGTCGGTGGTGATCTGTTCATCAGATGAGGACGTTAAGCCAGGCAGCCCATTGCTGCTATTCGAGAGGACTGGGCTGTGTGTCGGCATTTGGTTTCACCGTCTCCCTTCTCTCATTATCATCTTCGCCCTCTCCCTTCTCTCATCATCATCTTCACCCTCTTTCTTCTCTCATTATCAGTTTTACCCTCTCCCTTCTCTCATCTTCACACTTTGCCTTCTCTCATTATCATCTTCACCCTGTTCCTTCTCTCATCATCATCTTCATCCTCTCTCTTCTCTCCTTATCATCTTCACCCTCTCCCTTCTCTCATTATGATCTTCACCCTCTCCCTTCTCTCATTATGATCTTCACCCTCTCCCTCTTCTCATCATCGTCTTCACTCTCCCTTTTTTTCATTATCACATATCACAAATGTGACACCATACTCTGCATGCACCCATTATAGTCTCCTACATCCTTGCTGGTCTAGTGATAAAGGTGTGCCTGGGAACTGAGAGGCTATGCATTTGGAACACAATTCGACTCTGGAAATTTCCTCTTTGCTTTCAACCTAGATTTCACTTATCAATGGTCTGAGGAGTCCCCAGGAAGAACACATGGTTCCATGTTAAATTGTCGCTCCCCTTGTGTTGGTATGATTTTATATTTACCTTTGGGCAAGTACATGACAGAGTTTCAAGCAGTTGCTCGCTACTGTCACAGCGGTGACACGTTCGTGTGGGCTTTGTGCCCAGAACGTAAGCTTTCTGCAAAATATTGATACTTTACATTAACTCCTACGTGCTAAATAATTTATGTTCAGAAAGTTCTTAGTGTTAATCAGAATGACAAGTTGTATAAAAAGTAAAATAACTGGTTATGATAAATGATTGGGTCCTTATGGATTAATTCAAAATGGCTCTGAGCACTATGCGACTTAACTTCTGAGGTCATCAGTCGCCTAGAACTTAGAACTAATTAAACCTAACTAACCTAAGGACATCACACACATCCATGCCCGAGGCAGGATTCGAACCTGCGACCGTAGCGGTCACGCGGTTCCAGACTGAAGCGCCTTTAACCGCACGGCCACACCGGCCGGCAATGGATTAATTACAGCCTAAACCAATGATCTGATCCTAACAAACTGACGATATATTTGTTTAATAAAACGTACAACAACGATATGGTGGTCCCACAATGTATCCTTATAAAGCATAAAATAAATAACGCTAATAAAATAAGTGCAGTTAAGATTACTGATAACGGAAATGAAGTGGTAACAAGTCCCCAGAGTTCAAATAATCATCTGCAGTGAACAACGTAGAAAGTCCCATGCCACTTAACTGTTCACTAATGGAACTGCAAATTCATAACTATTCAGAGTTCAGTGGTGCAGTTAAAATATCAGAATTCCCGTAAACAGTGGTATATTCTATAATGCTAATCTGTAGCAAGTCCAAAGCCAGCATATCACCAGACACTTGTGAGAGGTTACTGATCTAAATACTTGCAAATTGTAAGCTTAGCACCAAAATATTCCAGTTCTCTACGAAAGTTAAAGTATTCACATGGCCACCTAAAACCTAAAATTCACTGGTCTGAAACCACCCACAAAGATCTTCAATACAGAAGTTGCCTCTTCCACGCCTCTGAAAAGCAAGACAAGTGACAGTTCGTTCACCTTTTTGTGCTTCTTCTAAGCAAGCCGAAAGTACAAGAATAAACAAAATCAACAATAGAGAAGCACATAAAATATAAAGATTTTACAGATACAATGTATATGTTGAAAGAAACACCTCTCTCCTCCGGTGCACTTCAGACCACACACAGTATTCTAGGCATAATATTTGTGGCACAATTTAAGCATGAATTCTGAGGACATATGGTCAACATTAATAACAAATAAAACATTATACATAAAGAATGAACAGTAAGGATGGCATGGTCAATAGAAATGGCTCATTGTGCTCAATTGAATGATGCTATCAGAATTTAGGTACTTAGTGCCACTTTTACATCTTTGTTAGAGTCGAAGTGAATATTAAATTAATGATTCTTGATAACATATTTGGGATATAGCGATATAAATTCAGTCATCATGAAAAAAATCAGTCTCCATCGCAAAATGAAAGATAATTTATTAGTTGAGACTAATTTCAATCCACACAGATCGTCTTCAGACCATAAGACATCTACTATAATTAGTTATAGGTTCACTGAGTGGAGATGAACTGTATGACAGAATTCACATTTGTCATCTGGTATGGAGAAGATATATATACATTGAAATCTTTCAGCACGAGTTATCTTCTACTTTGCGATCTAGAGTGATTTTTTTCATTACAACAAATATTTAATCAACTAATAAAGGAATCACTTTATAAAATATATACATAATACGCATATATATACACGGGTGTCCAAAATTAGATCAACATACGAAAATTTTGCAAGGTTGCTTTCATTTTGGCACAGAACAGAATAAACAAGTGATCTTAATGTAGAAACAATACAATGAATTAGAACGTAAACAACTGCAACATGCATAATGGTGGACAAGAATTTCTTCGTTTCTTCCACCTTAACGGATTTGTACAAACATTCCAACAACTGGTTAATCTGCTCAGTATGGGGTTGACTCCCTTTGTCACCAAAAGAGGCCTGACAACGACGGGGTATGCTGCGAATGATGTCATCAGTCTCATGTTAAGGCAATACCGCCCATTCATCCTGCAGAGCTGCTCACAAATCTTGGAGAGTGGTCGGTGGATGCTGACGTGATGCGAAGCTTCACCCTAGCGCATCCGACACATGCTCTATGGGATTCAAACCGGGAGAGCGAGCAGGCCATCCCATGCATGCAATACCTTCCGTTCCCAGGAAAACGTCAATCACCTGTGCTCTATGAGGTCTAGCATTATCGTCCATCAATACGAAGTCTGGGCCTACACCACCTCGCAACAACTGTACATGTGGTACATGTGGTCCCAAGACCTCGTCGCGGTACCTGAGCCGATTCACCCATACAGTTTCATGAAGTGGCGTTCGAGTGGTCAACATAATCCTTTCTCACACCATTAAGGATTCTCCTCGGTATCGGTCTCTTTCCACAATGTTTGGATTCCGAAATCGTGTTTCACGTTCCCTACAGATGCAAATGCGTCGAGAATCACTCTAGAGACCAAATCGACTCAGGTGTGAGCAGAATATTGACAAACTGTTCGACCGTCCAGTTGGCGTATTGACGACTCCACTCTAGACACTCCCTTCTGTGAAGACGCATCAGAGGTACACAAGCAGAAGGTCTCCGGCGATAAACGCTATTCTTCCGAAACCTTCTGTACACTGCTTGTCTCAATACAACACGTCTAGTGGATGTTGCGAGGTGAGATGCCAGTTGCCGTGCAGTACTAAGGCGTTACCGTCGTGCCCTTACGACCTAATAAGGGTCCAATCTTTTGGCATCACACGTGTTCGGCCCTGTCCTGGTCTTGGAATGCTATTTCGGTCTCTATAAATTGTCTCCACATCCGAGAAACAGCAGAACAGTTCACATTAAGCCATTGGGTCACATCAGTTTGGAACTGTCCTGCTTCCATTCTTGTTAAGGACCATCGCAGGCCCTAACATGCGTGCAATATCTTCCGTTCCCAGGAATACGTCAATCACCCGTGCTCTATAAGGTCGAGCGTTATTGTCCATCAGTACGAAGTCTGAGCCCACAGCACCTTGCAACAACCGCAGATGAGGTCCCTAGATCTTGTCACGACGGATGACAGCAGTTTAATCTTGTTGATTCACCCGTACAATTTCATGAAGAGGAGTTCCAGTGGTAAACATAATCCCTGCCCACACCATTTGGGATCGTCGTCGATGTCGGTCTCTTCCCACAATGTCTGGATTCCAAAATCCTGTTCCACGTTTCCTCCAGATGCGAATCCATCGAAAATCACTTTCCAGACAAAATCAGGACTCATCTGCGAAAACAGCATTGGCCCATTGTTCGACTGCCCAGGTGGCATGTTGATGACTCCACTCTAGATGTTCCCTTCTGTGAAAACGCGTCAGAGGTAAACATACAACAGGTCTGCCGACAAAAGAGGCCACTCTGCCGAAACCTTGTGCACACCGTTTGACTCGGTACAACACAGCCAGTGGATGCTGCGAGCTCACATGCAAGTTGCCACACAGTACTAAGGCGGTACTGTCATGCCTTCACAGCCAAATGAAGTCACATGTGGTCGGCCCTGACCTGGTCTTCGGGATACAGCTTCGGTTTCTACACTCCTGGAAAGTGAAATAAGAACACCGTGAATTCATTGTCCCAGGAAGGGGAAACTTTATTGACACATTCCTGGGGTCAGATACATCACATGATCACACTGACAGAACCACAGGCGCATAGACACAGGCAACAGAGCATGCACAATGTCGGCACTAGTACAGTGTATATCCACCTTTCGCAGCAATGCAGGCTGCTATTCTCCCATGGAGACGATCGTAGAGATGCTGGATGTAGTCCTGTGGAACGGCTTGCCGTGCCATTTCCACCTGGCGCCTCAGTTGGACCAGCGTTCGTGCTGGACGTGTAGACCGCGTGAGACGACGCTTCATCCAGTCCCAAACATGCTCAATGGGGGACAGATCCGGAGATCTTGCTGGCCAGGGTAGTTGACTTACACCTTCTAGAGCACGTTGGGTGGCACGGGATACATGCGGACGTGCATTGTCCTGTTGGAACAGCAAGTTCCCTTGCCGGTCTAGGAATGGTAGAACGATGGGTTCGATGACGGTTTGGATGTACCGTGCACTATTCAGTGTCCCCTCGACGATCACCAGTGGTGTACGGCCAGTGTAGGAGATCGCTCCCCACACCATGATGCCGGGTGTTGGCCCTGTGTGCCTCGGTCGTATGCAGTCCTGATTGTGGCGCTCACCTGCACGGCGCCAAACACGCATACGACCATCATTGGCACCAAGGCAGAAGCGACTCTCATCGCTGAAGACGACACGTCTCCATTCGTCCCTCCATTCACGCCTGTCGCGACACCACTGGAGGCGGGCTGCACGATGTTGGGGCGTGAGCGGAAGACGGCCTAACGGTGTGCGGGACCGTAGCCCAGCTTCATGGAGACGGTTGCGAATGGTCCTCGCCGATACCCCAGGAGCAACAGCGTCCCTAATTTGCTGGGAAGTGGCGGTGCGGTCCCCTACGGCACTGCGTAGGATCCTACGGTCTTGGCGTGCATCCGTGCGTCGCTGCGGTCCGGTCTGAGGTCGACGGGCACGTGCACCTTCCGCCGACCACTGGCGACAACATCGATGTACTTTGGAGACCTCACGCCCCACGTGTTGAGCAATTCGGCGGTACGTCCACCCGGCCTCCCGCATGCCCACTATACGCCCTCACTCAAAGTCCGTCAACTGCACATACGGTTCACGTCCATGCTGTCGCGGCATGCTACCAGTGTTAAAGACTGCGATGGAGCTCCGTATGCCACGGCAAACTGGCTGACACTGACGGCGGCGGTGCACAAATGCTGCGCAGCTAGCGCCATTCGACGGTCAACACCGCGTTTCCTGGTGTGTCCGCTGTGCCTTGCGTGTGATCATTGCTTGTACAGCCCTCTCGCAGTGTCCGGAGCAAGTATGGTGGGTCTGACACACCGGTGTCAATGTGTTCTTTTTTCCATTTCCAGGAGTGTATAAACTATTGCCACATCCGAGAAGCAACAGAACGATTCACATCAAGCCATCGGCTGCCCTGCTTCCATTCTTTCTAAGGCTCTCCACGGCAGAGAGTTTCTCTGCAGAGAGTTTCTCTGCGCCATACTGTACCACCTCTGACTGAGTACACGGCGATTGTGGATGTGGGGCTACTTGGCAAACATTACCTTCGTTTCAGAGGTGTCCTGGCGTCATCGCTGGCATGGTTGTCTGTTGACCGAATGCCATCTTCCGTGCAGAAGATTGTAGTTGATAGTTTGTATGACTATTTCGTGAACTAGACACAGGTCGGAAAAATAACGGTTTGTTGCTTTAACTTTGGACACCAGTGTAGGTAGAGGTTCAAGGAATATCACGTTACGTTCACTTTAAGTATAACTGTGGAAAAATTGATGTCCTAATACATTTCGATAATTAACAACGAATCAAACATCGTACGACTCAGAACATGATGTAAAATGGACATTGAAGTGAGATCTTAAGTATTGGTTTCTAGGGACCGCAGGAATCGTCCAACACTTAGGCTGTAAATATAATTCGTAGTCTCTGTGAGATATAAGTATATAAAGGTTTGTGTAACGCTGCCATTCATAAGCAATCTGAAAGTAAGTCCTATAGTTTCTACAAAAAAATTGTTATCAAAACAGCAAAACACACTCCTCAGTGATGTGATTGCCTTGATATGCTCGGATTTGTAATACGATGGGCCTGTAACACTATTTCAAAGTATCCCGTAGCAGCTGTATTGTGGAGTCACCTGAGGTGACTTAGCCACGGACAGCTCGTCACAACAACCTTTCCCCCACTGGACAGCTGGCGTAGATCAGAAACACACAAGTCGCCCACAGTGACGTCCATTTCAAATACTTGCACTCAGCCGCTGAGCGAGACGAAATTAACCAACAGATTCGCCTAAGATGAAACACAAATAAACTTTGCGCAAAGAAGCCATTATGCTCGGAGGAAACAAAGACTTTCCGATTAGACAGCTGTGCCTGCCCCTAGGGCTCTCTCTGTCAATAATGCCATACTGCAATGTTTCTTTTTGATTGCTCACATATGTTTTAAAAAATCATGCAAGTTTCAGGAGAATAATGCAAAATAATGAAGGAATTGATATTTTTACTACCTCAACGACAATGGTAGCATGTCTGATTTGGTTGATTAAACTTGCTTGAAGGTGTGATTTTAGACTACAATAAAAATTCCTGGCACTTTTTACACATTGTGATTTGCATGAGTGCTATTACTTAACCGAACGTTATTCTCTTTCACATTTTTGGTGCAGTCAGTTGCGACTCTTAACTTTCTTTTACCTTTCCACAGAATTGTCGATGGATGACTTGGCAGCGCAGGCCTTCGTCTTCTTCGTTGCAGGCTTCGAGACGTCCTCAACGGCGACGAGCTTCACTTTGCATGAACTGGCGCTCAACCCTGACGTGCAGAGCAAGCTGCAAGACGAAATCGACTCCGTGCTGAAAGAAAACGACAGCGAAATATCCTACGACATCATCGGCAAAATGACTTACCTCGACAAGGTTGTAGCCGGTAAGGAAAATCAATCTTCAATTTGGGTTCCACTTTTAATTACATTTATTACACCTTGTTCAAATAAATAAGAATAAAACAGAACCACCTGTCTCAGGTTTTTATAGCAACTGGCTAACTGTGTTTGCCTTTCTCACCATATACTGTCAGCATACAAGTTAGAGAGAGTCAGGCAGTTCACCCACATGCAGAAAAATCACAGATTAAAAGGCTACCAGTGGAAAGTCCTCTCGATGTAAACATTTATCTCGTATTGAAATGCTTGAAGAAGGGATTCACATTTAGTCTTACTTGAAGAACAATCCCGTTCACAAATAATACAAGCAAATTTCAAGAAACTCTCCAAAGTTTCGAACTTGCAGCCTCGTTAATATATGCAAAGTGTTGGCTACGATTCAGACTGGGAGCAATACATGTCTGCTCCCGACACATCTAAGGAAAGCAACCAGAGAATCTGCCAAAACAGTGCGTAAAATGACAACATTTACACATTTACAAATTCGTCAATCTGCAGTGTTTTCAAAGACCGACATTTGAACTCTGGTTGTCCCACCATGCAGTGCTAAAACCCCGTAACCATAGAACTTCTCAACACTTTACATTCTTAGGAGAGCAAAAAGACACTGAAAATCTTTGTATGTCATCTTACTCTCCATCAGATTTTTATTGGCGTACCTTAAACATTACCATGTTATTGTAATAAATTGGCCACGCAGCCTACTTGCAGCAAATTTTTCTTTTCCAAAGTACAATCCTCACTGATATAGGCAGCATTTGTCAGAAAATTTAACCTGGATGCAATAATTATACTGTATTAACCCTGTGGTGTGCTGATGTGTTATAGGAGAAACGGTGAGTGACGCATGAAACACGTGTGAAGCAATACTCCGTGGTGTAGACGTTAGCTATACAATGCAAAAACGAAACTGCAGGTACCAGCTGGAATAACAGAGAAAAAGCACCTTGACGATCCCTAGGAGAGACACCAATTATTTTCTTTTTCCATATACAAATTTCAAACAAAAAACGTATATAAAACAATGTGCCGGATTGTTTTCTTTGCAGATAAACTGAAAGTACTTCCACTACATAAAGACTAGCTGAGTGTCTACTCCCATAAGAGAACTGGATAGGAAATGCTGGGGAGGTGTAGTCTGTGTGTAAACTGAAAAGCGGTCTGCCGGCCGAAGTGGCCGTGCGGTTAAAGGCGCTGCAGTCTGGAACCGCAAGACCGCTACGGTCGCAGGTTCGAATCCTGCCTCGGGCATGGATGTTTGTGATGTCCTTAGGTTAGTTAGGTTTAACTAGTTCTAAGTTCTAGGGGACTAATGATCTCAGCAGTTGAGTCCCATAGTGCTCAGAGCCATTTGAACCATTTTTTTGAAAAGCGGTCAGTACTCTCGGTGGAGGACGTTGCCTTTGCAGGAGGAACCCTACTGCTATCGTACAGGACGACTAAGACTCAATTTCTCCTCTAGCACGGTACAACAGTGTGCAGCGACTTTCACAAATTCGCCCGCCCGGCTAGCCATGCGGTCTAAAGTTTGGCTTTCCGGGCGGGAAGGAGTGCCGGTCCCCGGCACAAATCCATTCGACGGATTAATGTCGAGTTCCGGTGTGCCGGCCATCCTGTGGATGGTTTTTAAGGTGGTTTTCCATCTGCCTCGGCGAATGCCGGCTGGTTCCCCTTATTCCGCCTGAGTTGCTGCGCAGACATTTTCTCCACGTACGCGTACACCGTAATTACTCTGCCACGCAAACATTGGAGTTACACTCGTCTGGTGTGACACGTTCCCGGTGGGGTCCACTAGGGGCCGAACCGCACAATAACCCTGGGGTCGGTGTGGGGCGGCGGTGGGGTGAGTGGACTGCTGTAGCCTGTTGTGGGGTTGTGAACCACTGAGGGCTACGGCGGGGATGGAGGTCCTCGGTCCCATACAATACAGTACGGAAATTCTGTCCATATGCATTACCTGAATTAGTATTATCAGTAACTCATACCTGTATTCCTTCCAGTGTTAACCCATTTCGTGCACAATAAACACTCGCCGGGGTATGTCTGCGCACTACGTTGCCAGTGATTCATAAGGCGTGCTGTGAGTGCCACGTATAGCATTCTAAAACACCCTGTAGTTGTTTGTTGTGACGTAGTGGCATAGAGAGAGTGGGGAATTACCTGCTCGAGCTTCAGTCTGCACACCTATGAAGCAGGGATCTGCATGACCACAGTCAAGTGATCTACCTTTCCTCCCAATTCTACCCCACACGTTTGCCCCTCCATTCTGTGACATCCCTGGAACACAATTTACTACCCCCCCCCTCCTCCAAATACGGGTCTACCACACTTAGATGTGCTACTTTGTTTTTAACCCACATCATTTAAAGATAAACATTAATATTGTAGCATTAAAACAATATTTTTAATAATCTGCGATTTTTAATAATCTGCGATATTTGCATACCCTGAACGCGGAAACTACACTGAAGAGCCAAAGAAACCGTTACACCTGTGCAATATCGTGTAGGGCTCCCCCTGGCAGTTCTGCCGCAATATGACGTGACATGGACTCGACTAATATCTGAATAGTGCTGGAGGGAACTGACATCATGAATCCTGCAGGGCTCTCCATAAATCGGTAAGAGTACGAGGGGTGGAGGTTTCTTGTGAGCAGCACGTTGCAAGGCATCCCAGATATGGGCAATAACGGCACACTCGAAGAAATTCCGTTGCAAAAGACGGAATTTTCTGATCTGTATGACGTAGCACAATTGCCATTTTTTTCTTTTCCATTTCAGAGTCTCTCAGGAAATATCCACCCGTACCACTTCTGAACAGAGAGTGCAACCAAGACTACAAGATTCCAGACAGTGACGTCATTCTGGAGAAAGGAACACCAGTAGCGCTGTCTGTGCTGGGCCTCCATCATGACCCCGCATATTTTCCTGACCCCGACCGATTCGACCCTGAGAGATTCTCCGAAGAGGCCAAAGCCAAGCGACACCCCTATGTCTACCTGCCTTTCGGAGAGGGACCACGCATTTGCATAGGTGAGTACGTTGTCGGCTGCTGCACGCACTAATATTCACAGCTATGTTGGTAACTGATGCTGCCACATATTTTCACTGCCACCATTCTTGACATATTTTCGTATTGTTAACCTCATACGGTGGGTTATGTTGTCGTTCACTACATAGTCATAGAAGGGAAAATTCTGTTACTCCATACACCGTTTACCGAACTGCGTCTACATCCATATGCTGCAAAACACTGCAAAGTGCATGGCAGGCAGTATTTCCAATGATGCCAGCTATTAGGGCTTTTTCCCGTTCCATACACGTATTGAGCGCAGCAAGACTGGCTGCTGAAACACCTCTGTGTGCACTGCAACGAATCTAATCTTGTCTTAGCGGTTCCCACAGGAACGATACGTAGAAAGCTGCGACGTATTCCTACATTCATCACTTAAAGTTGGTCCTTGAAACTTACTATTTAGTCTTTCACGGGATAGTTGGCGCCCATCTTCTGGCGTTTGCCAGTTTACGTCTTACATCATCTCTGTGGCGCCCACCATGTGTCAGACAAACCTGTGGCCATTCATGCAGCCTTTATGGTATATCCCTCTATTCCTGTCTGGTAATGGTCCTACACACTTTAATGATATTCTAAGGTGAGTGGCACGACTCTCTTGTAAGGAATCTGCTTTGTGGACAGACTGCAGCGCTATCCTACCAATGAACCAAAGTCAGCGACATGCAGAACCTATGTGATCATTCCATTTATGTACCTGCAAATTGTTACACCTACATATTCGAATGAGTTGACACATCCCAACTGTAGCTAAATGATACTGCAGCCATGCGATAAGTCGTTTTTTAAGTTGTATTATGTGCACAGTCTTACACTTCTGGGCGTTTAACGGAAGTAACCAAAAAATCGTGCACCACTTGAAAATCCTGCCAAGATCTGACCGAACATCTGCATAAGTTTTGTAGACAATACTTCATTATTGATAACTTCATCATATACGAAAAGTATGGGGTTCCAGGTGGAAGAGAATGTAGCTATCTGCCGCGCCGAGGGGGAGAAAATTGCTCCTGCCCCTCGTTTCGACATATATGTACCGCCAAGTTACTGGCATCTGCACGTAACTGAATACAACGACTGCTTTTTGTTTTTTGATCATCAGTCTACTGACTGTTTTGATGCGGACCGCCACGAATCCCTTTCCTGTGCTGACCTCTTCATCTCAGAGTAGCACTTACAACCTATGTCCTCAATTATTTGCTTGACGTATTCCAATCCCTGTCTTCCTCTACAGTTTTTGCCCTCTACAGCTCCATCTAGTACCATGGAAGTCATTCACTCATGTCTTTGCAGATGTCCTATCATCCTGTCCCTTCTCCTTATCAGTGTTTTCCACATATTCCTTTCCTCTCCGATTCTGCGTAGAACCTCCTCATTCCTTACCTTATCAGTCCACCTAATTTTCAACATTCGTGTATAGCACCAACTCTCAAATGCTTCGATTCTCTTCTGTTCCGGTTTTCCCACAGTCCATGTTTCACTACCATACAATGCTGTACTCCAGACGTACATCCTCAGAAATTTCTTCCTCAAATTAAGGCCGGTATTTGATATTAGTAGACTTCTCTTGGCCAGAAATGCCTTTTTTGCCATAGCGAGTCTGCTTTTGATGTCCTCCATGCTCCGTCAGTCATTGCTTATTTTACTGCCTAGGTAGCAGAATTCCTTAACTTCATTGACTTCGTGACCATCAATCCTGATGTTAAGTTTCTCGCTGTTCTCATTTCTACTACTTCTCATTACCTTCGTCTTTCTCCGATTTACTGTCAAACCATACTGTGTACTCATTACACTGTTCATTCCGTTCAGCAGATCATTTAATTCTTCTTCACTTTCACTCAGGATAGCAATGTCATCAGCGAATCGTATCATTGATATCCTTTCACCTTGTATTTTAATTCCACTCCTGAACCTTTCTTTTATTTCCATCATTGCTTCCTCGATGTACAGATTGAAGAGTAGGGGCGAAAGGCTACAGTCTTGTCTTACACCCTTCTTAATACGAGCACTTCGTTCTCGATCGTCCACTCTTATTATTCCCTCTTGGTTGTTGTACATATTGTATATGACCCGTCTCCCCCTATAGCTTACCCCTACTTTTTTCAGAATCTCGAACAGCTGGCACCATTTTATATTGTCGAACGCTTTTTCCAGGTCAACAAATCCTATGAAAGTGTCTTGATTTTTCTTTAGCCTTGCTTCCATTATTAGCCGTAACGTCAGAATTGCCTCTCTCGTCCCTTTACTTTTCCTAAAGCCAAACTGATCGTCACCTAGCGCATTCTCAATTTTATTTTCCATTCTTCTGTGTATTATTCTTGTAAGCAGCTTCGATGCATGAGCTGTTAAGCTGATTGTGCGATAATTCTCGCACTTGTCAGCTCTTGCCGTCTTCGGAATTGTGTGGACGATGCTTTTCCGAAAGTCAGATGGTATATCGCCAGACTCATATATTCTACACACCAACGTGAATCGTCGTTTTGTTGCCACTTCCCCCAATGATTTTAGAAATTCTGGTGTAATGTTATCTATCCCTTCTGCCTTATTTAAATGTAAGTCCTCCAAAGCTCTTTTAAATTCCGATTCTAATACTGGATCCCACTTTAACAGTGGAATTCCCGTTGCACTCTTAATGTTACCACCGTTGCTTTTAATGTCACCAAAGGTAGTTTTGACTTTCCTGTATGCTGAGTCTGTCCTTCCGACAATCATATCTTTTTCGATGTCTTCACATTTTTCCTGCAGCCATTTCGTCTTAGCTTCCCTGCACTTGCTATTCATTTCATTCCTCAGCGACTTGTATTTCTGTATTCCTGATTTTCCCGGAACATGTTTGTACTGACTCCTTTCATCAATCAACTGAAGTATTTCTTCTGTTACCCATGGTTTCTTCGCAGCTACCTTCTTTGTACCTATGTTTTCCTTCCCAACTTCTGTGATGGCCCTTTTTAGAGATGTCCATTCCTCTTCAACTGTACTGCCTACTGCGCTATTCCTTATTGCTGTATCTATAGCGTTAGAGAAGTTCAAACTTATCTCGTCATTCCTTAGTACTTCCGTATCCCACTTCTTTGCGTATTGATTCTTCCTGACTAATGTCTTGAACTTCAGCCTACTCTTCATCACTACTATATTGTGATCTGAGTCTATATCTGCTCCTGGGTACGCCTTACAATCCAGTATCTGATTTCGGAATCTCTGTCTGACCATGATGTAATCTAATTGAAATCTTCCCGTATCTCCCGGCCTTTTCCAAGTATACCCCCTCCTCTTGTGATTCTTGAACAGGGTATTCGCTATTGCTAGCTGAAACTTGTTACAGAACTCAATTAGTCTTTCTCCTCTTTCATTCCTTGTCCCAAGCCCATATTCTCCTGTAACCTTTTCTTCTATTCCTTCCCCTACAACTGCATTCCAGTCGCCCATGACTATTAGATTTTCGTTCCCCTTTACATACTGCATTACCCTTTCAATATCCTCATACAATTTCTCTATCTGCTCGTCTTCAGCTTGCGACGTCGGCATGTATACCTGAAGTATCGTTGTCGGGGTTGGTCTGCTGTCGATTCTGATTAGAACAACCCGGTCACTGAACTGTTCACAGTAACACACCCTCTGCCCTACCTTCCTATTCATAACGAATCCTACACCTGTTATACCATTTTCTGCTGCTGTTGATATTACCCATCTGACCAGAAATCCTTGTCTTCCTTCCACTTCACTTCACTGACCCCTACTATATCTAGATTGAGCCTTTGCATTTCCCTTTCCAGATTTTCTAGTTTCCCTACCACGTTCAAGCTTCTGACATTCCACGCCCCGACACGTAGAACGTTATCCTTTCGTTGATTATTCAATCTTTTTCTCATAGTAACCTCCCCCTTGGCAGTCCCCTCCCGGAGATCCGAATGGGGGACTATTCCGGAATCTTTTGCCAATGGAGAGATCATCATGACACTTCTTCAATTATAGGCCACATGTCCTGTGGATACACGTTACGTGTCTTTAACGCAGTGGTTTCCATTGCCTTCTGCATCCTCATGTCGTTGATCATTGCTGATTCTTCCGCCTTTAGGGGCAATTTTCCACCCCTAGGACAAGAGAGTGCCCTGAACTATCCGCTCCTCCGCCCTCTTTGACAAGACCGTTGGCAGAATGAGGCTGACTTCTTATGCCGGAAGTCTTCGGCCGCCAATGCTGATTATTTATCAAAAGTTAGGCGGTGGCGGGGATCGAACCTTCGACCGAAGACGTTTTGATTATGAATCAAAGACGCTACACTTAAAAAAAAAAAAAACTCATTTTGTTCTATATTGTTCGTTGACTTTGTTCGTTGCGGACGTCCGTTGACACTCGTTCTGGTTGTTCGTTGATCCGTTCACTCAGTTTTTTTTTTATTACAGAAGGTAGTTAAACCCTCTGACCGAACACGCTGATTGCCGTGCCGGCTCTCAATATGAAGGGCTTCTTTCAATAGTGGTACACGTCCGTTACGCCCACTTTTCTGTCTATAATGCTTGTTAAATTAATGATCCAAACAGAAAGAAAGGTTCATCTCTAGCAAGAAGCCATATCCAGAATGAGATTAACACTGTGCAGCAGAGTGTGCGCTGATATGAAACTTCCTGGCAGATTAAAACTGTGTGCCGGACCGAGACTCGAACTCGGGACCTTTGCCTTTCGCGAGCAAGAGCTCTACCAACTGAGGTACCCAAGCACAAACTCACGCCCCGTCCTCACAGCTTTACTTCTGCCAGTACCTCGTCTCCTACCTTCCAAACTTAACAGAAGCTATGCTGCGAAGCTTGCAGAACTAGCACTCCTGAAAGAAAGGATATTGCGGAGACATGGATTAGCCACAGCCTGGGGGATGTTTCCAGAATGAGATTTTCACTCTGCAGCGGAGTGTGCGCTGATATGAAACTTCCTGGCAGATTAAAACTGTGTGTCAGACCGAGACTCGAACTCGGGACCTTTGCCTTTCGCGAGCAAGAGCTCCACCAACTGAGCTACCCAAGCACAAACTCACGCCCCGTCCTCACAACTTTACTTCTGTCAGTACCTCGTCTTCTACCTTCCAAACTTAACAGAAGCTATGCTGCGAACCTTGCAGAACTAGCACTCCTGAAAGAAAGGATATTGCGGAGACATGGCTTAGCCACAGCCTGGGGGATGTTTCCAGAATGAGATTTTCACTCTGCAGCGGAGTGTTGCGCTGATATGAAACTTCCTGGCACATTAAAACTGTGTGTCAGACCGAGACTCGAACTCGGGACCTTTGCCTTTCACGGGCAAGTGCTCTACCAACTGAGCTATCCAAGCTGTGAGGACGCGGCGTGGGTCGTGCTTGGGTCGCTCTGTTGGTAGAGCACTTTCCCGCGAAAGGCAAAGGCCCCGAGTTCGAGTCTCGGTCCGGCACACAGTTTTAATCTGCCAGTAAGTTTCAAGAATCCATATGCTTGAATATTTCTGGTATCTCAACTGCAAATTTTTCAGCTCTCATTTAACTTTAGGACTCTGTATTTCAAAACGAACAAAAATGGACTTTATTGAAATAAGCCTTCCATATACGATCAAATATTTGGGATTGGACTTGCATCCACAGACACCGCAGGCCAGTCTATCGTTGACCCCATTGTCTTGTTTCCACGCTGTACAGAGATGGCTGCGATGTTTCGCATCATTATCGTATTGAAGCACCCAGTTTGTCTTGTTCGAACCATATACAGGGTGTTTCAAAAATGACCGGTATATTTGAAACGGCAATAAAAACTAAACGAGCAGCGATAGAAATACACCGTTTGTTGCAATATGCTTGGGACAACAGTACATTTTCAGGCAGACAAACTTTCGAAATTACAGTAGTTACAATTTTCAGCAACAGATGGCGCTGCGGTCTGGGAAACTCTATAGTACGATATTTTCCACATATCCACCATGCGTAGCAATAATATGGCGTAGTCTCTGAATGAAATTACCCGAAACCTTTGACAACGTGTCTGGCGGAATGGCTTCACATGCAGATGAGATGTACTGCTTCAGCTGTTCAATTGTTTCTGGATTCTGGCGGTACACCTGGTCTTTCAAGTGTCCCCACAGAAAGAAGTCACAGGGGTTCATGTCTGGCGAATAGGGAGGCCAATCCACGCCGCCTCCTGTATGTTTCGCATAGCCCAAAGCAATCACACGATCATCGAAATATTCATTCAGGAAATTAAAGACGTCGGCCGTGCGATGTGGCCGGGCACCATCTTGCATAAACCACGAGGTGTTCGCAGTGTCGTCTAAGGCAGTTTGTACCGCCACAAATTCACGAAGAATGTCCAGATAGCGTGATGCAGTAATCGTTTCGGATCTGAAAAATGGGCCAATGATTCCTTTGGAAGAAATGGCGGCCCAGACCAGTACTTTTTGAGGATGCAGGGACGATGGGACTGCAACATGGGGCTTTTCGGTTCGCCATATGCGCCAGTTCTGTTTATTGACGAAGCCGTCCAGGTAAAAATAAGCTTCGTCAGTAAACCAAATGCTGCCCACATGCATATCGCCGTCATCAATCCTGTGCACTATATCGTTAGCGAATGTCTCTCGTGCAGCAATGGTAGCGGCGCTGAGGGGTTGCCGCGTTTGAATTTTGTATGGATAGAGGTGTAAACTCTGGCGCATGAGACGATACGTGGACGTTGGCGTCATTTGGACCGCAGCTGCAACACAGCGAACGGAAACCCGAGGCCGCTGTTGGATCACCTGCTGCACTAGCTGCGCGTTGCCCTCTGTGGTTGCCGTACGCCCTACCTTTCCAGCACGTTCATCCGTCACGTTCCCAGTCTGTTGAAATTTTTCAAACAGATCCTTTATTGTATCGCTTTTCGGTCCTTTGGTTACATTAAACCTCCATTGAAAACTTCGTCTTGTTGCAACAACACTGTGTTCTAGGCGGTGGAATTCCAACACCAGAAAAATCCTCTGTTCTAAGGAATAAACCATGTTGTCTACAGCACAGTTGCACGTTGTGAACAGCACACGCTTACAGCAGAAAGACGACGTACAGAATGGCGCACCCACAGACTGCGTTGTCTTCTATATCTTTCACATCACTTGCAGCGCCATCTGTTGTTGAAAATTGTAACTACTGTAATTTCGAAAGTTTGTCTGCCTGAAAATGTACTGTTGTCCCAAGCATATTGCAACAAACGGTGTATTTCTATCGCTGCTCGTTTAGTTTTTATTGCCGTTTCAAATATACCGGTCATTTTTGAAACACCATGTAGCTTCTTACCGTACCTCACAAGATATTTTTGATATTGCACATATTTTCAGCGTTTAAACTGGCTTAAGTGCAAACTGTAACCGACAAAACAAAACATTCAACTCTCACAGTCTTCCTCTATAAACTGTGCGAAAGCTCACTGTGTACAGATTCGAGACTAGCAAGATGTCGCTGCGGAAGTGACGTTTAAAATTATGGTGTACACTTTCTTGTGGAACTGACTGTAAATCAGGCAAAGATGTTTGATGTAGCAAATACATGGAGAGTACAGCAAGACTGTTGACTCGATCCTGCAACATCGGCAACCGCAAATAATTCTTGAATTTTTTGAGGAATGAGAAAAAACACTCGGAAGAACAATTGGTTGCAGCGGTTCGCAAAAGTATTTGTAGCGTAATCTCCAAATTAATGAACACTTTTTGAACGTGGCTTTCACGCAACACACTATACAAAGTATCTGGGGAGGCAGTTTTTAATTCTTTGCCCTTCCCGTACGCTTTAAAATCAATGTTTTCACATGTGTCGTTCACTGAACGAGTGTATCGAAAGTATTCAAGTAGAGAATCGTACAACTTTATTACAGTCCCAATAACGGTATCAACACTTGGCAACAGTTTATTTGTAGCATTAGATCTCTTCTGTATCGTGTCGCTCTGCCTGACGTGTTTATGAAAGTAGTTTTACAGAGACAAAATAATTTAATTTTGACTGAAAAATATTCCAACGGGTTTCGAAGAACGGAAGAAAGTGTTGCAACAAACGGAAAAATGAAACCGATTGAGAACAATATTCTGCTGCACGACCCTTCCAAGTAAAGGGAGAGTGAGCCGCTCATGGAACAGACACGATGAGAGGGCTGATCTGATTAATTCTAGCTTGGAGACCAGATTAAGTACCAGCGGTATTCCTTCCATTGCAATGTGACTGACCCCTGCATAGGTCTTGCTTAGTAAATTTATCAATGAATTAGCTAATTCTTCCTATTTGTGAAACAATTTGAGACAACAGATAAATATTTCAGCATGATCTCCATCTTTCGATAAATACCTCACAACAAAAGACAACTGATCCGAGTAGCATCGATGTTGACGTCTAATGTGGTCGAAAAATGTCTAGGTTAGGCGGCGTGCTTTATCGTTAGCTGCAGTTTAGCTGATTTCACTGTAATACCTTCTCACATAAACCATATTTTTATCTATTTGACCCGCATTTGCAGGGATTTTTTTTCTTCTGTTTCGAGGCAGTTGAATAACTTGCTCGTTATCAAATCTGGACAGCTTTAAAGAATCTTTGATGTTCTGTTGATCAATAATGTCGTGCATTGCGGTTGTATGGTTCGCAGTCCAAGTGCTACCCGTTGACGGTGTAGATATGTCGTGTGAAATGGGGTCTTAAATATGTTGTCTCTCCATGTAAAGCACCCGGCGCTTCCGAAGAGTCTGTGTGCAGTATCGATGTATAAAGGTAGCGCTGTGTGTTGCAATATGCTATACCTTACTATGCATATGTGCATTTATAAGTGCCGTCTTCTGCAGTCGCTCTAATTCCCTGGCCGTGTGTTCGTTCATTGCTGTTCGGATGGTGTTGAATTTTATCCTGCCAGTTTGCATAGTCATTTCATACGGGTTAGCCGCTATAGTCATTCCTATCCTTTCCCTTCTTTCTTTTTTTTTAGTAAAAACGAGTCCTGAATGTAGTCTTCAATGGACCTAGTAGGACAACATGTGAAACTTCCTGGCAGATTGAAACTGTTTGCCGGACCGAGACTCGAAGTCGGGATCTTTGCCTTTCGTGGGCAGATGCTCCAATTTTACCATTTCATACGCTGTGAGTAGGGATCGTGAGTCGTGCTTGGAGATCTCAGTTGTTAGAGCACTTAACCGAGAATGGCAAAGATCCCGAGTTCGAGTCTCAGTCCGACGCAGACTTTCAATCTGTCAGGAAGTTTCATATCAACGCACACTCTGCTAGAGAGTGAAAAGTTCATTCAGGGCAACATGTGATTTGTTGTAGCACCGGTCGCTATCGTGTAATTTTGTGGGATTCTTCTTTTTGTATGCAGAACCTTGTTTGTTGATGATAACACTAATGTCATCCGCATATACGTGACATGCGGATTTGGTATTGAGGATTTATAGACCATGCAGATTTTCATGTAAGTTTTTTTATCAGTGGTTTTACTGTAATTGCATAAATAGTTACAGGATACGGGCAACCCTCTCGTATAGCTCATTTCACCAGTATTGATCGAGCTGTTTCACCATTATTTTGTAAACTGAGTGCCAGAGATGCGCTGTTGTATTATACGAACGAACTTTCCCTCAGATCCCATTTTGCGCATTACATTAATTAATAAGGCTTGATTAACTCTGTTGTAGGCTTTGGCAAAACCGTTAAAGCTAATGCTAACTTTTCTTTTCTACCCATGTTAGAAGCGCTATATCCCGATATTGGTAATATTGCATCTTTTTGTCGCACTTGTTTCATATCGATGTAGCATCTTAGCGAGAATTCCTATTAGCCTATTATTCAACAGTCGTGTCCATATTTTGAAACCAGTACTGCTCTGCGTTTGGATTTTGAAAGCGTTGAGCCTTTTTAGTACTAACTGTGGTGTCACCGCCAGACAACACACTTGCTAGGTGGTAGCTTTAAATCGGCCGCGGTCCATTAGTACATGTCGGACCCGCGTGTCACCACTGTCAGTGATCGCAGACAGAGCGCCACCACACGGCAGGTCTAGAGAGACTGACTAGCACTCGCTCCAGTTGTACGACGACTTTGCTAGCGACTACACTGACGAAGCCTTTCTCTCATTTGCCGAGAGACAGTTAGAATAGCCTTCAGCTAAGTCCATGGCTACGACCTAGCAAGGCGCCATTAACCATTTCTAGAGAGAGTCTCACTTGTATCATCAAGAATGCTGTATACAAATGATGGATTAAAGTTAAGTATTCCAGCAGCTACGTACTTTTCTTTATAGCATTCATTACGTATCCTGTTTCAGACTTAAGGAAGCCTGCGTGAATTAAACGCGTGCCTTTCGGTTACCCGTCACTGTGGACTGGCTGTCTTGTCAGTCCACTACAGTAACACCAATAACCCTTGTGAAAAAGCTGATGACAGACTGTCAAGACTTATAAGAAAATATCTCGGTCTACGTTATTGTCACGTGCTTTGTGGGGTGAGCCGAGTCAGCGTTCATCGTCCAGTTGGAACTACGTTTACGTCTATATCGTTGCCTCAGTGCAGTGGTGCCACCTGGCGACCAAGCTTGAAACCACATAACATGGGCGCTACAGCATAGCGGCTCAAGTCTTCCTGATTAGCCGCGAACGCACCACTTGTTGTATTTCCTGTACACCTTGTTGGTGCTATAGATATTTCATTTAGCAAGTTTTATATGACAAGCGAGGATGGAGCTGTATTATTACAGTTGGAGCATGTTCTCAGTATGTCGACTAGACTAATGTGTAATTGTGTTTCTGGGAAGTATTTAAATTTTATTATTGAGGTATCATGTTGTACAACTGTTGTACGACCATGCAGATTACTGCATTGACGTTATTCTATCTGTACATTGTAGGTTTGAGGCTGAAAGCTTGTTACTGTCGAAACTGGTCACGAAATAAACTATTTCACATCAAGCTACCTTGGTTTCTAATATATATCTATATTTGTTTTGAATGTGTAGGCACTTGTTCTGTATTTCTGTATATCTGGTTGGTTTGAGAGATCTGTTTTCATATGCCATACTTCATATGCTAGAAACGTTTCCTGCTGTACATCACTTAGTTCGATATGGTAAGCTGAGTGATCAGAGAACCTCATTGGCCACTAGCCATGTTTTTCTATCCACCAGATAATTCTTGGCGTTGTCAAAAATATAAGAAGTGTGATCAAAAATATGGTAAATAATTTTATTAGAAACAAAGTGTAAGCTTACATGGAATTTGATTTAATCTTCTTTAGTCTTTTCATTGGCTGGCAATGTACCTATCTCAACGCTGAATCCCTGACTGGTAGCATTTCTCGAAGGCTACTTTTGGAAGGGCTTTCAGTTGTTCTGTCCTGGCCCTCTCAATTACAGAAATAGTGTCAAAACGTTTTCCTTTAAGCTCAGTTTTAAGTTTTGAGAAGAGCCAGATTTCGCATGGTACTAAATCTGGTGAGTAAAAAATGTGAGTGAAATCTTATGGGGCTTAACCGCTAAGGTCATCAGTCCCTAAGCTTACACACTACTTAACCTCAATTACCCTAAGGACAAACACACACACCCATGCCCGAGGGAGGACTCGAACCTCCGCCGTAATCAGCCGCACAGCTGGCCGAAGTGGCCGTTGCGGTTCTAGGCGCTTCAGTCTGGAACCGCGCGACCGCTACGGTCGCAGGTTCGAATCCTGCCTCAGGCTTGGCTGTGTGTGATGTCCTTAGGTTGGTTAGGTTTAAGTAGTTCTAAGTTCTAGGGGACTGATGACCTGAGAAATTAAGTCCCATAGTGCTCAAAGCCATTTGAACCAACTGCCGCACAGTCCATGATTGCAGCGCCTGAGACCGCTCGGCTAATCCCGCGCGGCATGGTGAGTAAGGCGGATGTGCCCAGACTGGAAAGCCGGCCGCGGTGACCGAGCTGTTCTACGCACTTCAGTCTGGAACCGCGCTGCTGCTACGGTCGCAGGTTCGAATCCTGTCTCGGGCATGGATGTGTGTGATGTCCTTAGGTTAGTTACGTTTAAGGAGTTCTAAGTTCTAGGGGACTGATGACCTCAGATGTTAAGTCCCATAGTGCTCAGAGCCATTTGAACCATTTTGAACCCAGACTGGAAAACCTTCATCGACCAAAAACTCGGAAATCAAAACCGAAGTGTGGCGCGGCGTGATGTCATGATGGCCCATTTTCCTGGACTCTTTCTTCATATATCGTTTCGTAAACGTTGCAGTACGCCCTTGCAAAATTTGGTGTTTACAATAGTTTCCCTTGTAACGAACTCCGATTGCCCTATGCCTTGAAAACGAAAAAAACAATGAGCATGACTATGATATTCGATTTTGGCTGACGTGGCATGTTAGAGCGAGGGAATTCAGTTTTCCTGTTAGGTATTCTCGATTTTCGTGTCATGGTCAAATCCATAAACCCAAGTTTCATCTCCAGTTAGAATTTTGGATGTGAACTACGGTCCTGCATAAAGACGATCATTCAACTCCGTGCAAACTGACACACCATTTTTCTTCTGTTTATCACTCAAAAGTCTGGGAACAAATTTTACAATCATTTGTCTCATTTGCAAATCATCAGTTAGAATGCTTTGCCCGGAACCGTGCAAGGTGTTAAGTTCTTCGGTAAGCTCTCGAATAGTTCTTCGCCTGCTTGAACGGACAATTTTTGCCACTTTTTGTATACTCGCCTTCTACCGACTGATTTATGCTTTTAAAATGCTCGTAACACTTGTAAACAGTCCTCAGAGTTACATCATTATCGCTACACATAAGTTTTTAATATTTCTTGACTTTCTTGGACATTTCCTTGCAACTTGAAACGGAATTTAATGTTCACGCGTTGTTCGAAATTCATGACGCGTGACAGAGTCGGTAAACACAACCTCCCTCTAGCGTCGCTGGACGCTGAGTGACAAGTCAGAACGTGCTCCAACTAGATGCTGTCTGTCTCAACGGATCAAGTTATCGGACAAGTTACATCAAATGGTTGTAGCGTCAGCAGCCGCTGCTAAAAAAATTCATTCACCATATTTTTTGATCACATCTCGTAGATTCTACGTAACCTAATTTTATCGACGTTGGTGATGTAGGTGCACTGGTAGTACTGGCATGAACTTGCATACGGGTGTCCAATTATTTAAGTCTTTCTATTAAAATGTGTAGTCCTTGAAAAAAAATTGAAATTGGGACTTTGATCGGAATTGTTTAAAACACAATTGAAATCGCCTTCGATAATAATTTTATTATACACTCCTGGAAATGGAAAAAAGAACACATTGACACCGGTGTGTCAGACCCACCATACTTGCTCCGGACACTGCGAGAGGGCTGTACAAGCAATGATCACACGCACGGCATAGCGGACACACCAGGAACCGCGGTGTTGGCCGTCGAATGGCGCTAGCTGCGCAGCATTTGTGCACCGCCGCCGTCAGTGTCAGCCAGTTTGCCGTGGCATACGGAGCTCCATCGCAGTCTTTAACACTGGTAGCATGCCGCGACAGCGTGGACGTGAACCGTGTGTGCAGTTGACGGACTTTGAGCGAGGGCGTATAGTGGGCATGCGGGAGGCCGGGTGGACGTACCGCCGAATTGCTCAACACGTGGGGCGTGAGGTCTCCACAGTACATCGATGTTGTCGCCAGTGGTCGGCGGAAGGTGCACGTGCCCGTCGACCTGGGACCGGACCGCAGCGACGCACGGATGCACGCCAAGACCGTAGGATCCTACGCAGTGCCGTAGGGGACCGCACCGCCACTTCCCAGCAAATTAGGGACACTGTTGCTCCTGGGCTATCGGCGAGGACCATTCGCAACCGTCTCCATGAAGCTGGGCTACGGTCCCGCACACCGTTAGGCCGTCTTCCGCTCACGCCCCAACATCGTGCAGCCCGCCTCCAGTGGTGTCGCGACAGGCGTGAATGGAGGGACGAATGGAGACGTGTCGTCTTCAGCGATGAGAGTCGCTTCTGCCTTGGTGCCAATGATGGTCGTATGCGTGTTTGGCGCCGTGCAGGTGAGCGCCACAATAAGGACTGCATACGACCGAGGCACACAGGGCCAACACCCGGCATCATGGTGTGGGGAGCGATCTCCTACACTGGCCGTACACCACTGGTGATCGTCGAGGGGACACTGAATAGTGCACGGTACATCCAAACCGTCATCGAACCCATCGTTCTACCATTCCTAGACCGGCAAGGGAACTTGCTGTTCCAACAGGACAATGCACGTCCGCATGTATCCCGTGCCACCCAACGTGCTCTAGAAGGTGTAAGTCAACTACCCTGGCCAGCAAGATCTCCGGATCTGTCCCCCATTGAGCATGTTTGAGACTGGATGAAGTGTCGTCTCACGCGGTCTGCACGTCCAGCAAGAACGCTGGTCCAACTGAGGCGCCAGGTGGAAATGGCATGGCAAGCCGTTCCACAGGACTACATCCAGCATCTCTACGATCGTCTCCATGGGAGAATAGCAGCCTGCATTGCTGCGAAAGGTGGATATACACTGTACTAGTGCCGACATTGTGCATGCTCTGTTGCCTGTGTCTATGTGCCTGTGGTTCTGTCAGTGTGATCATGTGATGTATCTGACCCCAGGAATGTGTCAATAAAGTTTCCCCTTCCTGGGACAATGAATTCACGGTGTTCTTATTTCAATTTCCAGGAGTGTAAGTCCATGTTATTAAAATTGCAACTGATCACTTGAGAAATTCCTTTCTCTGCCTGCGAACGACACTGTCCGTTGGTTTATATACTTTATGATTAACATATCATGAATTTTTATGGTGATATTATCTCTTCGGGATTCGAGTAGCGATCGTGCAGTATACTGAATACGTTGTTTGTATAAGACACGTATTCCGCATGCACTCCCTGTATTGGTAGCTTCGTCATACCCGGTAATTTCAATTGTTTTGTATGTGACAGCTACCTGTACCAGAGCGATGTGTGTATCTGCCACATATAAGCATTGCTTGAAACTTCTTTTTCGTCTTCGATTCTATTCTGTATTTAGTGTTGCAGTTTTACAATCATGTGTCTTCGAAAGGGAGGTAAGAAGGAAATGACAAGTATTTTGGACAGGTCAGGAAAACTGCTGGTGAATCCTGTGGATGCCTTGGGCAGATGGAGGGAATATTTTGAAGAGTTGCTCAATGTAGGTGAAAATGCGATCAGTAATGTTTCAGATTTCGAGGTCGAATGGGATAGGAATGATGATGGAAATAGGATCACATTTGAGGAAGTGGAAAAAATGGTCAATAGATTGCAGTGCAATAAAGCGGCTGGGGTGGATGAAATTAAGTCGGAACTCATCAAATACAGTGGAATGTCAGGTCTTAAATGGCTACACAGGATAATTGAAATGGCCTGGGAGTTGGGACAGGTTCCATCAGACTGGACAAAAGCAGTAATCACACCAATCTTTAAACATGGAAACAGAAAAGATTGTAACAACTACAGAGGTATCTCTTTAATCAGCGTTGTGGGTAAAATCTTCTCAGGTATTGTTGAAAGGAAAGTGCGAGTATTAGTTGAGGACCAATTGGATGAAAATCAGTGTGGGTTTAGGCCTCTTAGAGGTTGTCAGGACCAGATCTTTAGCTTACGGCAAATAATGGAGAAGTGTTATGAGTGGAACAGGGAATTGTATCTATGCTTTATAGATCTAGAAAAGGCATATGACCGGGTTCCTAGGAGGAAGTTATTCTCTGTTCTACAAGATTATGGAATAGGAGGCAAACTTTTGCAAGCAATTAAAGGTCTTTACATGGATAGTCAGGCAGAAGTTAGAGTTGACGGTAAATTGAGTTCATGGTTCAGAGTAGTTTCAGGGGTAATACAAGGCTGCAACCTGTCTCCACTGTTGTTCATATTATTTATGGATCATATGTTGAAAACAATAGACTGGCTGGGTGAGATTAAGATATGTGAACACAAAATAAGCAGTCTTGCATATGCGGATGACTTAGTTGTGATGGCAGATTCGATTGAAAGTTTGCAAAGTAACATTTCAGAGCTAGATCAGAAATGTAAGGACTATGGTATGAAGATTAGCATCTCCAAAACGAAAGTAATGTCAGTGGGAAAGAAATATAAACGGATTGTGTGCCAAATAGGAGGAACAAAGTTAGAACAGGTGGACAGTTTCAAGTACTTAGGATGCATATTCTCACAGGATGGCAACATAGTGAAAGAACTGGAAGCGAGGTGTAGCAAAGCTAATGTAGTGAGCGCTCAGCTACGATCTACTCTCTTCTGCAAGAAGGAAGTCAGTACCAAGACTAAGTTATCTGTGCACTGTTCAATCTTTCGACCAACTTTGTCGTATGGGAGCGAAAGCTGGGTGGATTCAGGTTACCTTATCAACAAGGTTGAGGTTACGGATATGAAAGTAGCTAGGATGATTGCAGGTACTAGTAGATGGGAACAATGGCAGGAGGGTGTCCACAATGAGGAAATCAAAGAAAAACTGGGAATGAACTCTATAGATGTAGCAGTCAGGGCGAACAGGCTTAGATGGTGGGGTCATGTTACACGCATGGGAGAAGCAAGGTTACCCAAGAGACTCATGGATTCAGCAGTAGAGGGTAGGAGGAGTCGGGTCAGACCGAGGAGAAGGTACCTGGATTCGATTAAGAATGATTTTGAAGTAATAGATTTAACATCAGAAGAGGCACCAATGTTAGCACTGAATAGGGGATCATGGAGGAACTGTATAAGGGGGGCTATGCTCCAGACTGAACGCTGAAAGGCATTATCAGTCTTAAATGATGATGATGATGATGATGATGATGATGATGTGTCATTTCTCCTAAGTACATGGTGGGACATTCCTTCGTTTCATCTGCCCATTGTCCAATGTTCACAAGTGGGTTCGTGTTCTTAATTCCATTGGATCCGGATCTTATCTTTCATTTTCCACTTCGACGTCAGCGCCACTTTGGGAACTGTGACGTGTACATCATTCATCATTTCTCAGTAATTGCTTCATTCTGTTTACATTTCCTTTCAAGTCACGTATGTCCCCATTTGACAGTTTAGCCGACTTGCGTTTGGTGTTGCCGGTTTTCATCACACGCTGCTACTTTTGCTTGTCACACCGCTTTCTCGAGAACTGTTGGTTTTAATTGCAGTGTTGCTTCGCTCAGGACTCGTTAACGGTGGCCATTGTATGTCTTGCGATCTGCGCTCAATCATTCCTTGCGTATTATTCTGGTCTTCCCTGCCTGGTCGTGTTTTGAGTTATTATATCAGGGCGGTTGTTTATCTGCGTCGTTTGTCACCATTGACCAGCTCCCAGTAACAACTTGCTCCTGTCTATGGTTGCGCTCATTGTTTGCTTCCTCTGCAGACGTCACCGGAAACGCCCTGCTCTCGGTTATCAGTGGTTCTGCGGTTTGATGCTGTGTTATTGTTCAGTGCTTCCACGGTTCCTACATCTTTACCGGCACTCACAGTTTGATTCCCCATTACGTATGCAGCCTAGGTTGTTGGGTCACCGTCGTTCCTCGTTTCCTCGGTTTATCTTGGGGCGAGTCTTTGGTTAACACTTCTGAACTGTAGGCACCCTGGTTTAATAAGCTGCCTGTCATATACACTCAACAGCTAAAGAAACTGGTACACCTGTCTAATATCGTGTAGGGCCCAGTCCAGCACTCAGAAATGTCGCAACACGACGTGGCACGGACTTGACTAATGTCTGAAGTAGTGCTGGAGGGAACTGACACCATGAATCCTGCAGGGCTCTCCATAAATCCTTGAGAGTACAAAGGGAGAGCTTCTGAACAGCACGTTGCAAGGCATCCCACATATGCTCAATAATGTGGGTGTCTGGGGAATTTGGTGGCCAGCGGAGGTGTTTAAACTCAGAAGAGAGTTCCTGTAGCCACTCTGTAGTAATTCTGGACGTGGGGCGTCACATTGTCCTGATGGAATTGGCCAAGTCCGTCTGAATGCACAATGGACGTGAAGGGATGCACGTCATCAGACAGGATGTCTACGTACGTGTCAACTGTCAGAGTCGTATCTAGACACATCAGGGCTCCCATATCATTCCAACTGCACGCGCCCCACTCCACTGCAAAGCCTCCACCAGCTTGAACAGTCCCCTGCTGACATGCAGGGCCCATGGATTCACGAAGTTGTCTCCATATCCGTACACGTCCATCCACTCAATACAATTTGAAGCTAGACTCGTCCGACCAGGCAACTTCTTTCCAGTCATCAACAGTCGAATGTTGGTGTCGTGCATTCATCAAGGGTACACGAGTGGGTCTTCGGCTCCGAAAGCCCATATCGATGATGTTCCGTTGAACGGTTCGCACGCTGACACTTGATGGCCCAGCACTGACATCTGCAGCAAATTGCGGAAGGGTTGCACTTCTGTCAAGTTGAACGATTCTGTTCATTCGTCGTTGGTTCCGTTCTTGCAGGATCTAATTCCGATCGCAGCGATGTCGGAGATTTGATGTTTTACGGGATTCTTGATATTCACGGTACACTCGTGAAGCCGGCCGCGGTGGTCGTGCGGTTCTAGGCGCTCCAGTCCGGAGCCGCGCTGCTGCTACGGTCGCAGGTTCGAATCCTGCCTCGGGCATGGATGTGTGTGATGTCCTTAGATTAGTTAGGTTTAATTAGTTCTAAGTTCTAGGGGACTGATGACCACAGCAGTTGAGTCCCATAGTGCTCAGAGCCATTTGAACACTCGTGAAATCGTCGTACGGAAAAATTCCCACTTCATCGCTACCTCGGTGATGCTGTGTCCCATTGCTCGTGCGACGGCTATAACACCATATTCAAACTCACTTAAATCTCGATAACCTGCCATTTTAGCGGCAGTAACCGACCTAACAACTGCGGCAGACACTTATTGTCTTATGTAATTTCATGAGATCTTACATGTGGGCACTTGTTCTTATATGCTTTGCGGAAAACTAATAGTAAAGTTTGATGCTTTTGCCAAGTTTAGAGAATTCACTGAGTAAGTGTATCTACATGTCGAAATGTAGCTCCAGTTATATTTTCTCTGAAGCGCCTGTCGTCCTACTTCAGGGACATGAAAAAGAAAGGTCTTTACTTCCTAATGAATAGCGGCAGTTGATTCAGAATCACTTCATCCAGCTGTATAATTACATTTCTGTGTATATTTCAGGTATGAGGATGGGTCTGTTGCAAACCAAAGTGGGTCTCGTGAACATCCTGTCAAAGTACAGCGTGCGACCCACAGAGAAGACAGTAACTAACCTGGATTACCACCCTAGGTCCTTTATCCTTATGACTAAGAGTGGAATCCATCTTAAGTTTATAAAGCGTTCCTAGGACAGCACTGAAGAACAATCGTCACGTCCAACATCATGAGTTTTCGTGTCTGAAGGTGTGATTAATGGTTTTGCATTGTGTACGTTATCAAGCATTATGTCTCGCAGAAAATGCTTACACAGTGGCTTTACTATTTGAACGACTACTGTACATCCTTGTGTGACCCTGAAATCTTCAGTATTGTACCTTTAACAGCATGTATTATGTTTATGTACTTAATGTAAATAAATAAACAAGTCTACCAGGTGTCGATATCACTACCTTTTTCTCTCAAACATTTTTAAGTTGATGATTGTTAATACAACAGCTATTCGCAAGATTATCGAGAAGGAAAATCACAGCGGCCATTGTCAGGTGCTGTCATCCAGTGCCGCCTTTAGACAACAGCCTCCTGGATAAGTGCCCATCCCATAGATGTCACTTGCGAGGTTGAGATCCAGCTATGGTACAAAACCGGTGCATTTGGTTGACACAGAACTATGGTTTTGTGAAATACCTGTATGACACGATTTTATGTACTTACAATTTATTCTCAAAATCTGTTACTACTTTTAAAATTAATTTTTCTTTGTCAAACCAAATGACGCCTTTGCCACCAAGGCCATATGGGATGAAATTGCAATAAATAAACGATGTTTGTGATGTTTTGCGCACACGACAGGGGACGGGAACGGATAAAGTCCGTCATTTTCCTGGACGGCAGTGGAAAAACGCATAAACACTGCACTCAAGTTGGCCTGAGTGCTATACATCATGAAACTCCACCTTAGTGTGATTTACCTTTGTGTTTTGATCGACCTAGACTGAATCTCAGGTTAATTTGTTGCAATGTTTTTCTACCTTCTACAACGCTGGAATAATATGTAAGGTAAGGAAATAATATTTTTCTATTCGCTTTAGAAGTTTATGAGCATGTGGATAACATTAATTTCATCATCTCCAAGAGCGTAACTTCCTGTGTGGAAATGTAACTCCAAGCGGCATATCGTAATGCCGAAAGTAAGCAAGATGCAAAAGGACAATTGCATGAAATAAACACCCTACTCGACACAGGAACGTATCAAGTAAAAATAAAGAAGGGGTAATTCTGTAAAGATGTTTTGAAAGGAGAAAATCGATTACTAACGTACCAGTTTGAGGAAGTCACAGTAGTAGTAAGAAAACCAAGTTGCAGTCAAAGGCAAAATAGATGAAATATCATTGGATACTGTTAGTTCTTAGAAAATAATAACGTTAAAAGTAGTGCGTAGAAAACTGAGAAAAAAATACATTTAAAATCAGGATATGTTTCGTATTACAAAGAAACAGGGCAGGAAGAAAATTCAAAGGTATGCAGTTTAGTAAACAAAACAGTTGTAAACAATATTACAGACGCTGAAAAGAGACTTAAAATCAACGAAAGGTCTAGAGATCTTGAAGTGCGTGTACCAATACATTTACTCTGATGAGAAAATAAATGTCCTCTATAAAGAATCACAGAGACAGGTATTTCACAGTGCAGCCCAAAGAAAGGCTATATGGCGGTGGGGAGGATTACTGAAGAAGTGGACTTAAAGTCTAAGACACAATTTTTACTTGCAAACCCGTTAGTGTTTTAACTGGTTTGAATCGGTCCACCATTATTTCATCTCTTGTGTCAGTCTCCTCATCAAAGAGCAGCAGTTACACTTAACACCCCTAAATTTTGTGGTATGTATTCCAATCACTGGTGATAATGTCCGACAACCCAAAATAATGTGGAATTAGATGTACAGTTAATCTAGTTTTTTTCTGTATCATGAAAAACAGAAAGTAATTAATTTAACATTCGTTAATTAGATTTTTTCTCGGGTTAGGGTGTTTCGTGGCTCTTATCCATATCCTCATTTCTGTTGCATCTAATTTTTCCCTTTCTCGTTTCTCTGGAGTCAACCTTTTACGACCAACTCTTAAAACACTCCAAATAAATATCTTCATGAATTTATTTCTTGCTTCTCGATTGAGTTAGTTGTTTGTTAATAAATCAGTCGTATTTATGAGGGCCTTTTTAGTCACTGCAATTATTTTTTGTAATATCTGTTATATTTCTGTTGTCGCCGGCTGCTGTACTTCCCAAGTACAAAATTAAGTTACTAACGTTGATATTTTGTTTCGTATTTTAATGTCTGCCCTCACTTGTCTGTTATATTTATCTATTCAGTGTACCATCTTCATAAAAACAAGTTACAAAGTGTCACCAATAAAATGAACTGCAGCAACCACAGCCGAATAGCAAATACGGTGAAGGCCGGGAAAATATAGATAGATCAACAAGTCACACATTTAGTGTCTCATGATGACGATAGCTACAGCCTCTGTTTTCTCCTACATTCCTTACCCTCTATGACTCCGACTAGTACCAGGTACTCTATTCCATCCTGTATTAACACATGTCCTGTCCTTTTTCTAATCAGAGTTTTTCACTTATTTTTTGCTTCACACATTCTGCGCGGATCTTTCGCAACCCTTGCCTTCTGTAACGCCACACTTCAAACGCTTAGATTCCCCTCTTTTCTGGTTTATCCACAGACCAAAGTGCAAAGTGAGTTAACAACCGTAATTCGAAGATGCTAGTAGGGACAGCGACGGAGAAAGGACCAAACATAGTGACTGATACAAACACATTGTTATGTCCTTAAACATGAGTGATGACACAAAGAGACTCACTTTTACTGTGGATAAACGGTGTGTTAAATGCAAGTAAACATATTTCAACTCAAAAAATGGAATATATTACTAAAAGTGCTTTTGTGTACACACACACACACACACACACACACACACACACACACACACACACACACTAAACATTTTCCTCTATTTTTAAGTAGGGTGATTTTTTCTACCGTGTACAAGCTCTAGGCATTCTTCTATGAGAGGATACGGAACAAGAAAGGTCTACTGGGCCTATGTCCGGAAACGCATGAGTTCCATGTTCCCACTTATTAAATCATACATTGTTTCGAGACTGCGATCTAATACACTCTGTATCATTCAGTCACATTTACAGAATTTGTTAGATATGGTTTCCATGTGCCTCAACGGATACGTGTACGCGCCGTAGCATGTTCTGTCTCACGCGTTCATAGCGGCCAGGCTGCATCCGAACAGTGTCTCCACATCTGGAATGTGTACTCCATACACGATACTTTTGAGATGGATCCATAACCGGAAATATCACAGGTTTCGTCCTGATGAATGATCAGACCAGACAACTGGATTCCCTCGTCCGATCCATCGACCAGGGAAGACACGGTAGAGATGCTTCCGGATGTTAAGTGGGCTGGAGCGTATCTTGTAGCAGCCATACAACCGTTCGAATCATCAATGGCAGTTCTTCCAGCAGGGGAGGCAAAGTCACCCGGAAGGAACTCCGATAGTTCCGGCCTGTTAGGCGAATTGGTCTTAAAATACGGTCGCCAATTATCCCGGCCCACACATTCCGGCTGCACCGATGCTGATGATTCGCTGTCACCATACCATGGGGGCTCTGCATGCTATCCCACTGATGACTTATGAAAGTTGCAGATACCATTCAGCGTAAAGGTGGTCTCATCTTTGAATATGATGGATGCCACAAAGCCCGGAATCGTGCTTGCCTGGTGAAGAAACCAGTGACAAAGCTGCTCACGATGTAGAAAATCTGTCGCTAGTAAGCCCTACACACGCTGTAAGTGATAAGGGTAGTAACAACTGGAATGGAAAATATTGCACACCGTTGTCTGGCTTACGCCGTACTGGCGGCCCTTCCAAAGTGTTAATCATATTTGTCTCCAAGTCTGGTATACGAACATTTCGGGTACGTCCTTCATGATTTCCAGCTTCCTGAAACGACCCTGTCTCTGGAAAACGGCGAAACACTGTTGCAAACATTGAATGCTGTGGTTCTTGTCGGTGGGGAGAGGGCTCCTGATACAACCTTGCTGCCCGTCGCCCGTTACCATTTGCCTTTCTATAAGTAAAGAGCATCACGGCGAACTCTCGTTTCGAATCCATTGTATACAACGCTGTATTACATCCACTACAAGGTTAGTCAGCAAGAGAAGTGAGCAGAATACAACATTAAGAACTACTGTGGCCGGAGACGACGCTAGGGCATGCCGTATGAGGAACAGTGCCAACCTCTAGGAGGAAACCATGCATGCTGTCACTGTGGCCGCAAGACAGCAGTCTCTCTAACAAAGTATGTGTAAATAAATGGCCCCCAGCATGGAAGCCAAGCATTTCCGGACATGAATTCATTACATCTTTTTGGTTGCGTGTCCAGTCATCGATCAGTCCTTAAGAGTTTGTACACGGTGGAAGGAACACCCTGTATAATGCTCATCGAAGTGGTGATTAACGTATTAAGGAACCACTGAACTAGGAAGGGATGAGACGATCGCACTGCGACACACTACATCCTCCAACCTACATGAAAAGCAAAATTTTAAAGCCTTTGTAACGCTTATCTCACTGTCAACTAAACAGTGAGCAGGTCCCCACGTAAGTTTACCTCTGACAAAAAAATCCACTCTGTTAAAACGTGGCGTCTGGTGATTCGTACGCCCAAGACTGCGGAAGTTAAATACATCATGAGCTGAAGTAGTCCCTTTACAAATGTAATGCCTCTATATTGGCACTGCTATTCTTTTTACGATGTATTTGACTCCGTCAGTAACAATTTCTTGTTCACGAAAATATTGGATAATGGTTTTTCAGGTAGTGAACTGATTTTTGAAAGATATTCGAGTCATCTTAACCTCTGGTCGCAAAGGCTGTGAGTGACCTCATATCGTCTTCGCACCTAGAAGGGGAAACTTCACGATAGAACCGTTGCTTTCTTTGTCCACAGTTTGGTAACCCCGACTGGATAAACTTTCCTAAGGACTCAGTTCAGCATATTATGTCTTATAATTGTCTCTCTCTGTGTTAACCTTAGGACAATAATGTTCTCTTATTTACACTTTCTGTCGTTTCATTGAAGTACAGTAGCATGCTGGTAAGCGCCCCTACAGTAAATAAAGGGTTTCTTCAGCAGAAGCTTTTGTGAAGACACTCCAACTCTTACACTGAATTGCCAGTACGTTTACTCCTTAATGATGTTTATTGCCGTCATAACAAGAGGCTTCAACTGAAGTATGATATACACAGTCGTAATGAACTACACAAAAATAATTTTCATGTTAACTGTCTCCATGACGAGCGCTCAGAAAGCAGTTATGTTCTATGGTAGTAAGATACTCAACTACCTCCGGTCCAACGTAAGGCAGCATGTTAACTCGTAAGTCCTACCAATTGAAAAGAAAATCAAAAACTACCTCATTAGACAGTCTTTCTACAATCGGCCTTAATATCTAGATTCAGGGATTCACAAAGTCTGTTAATTGCATGGCAAGTAGCGGTGTTTGTTATAAAGCTATTTGACAAGGAGTAATTTGGTACAATTTTGTCTTCGAAGATAAGTGTGTGGGGTAAATATTTTGTTCGAAAAATAGTAAATGCTAAGCAAATAATAGCAGATAAACACCAGCTATAAAGTACAAATGAGGAGGATGAAACTGTTTTTAAAGTAGCAGATTCCTCGTTCATTTACTCGACTGAATTTAGATGGTGTAAGTGTGAACTGTGCTAAGTTGTATAATGAGGGTCTACTATTAATTCTCTATACACTATACAAGTTGCTATGATGTCTTTGTCTCATGTTAATGTATACCTGCCTCTCTCTACATCCCATCTTTTCGATGACACATATGGAACACCACGAGTTAATGAATTAATGAATCTCCAGGCAAGATTTCACCGTAATTATATATGACCTTCCGGCAGTAGCTCGCTACGGCCCAAAGGGTATTGACACTTTCTTCATGTTCTGTTCTACTGCTCTGCTATACCACTTTTCACAGTTCTCGATACCCAGATAAGTGTAACGCATTTCACCTGCTATTATGACAGAAAAAGGCAGTGATGGATACTTTTCCTGAGGGGTATAATATAATAAAATAATGGAATAGATGATGATAAAATGCGTGGCTTTTTAAAATGTATTGAATTAATGAGATTAATTTTTCGGCATGAATGACAAGCACAATAAGCTGAGCTATGCCTGGAAATAAGTTCGTATTAGTTCATATTATTTTGCAGGGCGAAGTAGTTTCTTTCTCCGCTGTAGACTTGTGCTTACCATTCTTTATAATGCTACGTTTGGGTCGCCGTGTTCACCTTTGAAGTCTTGACCGTGTTCCCATTAAGCTTATCGGATCTTCGTAATTTTCCAAAGTACACAGGTGGGCTTCAGTTCTTGTAATTATTGTACTATTTGAAATAACAACTCACACGACCTTTCTGTTAATAAAACAATACTGTATTTTTCTAAACGGTGCACATATGAAATACATACTCCTCACTTATTCATAGCGACCCCAAAATGGCGGTCTACAATTACTCGCTAAAAATGGCGTGCTTCTCACTCGTTCACTAGCTGAGCGCCAATCCCTCCTTCCTCCTACTGGTACCAGAAAAAATCCTCTGTTTTTTAACAACTGAAAGTCAAAAAATACATGACGGTAGGCATAGGCTCTATGGTGGGATACCGCTTCATCTTCTCTCTTTGCCTTTAAAGAAGACGAAAACATAAAGTAAATGCAAAAGGTTTATCACAAATGCCCCCCTACTGTATACTGTCGGAAATACGTCTCTTTATTTAGGGAGACAGTATACAGTAGCCTTATTAACCTTGGGGCTCATAGTTCAGTCACTTGGTGCACGTCAATGGAGTTTTAATACCCTTATGCTACTATAAGTATATCTACAAAGCTCATTTTCTCGGCCATTACAAATTCATACATATAAATACATTCACATATACTTATATCACGTAATTACATTCACATATATTCATATTACATATCGCACGTCCATGGCGTGCTAACGTCGTAGTCTCTTATTTCTCCTTACATTTGTTAAGCAGTATTACCAGGAGGAAAATGTTACATTTCTTAAATTGTCCTTTCACTATATTTTAATAATTGTTTTTCTCCTTGGCTTTTGGTTCATTAGCCATTCTGAAAAGCTGTCCTTTCGGCACACGTTATCTCATTGTTCGCTGCACTTATGGCCAGCAGCAGCTCATTGTTTAACGCGCCCGACTCAGTGACGCAAGCGCCACGTGAGCAGCAGCACTGCCCGCGCCCACACTGTAATGTCGCTCCAGCCTCGTGAAGTCGGTGTTGTATTTGCCCTCCAGTCCGGAGACTGGATACGACGGATTCAGCTCCAACGCTCAACCCGAAGAACACCAATACCTCATCTCGCGCCTGGGCGAGGTTTCGGCCAGTGACATTGAAGGTAAGAGCTGCACTGCAGGATACGGCATTATCTTCCGTCGTGCATTATAGTTCAGCGGTTCTCACACCTCAACTCGTGGTTATACGGATTTCCTCTGATATCTCCGTCGCACACGCATCACACTCTCTGTATTCACTTTGCTAGACTGTAGCGTTTACTCATATTACGGCTGAGCCGTTATTTTCAATATTATTAGGCCTTAATATTTTTGTATCTCTTCACACGTGCGAGTATTTTACTCGATCGTCGCGTTGCACTTCACATACATACATAAGTTGTTCTTCTTCAAGTATAAAATCTCACATAAAATTGATAATAGTGCATACATAGACACAAACATTGACAATAATAGAGTTGACACATAAATTTACAATTCACATTCACATTTCATATACAGACTCCATGACATTCACCCTCTTACACACTAATATGTAAATCAGGAGGTATCTTTCATTTATTCTGAATATTGGCATTTTCTATTCTTGTCTTGCAGGACCGACCTCCTGCGCGTTTTTACGTCCACAACTACACATAGAAAAGAAGAAAAGAGTACATACATACATTTTACATAGACATCGACATTAACAGTAATATAGTTACCAAATAAATGTCCAATTCACATTCACATTTCGTATATGGACTCTATGTTAAGCAACATCTGACACAGCAATAAGTAAATTAGAAGGAATATTGCACTTGTTCTGAATGTTTGCTCTTTCTTGTTATTGTCTTGCAGGACCGACCTCCTGCGCGTTTTTACATCCACAACTACAATGCAAAATACTACAAACATATTTTCATAGACATCGACATTGACAATAGTAAAGTTGACACATAAATGTACAAGTCACATTCACATTTCCTATATGGGTTCCATGTTAGGCATCATCCATCTTACACGCTAATAAGTAAATTAGAAGGAATCTCTCATTTGTTCTGAATTTTTGCTTTTCTCTTGACTTGCAGGCCTAACCTCCTGCGCGTTTTTACCATGACAAATACACACATAAAATACGTTCCAGCACTACTCAGTACATGGAAAGCAGGATCGCTAAGGTCTGCTTCAGATATCAAGCTACTTCTAGGATTGCTATTTGTAGTGCGTCGTTAGTGTACTTATTCTATCCTTGGCATTTGATAAATCTTCATAGTATGTATAATATTTACAAGTGCTCGTTTGTGAGCGAGTGTGGGGATGTTTTATCCCTTGACAACCCTGACTTCATCACTGCTTGTTAATCGTCGTAATATTCCACATTCGTGAACACATATTTCAAGCCATATTTCTGCCTTATTGATTCGACGACATGTACATGTTTACCTTTGTGACGTGTGACCGATAATTTTACCGTATTTTTGTCATGTGTAGCTCCACACATAATTCATTATCGCTAAATAAGAACGCGCATGTGCTAAAATAATGCTTTCGCTCCTGCGTGCGTCAAGAACTCGGTGTAGAAAATATTGTTTCACTGCATTTTGTGTTCATTCCTCATACGAATGGTGTATCATATTTTCATTTATAGTAACCTTATAGTTTCTCGAGCTGTAACAGTTAGTCGCGAAGGAAAAATTTTTCATACTAGGTTGTTTTATATTCTGATGTCTGCGTAGCAATCACTGTGCTGTGGTGTGTTTTAAATGTTATCATGTACCATTGTTACCATCGACTTCACTGTTTCTTCTATACTCCTCACTGCGTCCTCGTGATGTTCGTTTTCATAATTACTTACCGTACATGCATCATCATACTTTGCTTTCCACACTCATACAACCATTCATTCTAAGATTAAAACTATAGAGTGTATTCTTTCTTACGTCGGCTTCGTGGCCCTTTCCTAGGTACCCTTGTAATATTAATCTTCATATTCATCGCTGTATACCCATATAATTATTCATTAAAATGTTCCACATAAATCGCCATTTATACTCGTGTACTACCTACAGGGCTCTCACACTAGAACCATCGCCCTATTTATTTCTTCCCACAAATATAAATAAACTCGTATTACTCTAATACACTTTCATTCTCTTCCTAGATTCACTCCATGCACGGTACGTCACCACAAACGTAGATTAACTAATTAATACATTCAATCGAATCTAATAAAACCTTTCACTCTCTCTACTTCAAAATATTATCCAGCAGTGAAATTTCATTTATTTCTCCATATCGCTTTTGTAAACATACAGTACTTACCTCAGTTCTTTTGTTTTAAGTTCATGTAATTATGTTGTGTGCGTATTGGTTGGTTTTTGTATTTACTTAGCTTATCTCCCGCGTGTTGTTCAATTCATGTTTACAGCTTTATTTTGCTGCTTATACTATAAGGTATCGTGTAATTAATAGCAACTAACATAGGTGAGTTCTGTAATAACAAATTTGTGGATATGTATTACTTATAATGTTGCCTGTAGAGAAGTGTGGTTCTATAAGTGCACAACTGCTCCTCTCGCTAAATCTTGTACGATATATAATTTTATAGTTTACGTCTCAGTCACACGCATTTTTCTATGTTTATATCTCATTCTACCTTTCACATCGTCGCTCACTTATGTGTTGTATGTAAGTCGCTTAGTTCTTAAGTTAGGTGCTAATCGCGTTCTTTCAAGTGTACATGTTGTTACTTCCTTTTTCAACTTGTCTTAGTCCTGTTGTATATAGTCGGATAGGTCATTTCCTGTATATATTCTCTTCTACTTCGAATACTTATACTTATTTCTAGCTATGTACATTCAATAGAATATGTTAAGTTCACAAATTTAGCGTATTCTACTCCCCTTATAGCTTCCCTGCGTCAATGCGCTCATTTTCTTAAAGCTGCATATGCTTAAACTAATGATTTACTCTTAACATTAATGCTCTTTACAGTATAGTCACCGACTTAGTAATAAATGTCTCTGTTCGTTTAGTTTGTGTTGCTCATCTACGTCAGAGTAACTAGCTGATAGGTACTCTATTTCCTATTGCTCCTATTTTGTCCAGCTGGTTGGGCGGTGTGGATCGGGCCCCCACAACCGCACGAGTGGTCGACTGTGAAGAGCGGACAAATTGAATAGCTGGCCGGCGGCCATTAGAGTGGTAAACTGACGTGCGGATTTCGAATGTTTTTACATCGCTTTTGGTTATAAAATGCCTTCCCTAGAGTTAGGTCACAAACATAATGCCTCATTTAAATACGTTACTACAATATAGTTTTTAATTTATGAACAAACAGCAACTAGTCACTGTTTATGACTTTATGTTACGTAGTACATGGAATCTGCCGTAGCTAAAAGTTATGCACTGGACCCCTACCATTTTTCGTAGTTCATTTTCGATAGATGTACGCAAAATCCATCAAAATACTCGAAGATTTGCCCACTAAATAGATATTTTCTGACTCTACCTTGCTTTAGATCTTATGACGAAAAGTGTGTTATATATGGCGTAGTGCTTTGGCAACTCACGACCAAATTATCAAGTTTCAACCTAACCTAGACCATGAAAACACTACCGATCAGCCAGCTACAACAAACAAGACTTCAGGCAGGCATCCAGTATCGCATTAGTCACAATATTTACTTTCGAAGATGTACACTTCAGTTTATATGTGTGGTTTTTTCATATAATAAATAAAACTCAACAACTGTTCCATCGAGAGCAGTTGTGAAATCAGATTACAATTACACACATTCAGTTGCATTTTATAACGATAAAAAGCCTGCTAACTCAAATTTCGTGTTACTTGCAACTCAACTTTTATAGTTAAAATAAAATGTGGTTCACAAAGAAAAATTTATCTTCTGCTGTATATGGTCTGGAAAACGAAAGATGGATGGAACAGCATCATCTTTCAGCTTTCTGCGATTTACGTAATTTTCAAGGAAACAACTTTCTTCAAAATGATTGGAACATATAAAATGGTATTCTGTCGGTCGGAAATCTTGCCTCCTGACAGTGTGTAACCATTTTTGCAACAGCTGTGGTTTTGAGAAAGGAAACCTGCAAATATATGCAGAGACATTATGCTAATACCGTGTTACAAAAACATTTACTAAGCAAGTGCACTGACATACAAAACAACTTAAAATATCCACATACCTGTGAAATGTAATATTCGTTCCTTTCTCGAATTTATTTGTACAATTAATTGCTGCACAACTCTTCAGCATTGTACTTCTTTTGATTGGAACGTACAGACAGTAGAATTACGAGTAACAAATACTGTATGTACGCCCCAACAAATATACAACGTTGAATCAGGGTCTTCATAAACAACAGTACTACACAACACTTCAGACTACAACCACTATAATGGCGTCCAGCCGAAGGTTTAAATTATCCCGCGACTGCAGCGCGATCAGTGAGTCTAGTTATTTTTTACAAGGTCTTTGGTGTGGATGCCGATTCGCTTAAATTCTAGAATGGTTTCCGTCGATGTGCGCAGTGTGTCTTTGCGCATCGTACAGGGGACACTGAACTCAACCTTGCTTTTTGCCTACTTGGCCCCTACGATCAGCTGTTAAGCCGCTTCGTATATAATTGTTGAAGTACGCTCTGCTTTAAGCGCGGCAGCACGGCTCAATATACCTCATCGCTCATGCCTCTCGCTTAAAGCTCGCGCGCTGTGAATTAAGTCTTAAGAAAGTACAGTATCAAAATACAAGGAAAGTTTATTTTCACTAGGCTGCATCTCACTCTCTGCATGTTAGATAGTAAAAGAAAATTGAACATTCCTTATTGATTAAGCAGGATAGTAGAAGAGGGAGAGGGCACCGGAAATATAAATATTGTACCCCCTAGCTGGAGAGGAACCGAGCGCCAGTCGGTTTATTCGTCAAAGAGCGACAAACCTCCTACTTTCTTGCGTTTTACTGATGCAACAGATAAGGACAGAATGAGATTTGAATTTTCATTTAATAAATTTCCGCAAATCTTTATGTGGATACATGCCTTTTATTTTACCATTTTTTATATTTCCTATCAAGTAGCACCCCGGATGTGGCTTGTCAACAATGATATACGGACCAACATATAACAATTGCCATTTTCTATTCAATGCCTTTAATTTCGATGATTTCGGATGCGTTCTTAGTAGTACCTCCTGTCCAATCTGGAATTCTGTTACGTTTTTCAATTTCCTGTCGTAAATTCCTTTCCTTATTTGAGCTTGCTCTTCCAATGTTATTAGCGCTCGCCGTACTTTCTCATCTAAGACTACGTCTTTGTGTCGTAATTTAGGTATCGGTTTTGCCCATTCATCTAGCTCCACCTTTTCAAACATTAGTTCGGCCAGTGTGTGCCCTGTGGATGTGTGTGGTAGGTGATTTACTATATGCTGAAACGGACCCAGGTATTCTATCCATTTCCTTTGGTTCTGTGGTATATATGTGCGGATAAACCTATTAAATTCACGGAAGCACCGTTCGACGGGACTTGCTTCCGGGTGGAACTTGGATACTAAAATATGACGTATGTTTTGTGATTTTAAAAATGATTTCCATTGGTCACATGTAAAATTTGAGGCGTTATCAGTTAGGACTGCTTGTGGTTTCCCGATGCGTGGTATGTAGTCTTCCAGAATTCGCCTTATAATTGGCCCTGACCTAATTGTTTTGACTGCGTACAGCTGGAGATACTAAAAACATCATACAGGGCTACGATGTATTTAACTCCGCCGCGGGCTTGGGGATAAGGTCCTGCGGCGTCAATAGATACAAGATCTCTTGGTTGCTTTGGTATTATTGGGTTTAGTGCGTTAAGACATGTCCTATTCTGATGTTTGACCTTTTGACACACCGCACAGCGTCTGATTACTTGCTCTATACGTCGCCTCATATTAGGGAAATAACAATACGTAGAAATTTTGGCGGCACACTTTAGCACTCCATAGTGCCCCCATGTGCGGTGCATATGTTGAATTAAGTTTTCCACGTATTCCTGAGGTATGCACACACACCACTTATCCATTCGTCGATCTCTTCTGTGAAAGAGGACGCCATTATGTATAATGTAATACTGCTCTAAACGTTCGTGTGTTCTAGCCTGCAATTTTTTCCTTACCTTGCTCCATCTCGGGTCTTCTTCCTGTAAACGTTGCATGTTTTTGCACGTTTTAATATAATATGGTTTAAAAGTTCCATCGTTTATTAAAAGGACCTTGAAGTCTGATGTTTGTTCCTCTAACTCGTGGAAATCGGTAAGACCTTGAGGTAACCGTGATAGTGCATCTGCCAAAACATTCTGATCTCAAAATCAAACTCTTGGACATACATGCACCACCTCGCTATTCTCTTATGTAACAAATTGCACGTCAGAAGAAAGGACAAGGCTTGATGATCACAGTAAACTTTGGTATGTTTTCCCCAAAGGTAATATTGAAATTTACGAAACGCCCAAACTACTGCTAACGCTTCTAGCTCAGTTACGGAATAAGATCTTTCACATTCTGTGAGGGTTCTACTGGCAAAACTGATTACATTGACTTCTTCCTTACCATCCTTTGTTATTATTTGAAACAGGCACGCACCGAGCCCCTGATAACTAGCATCGGTGCTTAAACAAAAATCCAATTCCATATTTGGGTGTTTCAGGATAGGCGCGTTAATCGGCGCCTGCTTAATCTGCTGAAAATCATTTTCACATTCTTTAGTCCACAACCAACTGTGGTTTTTACGCAGTAAGTTTAATAGCGAACTACTGTTCAACAATTGTTGTGGCAGGAACTTCCTGAAAAACGAGGCCATTCCTAGAAAACCTTTTAATTGTTTCTTAGTATAGGGTGTTGGGAAATTCCGTATCGCATCTAGTTTACTGGGGTCAGGTAGAATTCCTACTGGTGAAATAATATGCCCTAAGAATTTTATTTTTTCCTTTCCGAATTCAGACTTTTTAAAGTTAACTGTGACATTGTATTCATCAAATTTTTGAAAAATACTTTCCAAAATACTTATATGTTCATCCCATGTTTGAGTTGCAATTAATAGATCATCAACGTATAGTGTAACTTGGCTAAGCAGTTCCGGTCCAAGTACCCTGTCTAATGCTTCAATAAATACACCAGCGCTCACATTTAATCCGGAAGGCAGCACCCTAAATTGGTAGCTCCTCCCGGCATTTATGAAAGCTGTATACTTTCTACTCTCTTCATGTAATAAAATTTGCCAGTACGAAGCTTTCAAATCAAGGGATGTTAAATACTTAACGCCGTGAAACTTTAATAACTGCTCTTCTAGATTCTCTGGCCTTGTTCTTACAGGAACGATGATTTTGTTTATTTCCCTCGCGTCTAACACCAACCGCACCGCTCCGTCAGTTTTACCAACTGCGAGAATCGGACTGCAGTAAGGTGAGTGCGATGTTTCAATAACCCTCCACCTAATCATACGCTCTATTTCTTTTCTTACTGCCTCTTTCTTTGCCCAAGGGGTGCCATATGACGTTCTACAATATGTTTCATGCGGGTATACTTCCATTTTATACTCATATCCCTTAATAACACTAGGTTGTTTACGAAAAATGTTATGATATTTGAAGAGTAATTTTGTCAGTTCACTTCGCTGTTCATTGTTAAGACAAGTGGATTTACTTATTTTACTGTCTACTATTTGCTCATCGAGGATCTCCCTACCAGAGTCATCAAGTTCCATGTCCTTTGCCATTAAGGATTGAGGGTAGACAAGTTTAACATTAATGTCTGGTATCGGCCTAACCTGATTTGTCATTGTAGTTCTTATTAAGTCCACAGTCAGCGTGCGCTCCCCTACATGAAATTGGCATTCCCCGCTGCCGATATCTATTTTTATCCCATATCTTCTGAACACCTCCATACCAAGTATACAGTTCACTATAAGTTTGTCTACCAACAAGAAAGTACACTGCAAAATTATACCACATATGCTAATGGGTATGCTGGCCTATAATTTTATAACTTTAGATTTACTTCCCATCGCCGTTACGATCTTACAGTTCTCTACAGGTAGTGTGGGAACATTTCCTTCCCTCGCTATCTCTTTGAACAAGCTAGTAGACATTAGGCTTGTCGACGCGCCAGTATCCAAAACAACTAGTACATCTGTTTCCCACCTTTACCTTTATTGTTGCTTGAAAAATTTCACTTACCTTGCGTGTTGTTTCTTTCTCTTCGATAAACAAATCTTCCTTCATTTCTGCGTCCTTATCATACCTTAAAAACAGATTCCGGATATGCTGTATGTGTAGGTTTGTTTCAGTGTCTGCTTCCTCCTTTCCGTTCCTGTTCGCTTTAGTGTTTAAGTCGCTCATATTAGTACTGTGGCACACTGACAGTTCATTACCTTCTTCCTCTAGTCACGCTCGATTATTATTTCCTGGGGCCGGTAAAGGTATTGTTTCATTTTCTGCCGTCACTTCTACTATGTTTACCGTCTGTTCGCGTGCTCGCCAGTTCGTGTCCCGGTTGTTTCGATTTGACTGTACGGGCTGCCTGTTATCTCTCGGATCCCTGTGTTGCATATTCCGTTCCTGGTAATTTGCATTTCCTTGTCGCCTATTGTCGAAGTTTTCCCTCGAATTTCTATTGTCTCTGCCATTACCGTACCTATGGGGCTGATATTTAGTTTCGTACGACCCTCGGTCACTCTGTGGCTGATGGGTAGACCGATTGTACGGATTTCCGTTGTGGCGCGGCGGTCCATACGGATGCCATTCATTCATACGCACACGACCGTTATAATTGCCAAAGCCATTGCCGTTACCGTAGTTCTTCCCGTTTGGGTTGTGTCCATTACCGTTACGATAACTAGGCGTGGCTTGCCCATCCACATGAATCAGATCTATTGAGTCGAGCACTGAAAGAAAATACTCGAGATCATATTCGGGAACAGTTATTAATTTTTCCCTGACATTTGCAGGTAACTTGTTCTTTAAGATTTTCAGTACATCGACATGAGATATCGGATTATTCCAGTAACGGGTCTTGTTTAGATATTTTTCAAAATAGCTTCTTAGCCCCCCGAATTTTGAATGATATGGTACTGGGTTAAATACCTCTCGTCTTAACCTCTCCTGGATAGCTGTTGACCAGTATTTATCTAAAAATGCATTCTCAAACTGCTCATATGTCTCGCAAAGTTCTGACATCTCCGTAGCCCACAAAAGGGCATCACCCGCGGTGTGTCCTACTACATATTTAATCTTTTGAGCTTCTGTCCAAGTCCTGGGCAGTACATTTCTAAAGGCTCGCACAAACACTACTGGGTGCGTTCACTTTTTCTCAATTGAGAATACGGGAAACTGTCGATGTTTTATTAAGCTCTCATCCATTAACAACGCTGTCCAGCACGACGGAACAGCATTTCCCTGCGGTGATGGTATATTTATTTCAGCAAAGTTTTGCCCGCTGCTCGCGTCGCGCGTCGACATGCGGTCGCGCGGCGTGGATTGGGCATTGTTGTCCGCGCCACTGATTCCTCCCACTGGCGGATGGCTGTTTATCGCTCCGCTTACCGCCCCAGGCGATGATATCACCGTACTTTGTTTGTTAACTATTTCGTCTCTTAACCGTTGTTCTAACTGCCTGATATCATGTTCTACGCGTTTTAAGATTTCTTCTTCCTTGTCCCCCATTACTTCCTTTACCGCTTCCACATAGGTACGCTGTTCACGTACGCATTTTTCTGCGAACGTTGTATTGTCGTTCTTTGCATTGCTCTTTACCGATTCATAAAGGTGCACAATGTCTGAGTTGATCCTCTTGTGTTCTAACTTAAGTAATCCTACCTCCAATGTGATTTTTTCTACATTTTCTGGCAAGTCGTTACAGAAAGAATGTAGTTTCGCTACTTCTGATTGTACATTGTCTAAGTTGACCTGCGTATTCTTTTGCATTGCCAGTAAATTCTCTTGGGTTTCTCTAATTCCGGATAGCTCCTGTCGATACGTGTGTGTTAGTGTTTCAAATTTTTCGCCCATTATGCCTTCTAATTTCTCACCCATATCGTGAACCGAAATTTGTACTTGTTCATTAATTTTACTATCCACCTCCGTGGAGATTTGTGAAATCTGCTGCGTGAACTTCGTGTCCAGACTATTGAGTTCTGTGCGCAAATTTTTTACGTCGTCTGAAATGTGTGTCATGTTTGTATTAACCTTCTCGATCTCGGACTTTACTGTGGTCATGTCTGCTTGTATCGTTTGTAAACTTGACATTTTAGTCTCTAAGCCCGACATTTTTGAATTTATGTCTGCTTTCATTGCATTCATGCTTGTTTGTATGGATTCTGTTAAGGCTCGAAATAAGGCTTGCATATCTTCCGTATTCACTTCCGGCCTACGCCTGTCAGTATCTGCGTCCGTACTACGCGTACTGCTCTCATTTAAAATATTCTCTTGCCTCGAGGTGCCATTAGTTATGTCTACTGTAATTAACGTATTGCTTGTAATTAAATGTTCTGTATTCACGGGCGTCGAATGCAATAATGGCATGTCGCGCCCAGCATCCAAATAATCACCGCTAAACGGTTCCAAACCACTCATTGTTGCATTTTGCAAATGAACATCCACTACATTGGCATTATGATTTTCGAATGACATTTCCTTATTGTTTTGACCCTCCAAAATAGTTATCAAAATAAAAATTTCCTTTTTTAAGATTTTACTTCCACGCTACTTCTCACGCGAAAAAATGCATATACAGCTGTATGTAATTGTAGTCTCAACTGTTCTTCAATCAATATATTTTCCGTACTAATAAATAAATGTCATTATCTCCATTTGACTACAATAGCGTTAATATCTGAAGCTTTAGGTTCTGGAATTTAGGAAATAGGTAGATGGATTTTCTAATAGGTCTAATGGGAACGCATTCTCTATATGCATTGCGCGGTCCTACCTGATTGTTGTCTTGTAAATGGTACTTCCTCTATTGTGCTTTGTTGTGTGCTCTTGGTATTGTCGCCTTTTTCCTTCTAATTTATTTATTATTTCCTTTTGATAGTATTTCTTCAGTATCACATCACCGTCTCCGTCACATCATCAGCGTACATGGAACATAAAGACATTGTTAACATACATGTATATTCATTTTCCTAACAATACTAGTGCTCACAGTTTTGCCCACTGCGTATCGTGCCTGTCACCTGTCGCCACTTTATAATATAATAAAATAATGGAATAGATGATAATAAAATGCGTGGCTTTTTAAAATGTATTGAATTAATGAGATTAATTTTTCGGCATGAATGACAAGCACAATAAGCTGAGCTATGCCTGGAAATAAGTTCGTATTAGTTCATATTATTTTGCAGGGCGAAGTAGTTTCTTTCTCCGCTGTAGATTTGTGCTTACCATTCTTTATAATGCTACGTTTGGGTCGCCGTGTTCACCTTTGAAGTCTTGACCGTGTTCCCCGGTGCACATATGAAATACATACTCCTCACTTATTCATAGCGACCCCAAAATGGCGGTCTACAATTACTCGCTAAAAATGGCGTGCTTCTCACTCGTTCACTAGCTGAGCGCCAATCCCTCCTTCCTCCTACTGGTACCAGAAAAAATCCTCTGTTTTTTAACAACTGAAAGTCAAAAAATACATGACGGTAGGCATAGGCTCTATGATGGGATACCGCTTCATCTTCTCTCTTTGCCTTTAAAGAAGACGAAAACATAAAGGAAATGCAAAAGGTTTATCACAGGGGCCTGAACGGCCTTAGAGAATAGGGACAGATGAAAAATTTCTTTCCTTGCTTATGTCTCACCTGATGCTTTACCTTTAGAGTCGACTGAAAATCAGCACTGAAGACTCTACAGCTGATTTCTAAAGACAAAGTTGGGGGAAAGTATTGAGAAGAGAACTGAATTTGCTAGTGTCAGAGGGACGGGTTCCACTAAATAGGTCAGGAGCCCACTACACGCAGGAAGCGGGGGGCTGTGTGGAGGGGACTGGACGATTTTTTAGGCTGGAGGTCTCAGGAACGTACAGAAAAGGCTTCAAAGGGAGCTGGAGGAACAAAGGAAGAGGCTAGACATAGGAATAATCAATATTGTAGCTGTAAACTGTTGTAGACGTGTTGGAAAAGAACTAGAGCTCCAAGCACTAACAGAAAGTACTGACTTTGAAATCATTATAGGCACAGAAAGCTCACAAAAGCAAGAAATATGTCCAGCCGGAATTTTTACAAAGGACCTAACCGTATTCAGAAAGAATAGATGAAGTACAGTTTGTGTTAGAGGTTTTTTTGCTGTCAGAAGTAGTTTCTTTTGTAATGAAATTCAAGTAGACAGTTTCTGTGAGTTAATGAGGATAGAGGTTATGCTTGACAACTCGAATAAATTAACTGGTGCCTTTTACCGACTCCGTGACTCAAATGACGCAGTTGCTGAACAGTTCAAAGAAAACTTGAATGTCATTTCAAATAGGTACCCCACTCATACATCTATAGTTGATGGTGACTTCATTCTACCCTGGATACGTGGGCGCAAATACATGTGTAAAGTCGGTTGTATGCATAAAACGTCGTCCGAAATCGTACTGAATGCTTTCTTAGAAAATTATTTTGAACAGTATCAGGAGACCATTAGAAATGTAGATCGTTGACCTCATAGCAACATATAATCATCACGAAACAAGGAGCAACACGACAGATGCAGAAATTAGTGACCGCAGGGTTATTATAGCTAAACTGACTGCCGAAACATCCAAACCCAACAAAAATAAACGCAAAATACATTTGAAAAAGGAGATAAAAATTTGCTTGACATCTTGCTAAGAGACAGTCTCCACTCCTTCCAAACTAACAATGAAAGTGTAGGCCAGACGTCGGTTAAATTCAAAGAAATAGTATCGACGGAAATTGAGAGATGTGTACCATATAGAATGATGAGAGGTGGTAGTGATCTCCCATGGTACACACGAAAGGTCAAAACACTATTGCAGAAGCAACGAAAAAAGCATGCCAACTTTAAAAGAAGGCATATCCCCTACATTGGCAAAGCTCTACAGAAGCTCTAAATGTAGAGCGAACTTCATTGTGAAACGCTTTTAACAGTTTCTACAGCTAAACTCTGTTTCGAAATCGAGCGGAAAACCTAAAGAGATTCTGGTCATATGTAAAGTACAGTAGTAGAAAGATGCAATCAATGCTTTCACTGAATGATGACAATGGTGATATTGTCGACAGCGCTGCTAAAGCAGAGTTACTGAACACAGTTTCTCGAAATTACTTGATAAAAGAAGACCAAGTAAATATTCCAGAATTCGAATCAAAAGCAAGTGCCAACATGAGTAAGTTAGAAATAGATATCCTTAGTGTAACGAAGCAGCTTTAAATTTAAGAAAGGTTCCTTTAAGATTATGCTGTTACAATAGCTCCGTACTTAGCAATCATAGAAAGACCCTCACTCAGAGACTGGAAAGTTCCCCAAGTCTCACCAATACCTACGAAAGTATTAGGAGTAATCCGTTGAATTACAGACCCATATCACTAACGTCGATTTGCAATAGGAGTTTGGAACATATACTGTGCTCGAACATTGTGAATCACTTCTAAGCCAACGATTTATCGACAAATGGCCAACACAAATTGGGAAAATACCGTTCTTGTGAAACACAACTACCTCTTTATTCTCACGAAGTAATGAGTGCCATCAACAGGGGACGTAAACTGATTCCATATTTTTAGATTCCCAGAAGGCTTACAGTAATGTAATGTCATCGGATGATGAAAACGGATGATTCAGACATCTGTATGGTGCAAAAAGCGGCAATTACTCTAAATCATGAAAAGTGTGAAGTCATTCAAATGAGCACAAAAAAGAAATCTAAAAGCTGTAAACTCAACTACAGTAAATACTTAGGGATTAAAGTTACGAATAACATAAATTGGAACGATCACATAGCTAATGTTGTGGGGAAAACGAACCAAAGACTGCGATATATTGGCAAAATAGTTAGAAGATACAACAGGCTTACTGAAGACACTGCTTACACTAGGCTTGTCCACCCCCTTCTGGCGTATTGCTGTGCGGTGTAGGATGTGCATCGGACAGGACTGATGGAGGACATCAAAAAAGTTCAAGGAAAGACAGCTCATTTCGTATTATCGCGAAATAACGAAGGAGTTCCGAGGATATGATACACGAATTGGTTTGGCAGTCATTAAAACAAAGGCGTTTTTTGCTGCGGCAGGACCTCCACATGAAATTCCAATCAGCAGCTTCCTCCTCATAGTGTGAAAATACACTACTGGCCATTAAAATCGCTACACCCTGAAAATGATGTACTACAGACGCGAAATATAACCGACAGGAACAAGATGCAGTGATATGCAACTGATTAGCTTTTCAGAGCATTCACACAAGGTTGGCGCCGGTGGCGACACCTACAACGTGCTGACGTGGGGAAAAAAATGGTTCTGAGCACTATGAGGCTTAACATCTGAGGTCACCAGTCTCCTAGAATTAGAACTGCTTAAACCTAACTAACCTAAGGACATCACACACATCCATGATTGACAGGATTCGAACCTGCGACCGTAGCGGTCGCGCGGTTCCAGACGGAAGCGCCTAGAACCGCTCGGCCACAACAACCGGCTGACATGAGGAAAGTTTCCAACCGATTTCTCATACACAAACAGCAGTTGACCGGCGTTGCCTGGTGAAACGTTGTTGTGGTGCTTCGTGTAAGGAGGAGAAATGCGTACCATCACGTTTCCGACTTTGATAAAGGTCGGATTGTAGCCTATCGCGATTGCTGTTTATCGTATCACGACATTGCTGCTCGCGTTCGTGGAGATCCAATGACTGTTAGCAGAATATGGAATCGGTGGGTTCAGGAGGGTAATACGGAACGCCGTGCTGGATCCCAACAGCCTCGTATCACTAGCAGTCGAGATGACAGGCATCTTATCCGCGTGGCTGTAACGGATCGTGCAGCCACGTCTCGATCCCTGAGTCAACAGATGGGGACGTTTGCAAGACAACAACCATCTGCACGAACAGTTCGACGACGTTTGCAGCAGCATGGACTATCAGCTCGGAGACCATGGACGCGGTTACCCTTGACGCTGCATCCCAGACAGGAGCACCTGCGATGGTGTACTCAACGACGAACCTGGGTGCACGAATGGCAAAACGTCATTTTTTCGGATGAATCCAGGTTCTGTTTATAGCATCATGATGGTCGCATCCGTGTTTGGCGACATCGCGGTGAACGCACATTGGAAGCGTGTATTCGTCATCTGTAATTGATGAAAGTATGTGAATGCAGCTTGCCGCTAACTTGGTGTAATGTTTTGTCTGTACAGAGGTGTATCTGTCGCCTTTATTACCCCTTCACTCTCACACACAAATCGGTACAATACAGTTAGGGCCTCCTGTTTTATCTTGAGGCTGATCCGTGATAAGACAGGCAAACAATTATGCTAATGGAAGATTCTGAGTATTTTCTCGAATTTCATTCGCTCTCTCTCTCTCTCTGTCCTTTATCTGTGTACAGTTTTAAATATATTATTTCATTTACGTGGAATCAGCCCAATAGAATCTCTGGTGGAGCCCTTCGTCTTAATATTCAGCGGCTGGTTTGCTGGAAAAGATATTTACATTTGTTATTATTGTTAAGCGCTGCATTCAGTTGGGAAAAATCGATCGTTTGAACAATTCGTTCATTTTTACGACAGATTTAGAATTTCAGATGTGGACGAAGCCTTTTTGGACGATTTTATCAAAACTCGGTGACTGCAGGCTCTCTTCGTCACAGCTGAAACTTCCCCACTAATTACAGGGCCAAGGCAATCATCAATGATTCAGACAGAGAACTCATTCGTCATTCACTCTAGAATAAAAGGGTCACAAACCTTATTTCTGAGGAAAATAGTATATTCAATCCATCTCCATTACATGTTCCGTTTTCTGTTGATTCCAAGTCTTACTTAATTTTCGTTTACCGTTTTTTTCTATCCACCAATAACCCGCTAGTGGCACAAACTTTAATAGCTCGCTTTAGCGAGAAGAAGAGCAAATATGTCTCTTTTAGCAACCCGCCAATCTTCCAACAGATACTTCCGAAGCTGTACTCCTTCTCCCTCTATAATAACCATGGAGAATACATCTATGTATCTCTGTTATTCCATAGAATAATCTTACTAGAAAAGTACCTTGGCGTCGACGAGCTGTCGGCGCATATATTACTAGAAATCCGATCAGATACTTTCCAAAAGTGAATAAATGTGGATGATTTGATTGACCATTATTAATTATTGCGTGGTAGAGGGTAAATTTCCGTGGGGAGATTACAGCCATACTGACGTCTCACCCGGCTTGATGGTATGGGATACCATTGGTTACACGTCTCGGTCACCTCTTGTTCGCATTGACGGCACTTTGAATAGTGGACGTTACGTTTCACATGTGTTACGACCCGTGGCGCTACCCTTCATTCGATCCCTGCGAAACCCTACATTTCAGCAGGATAATGCTGCTGTTACCACGCCGGTTAATGACTAACGACGCCTCGCTCGATGTAAGGAGCATGTTCATTGGACGATTGAACAGTGGAAGAACGTTGTGTTGCAGTGACGAATCACGGTACACAATGTGGCGATCGGATGGCAGGGTCTGAGTATGGCGAATGCCCAGTGAGCGTCAGCTGCGAGCGTGTGTAAAATCCGGAGTCGGTGGTGTCATGATGTGGTCGTGTTTTTCATGGAGGGGGCTTGCACCCCTCGTTGTTTTGCGTGGCACTATCACAGCACAGGCCTACATTGATGTTTTAAGCGCCTACTTGCTTCCCAATGTTGAAGAGCCATTCGGGGATGGCGATTGCACCTGTCAACACAATCAAGCACCTGTTCATATTGCACGGCCTGTGCCGGAGCGGTTACACGACAATAACATCCCAGTAATGGACTGGTCTGCACAGAGTCCTGACCTGAATCCTGTAGAACACCTTTGGGATGTTTTGGAACGTGGACTTCGTGCCAGGCATCACCGACCGACGTCAATACCTCTCCTCAGTGCAGCACTCCGTGAACAATGGGCTGCCATTCCCCAAGAAACCTTCCACCACCTGATTGAGCGTATGCCTGCGAGAGTAGAAGCTGTCTCCAAGGCTAGGGGTGGGCCAACACCGTATTGAATCCCAGCATTACCGATGGAGGGCACCACTAACTTGTAAGTCATTTTCAGCCAGGTGTCCGGATACTTTTGATCACGTAATGTACTTTTAAAGCTTTACGAATCTTACATTCTCCACAAAATGATGATTACATTCGCAGTGCATTCAGTAAAGCTGCCACGTAAGACATGACGTTTTAATTATTTACTTCATTAGTAGTAACTTTGTTCGCAACACATTTTTAGACTACCCCCATACACCACTGAATGTACGTGGAAAATTATGTGGTAGTACGACTTTTCATTCAGGAGATATTACGTTCACAAACATTGAGATGCGTGAAAAAGTTGCTTTTGCTTAAAACGGTACCCAGATTACCCTCACCATATTCATCCAGTGTTTGAAAATAACAGCTCTTATGGGTTTCCAACGAACTTTAAACACACCGGTAGATCAAACATTGTCAAAAGTTTTTCTCGCTTACATATCTACGACTATTAGAGCGTGTGACATAATTAATGACGTAAGCGCATGCGGTTGAAAGTGCACGAAACTAGAAGCGAAAAGGACTCAGTAAACATGGGCCCTAAAACGCATACCGTAAGATCTATGAGTACTTCCTCATTGTCACTACTGTGAAACAGATCTCGTCTACTGAACAAATCCTCATAGATCTTAAAGTACGCGCTATAGAGACCATATTAATAGATATCGTTTCTTTTTTCGTCCATATTACCTCCTCTCATAATAGTGAAAGCAAAGAGCTTGTAGTAGAGGAGATTTGTTTCACAGTATCGAAAGTGGAGAAGTACGTATACCTTTTAAGGTATGCGTTGTAGAACCCCTGATTACTGAGTTTTCTTTGCTTCTAGTATTGTGTACTTTCTACTGTGTTCATTTACGCCATGAGCTATGATGCATTCTGTATTTAACACATTAACTCATTTGTAAAGTATAAGAAGGTTGAAACCGGTTTATTCGTGGCACTTGATTCTTTACAGAATGGGGTATTTGTTGGGCGTGACTAACTAACAAGATAGAAAACTGGTGTAAGCTTCTACGCATTCTGCAACATCAATGGTCAATAGAATTCACGGTTTGAGATCGATGCCTAAACCTCTTGTCGAATCTACAACGTAGGCAGTTTGTGAGTTTGGTTTATGCATACTTCGCATTATGGTACAGTTTATACATGTGTTTACCTTCTTCGACAGTTTGTTGTACAGCTTGTCATAGTAGTAAATGAAAAATACAAACACTGACTGTAGATCAGCACAACATCCGTTATTACTCACCGAATCTGCTGTAATTCTAATCCCTGAAATATTCTCTAATGTGGGCAGATACTGTTAATACTTGAAGGACTTTAGTTCTGTAGTTGTGAATTACTGTTGTGTCTCGCAATCCTGCTATTACATCTCTTAAAAAAAAGTAATGTAACTATTTATTTTGAGGAAACACTCTCCTAGTAAATTCGTTTGTCCTTTGATTTATCGTGATCTGTTACTGATTTTTAGTGGAGTTAGTTTTTACTTTTAGCTTTCAAAAAATAAAAAAATACAAAAGAGATATAATAAGCAAAATAATGAATTTCGTAGGTTGCCAATTACGTATTATACCTGGTTTTATCGAGCGCCAGGCTCCCTACAAATTACTGTAAATGCAATAGCGTAGTAGTACTCAGCTCTGAAATTATTACTATCACAGAAAATAGACAAGTTTTAATAAAATTATTTCACTGCATTACTTCAATTAATCTCACAGAATATTTTTACTTAATTTCTTCCGCTCCGGCTATTAGACATAGTGCTGTGAAAAAATATTTTTAAATGTACCACGTAATGGCGGCTAATTGTTAACAGTCAGAGATTACTGTTACTCGCTCCGCAGCAGCTGGAAACATGCTAAATAATTTTCATTAAATATTCTTTTCATAAGATAAATGTGGCGTAGGTTCTTGAAATAACACACGGAGATCACTTTATACTAATATATTCTTACTAGGACGCAGTTTACACCATTAAATATTTGCAATTACGCTACGACAGAAACAAATGCTAGCGCAGCACAATAGCTTGCGTACCTTAATCCAGCTAACACCAGGACGAACAGAACAAAACAGACTAGACCGAAGAATGAACATTGCATTGTGTTTTATACTCTTACAGAGATGATAATACTTCTTTTAATTACTTACACATTATAATCTCATACACTAAAAATAATGTCTTTTCTGCATTTATCGATATATATTGTATATTTTTACAGTTAAATCAATGATAAATCAATGTTTGCAATTCATTTTGAGTCACATACAGTCATTTTTATTTATTTTTCAACTCGATAATGGTGAATATTGCAAAAGGGACACTACACTGCCTAGTCTGTTCGCTAGAAACACAATCAAACAACTCGTAGTAATGAGTTTTATTACAATTAATGAAATACAGTACTTTGGCTGTTACACGTATGTGTCGCAAACATAGGGCGCCGTACAAAATAATCAGTCACTGCAGTGACTGCTGATCTCTAACAGACAAAAGTCTGCACTGAACTGCCATCGAAGTAGCTAATATTGAAGCTGCTATCGAAGTGGCTAGTCATGAATCTGCTATTGAATAGGGCCGTCAGCAGTCGGTCGCGGCGCTTATGTCCTCTTCACACAGGGGCCGCTGCTGTCGCGTTGTCGTCCTGGAGGGAGGTCCGGTCAGCGTGCGATTGGCTGACCCCTTCTCATAGCCTTCTCTGCTCCATCGTTCTCGACTGGTGTGCCGGCGCTTGACTTCATGCCGTAACAATTACGAAACATTTTCTCGCTAGCACATCACAGACATAACTATCCGTACCGTAGAAAAATGTCTCTTTGTTTGATAGAAAGAAGAAAACTCTTTCCGTGTGTGATGATAACCGACATATGATCGGTGAAGCATTTCTGTTTAGTCTTCAGTTATCAACGGTACTGTTTAATGTAGTATCAAGTTAACGTCCACAGCTATCCGATATCACACGAAGCATCACGTGCCGTTGCTTAGCACTAATCCGAGATTCTATGGATGACTTTTGGTATCGTTAAGAATACGTGTGCTCTGTAAGTTGCAGTTTCAAGTGTGTTTTGGGGTTGGTGCTTGCGATCACCTTAGTTTCAGTACTACTAAGGTTCATTGCGAGCCTCGCTGTCTTAGTCCTGTTGTCTTGCATTCCACTTTCGGGACATCGTTTACTCGTGGAGGCTGTCTGAACGTCTCCCCAGAGTCACTCCTATGTGGATGTTTCGACGTCTGCAGAAGATCTTCTGTGGCTGTGTCACAGCCTGGGGGATGTTTCCAGAATGAGATTTTTCACTCTGCAGCGGAGTGTGCGCTGGCTAAGCCATGTTCAAATGGTTCAAATGGCTCTGAGCACTATGGGACTCAACTGCTGTGGTCATCAGTCCCCTAGAACTTAGAACTACTTAAACCTAACTAACCTAAGGACATCACACACACCCATGCCCGAGGCGGGATTCGAACCTGCGACCGTAGCAGCAGCGCGGCTCCGTACTGGAACGCCTAGAACCGCACGGCCACCGCGGCCGGCGCTAAGCCATGTCTCCGCAATATCCTTTCTTCCAGGAGTGCTGGTTCTGCAAGGTTCGCGGAAGAGATTCTGTGAAGTTTGGAAGGTAGCAGACGAGGTACTGGCAGACCTGAAGCTGTGTGGAGGGGTCGTGAGTTGTGCTTGGTTATCTCCGATGGTAGAGCACTTGCCCGCGAAAGGCAAAGGTCGCGAGTTCGAGTCTTGGTGCGGCACATGGTTTTAATCTGCCAGGAAGTATTGTAACTTATGTAAATAAGAAAATACACAGTAGTGTGACTTTATTCCTATTATCTCCATAAGCTGGCTTCCCCGACCCCAGGTTCCGTAAATCGAATTGTTCAGTGGAGCACCCTCTACGTCCTGTTAGATTTTTGCACGCTCTTATGGAAATACACTGTATATGTGTGCATAACACTATCCCATGTCATTTGCCACATAGGTGTACAAAACTAGTTGACAAAGCAGACATTGCCAGCGTCTTCATTCTATTAAAAATGGAAACAGAATATGAATTGTGTTCGTGGTGAAATAATGAAATAATATTTCTTTCCACGTATTCATGTAAAAACGTTTGAAATTAAGAAACAGTCGTACAAAGTTAGGAACAATTTCTGTATGCTGGGCACAGCTGCTACGCCTGCCTACAACGCCATGCTGTAAATGTCTCTATCGTAACGCCTCTTCGTAGCTCTGTAGGAGGGGACTGTTTCCGCCTACACCCGTTTGCACTTCGAAATTGAACGCTGTCAAAAGCGTTGCCAGGTGTCAGGGTTTTCTCTTAAGTTGACTCGACTGTAGGAGTGTCTTAGTAGTGAAAATTAAATGTATAAAAAACTTCATGCATGATGCAGCATTTTTTCACGGATCTCAGTGATTATGCCGTAATATCCCTTGACCTGCGTGTCGTACAATAATGGTATATTTACGTAGGTACATTCAGCTGCGCATATGGATGTTGTCTGCGAAATATGTTGCGAACAGACCCAGCAGCAAAGAAGTAATAAATTTAAACGTCATGCATGAAGCGGAAATGTCTTAATACATGACAATGTTTATGATGTTATATCCCCTGAACCATGACTAGTAAGTGGCTCTTCCCCCACAACTATTGTTCCTTGAGATTTACAAATTAGTGTCCCAAGTTTTGTTAAAAGGAGGAGATGTGGAAAATACACACTCACACTCATGTTCAGAAAAAATAGAACACCCTGAACGACTAGAGATAGGAGGTCCATATTTACAGGGCATGCACATTAGTATGTTGTGCAGAAATGATTAGCATTTCAGGTAACTCGGTTCAGCATGTGTCCTGTTGCCTAGCAGGAAGAGGGTGCGACATAGGTTCTGATGACTTGTTCTGTGCGTGATGGCATCGACGCGAATAAGGCACGAATGGCGTCCTGTGGTGTAGTTACCCATGCTGCATTCACCTGGTTCCAAAGTTCGTCATTGGTGGTTGGGACTGGGTCACAGAGCAACATCCGTCATTTCACCACATCCCACATATTTTCGACTGGCGTCAGTTCTGGTGATGTCGTGGGCCAGGGCGAAAAGCTCATATGCTTCGACACCAAGAACGCACGTGTTCGTGCAGCAACATGTGGCCGTGCATTGTCTTACTAAAAATGGTGTCTGAGGTATTGTGCAGAAAGGCTATGGCTACTGGTCGCAGGATGTCATTCACGTAGGACAGACTGGTCACATTGCCCTGGACACGCACCAACTGTGACTTGTGGTTGTAGACAATAACACCCCGTACCATAAGGCCCTGGGCTGGCGCTGCATGTCTTGTCCGGAAGCAGTCACCTTGGAGCCGTTCTCCCTGTCTGCGGCGAACCAACAGAACCTGGATTCGTCTGGAAACACTATCTGATGGCATTCCCGTCCCCCGTCTTTTCATACACCACTGCCGTCCAGCATGTTTCTGCACATTCGTCAAAGGTAGGCAGAGAAATGGACGGCGCGCACGTAATCCATGCTGTAATAAACTGCTATGAACTGTCTTCGCTGATAGTTTACGATGTGTTCCACTGTTGCACCAGAGCCGAGGAGGACGCAGACACCTCATGCAATGATATTTGGATGAGGTCTTACGGGTGGTGGTCTAGAGGGTGCGGCTTAACCCGTTTCGTCGTGTTCTGCGGCCTTCTGTGATCCATTCTGCACACTCCTGTCGCACTGCTGAAACACTTCGTCCCACACGAGCAGCAGTTTCCCGGACAGATTCTTAACATTCGCTCATACCAAAAACGCACCCTCTTTCAAAGTCAATGATTTGACGGTACGATTCGCACATACATCTGCGAGGCATGTTGCACCTCTGCTTAAGGGGCTCCGGAACGCCCTATACTTGCAATGTTAAAATAACGCTTATAAATTACATCTTTCCTCACAAAGTATTTGAGGTAGGAAGTTGAACATTTTACAGATTATTTATTGGAATATGGGCTACAACTTAACACAGGGATTTTACAAAATTTTAGTTCAGTTATTAAAGATGATTTTTTTTCAATTGTAATGAAAATTCACAACATTTTTTTGCAATTTTTTATTTATATATTCAAAAATATACAGTTTTTTGGAAAAAAGGCTGTGTTAAATTATGCAGAAGGTACTGTGTAACATTTACTGAAAGTTTGAAACAAATATGTTTGGAAGATCCTTAGGAAACATGTAATTAGTATGAGAAAATAAAAGTTTTGGGAATCCAGCGACAAAGATTGGATTAACTTTTTAGTGCATTCCAGGTCCATAGGATGGATTATCTTCATCCTCTGCAAACTCTCTAGTATGATAAAAAAAATATTATTTTTCTTACGTTAAATATATTTCAATTCTATCAATTTAAATCTGTATTTCATACTAGAATGTCGTGTTTCCAGTCTGGCACAGCTTTGCCACAGGAGACACGAAAGCGATCGAAGACGTCCGTCTTCTGGTCGGCTCCTGATCGTTGTCAGAAGGAGGCTAGGTTTTGATTACGCAAAGACTTCTATTATTGGGAAAAGAACAACCCGGATTTCTTTACGTAATTAGTATGAATTTTATAATTACCTAAGGGACCTTTCACAATGAACAGTATAAAAAAATGCATTTGCAAATGAAATCATTAGTAAATGGGGCAGCTATGAATTGTATAGAAGACAAGGAGCGGCCTTCTGTCTACGACCAGGATGCCGCAGTATTCTCTGCTGTAGTAAAGGCTGTTTGACATTTATAAAAATAATATGGCATGGAGGATAAAAAAGTATAAAGGAAAAGAACAGAAGTCTGGTAAACACTAAATATATTCAAACAATTCTCACTAGCAAAATTAGAGCTTATTTATAAACAATACAACTTACATAATTATTTTTCTAACAGTATGGTGCGATCAGATTTCAGCCTGTCCTGTGCTGTCTCCTTGGGTCACGTTTTTTTTTTTCACAAATTATAGTCACTACTTTTCTCCTTTCGTTGAAGACAATTCTTGCACTGTTCAACACCTCCGATAACAATAACTTGCTGATGTACAGTTTCGAACATGAATTACCTTAATTTTATTAATTAATAAAGTTGTCTGCACGCTAGCAAGACCGCTCACTTTTTTAACTTAAAGTCGACCTCCTTTACGTTTTCACATAACAAGCAGAAGCACATTAAAATCTGAAGATCTACAAAAGTTTTCTACCGTCATCTTTTATTTAGATCGAAGCGGAACGACAGTTCAGCTTCTGTTAAAATGTTTCTTTGACTGCGCAATCGATGTATTAGCGTCCGCGCTAGATGCGCATCTTTACAGTTATGTAAATTATACAAAACAAATGTCTTTCAAAGGGTACTCAAAGCTTTCATAGGACGGAAATACCAATAATATTACATCGCTTCCCGCGTGAGGAGTAATGAGTCTGAAAGATCGTTACGACTCACGCGCAGTCGTAATATTATTGGATTCACGTACTTAGTGAATTAAGTATTTAAGGATCTCTCCTTGTAGGGAGCAAAACAAACATAACATAAGGCACATAGAATTATATACGTTTCATACGAAGTCGTCAAAGCTACTCACAGTAGCTTGATCATTAACAAACTTGGTTGTGGCATGATGCCATCATAAGTGTTCAAGGATTTAACATAGGTTCTCAAGAATTACTCTCAATCAGTCAATTGAAACATTGAAATACTAACATAGATACAAGTACAAATTAAATACACATACAGATACAAATATACATAAATATTGACAATAAAAAAAAATTCTATTACAGTATTGGTGCATTTCCGCCAATTGTGAACAGAACATAAAACTTTTATCAGTCTTTCTCGTAGCGACATCACTCTTCACTTTGTAGTTGGTAGTATTTCCCATGAACTCGGATGATTTTCACAGGGGAATTCTTTCATTACCTGTCACTTTTCACTGCACTAAAACTGGGGATCACCTTTTCACATTCTGGTGGAAAAACACTGGGAACTTCACTATGTGAAGGGGGGAAGTGATATTTCTTGACTCGACGATCCATCGGGTCATGTCGGGAATCAGGAAAGTTGATGACTGGTTCAATGACGAATGAGTCAGTTTGGTGGCTGTCTTAATCTCATTCCAATTCATGTTTCAGCACATGAAAATACAGGAAAAAAATCTGTATAAGGACTTGCTCATTAACTAGCATCTTAATCTAAGGGAATATAGAGTAAGAATTTAAGACAATAAAAATTACTACATAGACTATGTACATATACATTGTATATTATTCATATTTTGTGTCTAGGTTTTATATTCTTTCGTTAGCAAATATTAGCAAAACACGTTTCGTCTTGTACAGGTCTTTCTTAAGCAATGTATTTAGCAATATTGCCGTAGCAATTTTCATAGTTAAGGAAAAGTCATCATTAGTGTCCTTTTAATGTAAATATAGTAAAATCTTGCGTAGTTTATCAACGTTTTATTATTTTTATGTCCACTTTCATCTCAAATCTGGAGCACGCTCGCGCCCGTTACGGAGAGGAATGCTTATTGTTGAGTGCGGGCCGGCGAGCAGTCATTGAATGTTGCCAGAGTGCTTCACAGTCACGTGGTAACGAACTGGCGGTTTGACAGCGTTGGCAGTCCGCGTCCTGCACGAGGCAGATAGTTCTGTGGCTGCCAACCCTTTTTTTTTTAACTTGTGCATTTTGTCGAATCGTGGGTACTGGAGCAGCTCGTCAAGGCGACATGGTCAACCTGGACGGTAAATTGACTGCACCAGCGACGAAGAACAGTCATCGATGAAAATGACTACTGTCACCTATTGCAGTAAGTACAATAGGTTGTCTATCCTTTAACTGATAGTCACTGTATCGTCGTTACAACGTGAGAATACTTGTAATGCTACTTCACACGCGGAACATCACACGTGTCCATAAGTTTATTACAGTTTTGATTCACACAAGAGATAACTAGTTTTTCGTTCCATACATGTGTCAAATTACGATTTTACACACGTGTCCATTATTTTGTCACTGAGTCACACGCAGCAATCCATACGTGTCCATATAGGTGTCTCTATACCACAGAGTAGCACAGGTAATGCTAAAATTACTTATCATGAAAGGATCATTTACAAAATATACATCGTTTTTTTTTTTATTACTGTCCAAGACCTAACGAAAAACGTGTTTGCTATTCTGAATGGTGCTTCTGATGCACGTTAGATTTTACATGTATTTTGAATCTGATTCTTTTCCTTTTCTTATTGTTCTATAACAGCCTTTTTTTTCATTTATTCAGTTACATCAATAATCAGCAAAATATACCCACTTTGGCGTGCCGAACAGTTCACGTTCAAAACTTCATCTAACAGAAATCGGGAAAATTATTCCTATTTCCTAGGATGCTTTTGCTCACAGCAAATCAGATTTACATCACGTTTCGATAAGTAATTGCAGATACGCATTAACCAACGAGCCACGATCGTCAATACACACAACATACAAACGTCAAGTCTTTTGAACCAATTTCCAAATTTCTTCCCCTACCGGGTAGGGTAGAAAGGTAAGAATGCTAAAGAAGAAAACTACAATAGGATAGTGCAAGGAAATGAAAGATACGAAGATAGATAATAGGTGAAATAATCAGTTGAGCAAATTCATTCTTCGGCTCCACCGTTTTTAGTGTCATCCACGTGGCATAACTTGACTTCAGTATTAAAATGTCGCACAAATCCGCTTCCAAAGCATCTTCAAATATATATCTCAAAATCAGGCATGCGTACATAGCAGAAGAATATAAGCAGATTATCTCAGCCCTCAACTAGGTGCATTAATATGGAAGGTTTCTGTATAATACTCGTGACATAGGAATAGTCTCTCTAAGTTTCTCCAATACAGGACCTAATTCTTATTATAAATGCAAATTTCTTAACTGGTTGACTCATAGTAATAAATAAATTAAAGTTGCTCTCCAGTTGTGAGTACCACTATTAATTTCTTTGTACATTAACTATATGTAGCTGCTTATACTCGGTGTAATCTACAGATTACAATGTATCAGTTTTGCATCGTACATGGTTCTAGCGACTTAAAATATCAGTCCTTTGAAAGCTTAACTTAGGTTAATACTTCACATATACGGACATTCTGGTCTGAATGAGGGATTTAAAGAAAACCTTTACTACTTGGTAAAAAGGAGATTTGCCATAACTTAAAACTAAAGCAGCAGGTGGCACTTTGGCACATCCCTTACTCAGTTCAACGACTGCAGTCTTCTATTGCTCAAGAAACTTAAAACTACCTTAAAACTAAAGCAAATCTTATTTTCCAAATACGTAGAGTACCTTCTTCAATCACTTCATATCTTTCAAGCTCCATCATTACTTTGTGTCCACCTCACTCAAATGATTACGTCACCTGCAGAATACATGGACATGCTGTTGATTCACATAATTTCTAAACAGATCACACTCTTGTTTCAAGTTGCAGCTTAACATAATAAATGATATATTTTTAACGTTTTTCATGGTACTTCTTTAGGTCTACATGGTGGTAAAGTCCTTTTATTCGTCCACTAGCTGGATCTGCCAACACGTAACAACCAATATGTGGCTTCCTGACTATAACAAACGGTCCTTCGTATAGGTGTTGCCACTTACGATTTTTACGTAAGATGAGAGATGGTTTGAAGTGTGTTCTCAGAAGAACACGCTCGTTCAGGCGATACGACAGAACTTTATTGACATGCTTGTCAAATGCCTTTTTACTTAAATTGGCATGAGTTGTGAGAGAGATCAGGGCTTGTCTTAACTTATTATCTAGGTTGACTTCTGGACCTTCTATCTTGGGGATGGGATCAGTCCATTCATTGCTTTCCCTTTGCCTGGAGATTAGTTCTGAAGGTGTGAAACCGGTCGAAGTGTGCGGAAGATTATTTACAATCTCTTCAAATGGAGTAACGAAATCGACCCACCGTGTTTGCTGGTTCGGTACATAGGTGCGAATAAAATGATTAAATTCTTTGAAGACTCGTTCTGTCGGGTTACTTTGCGGTCTAAATCTTGAGATTAGAATCTGTCTAATATCATTATTGGCAAGAAACTGTCTCCACTCTTTTCCAACGAAGTTTGAAGCATTATCAGACAACATGGTTTCCGGCTTACCAAAACGAGGAAAATAATCCTTTTCTATTCGTCTTACTAAAGATTTTGCACTGGAAGACTTCATCGCGTATAAACGCACGTGCTTAGTGAAGAGGTCTAGCAAAACAGCAAGGTACTTAGCACCTCCTCTTCCTCTAGGAAGTGGACCTGCATAGTCGAGACTGACTATTTGGTTAGGACGCTCAGTGTAGATAGGATTCAAAGGTATGACATTCGAAAGATTGAAGGGCTTTGCCTTCTGACAGATTAAACAAGTGCTTAGCAGTTTATGAATTCTCTTATGCAGATTGGGTACGTAGCAATAGGCAGAAATCTTTCTTTTACACTTCTGAGGGTCATAATGTCCCCAGGATAGGTGAGTGTACCATATGAGATATTCAACGTACTCCTCAGGAATACAAACACACCATTGCTCCGTCAACATAGATGTACGATGAAATAAAACACCATTGTGTGATTTATAAAATTTCGACAAACGATGATTGGGGTTGTCTTGTAGAAGCTGTTTGACTCTCTTCCATTTTCGGTCACTTTCTTGCAGAGTACCCATCTGTCGGCAAAGACGTAGAAAATAACTACGACTCAAGGGATCTTTCATAAGGAGTATCTTGTGATTGGAAATCTGTTCTACAAGTTCCGTAGGCTCCGGCATACCTTCCGGCATGCGTGACAGTGCATCTGCAACGATGTTGTTCTTGCCTTTCACGTAAACAATTTCGAAATTGTACTCCTGTCGAAATAGGCACCAGCGAGTAAGCCTCGGATGATAGAGCTTACACGAAAGGAGAAAGCTAAGAGCTTGATGGTCGGAATACACTTTGATCGGATGGCCATAAATGTAATAATTAAAACGGCGGAATGCCCACACAACTGCCAATCCTTCTAACTCTGTAACAGAGTACGATCTCTCGCACTCCGTCAGCACACGACTGGCGAAACTAACTATCCTAATCCCTTCTTTATCTCTAGTTTTCTTTAGCTGGAACAAACAAGCGCCCAAACCTTGAAATGAGGCGTCACAAGAAATGCAGAATTCGGAGTTCATATCCGGATGACTGAGGATATTGCTATTCAGAAGAGCTTGTTTGATTTTGTCAAAGGCTTGCTGACATTCAGAGGTCCATACCCAATGATTGTTTTTCTTTAATAGATTGTGCAACACTGGACTGTTCATGGATTGATTTGGTATAAAGCGACGAAAGAAAGACGTTAACCCTAGAAACCCTTTTAATTGTCTTTTGGTGCAGGGCACAGGGAAGTTCCTTATTGCAGACAGTTTGTTAGGATCGGGAGAGATTCCCTCAGAAGAGATAATATGACCAAGGAATTTTACTTCCTTTTTTACAAACTTTGATTTCTGTAAATTGGCAGTAACGCCAAAGTTTGCAAACCTCACGAAGATTTTCCGAATCAAGTCAAGATGTTCCTCCCATGAAGTCGAGGCTACTAAGACATCATCGACATAGACAGTTATTTTGTCCAGTAACTCGTGACCTAAGACATGGTCAAGTGCGGCAATAAAGACACCTGAACTAATATTCAAGCCAAAGGGTACGACACGAAATTGATATGACCGACCAGCAAAGATAAAGGCCGTGTACTTCCTTGAAAAAGGCGACAACTTCACCTGCCAATAGCTACTTCGAAGGTCGATGGAGGTTAGAAATTTGATACCATAAAACCTTTGCAGTTGCTCCTCCAATGCTTCCGGTCGGGTACACACAGGAACGATAATTTTGTTGATGTTCCTAGCGTCTAGAACAAGCCTAACACTTCCGTCCTGTTTAAATATAGACAATAATGGGCTCGAATATGGAGAGTCAGAGGGCTCAATTATTTTCCAGTTTAACATTTTGCGGATTTCCTGTCGTACTGCTTCCTTGCGGGAATGCGGAACTGCATAGGTGGTTTTACAGTAGGTGCTGTGGGGCTTAACCTTCATGTCGAATACATAGTTGGCTATGATTCCCGGTTTCTTAGAAAACACATTGGTAAATTGTGTCAACAGGTCGTATAGTTCCTTTCTTTGTCGGTCACCTAATCCTTCAGATTCATTAGCCTTCGTCAGTAATTCTTCATGTGTCGGTAATAAGTCAAAGTCTTCTTCTGCATCTACTGACTCGTCTAAATAATTGAAATATTGTTGCCAAGATGTGAGCTTGCGGAGCTTTACTTTATGTTCTTGGCTGGACAACTTAACTTTGGTCCTCATAAGTCGAATCACTATACTCTTATCACTGCATCTGAGAGTACATGTACCTTCATACAAATCTATGATGACACTATTCTTACGTAGAAACTCCATTCCTAGGAGGCAAGGTGCTGACAGATTTTTAACAACTAGAAAAGTACATGGTACGGTGTCTGATGCAAATCTCACTGGTACATGAATTTGTAGCGTCACCTTTTGAACTAGAGAGCCTACAGCTCCGGAGACGGTACACCCTTGTACTGGCAATGACAGAACTTTTGCTACAGAACACACTTTCTTATATACACATAAAGACAAAACATTGATATTGGCACCAGTATCTATTATAGCGACAAGTGGTACATCATGAATATGAATCATAGTGGATGCCTGAACCTGGTCTTCCCATAAATCCTCACCATTCAAAACGTCATTCTCCTTCAGCAAGTCATCTCGTAAGTCACAGTCATTGTCATATCGTATAAGGTTGATTTGCCCTATAATGAAATCGCCCCCAACATGTTCCGCAGCTTCCCCAAGGAGGCAAGAAAAAGAAGCTGCTTTTAGTTTTCCGCATGTTCATTAGATTGAATTTCGCTCACAATTACTTTTGAAGTACCGGGCGGTACGCTCGGTAAGAAGTTTGCTTCCGTATTCCACCTAAGTTGCGAGCTATTTGCCGGAATTTCATTCGAGATGGTGTGTGTTGGCGGGTTTGCTCGGGCATAATAGATGCGAGAATTTTGAGGTTCATGATTTTGACTTCGATAGTTGGTAAAAGGTGGAGGACTATTCCTAAAGTTTGGAGCATACTGTTGTTTGTATTGCTTGGAAGGATCTGGAGGATTTCTCTCTTGAGAACAGTGCTGGAATCTAGGCTGGTTACCATACTGCTGTTGACTGTTGGTGTTAATCCAACGTCCTTTTCCATTGAAATTATTATTATTTTGGTGATCGTTATTGTAGTGATAGCGATCATTGTAATTAACTGGTGAATTACCGTATTGCTGTTGTGTTGTCTGGTATATGGGGTGGTACCTGTTTTAATCCTGGAATTTATGTTTCTGCTTCCCGTTACGGCGATAGTAGTTGTTATTACCGCACGGAACGTCGTGTCCTTCTTTACTGTTGTTGGGTTGGTATGACATACCTGAGTCTGCGCCTACACCGTGCGGCTGTGTAGTGTGCGGGCCAAGATTACTACTACTCCGCGCACTAGCACGCACGTCTTCTTGAATCATGTCAAGGTTGTCAAGTACTGACAGAAAAGCCTCCGTGTCGTCGTCACTGACATTTACTAACTTCTCCCTGATTCATAACGGTAGCTTTGACTTAAGGATCATAATTACGTCCTTCGTGGAAATGGGCGTGTCCCAATATTGTATTTTTCGCAGGTATTTCTCGAAGTACCTACGGAGACCAGTACTTCTCGTATTAAACGGTTCAGCATTATATACCTCCTTTCTAAGGCGTTGTTGTATGCCTGAACTCCAGAATTTGTTCAGAAATTGCTTTTCGAAGTCAGCGTAATTATTACATCAGTCAATTACTTCTGTTCCCCAGACAGAACCCTCTCCTTGAATGTAACCTACTATAAAGCGCATACGTTGCTTGTCATCCCAGCTCTCAGGAAAAACGCCATTAAATGACTTCAGAAAAACCATTGGGTGGATGTTGCGTTTCTCTGGCAGAAAAGGCTGGAACACGCGGTGCTTGAAAACGCTTTCTTCTTTCATTAGCTCGACAAGAGTTACTTGATCATTCTGGTTGCGTACTAACGGATTCTTACTGCTGTGTCCATGTACAAGTGGAGAGAATTCTACACGAGACACGGGATTATTATTGTATTCATGTTCTGAAGAAAGCAAGTGTGAATGCTCACTTCTATTGTCATTAGGAAAATCATTGACTTGTCGTTTCAACTGCTCGATTTCCTCAGTGAGGTGTCGTTTCCACTCGGGAAGATCTCGGTGAAAAACTCTACGAATCTCTCCTAATTCAGTGAGAATCGTATCTCCTGATGTACCTGGAGCAGCTAAAACTTCAACTGTGGCTGACTTAACGGCTTCTTTTAAGTCGTGTTGAACCTTGTTTTCTATGTACTGTTCCTTAGTCTCGACCCATTCTACAAATTCTTTTCCTATCGTGGAACGTACGTTGGCGGCAGCATCATTCACCCTCTTTTCAATGTTTATTTCGGATAGCGCCTGTGTCAGGTCATTGACCTGGCCTTGCAGAGTGAGGACATTGTCTGCAAGCTTGTTTACTTTAGCTCCGACCTCAGCGGACTTTTTTGAAACTTCTGTTGTAACTGCCTGGCAACTTTCGACTTGTACTTTGATGTCTTTGTGCACGTTACCTACTGTGCTCTCACATGCATCTACCTTCTGCAGAATACCTTCTATCCTTTCATTAACTTTACTACTTAATTCCGAGATATATTCCATCGTGACTTTCCTTATTCTTGCCTCTAAGTTGGCATCAATATTATCTAACCTATTTTTCATTGTACCAATCATGGTATTCAGGTCAAACCATTTTCGCTCTGTCTCCCGTTCCTTTTCCCTTTCTTTTTGTTCCCTTTCTTGTCTATCTCGTTGTTTTTGTAATTTATAAGCTTCCCTTTCCCGTTTCTCCTGTTCTCTATCACGTTGTTTTTGTAATTTATAAGCTTCCCTTTCCAGTTTCTCCTGTTCTCTTTCTTGAAAAAAAATTCTCATCATTTCAACCATCAAATTTTCTCCCGCTTGCTGTGACGATGATTGCTGTGACGATACGTCACGCACACCATCATCGTCTACCGTTCTCTCCATTCGCGAATCGGGTCTGCCTGTTCCCGTTCGCGAACGTAGTGGGTATGACTTGACAACTGTGTCATCACCGTCATCCAGACTGTTTGTCGGCTTTCCTTTGTCATCTGCCATGTTTATTTTCAAGTTTGTGACGTAACTGCTCAAAGAAATATTTCGCGGTACGCCGATCGTCAACTCTCAGATGCGCGCGCTGATAGTCAAACGTCACACCGCGGTAGTTGACAATTACAGAGCTATACCGGGTAGAAGACAAGATGGCACCTAACTTTGAAAATAAGTGACAAACACCTACTAAACACTTAATCCAGCTATTATGGCATCCATCTTGTGTTCTTAACCGTAGCAACAATGAAGATGCTCATAATACTAACAAATAAACTGCATGAAGAGATGATCAGAAACGAATTCCAACTACATAAATAAGCAACTCTGCAAGGAAATAACAGCGATAGGATAAAATGAAGCAGTAAGGAAAGAAATTCCGGCAATCAGTTTTTTTATACAAGACGCGAGATTTTATGCGTAATGAAAACCGTACTTACATCAGTCGTTTTGCGCACTGCTGTTATTTTCGAATTTTTTTTTTAATACTTCCTCGGTTTCATTCAGTACTTCCTTTACGGCTTCCCGATGTCCACCGGATGATGTCATGAAACAATAACAGAACAGATTAAAATTTTTTATCAGGTCCCTGTTCGGGCGCCAGATCTAGTATGATAAAAAAAATATTATTTTTCTTACGTTAAATATATTTCAATTCTATCAATTTAAATCTGTATTTAATACTAGAATGTCGTGTTTCCAGTCTGGCACAGCTTTGCCACAGGAGACACGAAAGCGGTCGAAGACGTCCGTCTTCTGGTCGGCTCCTGATCGTTGTCAGAAGGAGGCTAGGTTTTGATTACGCAAAGACTTCTATTATTGGGAAAAGAACAACCCGGATTTCTTTACGTAATTAGTATGAATTTTATAATTACCTAAGGGACCTTTCACAATGAACAGTATAAAAAAATGCATTTGCAAATGAAATCATTAGTAAATGGGGCAGCTATGAATTGTATAGAAGACAAGGAGCGGCCTTCTGTCTACGACCAGGATGCCGCAGTATTCTCTGCTGTAGTAAAGGCTGTTTGACATTTATAAAAATAATATGGCATGGAGGATAAAAAAGTATAAAGGAAAAGAACAGAAGTCTGGTAAACACTAAATATATTCAAACAATTCTCACTAGCAAAATTAGAGCTTATTTATAAACAATACAACTTACGTAATTACTTTTCTAACAGTATGGTGCGATCAGATTTCAGCCTGTCCTGTGCTGTCTCTTGGGTCACGTTTTTTTTTTTTTTCACAAATTATAGTCACTACTTTTCTCCTTTCGTTGAAGACAATTCTTGCACTGTTCAACACCTCCGATAACAATAACTTGCTGATGTACAGTTTCGAACATGAATTACCTTAATTTTATTAATTAATAAAGTTGTCTGCACGCTAGCAAGACCGCTCACTTTTTTAACTTAAAGTCGACCTCCTTTACGTTTTCACATAACAAGCAGAAGCACATTAAAATCTGAAGATCTACAAAAGTTTTCTACCGTCATCTTTTATTTAGATCGAAGCGGAACGACAGTTCAGCTCCTGTTAAAATGTTTCTTTGACTGCGCAATCGATGTATTAGCGTCCGCGCTAGATGCGCATCTTTACAGTTATGTAAATTATACAAAACAAATGTCTTTCAAAGGGTACTCAAAGCTTTCATAGGACGGAAATACCAATAATATTACAACTCCTCCTCCAGCTTCCTCTTATTCCTCCTCCTGTTTACTCTTGCTTGTATTTATAGACTCTTTACAGCCCTGTCTGCAGCTCGAAGGCGTTCTTTGTCTAAACCAAGCATCGCTCGTACCATGTTAGAACCTATCTTCATTCCCATATTTCTAAATACCTTTGGCTTTCCAACATTTCTCCGTTTCTTAAAAGCCTTCAGAGGATTTCTAATAACTTAACTTTTACTCAGTATTATACTTCAACAAAACAGAGACTCAAGAAACAGAATTAATTACGAATATTTTCGAGATAACTACAGAGTAAATAAACATGAAACAATCGACAATCACACCAGCGATATATATTGACCCTTCACAGGTTAGCCACAACACATACTTTATCTCACATCACTAAAATGTACCTGATGAACACGGACGTTAATAATAACACCATTTGACAGCAGTTTAACAGCGCCACAGTGGGTCACGCCGATGTAGAACACATTTCAAAAAATATTTAAAAACAGTTGTAATCTTCGGAATTGAATAAATTATATATCTATTAAAAGGTAATAGTCTGCAGATTCAGAAAACGCAAAAAAGTAAAAATTGAACTTTTCATGATTTTGAGCCTTTCCGGAGCCCCTTAAGTCACGCTGATCCGTTCCCTTCGGTTTATAGCTACAACAAGAGCCGCAAGCATATTTTACCGGTAGACTCTGTTGCATCGCGATATCGATGTAGGACTTGAACCCGACATGGCTCAAATGCTAATCATTTCTCCAGAAGATACTAATGTACATGTTCAGAGGATATCAACGTCCCATCTCTGGTCGTTCTACATCTACATCCATACTCCGCAAGCCACCTGACGGTGTGTGGCGGAGGGTACCTTCAGTACCTCTATCGGTTCTCCCTTCTATTCCAGTCTCGTATTGTTCGTGGAAAGAAGGATTGTCGGTATGCCTCTGTGTGGGCTCTAATCTCTCTGATTTTATCCTCATGGTCTCTTCGCGAGATATACGTAGGAGGGAGCAATATACTGCTTGACTCTTCGGTGAAGGTATGTTCTCGAAACTTCAATAAAAGCCCGTACCGAGCTACTGAGCGTCTGCAGAGTCTTCCACTGGAGTTTATCTATCATCTCCGTAACGCTTTCGCGATTACTAAATGATCCTGTAACGAAGCGCGCTGCTCTCCGTTGGATCTTCTCTATGTCTTGTATCAACCCTATCTGGTACGGATCCCACACTGCTGAGCAGTATTCAAGCAGTGGGCGAACAGGCGTACTGTAACCTACTTCCTTTGTTTTCGGATTGCATTTCCTTAGGATTCTTCCAATGAATCTCAGTCTGGCATCTGCTTTACCGACGATCAACATTATATGATCATTCAATTTTAAATCACTCCTAATGCGTACTCCCAGATAATTTATGGTATTAACTGCTTCCAGTTGCTGACCTGCTATTTTGTAGCTAAATGATAAAGGATCTATCTTTCTGTATATTCGCAGCACATTACACTTGTCTACATTGAGATTCAATTGCCATTCCCTGCACCATTCGTCAATTCGCTGCAGATCCTCCTGCATTTCAGTACAATTTTCCATTGTTACAACCTCTCGGTACACCACAGCATCATCTGCAAAAAGCCTCAGTGAACTTCCGATGTCATCCACCAGGTCATTTATGTATATTGTGAATAGCAACGGTCCTATGACACTCCCCTGCGGCACACCTGAAATCACTCTTACTTCGGAAGACTTCTCTCCATTGAGAATGACATGCTGCGTCCTGTTATCTAGGAACTCCTCAATCCAATCACACAATTGGTCTGATAGTCCATATGCTCTTACTTTGTTCATTAAACGACTGTGGGGAACTGTATCGAACGCCTTGCGAAAGTCAAGAAACACGGCATCTACCTGTGAACCCGTATCTATGGCGCTCTGAGTCTCGCGGACGAATAGCGCGAGCTGAGTTTCACATGACCGTCTTTTTCGAAACCCATGCTGATTCCTACAGAGTAGATTTCTAGTCTCCAGAAAAGTCATTATACTCGAACACAGTACGTGTTCCAAAATTCTACAACTGATCGACGTTAGAGATATAGGTCTATAGTTCTGCACATCTGTTCGACGTCCCTTCTTGAAAACGGGGATGACCTGAGCCCTTTTCCAATCCATTGGAACGCTACGCTCTTCTAGAGACCTATGGTACACCGCTGCAAGAAGGGGGGCAAGTTCCTTCGCGTACTCTGTGTAAAATTGAACTGGTATCCCATCAGGTCCAGAGGCCTTTCCTCTTTTGAGCGATTTTAATTGTTCCTCTATCCCTCTGTCGTCTATTTCGATATCTTCCATTTTGTCATCTGTGCGACAATCTAGAGAAGGAACTACAGTGCAATCTTCCTCTGTGAAACAACTTTGGAAAAAGACATTTAGTATTTCGGCCTTTAGTCTGTCATTCTCTGTTTCAGTACCATTTTGGTCACAGAGTGTCTGGACATTTTGTTTTGATCTACCTACCGCTTTGACATAAGACCAAAATTTCTTAGGATTTTCTGCCAAGTCAGTACATAGAACTTTACTTTCGGATTTATTGAACGCCTCTCGCATAGCCCTCCTCACACTACATTTCGCTTCGCGTAATTTTTGTTTGTCTGCAAAGCTTTGGCTATGTTTATGTTAGCTGTGAAGTTCCCTTTGCTTCCGCAGCAGTTTTCTAACTCGGTTGTTGTACCACGGTGGCTCTTTTCCATCTCTTACGATCTTGCTTGGCACATACTCATCTAACGCATAATGTATTACGGTTTTGAACTTTGTCCACTGATCCTCAACACTATCTGTACTTGAGACAAAACTTTTGTGTTGAGCTGTCAGGTACTCTGAAATCTGCTTTTTGTCACTTTTTCTAAACAGAAAAATCTTCCTACCCTTTTTAATATTCCTATTTACGGCTGAAATCAAGGTGTTCTGTTTTTTTTCTGAACATGAGTGTACATACATTCACTTCTATAGCATGTATGGATTTGTAAAAAGAGTCACACTACATCGAACACAATAAAGCCATAAAAAGACTCAGGAGAAGATGCCTTATGTAAAAGAAAGTAATGAGCAAAAAGGGGAAAAAGTTATGTATTGATAATATAAACAGACATATCTATCACAGATTGACAACTGAATGGATTACAATACTTGTTGTAAATAAATAAATGTCGTATGACTAGGACCTCCCGTCGGGTATATAGTTCGCCGGAGCAGGTCTTTTCGATTTGAAGCCACTTCGGTGACTTGCGCGTCGATGAGGATGAAAATGATGATGATTAGGACTACAAAACAGCCAGTCCCTGAGCCGAAAAAATCTTCGACCCAGCCGGCAATCGAACCCAGGACCTTAGGATTGACATTCTATTGCGCTGACCACTATTTTTTTTTTTTTTGGTTGATCTCGTTTTGTTCGTAACTGATCGTTGTATTTGTTCGGGGCGGATGTCCTATGACACTTGTTCCAGCGTTGATCCTCTAACACAGTTTCTTTATTACAGAGGTCAGCTAACTCTCTGACCGAACACGCTGAGCTACCGTCCGGCTGTCCACTCAGCTACCGGAGGCGGAAATTGTGAAACTAATATCTTTCGAATATCATTCTCAGTTTTAGTATTACAAGCTTGATACGAAGGGTACGTCAGGTATGAATGACATTGTGATTACTCGAGAGGCTAGAGGTTTCACGACAATCTCTTTATTAAAAACAATCAGTCAGCATTCAGTAACGAAATAATACAGTATTATATACACTATGTACAGTTTTGGGAATGTCTGGGTGGCAGCCTTTTACAGAGGAAGTGGTGTCTTGTGGCAGGACGCTACGCTGGGCCTCTTGCTGAGCCTCAGCTGTGTCCCGCCCTTGGGTGTCATCAGGAAAGACCTCGGTTCCAGGAACAAGTGGCGAACGCTCTTCTCGCTGGGTTCAACGCCGTATCTCGACAGTATGTTTATAAGGCCCACCTTCGTTTGCACCAGACCAAACCGCATGCCTGAAACAAGAAACATTTGCTAGAGTACAAAAATACCCTCTCAAATTTTGTAACAAGAGGCAGGTGTTGTGTCGCGAAATGAGAAGTCTGTAATATCTGAACTTGCTGAATCATGAAAAAAATGTGATCACAAACAGTCCAAGTCGGTTTTTATTTAAATGTGGTCAACTTTGTTCTGGCCCATGAAAATCTTTTTAAATGCTCCAAAAACCCGTGTACGTTCGAGAGCTATACTTTTACGTACAGTTTAAATAAAAAGAGACTATAACTGTTTGAAAATCAGCTGTTAACATACAGTGACCAACATCGAGCGTTACCAAATGTTCCGATATGCGAAAGTCACGTTCGTGTTATTTTTCTACACACGCTCATATACTCATCGTAACAACCCCCTGGTGTATAATACAACCCAACACGTGAAGCACTCGCGAGAGAGGAAAATCGAAATACTTTTATGCATCTATAACATGCCATTCCGGCCTTTACCTTAATGTGACTGACAGACTGGTGAAAGAAGCGATCACCATGTACAGTCAGGAGCACAACAACATCGAGAACTCAGGTTTAATAATTCAGTTCAAGAATGCGTTAAGAAACGCAAGGAACCGTGAAAGGAAAATACCTAGCATTACTCCACTGACGGAAAAGAAAATCGCAGCATCAAGAACGAGCTGTGCGACATAAACGAAAGTTGGCAGGCGTGTTTTTGCATCTGAAAGATGAAGTCTATTCAGATTTCGTGCCAATCGCATACGAGTTGCGGTAGTACCGCCAGTATGAGGATGCAAATCAGGTTTGCTTTAATACACGCTGGAACGTGAGAGTTAGTAAGCTTTGAGATTGGATGTGGTGTACATATGGTAGTCAAGAATTCCTTAAAGACGAGAAAGACGCTATTTTCAGCACCACACTGAGGTTGAACGACGTCATGTAATGGGGCTACGAGAAGCTACATGTTGGTCCTGCGATATGAGACTTGACGGGAATGTAGCTACTATACATGGCTGTTGACAGCGGTGATCACGAGAATGTACGGGTTCCGCACGATGTAATATTATTGGTATTTCCGTCCTATGAAAGCTTTGAGTACCCTTTGAAAGACATTTGTTTTGTATAATTTACATAACTGTAAAGATGCGCATCTAGCGCGGACGCTAATACATCGATTGCGCAGTCAAAGAGACATTTTAACAGAAGCTGAACTGACGTTCCGCTTCGATCTAAATAAAAGATGACGGTAACAAACTTTGTAGATCTTCAGATTTTAATATACTTCTACTTGTTATGTGAAAACGTAAAGGAGGTCGACTTTAAGTTAAAAAAGTGAGCCGTCTTGCTAGCGTGCAGACAACATTATTAATTAATAAATTTAAGGTAATTCATGTTCGAAGCTGTAAATCAGCAAGTTATTGTAATCGGACGTGTTGAACAGTGCAAGAATTGTCTTCAACGAAAGGAGAAAAGTAGTGACTGTAATTTGTGAAAAAAAAAAAACGTGAACCAAGGAGACAGCACAGGACAGGCTGAAATCTGATCGCACCATACTGTTAGAAAAGTACTTATGTAAATTATATTGTTTATAAATAAGCCCTAATTTGAATAGTGAGAATTGTTTGAATATACACTCCTGGAAATTGAAATAAGAACACCGTGAATTCATTGTCCCAGGAAGGGGAAACTTTATTGACACATTCCTGGGGTCAGATACATCACATGATCACACTGACAGAACCACAGGCACATAGACACAGGCAACAGAGCATGCACAATGTCGGCACTAGTGCAGTGTATATCCACCTTTCGCAGCAATGCAGGCTGCTATTCTCCCATGGAGACGATCGTAGAGATGCTGGATGTAGTGCTGTGGAACGGCTTGCCATGCCATTTCCACCTGGCGCCTCAGTTGTACCAGCGTTCGTGCTGGACGTGCAGATCGCGTGAGACGACGCTTCATCCAGTCCCAAACATGCTCAATTGGGGACAGATCCGGAGATCTTGCTGGCCAGGGTAGTTCTTACACCTTCTAGAGCACGTTGGCTGGCACGGGATACATGCGGACGTGCATTGTCCTGTTGGAACAGCAAGTTCCCTTGCCGGTCTAGGAATGGTAGAACGATGGGTTCGATGACAGTTTGGATGTACCGTGCACTATTCAGTGTCTCCTCGACGATCGCCAGTGGTGTACGGCCAGTGTAGGAGATCGCTCCCCACACCATGATGCCGAGTGTTGGCCCTGTGTGCCTCGGTCGTATGCAGTCCTGATTGTGGCGCTCACCTGCACGGCGCCAAACACGCATACGACCATCATTGGCACCAAGGCAGAAGCGACTCTCATCGCTGAAGACGACACGTCTCCATTCGTCCCTCCATTCACGCCCGTCGCGACACCACTGGAGGCGGGCTGCACGATGTTGGGGCGTGAGCGGAAGACGGCCTAACGGTGTGCGGGACCGTAGCCCAGCTTCATGGAGACGGTTGCGAATGGTCCTCGCCGATACCCCAGGAGCAACAGTGTCCCTAATTTGCTGGGAAGTGGCGGTGCGGTCCCCTACGGCACTGCGTAGGATCCTACGGTCTTGGCGTGCATCCGTGCGTCGCTGCGGTCCGGTCCCAGGTCGACGGGCACGTGCACCTTCCGCCGACCACTGGCGACAACGTCGATGTACTGTGGAGACCTCACGCCCCACGTGTTGAGCAATTCGGCGGTACGTCCACCCGGCCTCCCGCATGCCCACTATACGCCCTCGCTCAAAGTCCGTAGACTGCACATACGGTTCACGTCCACGCTGTCGCGGCATGCTACGAGTGTTAAAGACTGCGATGGAGCTCCGTATGCCACGGCAAACTGGCTGACACTGACGGCGGCGGTGCACAAATGCTGCGCAGCTAGCGCCATTCGACGGCCAACACCGCGGTTCCTGGTGTGTCCGCTGTGCCGTGCGTGTGATCATCGCTTGTACAGCCCTCTCGCAGTGTCCGGAGCAAGTATGGTGGGTCTGACACACCGGTGTCAATGTGTTCTTTTTTCCATTTCCAGGAGTGTATTTAGTGTTTACCAGACTTCTTATTCTGTTCTTTTCCTTTATACTTTTTTATCCTCCATGCCATATTATTTTTATAAATGTCAAACAGCCTTTACTACAGCAGAGAATACTGCGGCATCCTGGTCGTAGACAGAAAGCCGCTCCTTGTCTTCTATACAATTCATAGCTGCCACATTTATTAATGATTTCGTTTGCAAATTCAATTTTTTTTTACTATTCATTGTTAAAGGTCCCTTAGGTAATTATAAAATTCATACTGATTACGTAAAGAAATCCGGGTTGTTCTTTTCCAAATAATAGAAGTATTTGCGTAATCAGAAACTAGCCTCCTTCTGACAACGATCAGGAGCCGACCAGAAGACGGACGTCTTCGACCGCTTTCGTGTCTCCTGTGGCAAAGCTGTGCCAGACTGGAAACACGACATTCTAGTATGAAATACAGATTTAAATTGATAGAATTGAAATATATTTGAGTTATTTAGTTTTGTCTTTTTTTATCATACTAGAACGGCCACAGGTCATTACCGAGAGGGAAGACCGTCGTGCTCGACGTACGGTTCTGGCCCATAGTATTGCATCTGCAGCAGCAATTTGAGCAGCAGTTGGCACGACAGTGAAACAACGATCTGTTACAAACTGGATACTTTAAGCACAGCTCCGAGACATTCCACTGACCCCAAACCACCGCCGTTTGCGGTTTCAGTGTTGCCAAGCGAGAGCTCATTGGAGGGCAGGGTGGATCTCTGTTGTGTTTTGTGATGCAAGCTTGTTCCGTCTGGAAGCGCATGGTGGCCGTGTATTGGTTAGAAGGAAGCCAGTTCTTTGTCTGAAACCAACCTGTCTGCGTGCTAGCCACACTGGTCCTACTCCCAGAGTAATGATCTGGAGTGCGATTTTGCATGACAAAAGAAGCACCCTCGTGTTTATCCCACGCACCCTGACTCTTATTTGTACATCCATCTGGTGACTCCACCTGTTGGGCCGCCGTTCATGAACAGCATTCCGGGGGTGTTTTCCAATAGGATAACACTCGCCCACGTACCGCTGTTATAACTCAACATGCCCTACAGAGTGTCGACTTGTTGCCTTGGCGTGCTCGATGACCTGATCTGTCTCCAGTCGACCACGTATGGGACATCATCGGAATAAGTCCAGCGTCATCCACGAACAGCGTTAACTATCCCTGGATTGATCGACCAAGTGCAACAGGCAGAGAACTCCGTCCCACAAACTGACATCCGGCTCCTGTAGGACACAATAGATGCACGTTTGCCACGCTTACACGAAACATTCTGTTGGCTACATCGGTTATTAATTTACCAGCATCTCAAATTTGGAATGGCTTATCTCGTGCTTACATTGACCTGTGATCTTGGAATATTTGTCATTTGCGAATGTCACCCAGACAATCGCATTCCGAAATTTCATTACTTTACATTAATTATTTTGTGCTGCGAGTTTTTTTTTTCTCGTCAATGTACAGGATATCGTTGTAGTTAAGTATATCCATGTACATCAGCATTCCACTGCTATACTAAACGACGTGTACGATCAGGATTTTACCTAACTGTGACTCGCCTCTAGCTTAATTATGGATACAATAAAAAACCACACCGAACTGGGAGAGCGGGCTCGCCACATTGAGGGCGCCAAGAAACAAGAATGTGTCGAAGTAAGGAAGGCAAGTATTAAATAATAATAAAAAATATACATAAAGAAACAAGATTAACACTTGTAATGTGAATGTGTGTGTGTGTGTGTGTGTGTGTGTGTGTGTGTGTGTGTGTGTGAGAGCGTGTGTGTGTGTGTGAGCGTGTGTGTGTGTGAGCATGTATGTAGCAAAGAGTGTGTTCAAATGGCTCTGAGCACTATGAGACTTAACATCTGAGGTCATCAGTCCCCTAGACTTACAACTACCTAAATCTAACTAACCTGAGGACATCACACACATCCATGCCCGAGGCAGGATTGAAACCTGCGACCGTAGCAGCAGCACGGTTCCGAACTGAAGCGCCAAGAACCACATCAGTCAGTCACGTGATTCCTCAAGAGGGGCAGCAGCTTTGGGGGCAACAGTCTGCGTGAGCGATTGACCGTGTCAACACTGGCCAACTGCTTTGTCGATACTACAAACTATTGAAAGCAAGGGAAACTACAGACATTATTTATCCTAAGGGCAGGAAGCACTACTGCGTAGCTTAATGATGATGGCATCCTCTTGGGTAAGATATTCCGGTGATAAAATAGTCCCCCTTTCAGATTTCGGATCTCGTGATGTCCCATGAGCCACCATCACTTAAGTGAGGAAGTTGGAAACGTGTCGCAGCTCTCTGCATGTCGCTCCCACTGAGACTAGTAAGAAAATCAGAATAACTGTAGTGATCAGAGGAGCGTGGAGCAGCCATTCTTCCGGCATTCCACCCACGACTGGAACGGAAGAAAACACTACTGTGTGTAAGAACCCATCGCCGAGTACTTTACGGTGATTTCCAGAGTATGAATGTTCGTGTAAATGTAATAATGATACGTAAGTAATGAGAAATCAACACATTAAGATGGAATCGCACAAATTAACAATACGATCCTATGGCCAACTAATGGCCTGTTGTAATTGGGAATGTTGAAGACAATGACTGGAGTTACAATGAAAGAAATAAAAGATTATAAATGCTCTGTAACGTATTGAAAATTAAACATAAGTTTCAAAACTAACATTCCCATGTGTCTAGAAGGAACCTTCTACGATCAGTCACTGTGTACTGATGAAAGGCAGTAACAGTTGAATTTTTCACGAGAAAATCATTTTAAAAACTGAGGACTACTTGACGAACAATGTAGACAAGCACGTGTGGAATCTCTGGGGAGGAGAGGGCGGAAAGGAGACAAATGGATCACGGGATGGTCTGGAGCAGCAAACCAAATTACAATCATACTGACGATGAATCAGGGATAGGCGTGACATGAAACCAGCTGGCTGTATGAAAGGTGAACCAGTGAAGTTACCTGTGTGGTTCCAAGAGGTAAGAACATAATGAAGCACCGAACTGACGGAATATGGGCTGATGACACAATAAAACACTTTAGAGATTCGTAATGCAGAAATAAGTCTCGTGTGGACCTCTGTCCGAAAAAGGACGTCACAACGTTTAAAATATAACAATTCACAGGATAAGTACATTTTAGATATTTTTCCCTGCTTGTGACTGAATTCAATCCGTGGGTCCTTTTGATTTCCTATATAAGTCCTACCTTAACTTGAAGTAATAACAACGTTAAGTGAAACGGAAGAAATTGTGGGGGATGTGAAGTCAGTTGATAGATACTTGAAAATACGTGAAGAAACCCATTTATAACCACATGTAGATGTAACTTTTGTGTGAAACGAAACAAGAACACAGTTGAAAAATTGTAATGCTGTAGAAATAGCAAGAGAGAAGTGAATGAGCTTGACTGCCAGAAGAGTGGGACCCTGTGGATCAGCAGCAATGAACTGTCTTGCTCGTTCTGATAGTTCGTTTGAAGCAATAAGGAGTGCAAGTTTCGTTCGACTCGATGGAGGCAGGATGACCAGCTTCACGGGAAACTTTCTTTACAGAGAAACTAAAATATATTCAAGTCTTCAGCATAGAATATAAAAAACGAAGAATGACAAATTGTACGAGGGTCATTAAATACTTAAAGAGACAAATTGGTCTGGGGAAAAAACTGTTAGTAGCGCAAGTTTGGCACTTTTATGGCTTTATTAAGTCTACATCACCGGGATGAGCCCTAATCAGCTGATGTACCAACAATGTTTTGTTTATAACCTCCAAAATACATTTTAAGATTGTGAGTCCGCCTGGAAGGTCAACTTTAGTTAAACAACGTTCTGTTATTCGTTTTTTACTTGCTGAAGGCGAGAAATCAGTAAATATATACTGTAGAATATCTAAAGTTTATGGTAAAGGTTGTATGAATCGTGCAAAATTTTGCAAGTGAGCAAGTTGCACGACTCAGTGACTGACGGACACCTTCTGGCCCACCAGTTGCAATTTTAACTCCCTCACTTGAAAGTCGAATCGATAACATTAATCGTGCCGACCACCGTGTGACTTTGGAAATGATAGCTGACAACGTTCAAGTTAGTACTGGTACAGCTCATAACATTATCTGTAACATGCTGAAGTACCGCCAAACATGTGCAAGATGGGTCCCAAAGCAGTCGATGCGCCTACACAGGGAAATAACATTGAGAGTGTGCAGAGAGCTAAAAGAACATTATGAAAGAGAATCTGAGCACTTCCTCAACAAAATTTTAACTTTTGATGAAACTTGGCTTCAATACTATGAGCCAGGATCAAAAAGACGAATCATGGAGTGGAAGCACACTAACTCACCTGTCAATACTTCTAGTATTTGCTTTTAAACAAGGTGAAGCCAGCCATGAGAGAGAGACGTCATGGATCTCAGAGGAGAGGTGTGATTCTCCATCAAGGCAACGTACGTCCTCATGTTGCTCAACTAACACGTGAAAACATCGACAAAATGGGCAGGGAAGTACTGCCACATCAACCTTACTGTCCTGATTTAGCACCAAGTGATTTGCATTTTTTTAATGCACCGAAGGAGGGAACACCTGGGAAGCGATCGCACTCGGTAGCTGAGTGGTCAGCGCGACAGAGTATCAATCCTAAGGGCCCGGGTTCGATTCCCAGCTGGGTCGGAGATTTTCTCCGCTCAGGGACTGGGTGTTGTGTTGTCCTCATAATCACCATTTCATCCCCATCGACGCGCAAGTCGCCAAAGTGGCGTCAAATGGAAAGACTTGTACCAGGCGAACGATCTACCCGACGGGAGGCCCTAGTCACACGACATTGACATTTACCTGGGAAGAGGTTCCAGGACAATGAGAACGTGAAAACATTTGTGAGAAATTGGTTCAAACATCAAGATAAAGAGTTCTTTGCAGCCGGAATAGAAATATTGTAGCCCGTTGGAACAAGTGCATATACGTTCATGGTGATTATATTGAAAAATTGAAGAAGTATTGTTTTGCAAAAATAAACGCTTTTTTCTCCAGACCAATTTGTCTCTTTAATTATTGAATGGCGCTGATAGCTTTAAGGGAGAAAAATTACAGTTTTAGAGAAGGAATAACAAGAATTTTAATTACAGGGTGTTTCAAAAATGACCGGTATATTTGAAACGGTAATAAAAACTAAACGAGCAGCGATAGAAATACACCGTTTGTTGCAATATGCTTGGGACAACAGTACATTTTCAGGCAGACAAACTTTCGAAATTACAGTAGTTACAATTGTCAACAACAGATGGCGCTGCGGTCTGGGAAACTCTATATTCGATATTTTCCACATATCCACCATGCGTAGCAATAATATGGCGTAGTCTCTGAATGAAATTACCCTAAACCTTTGACAACGTGTCTGGCGGAATGGCTTCACATGCAGATGAGATGTACTGCTTCAGCTGTTCAATTGTTTCTGGATTCTGGCGGTACACCTGGTCTTTCAAGTGTCCCCACAGAAAGAAGTCACAGGGGTTCATGTCTGGCGAATAGGGAGGCCAATCCACGCCGCCTTCTGTATGTTTCGGATAGCCCAAAGCAATCACACGATCATCGAAATATTCATTCAGGAAATTAAAAACGTCGGCCGTGCGATGTGGCTGGGCACCATCTTGCATAAACCACGAGATGTTCGCAGTGTCGTCTAAGGCAGTTTGTACCGCCACAAATTCACGATGAATGTCCAGATAGCGTGATGCAGTAATCGTTTCGGATCTGAAAAATGGGCCAATGATTCCTTTGGAAGAAATGGCGGCCCAGACCAGTACTTTTTGAGGATGCAGGGACGATGGGACTGCAACATGGAGCTTTTCGGTTCCCCATATGCGCCAGTTCTGTTTATTGACGAAGCCGTCCAGGTAAAAATAAGCTTCGTCAGTAAACCAAATGCTGCCCACATGCATATCGCCGTCATCAATCCTGTGCACTACATCGTTAGCGAATGTCTCTCGTGCAGCAATGGTAGTGGCGCTGAGGGGTTGCCGCATTTGAATTTTGTATGGATAGAGGTGTAAACTCTGGCGCATGAGACGATACGTGGACGTTGGCGTCATTTGGACCGCAGCTGCAACACGGCGAACGGAAACCCGAGGCCGCTGTTGGATCACCTGCTGCACTAGCTGCACGTTGCCCTCTGTGGTTGCCGTACGCGGTCGCCCTACCTTTCCAGCATGTTCATCCGTCACGTTCCCAGTCCGTTGAAATTTTTCAAACAGATCCTTTATTGTATCGCTTTTCGGTCCTTTGGTTACATTAAACCTCCGTTGAAAACTTCGTCTTGTTGCAACAACACTGTGTTTTAGGCGGTGGAATTCCAACACCAGAAAAATCCTCTGTTCTAAGGAATAAACCATGGTGTCCACAGCACACTTGCACGTTGTGAACAGCACACGCTTACAGCAGAAAGACGACGTACAGAATGGCACACCCACAGACTGCGTTGTCTTCTATATCTTTCACATCACTTGCAGCGCCATCTGTTGTTGAAAATTGTAACTACTGTAATTTCGAAAGTTTGTCCGCCTGAAAATGTTCTGTTGTCCCAAGCATATTGCAACAAACGGTGTATTTCTATCGCTGCTCGTTTAATTTTTATTGCCGTTTCAAATATACCGGTCATTTTTGAAACACCCTGTATGAGAAAGTATACGTTTTAGGATCGAAGAACGAGAATTTGCGTTGTAAAGAACGAAGACTTTGTAGTTGTCAAGATGGCAGGAATTTAGTGTTTAATGCTATAAACTTTAATCTTAAGAGTAAGATGTAACTGGCACAATAGGAAGATAATAAGCTGACGGGTATTAGCACATTATAAAAAAAGACATTCTGTCTACAGGCCACAAGTGGCCCATCGAGACCACCCGACCGCCGGGTCATCCTCAGAGGGGGATGCGGATAGGGGGGGCGTGGGGTCAGTACACCACTCTCCCTGTCGTTATGATAGTATTCTTGACTGAAGCCGCTACCATTCGGTCGAGTAGCTCCTCAGTTGGCATCACGAGTCTGAGTGCACCCCGAAAAATGGCAACAGCGCATGGCGGCCTGGATGGTCACCCATCCAAGTGCAGACCACGCCCAACAGCGCTTAACTTCGGTGATCTCACGGGAACCGGTGTATCAACTGTGGCAAGGCCGTTGCCTGATACTTACACATTCAAGAAGAAAAATATTGTCATTTCTGAAATAAAAGAGTCATATTGTGTTCTGAAGTACTGACTGCCAGAAAGGTAAATGTGGATGTAGAGAAAGCTTTTCCGTTTGATTTGTGATCTTAAAATGCGTTTTTCGCACTGTACATATAGTAGCAAGTAATGCTATAATGATAATGTGTAGTTCATTGTTCAGTGTTACGAAATTCTGTGTGTACTGTAGAAAAGATGGCGATATTTAATAAAGCGACTGCGTTCACAGATCACAATCATGGTAAAAGTCCTTGGATGGGTGGGTAAAAATGTTTGACCCTAAAACCTTGGAACGAAAAACCGTTAAATTTCAACAAAAATGGCGCGAATTACAAAAAAAAATTATTGGAATGTCATTGATTTTAAATAGAAAGGCAGAACATAATACAGTACGGAAAACATGTAAAATAAATGTAAGTCTTCAAAATGATTCCAACGATCTTTGTAATGGTGAAAAAAAGTTCTGTATTATTCGTATGAAAGTGAGAATGGCGTAAGGCAGGATCCGTGAGAGACCGTCTCTGTGGGCAATGGTTGACAGACCGACTACATGTTCCGTCCTGCGGTTTTATATAATAAATGGAAGTTAAAAGCACAAAGTTATTTATGTGGGGAAGAACTTGGACCAGTTTATCTTGTAGGAAAATTGAGTAATTCGTAATTTTATAGCTTAACATTTCCGCCCCCATCGCCGGTTTGTACTGTTGTGATATATGTGTAGTAATTCATAACAACAGGCCAGGATGGTCTTGGGAACATAGAATACATTTCAATGAGAGTTCCCACTTGCGCAGTTCAGAAAAGCTGGTGTTGGTGGGAAGGACCCAGGCGGCACAGGCTGTGAAGCAGTCATTGAAATGAAGAATGTCGTGCTGGGCCTTTGGGCAAGACCAGATATCAGTTCTATTTTACTCGATGACTTTCTGTCAGTTACTACGAACTGTGACCGTTCTGGCAGAAAATTAGGAATCCAATAGCGGAACTACATCCACATCGATACTTCGCAAATGATGTGGATATAGTTGTGTGATTGGAATCGTACTTTTCTGACAGAACGGTCACATTTCGTAGAAACTGACAGAAAGTCATCGAGCAAAATATTGTATTGATATATTAGTTATTATCTGCGTTAATTAGGCTAGGTGAGAATGTTAAAAGGGAAACATTTTAACTTCTCAAAGACAAGAGTTGTCCCTTCAGTTCTGATTCCGAGAGAAAATAAATTTGGTTTTAAGAGCTGATAAAGGATTATTTGCGAGAGGATGACGCTGGAGCCACTAATGGCAGGTGCAGATCATCTAAGAGACTCTGCCTTTGGAGGTTGTAAGGGGCCCGTAGGCCCTTACTATAAATTTGCACTCGGCACAGGTCGATAGGGCAAACAATCGATTGTGTCGTGTTGCGTGAGCGAGTGTGGGGAGTTGCGTCAGTCGCCATGTTGCGGGTAGAGGTGTGTGGAGGCCAGTTGTAATGCGAGGCTTTATCGACAAAGGGAGTTGCCATCGCCGCGGTTTAACCCCTTTGTGCTAGAATAATACCGGGAAAGTGTAGAAGTATTGTTACGAAAGTGATTAGTGATATTCTAGTGCCGATATTTTGGTTTCGCGTCTACCGCGCCGGCATCTCTTTGGATTGCAGTGTTGGATTGCAGTGTTGGATTGGAGTGATGGATTAACGTGTGACGATAATGAAAAATGAAGAAGCCTGTGCTGAGATTAGCCGTAATTAGATACGTATGACGAAGGCAGTGGCTGTCTCCTCCTTTTTGTGTTTTTGAGACGAATATAGGTTCGTAATTAGTGAAATTGTGTTGGTGTTCTTCTTGTTACCAGACATTTCATTATTACAGTATTGAGAAGGACGAACTGGAAAGTAACAACTTCCGTAGCAGTCAATTCCGATTGCCAGCCCCATTAGGTACACGGTCACATTAATAATAATTATTGGGCTGCTATTCGATCAGATCAGGTCGGCTAATATAAATCGGAGGTGTTACAAGGTGGAGTGGCGAGCGTAAGCTCGGACGGAAGGGTCGATTAGACGCCAGAGGAAAAAGAAGTGACCGAGTGGCAGTCTGATAACCCAGAGGTGCGGGTCGTGGGTTGGTCCCAGGACATTTTTCGGTCGTTTACCGCCTTTTTACACTCTGATAATCATTTGGTAAACGTTGCACAGTAGATGGGAGTCCACCTCATACTACAAGTCCCCTTATAACTGGCTGCTTAAGTCGGTTCTAGGGTAGAACGAAGGCGAAAGCATAGTACATGCAATAGGACCGTGCGTCTTGGAGCACTGCGATTTTGAAACCAACCTTCGCGTCGAGGAAAGGTTTACCCTTTCTGTAATCTGGAATTTAAAGAAAATCTTAAACACTGCTCATGGCGGGAGTGTGTACTCTTAATGTTTGTTCTAGCCTGAACATGTTATTTGCTTGTGAGGAGATTATGACGGGTTCTAGGCGCTGCAGTCTGGAACAGCGCGACCGCTACGGTCGCAGGTTCGAATCGTGCCTCGGACATGGATGTGTGTGATGTCCTTAGGTTAGTTAGGTTTAATTAGTTCTAAGTTCTAGGCGACTGATGACCTCAGAAGTTAAGTCGCATAGTGCTCAGAGCCATTTGAACCATTTTTGAACCATTTGAACCAATTTTATTATGACGTAAACTGACATTTGTAAAGTTTGGGCGGTGTTGCTTTGAGGGTGAAGGGCACCTGGTACAGCTTCAGGACTCACCTATGCAGATGCGAGGCCCCTCTCCGAACGGCAGGTAGACGTAGGGGTGTCTCTGGGCCTTCTGCTCCTCAGAGAACCTCTCGGGGTCGAAGCGCTCGGGGTCCGGGAAGATGTTGGGGTCGTGGTGCAGGCCGTACACCGTAACTATGATGGGAGTGCCCTTGTCGAGGACTACGTCGGTGTCGGGAATCCGGTACCCGGCGTTGCTCTCCCTGTTGAGTATCATCACCGGCGGGTACTTCCGCAGCGTCTCTGCAACAAGCATCGTACTCGGTAAGCCTTCTCACTGTCATCTGACAGTCACCACAGCATTCCCAAGCTCAACAGTAGTTGCTGATTACCTTTTAGATATGAATAACTCAACTACTGGCCATTAAAATTGTTACACCACGAAGACGACGTGCTACAGACGCGAAATTTAACCGACAGGAAGAAGATGCTGTGATATGCAAATGATTAGCTTTTCAGAGCATTCACGCAAGGGTGGCGACACCTACAACGTGCTGACATCAGGAAACTTTCCAACCGATTTCTCATACACAAACAGCAGTTGACCGGCGTTGCCTGGTGAAACGTTGTTGTGATTTATTTATTTATTTTTTATTTACATGTCAAGTTCCGTAGGACCAAATTGAGGAGCAGATCTCCAAGGTCATGGAACGTGTCATTACATATTACAACATAAAAGTAATAACAGATAAAAATAAATGTTCATGAACCTGAAAGAAAATCAGTCCATAAGTTTAAGCAAACGCTATCAGAAATACAATGAGAATCAGCTTAATTTTTCAAGGAACTCCTCGACATAATAGAAGGAGTGACCCAGTTTCGATTTGAAAGCGCGTGGATTACTGCTAAGATTTTTGAATTCGAGTGGCAGCTTATTGAAAATGGATACAGCAGCATACTGCGCACCTTTTTGCACAAGAGTTAAGGAACTCCGATCCAAATGGAGGTTTGATTTCTGCCGAGTATTAACCGAGTGAAAGCTGCTTATTGTTGGAAATAAACTAATATTGGTAACAAGAAACGACAATAAGGAATATACATTCTGAGAGACCAATGTCAAAATACCCAGACTCGTGAACACAGGTCGACAAGAGGTTCGTGAACTCACACCACTTATTGCCCGAACCGCTAGTTTCTGAGCCAAAAATATGCTTCTAGAATGGGAAGAGTTGCCCCAAAACATAATACATACGACATAAGTGAATGAAAATAAGCAAAGTAGACTAATTTACGTGTCGAAGTATCACTCACTTTCAATACCGTTCGAATAGTGAAAATGGCAGTATTAAGTCTTTGAACAAGGTCTTGAACGTGGGCTTTCCACGACAGCTTACTATCTATCTGAACCCCTAGGAATTTGAATTGTTCAGTTTCACTTATCATATGCCCGTTCTGTGAGATTAAAACGTCAGGTTGAATTGTGTGTTAGAAACTGTAAAAACTGAGTCTTACTGTGATTTAACGTTAGTTTATTTTCTACAAGCCATGAACTGAGGTCATGTACTGCACTACTTGAAACCGAGTCAATGTTGCACACAACATCTTTTACTACCAAGCTAGTGCCATCAGCAAACAGAAATATTTTAGAGTTACCCATAATACTAGAGGGCATATCATTTATATAAATAAGGAACAGGAGCGGCCCCAACACTGATCCCTGGGGCACCCCCCACTTGACAGTACCCCACTCAGATCCCACATCACAGCCGTTATCAACATTGTGAATAATGACCTTTTGCTGCCTGTTGCTAAAGTAAGAGATGAACCACTTGTGAGCTACTCCCCTTATTCCGTAATGGTCCAACTTCTGGAGCAATATTGTGAGATTAACACAGTCAAATGCCTTTCTTAAATAAAAAATACGCCAAGCGTTCGAAACTTTTTGTTTAGCCCATCCAGTACCTCACAGAGAAAAGAGAATATAGCGTTTTCAGTTGTCAAACGACTTCTAAAGCCGAACTGTACATTTGATAGCAAATCGTGTGGTACAAAATGATCAATTAACCTTACATACACAGCCTTTTCGATAACTTTTGCAAACACAGATGGCATAGAAATAGGTCTAAAATTATCTACATTATCCCCTTCTCCCTTTTTATAAAGCGGCTTTACTACTGAGTATTTTAATCTCTCAGGAAACTGACCATTCCTAAAGGAAAAATTACAAATATGGCTAAATACAGGGCTAACATGTGCAGCACAGTACTTTTAATATTCTACTAGACACTCCATCATAACCATGAGAGTCCTTAGTATTCAGTGATTTAATTATTGACTCAATCTCCCTCTTGTCTGTATCACAGACGTCAATCTCGGAAAGGCATTTGTTAAGAAATTTATATGAGTTTCTGTCGAAACGAAATTTTTATTTAATTCACCAGCAATGCTCAGAAAATGGTGATGCCTCGTGTAAGGAGGAGAAATGCGTACCATTACAATTCCGACTTTGATAAAGGTCGGGTTGCAGCCTATCGCGATTGCACTTTATCGTATCGCGACATTGCTGCTCGCGTCAGTCGAGATCCAATGACTGTTAGCAGAATATGGAATCGGTGGGTTCAGGGGGGGGTAATACGGAACGCCGTGCTGGATCCCAACTGACTCGTATCACTAGCAGTCGAGATGACAGGCATCTTATGCGCATGGCTGTAACGGATCGTGCAGCAACATCTCGATCCCTGAGTCAACAGATGGGGACGTTTGCAAGACAACAACCATCTGCACGAACAGTTCGACGACGTTTGCAGCAGCATAGACTATCAGCTCGGAGACCATGGCTGCGGTTACCCTTGACGCTGCATCACAGGCAGGAGCGCCTGTGATGGTGTACTCAACGACGAACCTGGGTGCACGAATGGCATAACGTCATTTTTTCGGATGAATCCAGGTTCTGTTTACAGCATCATGATGGTTGCATCCGTGTTTGGCGACATCGCGGTGAACGCACATCGGAAGCGCGTATTCGTCATCGCCATACTAGCGTGTCACCCGGCATCATGGTATGGGGTGCCATTGGTTACACGTCTCGGTCACCTCTTGATCGCATTGACCCCACTTTGAACAGTGGACGTTACATTTCAGATGTGTTACGACCCGTGGCGCTACCCTTCATGCGATCCTTGCGAAACTGTACATTTCAGCAGGATAATGCACGACCGCGTGTTGCAGGTCCTGCACGGGCCTTTCTGGATACAGAAAATGTTCAACTGCTGCCTTGGCCATCACATTCTCCAGATCTCTCACCAACTGAAAACGTCTGGTCAATGGTGGCCGAGCAACTGGCTCGTCACAATACTCCAGTCACTACTCTTGATGAACTGTGGTATCGTGTTGAAGCTGCATGGGCAACTGTACCTGTACACGCCATCCAAGCTCTGTTTGACTCAATGCCCAGGCGTATCAAGGCCGTTATTAGGGCCAGAGGTGGTTGTTCTGGGTACTGATTTCTCAGGATCTATGCACCCAAATTGCGTGAAAATGTAATCACATGTCAGTTCTAGTGTAATATATTTGTCCAATGAATACCCATTTGTCATCTGCATTTCTTCTCGGTGTAGCAATTTTAATGGCCAGGAGTGTATTCTACTACTCGTATTTCGCCACATAACTTTACACTGGTAACCACAACTAGAGTAACAAACCGCTATTTCCCCGTGTTCTGTCCAAACCACGGTATAACCATACAAAATGTCAACAAATTTCCTCAATCGCGTTCTTCGCGGAGTATGGCACTCCGCTCTATGGACGACCACGTTATCGATTATGTCAGGACACCTATCAAACGGGGTACTGTTTGCCGTTTAGTCCCATATCCTCAATCGGTGTGTACACAGTCACAGACGCTGCAGTATTGCACAGAGAAGACGCCTACAGAACCTTGCTGTGGAGGGCCATGAGAAGAATGGAAGCAGGACAGACGCAAGCTGATGCTGACGGAAGGTCTATTGTGAACCGTTTTGTTGTTTCTCGGATGTGGTGACAATTCATAGACACCAAAACAGTATCCCGAAAACCAGAGCAGGGCCGACCACGTGTGATATCAAAAGGAGAGGACCGTTATTTGGCCGTAAGGGCCTACGGTATCGCCTTAGTACCACGCGGCAACTCGCATCTGACTTTGCAGCATCCATTGGAGGCGTTGTATCGAGACAAACAGTGCAAAGAAGGCTTCGGAAGAGTAGCTTTTATTTTCGGAGACCTTCTGTATGTGTATCTCTGATGCGTGTTCACAGAAGGGAACATCTAGAGAGAAGTCTTCAACATGCCACCTGGACGTAGAACAGTGGGCCAATGTTCTTTTCGCAGATGAGTCTCTATTTGATTCTCGACGCATTCGCATCTGGAGGGAACGTGGTACACAACTTCGGAATTCAAACATTGTGGAAAGAGACCGATATCGAGGAGGATGCTTAATGGTGTATTGATCACTCGAACATCTCTTCATGAAACTGTACGGGTGAATCAGCAGGGTTTAACTGCTGTCAGGTATCGTGAGGGGATCTTGGGACCTCAACTGCGGTTGTTAAGAGGTGCTGTTGGTCCGGACTTGAACTGATAACGCTCGACATCATAGAGCACTGGTGGTTGATGTTTTCTTGGAAACGGAAGATATTGCATGCATGGAGTGGCCTGCTCGCTCTCCTGATTTGACTCCCACAGAGCATGTCTGGAATGCACTAGGGAGACAGGCTGCATCACGTCAGCATCCACCAATCAGTCTCCAAGACTTACGAGCAGCTCTGCGGGAAGACTGGGTGCTATGGCCTCAACACGAGAATGGATGACATCACTCAAAGCATGTCCCGTCGCTTTCAGGCTTGTATTGCAGCCAGACGTGGTAACACCCCACGCTCAGCACATTAACCAGTTCCACACGTTACCTTCCATTCGGAAAGTGGGTGCTATCAGTGACTATTATGCATTCATTGTCTGGCTAGGAAATATCTTTGTGAGCTAGCTAAGGAGATACAGGGCACTACTGACTTTTCCACATACAAGATGAATATGATTTGTCCACCACAAATTTTCATCAAGACACACACCCAGGAATTTACAGCTCCAAGTTTTAGTTGCTCTGATGGTATACATATTATCTACATTGCTGTGGTGAGACCTGCCCATTTTAAATGCCAATAATTAAGGTTTTCAGACGTTCACCATGAAAGCCTGACCACTGAAGTGTTTTGTTACTTCTGTTACACCACTAGTAGCAAAAGATTCTAGCGCCTTACATTTTCTACCATAGAATAAGATCGAAGTGTTGTCTGTATAGCTTATTATATGAGAGCTAATAGATTGTGCAGTGGGGTTAATATATACGAGCAAGTGAAAGATAACAACGATTCAGCCCTGACGAATAACTTGCATTACTGTTTTCAATGGTGGACTGAAAATCCCTAATTTTATTATCTAGTTTGTATGACAGTGTAGTACACTGCTTACAGTTCAACAGGTATGTGCCCAGGATACCCATGAATAGATCTCCAATACGATTTGACTTCAGGCTTTCAGAAGTAACCTATTATTTGCTGTGTCGAACGCTTTTGCCAGGTCTAAAAATATACCTGCACTCTGCATCCTCTGGTCCATCAGATAGTGAACTTCATGGAAGAATTACGTAATTGCTGTGATTGTACTTTTCTGAAGCCATTCTTTGAATAACAAGCAATTTGCGTTTTATGAAAAAGACACTTAAATGAGATAGGATGATACTTTCGAATATCTACTTGTACTAAAGGTGTGAATCCATTCAGGGAGAGGTGATGAAAAGTGTCAGTAGTTGGCTCTTTCTTCCCTCACAATATATTTTACTCCTACTTTGCGATTTGTTGCATTTGTTTATTTGCTATATTTGAGATCGTGCAGTAAACAGTTTCAATATATGGATTCAGAGACTTGTGAAAATTCTTCGCTAAATCACTGTCTTTGGTCAGATTGTTGGTCATCAACCAGCTGTATTCATTGTCAGCGAGCAAACCATGTGAGTTCCTTGTTCGAAGGAAGTCAGCCATTACATTACTTGCTTAGTTACATTGCTGTACAGTAATCTGGAGTGTTAAGTCATGTCTGATTCAGCAATTATATTTGAGGATGCATGTTTTTCTGATCAAATCCCATGTTTCATAGAGGGCCACGTTACTGAATAGTCTGGAAGATCAGTCTAGCTTATTTTCTGTGCTCAAGTACAGTTTATCATGTGAGGTTAGCCATGTTCGTTTATTAGTACTACTCCTAGCACTGGTATCCTTCCACATGTTTATGCAGAGTGAAATAGGTTCAGAGTGGTTGCGAATTATCATGCCCTTGAAGACATACTGTACAGTCTTAAATTCTTATATGTTAACTCTACGTGAAGTGTAAGGGTTCTTTCGCTCAAATGTTTCTGGAATATCTCTGTGATGATAGTATCTTGGTTATGTAATGAGAATTGGAGACTGGGCTACCCCCATGAAGATATAAACTGTGTGACGTGTTTGTAATGGATAATACTTTAGTACTGAGATGACGTATTTCGAACTTATTTGCCTGAAACATATTTTCCTGCACAAGCTTTATTTAAATATGCAACAAAACGAAGCCACCATCATGCAGTGATAGTCAATTATGCCATTTGTACCCAGTTTTGACAACAAATATTCAAATGCAAAGTGGACACTGATTAGTAACACTAAGCACAGTCTCCTTGAGTGCTAGCTAGTTTACAGGAATTGTCTAAGGTAAGGCTACATGTGATTCCGTGTTGCTTGGCACCGATGTTTATTCATGCATTGCGTACTGGTTCAAATTGCTTTTTCTGTTGTGCAGGTTTATGAAACTACTTGCTGTGTGATTAATTTATAAATGGTTTTCAAGTTCTTTGGGAATCGCATATTTCACTTGCATATCAGCGAAATATCGGGAGTTGCTTATCTAATATTTTTCTAAAACACACTTAAAAGTTTAATTTCTTTATTTGTGTAAACTCTTAAAACCTGGTACAATTGACAGTTGTAGCCAGCAACAAAATAATCTTAAAATTTCAATGAATTGTGTGGAGCAGGTCTTGAAAACTGGTACCAGTCAAAAGCCAAAGCAAAAAGAAACTAACGAAAAATATGTGACATTCCCACTATGTGTAGACATAAATATTAAAAACGCCATATCACACAATCCTCTGCTGCAGGTTCTTTTCCTTTTTGCTCCTGCTTCTTCTCCTTGTGCTTAGTCTGCGTTCGTTTCATTCTGAGGATTTATTACTCTAATAAACAATTCTAAATACGTCAATGTTTTGTAGAGGGTAGTGCATCAGAACCATGCTTCGACACCTACTACTTCAAGGATTAATTTCGAAGACTGTAAGCATCACTAAAAGTAAAAGCTGCAACTGACAAACCTATATACAGGGTGAGTCACCTAACATTATCGCTGAATATATTTCGTAAACCACATCGAATACTGACGAATCGATTTCACAGACCGAACGCGAGGAGAGCGGCTAGTGTAATTGGTTAATACAAACCATACAAAAATGCACGGAAGTATGTTTTTTAACACAAACCCACGTTTTTTTAAAATGGAACCACGTTAGTTTTGCTAGCACATCTGAACATATAAACAAATACGTAATCAGTGCCGTTTGTTGCATTGTAAAATGTTAATTACATCCGGAGATATTGTAACCTAAAGTTGACGCTTTAGTACCACTCCTGCGCTGTTCGATCGTGCGTATCGGAGAGCACCGAATTACGTAGGGATCCAAAGGGAACGGTGATGGACCTTAGGTACAGAAGAGACTGGAACAGCACATTGCGTCCACATGCTAACACCTTTTTATTGGTCTTTTTCACTGACGCACATGTACATTACCATGAGGGGTGAGGTACACGTACACACGTGGTTTCCGTTTTCAATTACGGAGTGGAATAGAGTGTGTCCCGACACGTCAGGCCAATAGATGTTCAATGTGGTGGCCATCATTTGCTGCACACAATTGCAATCTCTGGCGTAATGAATGTCGTACACGCCGCAGTACATCTGGTGTAATGTCGCCGCAGGCTGCCACAATACGTTGTTTCATATCCTCTGGGGTTGTAGGCACATCACGGTACACATTCTCCTTTAACGTACCCCACAGAAAGAAGTCCAGAGGTGTAAGATCAGCAGAACGGGCTGGCCAATTTATGCGTCCTCCACGTCCTATGAAACGCCCGTCGAACACCCTGTCAAGGATCAGCCTAGTGTTAATTGCGGAATGTGCAGGTGCACCATCATGCTGATACCACATACGTCGACGCGTTTCCAGTGGGACATTTTCGAGCAACGTTGGCAGATCATTCTGTAGAAACGCGATGTATGTTGCAGCTGTTTGGGCCCCTGCAATGAAGTGAGGACCAATGAGGTGGTCGCCAATGATTCCGCACCATACATTTACAGTCCACGGTCGCTGTCGCTCTACCTGTCTGAGCCAGCGAGGATTGTCCACGGACCAGTAATGCATGTTCCGTAGATTCACTGCCCCGTGGTTTGTGAAACCCGCTTCATCGGTAAACAGGTAGAACTGCAACGCATTCTCTGTTAATGCCCATTGACAGAATTGCACTCGATGATTAAAGTCATCACCATGTAATTGCTGACGTAGCGACACATGAAACGGGTGAAAGCGGTGACGATGCAGTATGCGCATGACACTACTTTGACTCAGTCCACCGGCTCTCGCAATGTCCCGTGTACTCATGTGTGGGTTCATGGCAACAGCAGCTAAGACACCAACTCCACTCGCTTCTCCTGTGACGGGCCTGTTACGGACCCATTTGCGTGCTACGACCATACCTGTTGCATGCAGGCCGGCCGAAGTGGCCGTGCGGTTAAAGGCGCTGCAGTCTGGAACCGCAAGACCGCTACGGTCGCAGGTTCGAATCCTGCCTCGGGCATGGATGTTTGTGATGTCCTTAGGTTAGTTAGGTTTAACTAGTTCTAAGTTCTAGGGGACTAATGACCTCAGCAGTTGAGTCCCATAGTGCTCAGAGCCATTTTTGTTGCATGCAGTTGGCGGTAGATGTTTTGCAATGTGCGGCACGTTGGATGTTCTCTGTCCGGGTACCGTTCTGCATACACCCTGCAGGCTTCAGCTGCATTTCGTCGACAGTCGCCATAGATGAGTATCATCTCCGCCTTTTCAGAGTTCGAATAAACCATGGTCACAGTTCCTACAACACTACACTATCACAGACGTCTGGTAACACGGTGTACTACAGTTGGTCTGCGTGCGGAGACGAATGCAGAATAACAATAGCAGCAAGCGCTACATGCGGACACTGCGACAGCTAGACCAAACCACAACAGTGCACTACAGCCACACTCGTAAACACGGTCGTCATCGTAAACATGTCCCTGCAGATGCTGCTCGCCGACCGTGGCCCGTGTTTGTTGCAACACGCAACTGAACGTCGGAGGTTTCAAGCGTCAACTTTAGGTTACAACTTCTCGGGATGTAATTAACATTTTACAATGCAACAAACGACACTGATTGCGTATTTGTTTATATGTTCCGATGTGCTAACAAAACTAACGTGGTTCCATTAAAAAAAACGTAGGTTTATGTTAAGAAACATACTTCCGTGCATTTTTGTATGGTTTGTATTAAACAATTACACTAGCCCCTCTCCTCACGTTCGGTCTGTGGAATCGGTTCGTCAGTATTTGATGTGGTTTACGAAATATATCCAGCGGTAATGTTAGGTGACTCACCCTGTATACAAAGTCTTCGCAAAAGAAATTTTTTGTACACAAATTTCCATATGACTCCATTGTATGTTTCATTTGTGCTCTGAACGGAACATAATTCACCCCGTGCATCCAGCTAAATGTATGAAGAAATTGAGATATGACATTCAGTGTCGAAACTGGACATTAGTCACTCCATAAATCCAGAGAAAGATGTAGATATTTTGTTTGAGCCCACTCGAACGTTAAAATTAAACTTGTAACTAAAACCTATAACCGAATTTAGCTGCTAACATCCTATCCTGACAGCTATAAATACGGCTTCTGGAAAAGTAAAGTTTGATTTTTCCCCATAATAGACATCTGGCTATAAAAACTACTAAACCGTGAAGGTGACATGCAACAAACGTCAAATTTTCATGAAGTGTACTAGGTGATTGAACTTCCAAATGATTTCATCGCAACCACACCAGCTGGATAGGACTAGCAGCAGCGACATTCAGTGTAGAAGGAAAGATTGCACTCAGAGTTTCTCATTCAGGAGTCCCTTTTGGAATGTCCCTCGTGCTGTCGTGATCTACCTTGACCTACATCTACATACATAGACCGCAAACCACCTTTCGGCGCGTGGTGGAGGCTACCCTGTACCACTACTAGACATTTCCTTTTCTGTTCCACTGTCAAACAGAGCGAGGGAAAAACTGCTATCTACGTGCCTACGTATGAGGCCTAATTTCTCTTCTCTTTTCTACGTGATCTTTACGCGAAATGTATGTTGGAGGCTGTAGAATCGTTCTGCAGTCAGCTTCAAATGCGGTTCGCTAAATTTTTTCAATAGCGTTCTTCGAAAGCAACGTCACTTCCCTCCAGGAATTTCCATTTGAATGCTCTAAGCATCTACGTAGTATTTGTGTGTTATTCGAAATTATTGGTAACGAATTTAGCAGCCCGCTTCTGAATTGCCTCGATGTCTTCCCTTAATCCGATCTGGTGCTAATCCCAAACATTCGAGCAGTACTAAAGAATAACTCGGACTAGCGTCCTGTATGCGGTCTCCTTTACAGATGTCCCAAACTTTCCCAAAATTCTTCCAACAAACCGAACTCTGCCATTCGCCTTCCCTACCATAATCATCACACGCCCTTGCATTTCATATCGCTTTGTAGTGTTACGCCAAGATATTTAAATGACGTGACTATGTCAGACATTACACTACTAATGCCTTAGGCGAACATTACGGGTTTGGTTTCCCACTTCATCCGCATTAACTTATATTTTTTCTATATTTAGAGCTAACTGCCATTCATCACACCAACTAGAAATTGTGTCTACGTCACCTTGTATCCTCCTACAGTCACCCAACTTAGACATCTTACCGGACACCACACGTCATCAGCAAATAACATCAGACTGCTGCCCACCCTCTCAACCAGAACATTTATGTAAATAGAAAATAACAGCGCTCCTGTCACGCTTCCCTAGGGCGTTCTTGACGATACTCTTGTCTCTGATAACTACTCGCTGTCGAGGACCAACTACTGGGTTCTATTACTTAATAAGTCTTCGAGCCACTCGCATATCTGGGAACCTACACTACTGGCCATTAAAATTGCAACACCACGGAGATGACGTGCTACAGACGCGAAATTTAACCGACAGGAAGAAGATGCTGTGATATGCAAATGATTAGCTTTTCAGAGCATTCACACAATGTTGGCGCCGGTGGCGACACCTACAACGTGCTGACATGAGGAACGTTTCCAACCGATTTCTCATACACAACCAGCAGTTGACCGGCGTTGCCTGGTGAAACGTTGTTGTGATGCCTCGTGTAAGGAGGAGAAATGTGTATCATCACGTTTACGACTTTGATAAAGGTCGGATTGTAGCCTATCGCTATTGCGGTTTATCGTATCGCGACATTGCTGCTCGCGTTGGTCGAGATCCAATGACTGTTAGCAGAATATGGAATCGGTGGGTTCGGGAGGGTAATCCGGAACGCCGTGCTGGATTCCAACGGCCTCGTATCACTAACATTCGAGATGACAGGCATCTTATCCGCATGGCTGTAACGGATCCCTGAGTCAACAGATGGGGACGTTTGCAAGACAACAACCATCTGCACGAACAGTTCGACGACGTTTGCAGCAGCGTGGACTATCATCTCGGAGACCACAGACAGGAGCGCCTGCGATGGTGTACTCAACGACGAACCTGGGTGTACGAATGGAAACGTCATTCTTTTTCGGATGAATCCTGGTTCTGTTTACAGCATCATGATGGTCGCGTCCGTCTTTGGCGACATCGCGGTGAACGCTCATTGGAAGCGTGTATCCCTCATCGCCATACTGGCGTATCACCCGGCGTGAAGGTATGGAGTGCCATTGGTTACACATCTCGGTCACCTCTTGTTCGCATTGACGGCCCTTTGAACAGTGGACGTTACATTTCAGATGTGTTACGACCCTTGGCTCTACCCTTCGTTCTATCCCTGCGGAACCCTACATTTCAGCAGGATAATGCACGACCGCATGATGCAGGTCCTGTACACGCCATCCAAGCTCTGTTTGACTCAATGCCCAGGCGTATCAAGGCCGTTATTACGGCCAGAGTTGGTTGTTTTGGGTACTGATTTCTCAAGATCTATGCACCCAAATTGCGTCAAAATGTAATCACATGTCAGTTCTAGTATAATATATTTGTGCAATGAATACTCGTTTATCATCTGCATTTCTTCTTGGTGTAGCAATTTTAATGGCCAGTAGTGTATATGATTTGATTCACAACGCCTTACAACATTACGTTAATTTTGGAAGGCAGATTCGTGAGCTGTGTAATGAGATGGAGTTATGAGACCGTGATCCTGTCAGCTCCCATTTCTCCCCGTCATGGATACTGTGCACGATTAGGACGCAGACTGTAATTTGCTTCTCAGGGAGAGGTGGCAAGTGCGTCTTCGAGGCCTACCTGTTCCTTGAAGAGCACGCCGGCCTCCTCCAAGGCCCCGGCCAGCATGGCGGAGTTCTGATGGAAGACGACGTCGTCCGCCGTCCCGTGCACCAGCAGGAACTTCTTCTTGGCGAACCGCGCTGCCACCCGCGTGACGTCACTCTCGTTGTAGCCAGCTTCGTTATCATCCGGCGTGGGGTAGCCCATGTACGCCTCGGTGTACAAAGAGTCTGAGAACAGTGCAAGTCGTGAACATGTTGCAGCTATAACATGAGCATTAGTCTCCATACATATTCTCTAACTCTGCCGTGCTTTGCTTTCACTTATACACTGAAGCGCCACAGAAACTGGTATAGGCATGCAATGCATATACAGAGATATGTAAACAGGCAGAATACGGCCCTGCGGTCGGCAACGCCTGTATAAGACAACAAGTGTCCGGCGCAGTTGTCATATCAGTTACTGCTGCTACAATGGCAGGTTATCAAGATTTAAGTGAGTTTGAACTTGGCACGCAGCATTTCCGAGGCAGCGATGAAGTGGTGATTTTTCCCTACGGCCATTTCACGAGTGTACCGTGAATATCAGGAATCCGGTAAAATATCAAATCTCCAACATCGCTGCGGGCACAAAACCATCCTGCAATAACGGGAAGAATATCGCTGTCCCATGTCTTTTCTCACCTTTTTGTATATTACACTGAAGAGTCCAAGAAACTGGTACACCCCACTAACATCGTGCAGGGCCCCCGCAACACGACGTGGCATGGAATCGACTAATGTCTGAAGTAGTGGTGGAGGAAACTGACGCCATGAATCCTGCAGGGCTGTCCATAAATCCGTGAGAGTACGAGGGGGTGGAGATCTCTTCTGAACAGCATGTTGCAAGGCATCCCAGATACGCTCAGTAATGTTCATGTCAGGGTAGTATGGTGGCCATCGGAAGTCTTTAAACTCAGAAGAGTGTTCCTGGAGCCACTCTGTAGCAATTCTGGACGTGTGGGGTGTCGCATTGTCCTGCTGGAATTGCCCAAGTCCGTCGGAATGCACAATGGACATGATGGATGCAAGTGATCAGACAGGATGCTTACGTACGTGTCACCTGTCAGAGTAGTATCTAGACGTATCAGGGGTCCCATATCTCTCCAACTGCACATGCCCCACACCATTACATAGCCCCCGCCAACTCGAACAGTCCACTGCTGACATGCAGGGTCCATGGATTGATGACGTTGTCTCCATACCCATACACGTTCTTGCTCTCGATACAGTTTGAAACGAGACTCTTTCGACAAGTCAATATGTTTCCAGTTATCAACACTCCAATGTCTGTGATGACGGGCCAAGGCGAAGTGTAAAGCTTTCATGCTGTCATCAAAGGTACACGAATGGGCCTTGGGCTCCGAAAGCCCATATCGATGATGTTTCGTTGAATGGTTCGCACGCTGACACTTGTAGACGGCCCAGCATTGAAACCTGCAGCAATTTGAGGAATGGTTGCACTTCTGTCACGTTGAACGATTCTTTTCAGTCGTCGTTGGTCCCGTTCTCAGGATCGTTTTCCAGCCGCAGAGATGTCGGAGATTTAATGTTTTACCGGATTCCTGATATTCACGGTACAATCGTGAAATGGTCGTACGAGAATATCGCCATTACCTCGCTACCTCGGAGATGCTGTGTCGTATCGCTCCCGTATTTAGTCAAAATCCACCATCTCTGTTTAGAAGGTTGGTTGAAAGCTTGATTTCAACAGCCTCCTTAATGACATTATCCCAATAGCTGGACGTGCAAGCCAGAATCTCCGTGTTGTTGTATTCCATAGGATGACCGGTGTCAAGGCAAGGTTCTGTATTAGCGGATTTGCTCGGCTGTTTAAGCGTGTGTGACGCTTATGTTCAATACACCGGTCTCCCACAGTCCTGACTGTCTGACCTGAATTCCATCCACCCGAATATTCAGTTCACTATGGAGGTGGAAACGAATGGAGGCCTTCCCTTCCTTGATGTGTTGGTCACAAGGAAGACTGATGGTACGTTGGGACAATCTGTTTATAGGAAGCCTACTCACACTGACTTGTATCTGTGAGCTGATAGTTGTCATCATCCAGCTCAGCGTGACGGAGTACTTCATACCCTGGTTCACAGATCCCACGTTATCTCAGACCCTGAAAGTTTGGCAGCTGAGCTGTCACATCTCGAAGTCACCTTTCGTCAGAATGGTTATAGTGAGAGGCAGATCAAATGTGCGTTGCGCTATCAGCCTTCTGTGCAACGGGTGAGTGACGATACCAACGAAGTGCCACCTAAGTCTACGGCCTTTTTGCGTTACGCAGGAAGCAATTCTAACAAGATTGGGCGTATTTTGCGGAAATATGATGTGAAATTTGTTTTTTGACCACCTTCTAAGATTAAGGCCCTGTTGGCGTCCGTAAAAGATGATCTTGGTTTGCGTAAGGCTGGTATCTATCGTATTCCTTGCAATTTTGGCTTGTCATATATTGGTCAGACACTCAGGCCTGGGGAAGACCGGTGTATTGAACATAAGCGTCACATACGCTTACAACAGCCGAGCAAATCCTCTATTTCATAACATTCCCTTGACACCGGTCATCCTATGGAATACAACAACACGGAGATTCTGGCTTGCACGTCCAGCTATTGGGATAGTGTCAGTAAGGAAGCTGTTGAAATCAAACTATCAAGCAACCTTATAAACGGTGGACTTTGTCTGAATGCTGCTTGGAATCCGGCCCTGTCTCTCATCAAAAAACAGAGGGACAGAATTAGGGCTACCTCACCTGTTGATTAATAGTCACTGTCGATATTTCTGATGTTGGTTATCTTTGGTTGCGTGTTGACTTTGCAGTTACTTGTTCTGTGTGTGATATCTTCCTTGTTTCTCCTCTGTGATACGAGGTATTAAATTCCCTTGTACATTGCTTCCTCCTTGCAGTTGTGCCTTGAGAATGGCAGGGTGTGCTCCTGCCGAAATATCGGCGGTCGTCGACGACGTCACCCGGCAGCAAACCCGTAAATTATTTGAACATTCAGTTCGCCGGGAAAAGTTAAGGTCTCACAACCATGAACATGTTTTAGAGCCACTGCAGGCTCATATTCAGATGGAGGTGTTACAGGAACATTATCTTGTGGACCAAGTGTAGCTAGATGCAGTGCTGGTGAGTGCACTGCCTTGTGGTTTCCACATCAGATTGCTTCTTATAACGTGCGTTATTACGCTATGTACACAAATAAACGCAGTACGTTGCTACATTTTGTTTTACACTGGATCACAGCATGTGAACATTCGATGTTTTTACAAAGTGTGTAAAACATACTTCGTTTGTTTGTGTACATAGCTTAATAACGCACGTTATAAGAAGCAATCTGATGTGGATACCACAAGGCAGTGCACTGACTAGCACTGCATCTAGCTACACTTGGTCCACAACATAATGTTCCTGTAACACCTCCATCTGATGACGAGCCTGCAGCGGCTCGAAAACATGTTCATGGTTGAATAAATCGTAAACAAGCGTCTGGTTGCATATTTATTACCAGATAAATGCCAAAACAAAACAAAACACTTCACTTTGGGTTTTCCATGGAACCGCCCATGAAATAATGGTGCCTTCATAACTCCCATCAAGCCCACCGAAGACCAGATCAAATTCAAAAAGAACCAACCTATTTCCTCTATTTACCCGAGCAGGAGGAAGTGTGTAATATTCATACTTTTACCCTGTACTGTAGGATAGTGACACTAAGGCGATCCTTCTGATCAGTATAAAAATGGTCCATAACCCAAAGGCTATCCGAAACACTTGATCCTACATTTTTATCACCAACAGAACTCGAGATATAAGCACCAGAATTTCCCATTTTTATGCGTGGCGCTTAGGAACATACTAGGCAAGTATGCTGTCGCATCTCTACCGATTTTGATATCCTATTCGATTTTAAATGGTTTATGTCCATGATTTATTAGGTTTTCAGCAAAGGCAGGATGGCTATTTCCATATTTCCTGTTTCTTATGTATTCTTTGTATCTAGTTTTCAGATTTATTCCTGTCATTCCCATATAAATTGCCTTGCAAACGTAACATTCTAACTGGTATTTACCAGCTCCTTGATATCTGTATCGTTGTTGTATTGGCACAAAAAACCAAAGAAGGGAAAGCCGAAAGTCGGAAGGAATATATAGAATGGCTGTACAAGGAAAAAAATTTTAAAGCGGTGTTACAGAAAAAAATGTCAAATTATTCTCTGTGCACAATTTTAATTGCGGTTTCCTCTTTCATTCCTTTCCCTCGTTCCATGTTCTCCTCCTATACTTCCTTCTCTTCCTTTCCAACGAATTGAATTCCAGTCCCCCATTACAATTAAATTTTCGTCTCTCTTGACAGTCTGAGGGAATGTGTGATGAAATAAAGGAATTTATTCAACCTCTTTATTGGGAAGTTAGGAGGTACATAAACTTGTACTACTGTGGTGCATATTTACTCCATGTCTATCTTGGCTATGGTAGTGCATTCATAATGCTGTAGTACACTACGGACATTAATGTTTTCTTATTCATTATTAGATTTATCTCTATTTGATTATGTTTTTGTATACTTTTATTCAAGTGACGAGAAATCCTGTTTTCCTACCACCGGACTTCATCAATTCCCTCAAAATGTAGCTTCAACGTATCCATTTCCAATTTTATATTGTCTTATCTACTCCCCCGCTCTATAACCGCTCTTTCAATTGAGAACAATATTATCAGGCTTATTATGATGTAGGAGAGAGGTGATCGATAACATTTGAAATAAGTAACAGCATTGAAAAAATGTTAATTAAAATTATCGATATATAATCTCTCATCAGAATAACGCTCGCAGCAAAGTAGCGCTTCAGGGAAATCAAATAGGGTTTAACGCGGCTGCTTTAGTTTCTAAATTCTACTATATATTACTATATATATATACTATATATACTATACTATATATACTATATATAGTACTATATATACTATAAATTCTACTATATATTGTTAGTTCTCTCGTCTTGTTTTCTGCGCTCTGAATAAGTCTACGTAGCTGTGGCGTGCGATATAGCCGGCATTTCCGTATGATATGTTACGAAATGGATCAGTGCACTTTTGTTAAATTGCAAGAGAACTGACTGTAGTTAATTTGTAAGGAACAGACTTTTGTCGTAAAGTTACTAAGAATGTCTGAGTAATTGTATGCGCGACAAAAAGTAGCGCTCACTATTAAATTCTATTACATGCCGAATAACCGATAATAGGATCTGTGGAGTATACGAAGGGACATTACATTGAATATAAGAATGTGAAAGTAAAGTCGTACGAAGTTTGAATGACTGTGTCGAAGTATAGTGATGGACTATAGTCCTTGCTATATTTTCTTCGAGTGACAAACTATAAAAATCACGGACATTTTAGTTCCCGTAATTGCTGAGAGTGATTGTGAGATCATCCCTCCTTCTCCCTATATGCAAAACACAATCATTCATGATCATTTAATTATTATTAAATGTTGTGAATAAGAAACTAAAGTGGTTTCAACAATTGCGTGTATATTAGTCAACGATAATCATCTGTATCTCTGGATGACGGAAGGTTCGATTATGAAATATTATGAAGCATAAATTGTGACTTAAAAGTTGTATAACGTTTCATTTCCAAGCGGACAGAAATAATACAAAATCAGAAACAGTCCGGATAAGTAGTAGTAACGTCGAAAATAGGAAGTTGAGATAATAACTAACATCCAAAGACGTTATTAACTCTCTTGTGTTCGGTAACGCAGCAACAAATGAAGTGCGGTCGACTGCGTAAAAAGTCAACATTAATTATTATTGTGAAGACCCGATATTTAGTCGCCGTTACAGTGAAGATGTATGTGTCTGCTCCATGTGATATGTGGATATAACGGAAAGTCAGGCATATACAGCAGATAACAACTTCAATTTCTTACGTCAGAGAAGTCGACGACAGTTGATCGACGAAGGGCGGCTAGAACTGGCGCCCAACGCTTGGCTCGGAAAAAAGGTATGAAAACAATAATTATGTAATAATGGTGAAATGTAACTGTTGTGACTGCGTAAAGAACAGTGACTCAAAACTTCTAATTATATGTTTCATATTCTCCACTACGACAACCCACGAAGCACAACGAGGCACCTACCTCCGGGAACTACAGGACTTCAGAAGCTGTACGGAATGTAGGAAATAATTGACTTGTGTTACGCGGCTTGGACGTGTATGTGTGAAGACATTTTATTGCTGGTTGAACTGTATCTCATTGTGCTTCCCTTTAATTTTAATTGCGTGGTTAAATGAGGCAAGTCCGTGGCGCAGAAACTGTATAAGTAGTTAGAGCAATATTTTATGTATTGTGTATTATTATTTTGGTGTTATTCTGAGAGTGTATATTGATAACAATGAAACGTGGTACCATTTAAGATCGAATCTAGATGCAAGTCTAGGGACCTTGGGGAGAGAAGATACGAGAGAGGATGAAAAACGTGTGGAAAGTTTAGATGTTAAGAGGGCAGAGGATTCGTTCGAACCTGAAATGTCAAATATGAGTAGAACTAGTTTGGTGATGAGTAATGATCATACCGAAAGTTATAAGGCTGAAACTACAGGTACTTGTGAGGAAAGTAATCCTACCAGTGTGGCCAGTACGCCACCAGGAGATATCAGTATCAATAAGCTGTTTGAATTTCCAGTGAAATCAAATCAGGAACAGAGCTAGACAGAAAACGTGATCTTAGAGATAAAGCCTTTAGAGAGAAAATTTTAGAACCAGAGAAACGACGCGAACTTGCGGGAAAAGCTTTTCGGGAGGAGATGTTAGAATTACAGAAACAACGAGATCTTCAAGACCAAGAATTTAAGAATGAGGTATTAAAGATTGTTAACGACCTTGAATCACGTACTAAGAAAAGCGATGAATATTTATCTGCGTGTTATATAAATTAACATTAAGTGTAAATGTTATGATTCTCATCGTCAGTTGTTATGATGACAGGTGGCCAATGCTAAATAGAAACATATATTCCAGGTTTGGCAGTGAAGTCGGTAAGGAGCTGGGTGCATAGTCTGTATCTGCTTTTTTTTTCTTTATTGTGATTTTAAACAACTTATACAAAGGCGGGCTGTCAGCAGCACAATATGCCGCTCTTCAGCCTCGAGTTTGACAACAAGTAGTACATAAAGGTGGCACAGAGAAGACAGTCAAAACGGTGGGCAAAAAATGTAGACAGTAAAAATCGAAAAAACATGGAGCCGTTCACGCTGGACGAGAAACAGCACTAACACTAGGCGGCACGGTGCACAGAACATGGATGATGGCGACGGCATGTGAACGGTGGTGGCGTGACGGCGAACAACACTACACACAAACGAAGGCACACACACGAAACACTGACGGCGACGATCTCCGGCGCGCGAATGTTCACTGAGCGTGTACGAGTCCAGGGACCTGCCAAGAGTGGAGGAGGAGGAGGAGGAGGAGGAGGAGGGGAATGGGAGAGGGGAGAGCAGAGATGCCATGGGCAGAGGAGAGAGGAGGAGGGAGGAAGGGGGAGGGGAAGCCCGGGGGAAGAGGGGAGGAGGAAGGGGGGAAAGGAAAGAGAAGGGAAGGGAAGGGAGGGAGGGAGGGTGCCTAAAGGAAAGGACACAGGAAGGGGGGGGGGAGGATCAAAGTTGATAGGAGGGGTAGATGGATGGGAGGAGGACATCATCAGGGAGGGGGAGCTGGCGGAAGCCACCTTGGGAGAGGGTAACGAGGGTGCAGAGATGGAGACCGGGTGGGACGTGGGAATACAGGTGCGGCAGCGGGCGGGGGTGGGAGACGATCGGGGAGACTAGCGGGTGAGGAGGATCGAGTTTACGGGAGGTGTACAGGATCCCTATCCTTTCAAGGAAAAGGAGGAGGTGGGGGAAGGGGATGAGATCGTACAGGATCCGCGTGGGGGAGGGGAGACGGATGCGATAGGCGAGGCGGAGAGCATGGCGTTCAAGGATTTGGAGGGATTTGTAAAAGGTAGGGGGGGGGGGGGGCGGAGATCCAAGCCGGATGGGCATAACAAAGGATAGGGCGGATGAGGGACTTATAGGTGTGGAGGATGGTGGAGGGTTCCAGACCCCACATACGGCCGGAGAGGAGCTTGAGGAGGCTGAGTCGGGAGCGTGCCTTGGCTTGGATTGTCCGGAGGTGGGGAGTCCAGGAGAGGCGACGGTCGAGGGTGACGCCAAGGTACTTAAGGGTGGGAGTGAGGGCGATAGGACGGCCATAGATGGTGAGATAGTGTATCTGCAACGACTGAAATAATTAGTAGTCGTTGGTAAAAAGTAATATACGAGTATATTGTACTTAACTTGTGTTACACGCTTCTTCATACGCTGCACACATATAATTACAAACAGATATCTAAGGAGGCGTTACTTATGCCATACTTGACTAAGCGTCTATCAGCTGAAGGCTATGCTACATTCCTAGTTGACGTCCTGAGCAAGAGTTGACGAAAGCTCGCTAGATACTTGACACAAGCCGCGGAGCGGCGCTAGCGGCGTTAGTCGCGACTCGCGGGTCCAGCGATGTCTATTACGGACCGCGGTCGATATCTGCAACCCCTAACACGTGTGGTATCGAACGTTGATACCACAATAAAATCTTCTAATGAAATGGACGAAACATTGCAAACTCCAAATTAGAGGGGAATGTGAAGCAATAAATAAAGAACAGACTAAAACTGCTGAAAAGATCGATAAAGTAACTAAACAAGTAGAGGTTTTAAAAATCACAGGGCAGGAGTTTATATGATGACTACCTTAGTAAACAGACGATTAAGATAGGGGAGGCTGGTCCCGGCGGAGGCTCGAGTTCTCCCTCTGGCATGGGTGTGTGTGTTTGTCCTTGGTTAATTTAGGTTAAGTAGTGTGTAAGCTTAGGGACTGATGACCTTAGCAGCTAAGTCCCATAAGGTTTCACACACTTTTTTTTTTGAACAAGATAGAGGAGGATTTGTCAGAGCAGTTAGAATCAAAGGGAGAGAAGTTCACACGCAAGTTCAGAATGCTATCGGGAAAGCGACGCAACAGGATAAACCAAATGTTCTACGACGTGAGGAGGTAGACAGCGTGGAACAAATGAAAGCAGAATTCAATCATATTAGGAGAAAGTTTTATCCGAGTTGCCTATGTGGCAGGAATATGTAATCAATTGTATGTCGGAAGGTGAAGATTGTCCTAAAAGACAAAACCAATTTGAAATATATCAAGAACCATATTCCAGAAATCAATAGCCGTTAGAAAGTAGCGATGACGCGAATCTTGAAGATCTATATTATGGTCGCAAGGGGACTGTTTCATCCTCTAAGGTTGGACACAGTATTTTCAAAGCTAGGCAATTTCAAATATTTTCGAACGACAAAAATTCTATATACCCAATGGTGTTTATAAAAAGTTTTAGAAATGTATTTCTCCGATCTCGAAAGAAACAAGATAAAATACAGTTTATAGTGTCAAAGACCAGTGGAGAAGTTTCATTGTGGGCATCGGAAGCAGCTGAAAGTTGCAAGACCTGCAGAGATTTTGAAGAATTATTCATCGCAAGGCAAACAAGATCTATTAAGGAATGACCTTCTCAACCTATGCAAGGAATGTAGCGATAGTCCTTGTATGTACACTGATGGCTCTCAGACTAACCGTTGTGTCGGGGGTGCCTTCGTCACTGGCCCGACGATTTTCGATATCAGCTTCCGGAACACTGCTCAGTATTTACAGCAGAGCTCTTCGCCCTGTATCGGGCCATGCAATACATTAGCCAACACTGGATTTTGAATTGTGTCATCTGCTGCGTTTCTCTGAGGTTCTCTGAGTGCCTCTCAGAGTCTCTGTGCGCTGTACACAGTCCATCTCTCAGTGCAACGGGTCCGAGTGAGTTTCCACTTGCTCATTCTTAACGGAGCTAGTGTGATGTTTATGCGGACCGCTGGTCACATCGGTCTGACGGGAAACAAGGCCGCTGACACTGCTGTCAAGGCTGCAGTCCTCCTAGCTCAGCCCGCTAGCTCTTCCATTCCTTCCAATGATCTCTGTGTTGCCGTCTGTCAGCAGGTGGTTTCACTTTGTCACCACCACTGATCTTCCCTTCATGGGAACAAGCTCCGGCGAACTGAACCTCTCCCAGCGGCTTGGACGACCTATTCTCGGCACTCTGACCGCGAGGAGCTCATTTTAGCTGGGTTTCATATTGGGCACTGTCATTTCAGCTGTCGCCGTTTGTTATGTGGTGATTCCCACCAATTTGTGCTTATTGTCATCAGCCTTTGGCGGTTCGCCATTTCCTGACCGAACGCCCTTTTTTTTAACCATTTACATTCTAATGTATGTTTCACATCTGAGTTATCGGCCGTTTTAGCGAACGGCGCGCGGGCTGTCGACCGCGTTTTTCTTTTTATCCGCCGTAGCAATATGGCGAAGCACATGTAATCTTTAATTCGCGACCTCTGTTGTCTTTACAGCGTACCCGCCAGGGTAGCGGAGAGCGCTAACGTGCTACTTCCTGGATTCGGGTAGGCGCGCCGGCCGCGGATCGAATCCGCCCGGCGGTTTAACGACGAGGGCCTGTGTGCCGGCCAGCCTGGATGTGGTTTTTAGGCGGTTTTCCAGATCCCGCTAGGTGAATACTGGGCTGATCCCCACGTTCCGCCTCAGTTACACGCGTCGCAGACATTTGACACATGTTCGCACTTTTTCACGATTTACACTAGATGCGGACAGCTGGGGTACACTGATTCCATCCCTGGGGGTACGGGGTGGGGGCAGGAAGGGCATCCGGCCACTCCTAAAACTAACCTTGCCAAATCCGTTCTAACCACACCGACCCTGCGATCACTGCGGGACTATGGCGTAAGCAAAAGAAAGAAAGAAAAGAAAGTTGTCTTTACGGCATATTTTGTGGACTTTTCTCCAAGGATAAGTCCTTCTTAGTTCTTCTTTTGACATGGTCGCGAATGACCTTAGTTGTTTTTTCACCCTAAACCAGAACAAAACAAATCTACGAGGGCGACAGCTGTTACAATTATTTCAGTGCGGATGCACATTACGTCTGATTTCAACAATATAACTCTACGAGAAAGTCTGCATTCCCATATGGATAAATGTGTTATTAAGCCGCAATTTCTCCGTTATTGTGAACAACACCAATAAATACCAACTTTGCAAAAACTTCTGTTGGACCAGGATGCACTTGGAGGGAAGCAAGGTAACGCCGATAAAAATTCATCAGATTATGGGAGTTGGTTTTAATAGATGTTTCAGCAAACGAGATGTCACGTTTGCGAACTAGACGGCCGTTTTTAAAAAGATCGCTCTACATTTTTATAAAACAAAAATATTGGGCTAGACCTGATGCGGTCAGTGGTTTATTGAAACGAAATTTTGAGCCATACGCATTACACTGTGAATAACTATTGTCCAAAAAGTGTTGTCTAAGAAAAGCACCAGTCGGCGATTAGTTGTGCTTGTCAGGGCATTGGTGTACGGGTGTTTAGCATGCTAAGCTCTCTGCTTGTAGGGATTCACCTGAGTGTATACTGTTGCTGCCTGCATTCCCTGCTTCGACGGCATTAAAATATCGGTGCTGCCTGCTGCCTGGCCAGGTATGTAGTTGGCTTTACCGAGTAAGACACGGTGGCCGTGGCCACAACGGTACCGCCGGACACGTATGCAACCATCACTGTAGGACACGTTGAAGCGGTACTCATCCGAAAAGATTACATGTTGCCACAACAGCACCCCAGTGACGGTGTTCATGTGCCCATTGCAGTGGAAGGAGCTTGTGGTTTCTGGACAATGGAAGCCGATGTAATCGCATGCGTGCAACGAGTCCAACCTGCAGCAGACGGCGACGAACTGTCAATGCGGACAAGTTCACACCTGTTGTAGTGCTGCAGCGACGAGCCAACACTGTGGATGGCGCTGTAATGTCCATGCGGACGAGATGACTATCATCCCGTGATGTAGTCATGTTCGGTGGTCCAGTTCCCGCTCGTCGCTTCGTACGACCTTCCTCTATCCACTGCATCACTGTCGTAGCAGCATGCCCTGTGCGAGCCGCAATGTCACGGTATGACATCCCCGTTTCCCCGAGATTGATCATTCTGCCCCGTTCGAATTCGCTGACATGCCGATATGACATCGACGAGGCATACTGGCACTCACTGTACTGTTTCCACCTTGTGTGACAGCTCTGCACCGACTACACTAGGCGCAACACCGAGCCAGTCGGACCGCCCGGAGAGGGCTCTGCTCGGCCTACAAGTGCCCCATCTCGCTGCAAAACGTATCACATTTTGCTTCCACACCCGTCACTACTTCCACCAAGTGTGGCGCTATTCGGGTAATTTCTTCTCGGTGATGCACTTTTCACTAACGGCGGTGTATTTACATAAAAATAAATAGATTGTATTGTATTGTATTTTAACCGGGGGCCTCTAAACGATGAAGAGGCTCATTCCTGCAGCAGCCGCAGTGGTCCACAACTCCACGACGACTACCGCAATCTACTTCACCCCCTCCGCCGCCCCACATCGAACTATTCTTTCAGGGTTATTGTGTGGTTCGACCCCCGGTGGACCCCCCCCCCATTCATCCAACGTCTCACAGCAGACGAGTGTAACCCCTGTGTTTGCGTGGTAGAGTCATGGTGGTGTACGCATGCGTGGAGAACTTGTTTGCGCAGCAATCGCCGACATAGTGTAGCTGAGGCGGAATAAGGGGAACCAGCGCGCATTCGCCGAGGTAGATGGAAAACTGCCTAAGAACCATCCACAGACTGGCCGGCTCACCGGACCTCGACACAAGTCCGCTAGGCGGATTCGTGCTGGGGACCAGGCGCTCCTTCCCAATACGGAATTCCGTGCGTTAGACCGCACGTTTAACTGGGCGTACTAAAATAAATAGATAGTATCTTTTGCTTCCAGAGCCAAGCTGGATGATATTAGTTATTTCTGTTCCGAAACTTTTCAGAGCAGCAGCACATATTACATACACAAAGAAAATTATTAAATACAACGACTGATGTAATTTATTTGCACTTGAAAAGAAGAAAAAAAACAAGGCGTGGAACGCATATATAATTTTCTAGTATACTATATAGAACATACTGATACCTGTACATACTTTTAGATGTTCACTGTTAGATTGATGTGCACCCAAAAAAGGGTTGGTGGGATGACCCATAAGCGACAGGGGCCATTTTGCTCCATCCAGTAGCGTCTTTCTATTGTGTCTGTAGCAAGAGATTCTGCGAGCACGTACAACAGTTAGTGTTGATGTTCATGTCAGTTTAGGTATAGTGCGGGTATCTACTCATTACAATGTTAATTGCGAGAGATGTAAAACAAACATAAAAAGTGACACCGATAGTTGTCATAGCAGATAAATTTTTCCAGGGTGAGTCAGAAACCAGAATCAGTGACCCAAACGCGCCACACACCCCAGCGTTGCCAGTTATCATGTTTGTCAGTGGTTGGAGCAAGTGGGACAGACACAGTGCACACTGGCAATGCTACAAAATATTTAGCGTCTCTCTCACTGCCCAGGAAAAACCTGAATAAGCCTACTTACCTGGACAGAGCACACCTCTTCAACACGACATCTCCTCCCTTATGTTATGTTATGTTATGTTAACCAGGGACCTAGAAACGACGGAGAAGCTCCGTCCCCGCCGCAGCCGCAGTGGTCCACTTCACCCCTCCGCCGCCCCACACCGAACCCAGAGTTACTGTGCCATCTGCCCCCCGGTGGACCCCCAGGGAACGTCTCACACCAGACGAGTGTAACCCCTATGTTTGCGTGGTAGAGTAATGGTGGTGTACGCGTACGTACAGAACTTGTTTGCGCAGCAACCGCCGACATAGTGTAGCTGAGGCGGTGTGAGGGGAACCAGCCCGCATTTGCCGAGGCAGGTGGAAAACCGCCTAAAAACCATCACCGGACCTCGACACAAATCCGCCGGGCGGATTCGTGCCGGGGACCAGGCGCTCCTTCCCGCCCGGAAACCTCCTCCCTTATTTGTCAAAACTCACTCACTGCTCACGGAGCACAGGTGAGGTGTGCGACCGGGACTCTACAGACCACGTGTCTGAATATAGTCAGTACGCGAGATGTAAGCAGTGTCTAAACTAAACAGTTTGTGTAACACATGCAAGAAAATGGCAGAGGAGCGCCTTACTTGGTGACGATGATCTGGTCCTCGACTTCTGCGGTGCCCAGCCTGCGGTAGACGGAGAAGAGCATCCTGTCGCCGTGGCAGGCAGACCCACGGCCGTCGATCAGAATGACCACGTACCGCCTGGTGGTCGTGAAGTAGGTGGGGAGATCCACATCGAAGGAGTCGTCTACTTGCTGGTGACCTGGACCGGCGTACCTGTGCGGGTATACAACGTTTCCTCGATCTGCGATGTTCTAACCTTCAAAACAGTATGGTCGGTTTCCTGTCCACTCCCACTGTTAAAGTGCAGGCCATAAACAGAGCAACAGTTGTCGTAAGATGTGCACCGAATGTATGAAAACAGCGAAAACCAGACAGCCCAGAAACGAGGCAGGGTCACTGCATGACTAGCGATATGACACGATAACAAGCACTTCATACAGCACAGCACACGTGATTTCTGGCTGCCGAGGTAGCCCAGATCAGTACTAGAGGCGACGGCCGTATGACACGCCGGTTCCGCTTCCTGTGGCCGGCAGTAAGCGAGTCATGTAAATGTAATTCTGAGCGAAAATGAAATGACTTTTGTACATTATAACTATACATTAATTACACTGAAGCGCCAAAGAAACTGGTATAGCCATGCGTATTCAAATACAGAGATAAGCAAACAGGTAGAATACGGCGCTGCGGCCGGCATCGCCTTTATAAGGCAGCAAGTGTCTGCCGCAGTTGTTTGATCAGTCACTGCTCCTACAATGACAGGTTATCAAGGTTTAAGTGAGTTCGAACGTGGTGTTATGATCGGCGCAAGAGCGATGGGACACAGAATACCCGAGGTAACGATGAAGTGGGGATTTTCCTTACGACCGTTTCACGAGTGTTCCGTGAATATCATGAATCCGGCAAAACATCAAATCTCCGACATCGCTGCGGCGGGAAAAAGATGCTGTACGAACGGGATCAATGACGACTGAAGAGAATCGTTCAACATGACACAAAACTGCAACCCTTCCGCAAATTGCTGCACACTTCAATACTGGGCCATCAACAAGTATCAGCGTACGAACCACCCAACGAAAATCACCGATATGGGCTTTTGGAGACGAAGGCCCACTCGTGTACCCTTGGTGACTGCACGACACAAAGCTTTACTCCTCGCCTGGGCCCTTCAACACCGACATTGGGCTGTTGATGACTGGGAAGATTTGTCTGGTCGGACGAGTCTCGTTTCAAGTTGTATGGAGCGGATGGACGTGTACGGGTATGGAGATAACCTCATGAATCCTTGGAGCCTGCATGAAACCAGGATACTGTTCAAGCTGGTGGAGGCTCTCTGATGGTGTGAGGCGTGTACTGTTGGATTAATATGGGACCCCTGATGCGTCTAGATACAGTTCTGACAGGTGACACGTACGTAAGCATCCTGTCTGATTACCTGCACCCATTCATATCCATTGTGTATTCCGATGGACTTGCGCAATTTCAGCAGGAGAATGCTACACTCCACACGTGCAGAATTGCTACAGAGTGTCTCCAGGAACTTTCTTCTGAATTTAAACACTTCCACTGGCGACTTTTGAGTGCTCGTGGGGGCCCTGTACAATATTAGGCAAGTGTAGCAGTTTCCTTGGCTCTTTGGTGTTATGTTATGTTAACCGGGGCCTAGAAACGACGGAGAGGCTCCGTCCCCGCCGCAGCCGCAGTCGTCCGCAACCCCACGACGACTACCGCAGTCCACTCCACCCCTCCGCCGCCCGACACCGATCCCAGGGTTATATTGCGATTCGGCCCCCGGTGGACCCCCCCCCCCAGGGAACGTCTCACACCAGACGAGTGTAACCCCTACGTTTGCGGGGTAGAGTAATGGCGTTGTACGTTTACGTGGAGAATTTGTTTGCGCAACAATCGCCGACATAGTGTAGCTGAGGCGGAATAAGGGGAACCAACCCGCATTTGCCGAGGCAGATGGAAAACAGCCTAAAAATCCGCCGGGCGGATTCGTGCCGGGGACCAACGCTCTTTCCCTCCCGGAAAGCCGTGCGTTAAACCGCACTGCCAACCGGGCTGGCTGCTCTTCAGTGTAGTTGACATCTACTGAAAATGAAACAAAATTGATTTTCACAAGCGCTCCCCCCCCCCCCCCGCCCCCCCCCTCTAACATTTAACCACGTAATATACGCCAGGTGTTCAATAAGTAAAGTAACACATTTTTTCTGGTCCAGTTTCAGTAGAAAAAATGTCGAATTTGTTGCGGGACGTTGTGGAATATTCCTCCTTTAGTCCCTACAGTTTCATGAAGTTCCGGTAGGTGCCAGTACTATACGTAGCCTTCAAAATGACGTCTTTAACGGACTTCGTTCCAAGCAGTCACTGCATTTCTTTTGGCAGAAAACCATAGTATTGCAGATATTCGTAGGCGCTTAGAGAATGTCTATGGAGACCTGGCAATGAACAAAAGCACGTGAATCGTTGGGAGAGGCGTTTGTCATGATCGCAAGAAGGTCGCGCAAATCTGTCCTATCTCCCACGTGCAAGCCAGTCGCAGAGATCACACACCTGCAATACTGGAACGTGCGGACACTCTCATTCGGCATGACCGACGAATCACAAACACATCGCTACACAACTAGACGTTACTGTTGGTAATGTTGACACACTCATCCACCACTTGAGGTCCTCAAAGTCGTGTGCCCGATGGTGTCCTCGTGGTCTAACAGAAGACTGTACAAGAGCAACGACAGACCGTCTGTGTGGAGATGCATGCGCGTTACGAGGATGAGAGTGACAATTTATGTCGAACTTCTTCACAGGCGATGCAGCATGCGTTCATGACTTCGAACCGGAAACAAAACACACCTACTCTCCGAAGAACAAACTCAAAGCTCCATCTCATCCGGTAAAGTCATGGCTTCGGTTTTCTGGGACTCTGAACGGGTTATTCTGTTTGATGTCGTCTCTCATGTTGCAACGATAAACTCTGAAGTGTATTGGCCCTACTCTCAGGAAACTGAAGAGACGACTTCAGCGTGTTCGAGTCCACCGAAATGTAGACGAACTTCACCCTCTCCACGACAACGCAAGGTCTCACACAGGTCTGCACACCCGAGAGGAGCCAATAAAATTTCACTGGTCTGTTCTTCCGCATCCACCCTACAGCCCGGATCTCGCATCTTCCGACTTCCATCTGTTTGGCCTGTTGAAGGATGCCCTCCGTGGGAAGAATAACGTGGATTATTGGGAGGTTGTTGATGCAGCAAGACTTCCGCTCCGCAGAGTGGTACCATGTGGGCATACAGGCTCCCCCAGTGAAGCGGCGGAAGACCGCCTCATTGCACGGAGATTACGTCGACAATTATGCTAAAAGAGTGGCGAATAAAGTGGTGTATTAGAATCCTGAATAAAACCAACCTGCTTTCAGATAACAAATGTCTTGGATTACTTACTGAATGCCCCTCGTGCTGTAGAACCCTCCAACGAGAAACTGTACCCAATGCGTCGAGAAATGAACAGGTCAGTTATATCTACAAGAAGGGTAGTATGATATCTGTAAAACTGACATTCATTGTTACTGACATCTGTCTGTTGCAGAACTTATTTTGAGCTCGAACGAATGTAGATTCTGGAACAGAATGACGTCTTCCTTGCCAACGAACAAGGATTCTGAAGACATCGATCACGTTAAACCCAGCACGCGCTCTTGTTGCATGACTTCTGGAAAGCCATGGATCAAGGCAGTCACGTGCATATAGTATTTATAGACCATAAACCACTTGATAAAGAACAATACCAACATTTGTTAACAAAATTGCCATCACGTGGGGTATGAAAAACGAAATTTGTGGCTAAATTGGAGATCTGTTGGTAGGGAGGATGCAGCACCTTATGTTGGATGGAGAGTCGTCGACATGAGGAGAAATTACTTGAGCCTTGCCCTAAGGAAGTGTGTTGTTACAATATTAATACTAACGGTAGACTTTTTTTCTGAGGAATCTGCTGTTATCTAAAACGAAGTATTGCCTGATAAAAAAAACTGAGCAAATATCTAGTCAAATCTTGATAAGGTATCAAAGTGGTGGAAAGACTGGAAACTTGCTTTAAATATCGAGAAATGAAAAACTGTACACTAGAGAAAACTCAAAATCGTAATATCCGTTTACTAAAACATCACTTAATCACACCTCGAACGAATCACGCTTTCAAATACCAGGATATAGCAGTTTTTAGAACTATGAAAGGAAATGAGTTGAAGGAAACGAAGGAGGCAGACTTCAGTTCATTAGCAGGATACTGGAAAAGTCAACGAAGGAGGCTGCTTACAAGACTAACGTGCTGCCCATCCTAGAATACCGCTCAAGTGAGTGGGATTCAACACTAAACAAGAATAACAGGAGATACTGAATGTATACACAGAAAGGCAGGAAAACTTGTGACAGTATTTTTCACCCATGAGAGAGCTTCAGGAGAATTCTGAAAACCTGACGTACCGTGTGCTAGAAGACAGTGGTTATCTTTCTTGTGAAAACCTCCCTTTACAAAGTTTCAAGGTCCAGCTTTAAGAGAGGAATCTGCAAACACCGGTAACCCCCCGCCCCCCTCCCATATATTGTATAAAACAAATCAAACGGCTGTTTACAAAGGAGTTAATGCGGTAAATATTTGACGTTTAGTACCTAAAAACGAACAGTTGAAGACGCAAAACACTGATTATGTAGATTTTATTAGTTTCGGTTTATTGATACATAGCCAAATAAAATGTCAAAACCAATTTTGAAGTTATGTTTAAAATTTGTTCGAAACCTCTTAGCGCTCTCAGTATCAAACTTCGGACGACTATAGTTTTCAGGTATTTTAGTGTTTATGACATGAAATCCCCTGAACTTTATGTCGAACAGCCGTTAATTTCGCAAACAGATTCGGTGGTATATGAGGATACTCTCTGCAAAATGTGTCGCACATAGAGTTAAAAGTAAAGACGTAATAAATTAAAACGCCATGTCTTATGCTGAAGTTTTACTGAATGACCGGTGAAAATTCAGTAAGCGTAAATTTTTATTCCTTTCATGATTTTGTGTTTTTGTGACGGTGTGTGTGCGTGTGGGGGGGGGGGGGGGGGGCAAAATGCGATTTGTCAAAGGGAAAAAGTTTCGAAAACGTTCGGAAATACTTGTAAAGTTTGTTGCAATTTGCTAAGTGCCCTCAGTCTCAAATACTGAATGAATATAGTGTGTGTAATTTGCTCGCCATGGGTTACACTGCCTCAAGAAAATAGTTTCTAGCATTAATACTCAAATTGCGTGTTAAGTCTTTGATGTAACATTATGGCCCCATTACGAAAGGATTTTAAACTCGATTAATAATTACATCACAAAATTAAAATCCTATTTTTGTTGTCCCTGGAAGCCATTAATAGCCAAACTGCAGCCGAGATCGGGCGACCATCAGAATACAAGTAAGACATGAATCACTGCCTTAGGAACCGCAAAGTCAAGGTTACACCAGGTACAGGGCGCATAGTGGGATTTAAGCAAATACTCGGCCATGCTCCCTATGCGAATGGAATTAGAAGGGACCCTAAAACATGCCGTAATACAAGAAGGAAATTGAATACGCTTGCACCCATAACACTAGTGTAATCCTAGTATTCCAACGAATTTATATAGTTTATTAATTATTTTATTAAACTGAGTGATTACTACATGGTCCATAGAAATTAAGCAACCTCACTCACATTCTGCGGAGCAAGGTTTAAATTTCTGTTTGACTGTCCAAATTTAGGCTTGGGCATTATTTGCCTAAACTGGTGAAGGCAAATGCTGGAATGTTTCTGCTGAAAGAAAACAGCTATTATCGTTCCTGTGCTATCAGTGATAGATACCACCACTCCAACTGTCTTGCAGTTGGCAACAGTTACGCAGGGACCCAGCGAATCCAATGATGCATGCCCCCCAAGCCACACGTTCAGTAGGGGCTATTTTTCTGATGTTTATTTTCTGTTTCTCCACTGTGTGGAAAATTAAAACGGCATTTTCTGCTTATTTTTGTTGATACCAGGTAGGATTTTCTCTATAAATCTGAATTTGTATGTTTCACATTTTTAATGTCATTGTAGCCTTACATTATTGGCATATTTTTTGTGAATATTTCTTCCCTATTTCATAACTCATTGGCTAGCGTCGGTGTAATCGTAATGATATGATTTAAAACTTTCGATAAAGAAAGGTAGCATTCATAATTATACTACCAACATTAAAAGATTGCATGCACTATTGAAATACTCGTTTTGTCAATTTGAGCTATTGAAATATGCATACCGTTTGGGAATCAGAGGAGTCTTAAAAAGCATTAAGTGGATAATAATTATCAATCGTTTGTGATACAATTAGTCTTATATATTTCCTATCAAAATTAGTGCTTGGAGCATGACACGTTCTCAAACTCAGTAATCAGTTATACCAAAAGTAGCAATTTTAGAATTTGGCCTCCTCTTGGATAAATTTCTTTGTACATCCATGGACATTATCACTGTTTTAAAATATGCCATTTCTTTTTGTTACAACAATGATAACTAAGAAACTGACGGAGTAGTTTGTTTGCAGTGAGCATCTAAAGCAAAAATAGATGATGATTTTTCATTATTTTAGTAACGGCCTGAGTCAACGACAGTGCCTCGAATCCCTTCATTCTACTTTCTTAAGTCATCAACTGTGCTGCAAGATTTCAGTCAGTGTCGTATTTGGCTGGTGGTGGAATAAGTGTGCTCTTACATCTAAATGTTAAGTTTTGTTAACAACAATTTAGCATATCAGACAGCATACATAAATAAACAAGATAAACATGTGCACTCAATCTTCAAACCAATTAACTTAAAATGAAATAATAACCAAAAAAAGAAACAAATACTCGCCCCACAGTAATAAAATAATAAATGCTTCTAAGGGCGCACTAAGAACATACAATATCACTTAACCCAAAATGCGTGTATACGTACACTATGTGATCAAAAGTATCCGGACACCTGGATGAAAATGTCTTACAAGTTCGTGGGGCACTCCGTTAGTAATGCTAAAATTCAGTATGGTATTGTCCCACTCTTAGCCGTGATGACAGCTTCTACTCTCGTAGGCATACGTTCAATCAGGTGCTGGAAGGTTTCCTGCGAAATGGTAGCCCATTCTTCACGGAGTGCTGCACTCAGGAGAAGTATCAATGGCGGTCGGTGAGGTCTGCGACGTAGTCGGCGTTCCAAAACATCCCAGAGGTGTTCTATAGGATTAAGGTCAGGACTCTGTGCAGGCCAGTCCGTTACAGGGATGTTACTGTCGTGTAACCACTCCGCCACAGGCCGTGCTTTATGAATAGGCGCTCGATCGTGATGAAAGATGCAATCGCCATCCCCGATTTGCTATTCAACACTGAGAAGCAAGAAGATGCTTAATACATCAATGTAGGCTTGTGCTGTGGTAGTGCAAAACAACAAGGGGTACAGGCCCTCTCCATGAAAAACACGACCACATCATAACACCACCGTCTCCAAATTTTACTGTTGGCACTACACACGCTGCCAGATGACGTTCACCGCGCATTCGCCATACGCACACTCAGCCATCGGATCGCCACATTTTGTACCGTGATACGTCGCTCCACACGACGTTTTTCCATTGTTCAATCACCCAGTGTTTACGCTCCTTACACCAAGCGAGGCGTCGTTTGGCATTTACCTTCGTGATGAGCTGCTTGTGAGCAGCCGCTCGACCATGAAATCCAAGTTTTCTCACCTCGCGCCTAACTGTCATAGTAGTTGCAGTGTATCCTGATTCAGTTTGGGTGAATTTCCGTGTGATGGTGTGGATAGATTTCTGCGTATTACACATTGCGACCCTCTTCAACTGTCGGCGGTCTCTGTCAGTCAACAGATAAGGTCGACCTGTACGCTTCTGTGCTGCACGTGTCCCTTCACGTTTCCACTTCACTATCACATCGGAAACAGTGGACCTAGGGCTGTTTAGAAGTGTGGAAATCTCGCGTACAGACGTATGACACAAGTGACACCCAATCAAGTGACCACGTTCGAAGTCCGTGAGTTCCGCGGAGCACCCATTCTGCTCTCTCACAATGATTAATGACTACTGAGGTCACTGATATGGAATACCTGCAGTAGGTGGCAGCACAATGCACCTAATATGAAAAACGTATGTTTTTTGTGGTGTCCGGATACTTTTGATCATATAGTGTTTCATTCATCAGAAATACGACGTTGGCCATGGAAACTAACCTTACAAGTAGCACAAAAATGACACAGTACAAGAACGCTAGTTTATCATAAAATGCAACACCCAACTGAAGCCAAGACTTTAACCACGCACTTGACAGACAAAAAATATGAATAACACACTCTATACTGACACAATAAGCTAACATACAATGAATTCAGACTGGTGACTGAACTACAAGGTTTATACGTGTGACAGAATTAACCCACACCATATGGCCTGATTGTGCATATTGATTCTGTTTCCGTTGCAATACAATCAGAGAGCAACCCAGTCTCACCATACCTTTCCAGGTGAAGCACCTCTGTGTAAGCATAGCTCCACCAATATAGGCACAACGTGCTCCCAGTGTGTTTTGACTATTCAAATCCTTGTCACACACTAATGCTAGAACACATGCAGTTGTAGACACATTCAGTGGCGTAAGTCACTCTTACACCTCACTTTAGAATAGTCCTAAGGGAAACTGATTGCCATAATTCGTGCCTAGCTTCCAGAAGCCACATCATCTGGATGTATGGAGGTAACACCATCCGTTGACCAAGCAAAACAACCTCTGTGTGAGAGAGATCCACACCGCATGCCGATCGTTGCTTTCCCACGGTTCAGCGCCACCTCTCCCTGTTTCTGACTCCACAGCACTGTAGTGCTCCTCCAGGGCCCACGTCGTTTCGCTTCCGTAAACCAACTGCAAACTCCACTGCAGCACCCTCAGCTGAAAACTGTGGCCCATTGCTTGGCCAGCCACTCCGATAACACAAGCAACCATGGCTGACGTGCCATGCCAGGCCCAGTGTTAAACCTGAGGCTTGTCCGTCCCTGATGCTGGCTCAAGTTGGTGTGGCTGCTGCCGCATCATATTGCCAACCCTAAGTCCAGTTGCTATTGCCTGTCCGCACCCCAACCTCCAGCCATCTGCCTACACTCCACGCCTCGGTGGCTAACTCTCAGGCAGCGATTCTGGGAGATAACAGTCCTCTGACCCTCCATGCATGGCCCAGTACCACACTCAGCGTCTAGTCCTCCACTGCCCATGGGACTGAGAGCCAGCTTCTGGTTGTTGCATGCCTCAAAGTAGTACTGCCCACAGCCCAACCACTGTGGCATGCAGCCACAGCAAAGCTCAGCATGATACTGCAAACGCCAATTGGGCGACACACGCACCCCCAGGTGCGATTTGAGCGCCGGACGTGTGCTGGAGCGACAAGGTGGATGGAAGGAGGGCGGGTCGGGAATTTCATTTCACAGCACACAACATCACAAATGACTGGTTTGCTGAATTTCGTCATGGTAGTGCCTGTATCGACGACGAATTTCGCGAAGACCGAAATCGGCTGTTGTTCCAAAAATCTTCGTTGCTGTGTGCAACACAGGACAAACAGGGAGAAACTTAACAACCCGCTACAAGGAACATATGGATGCCTTTCGACTCAAAAACATAAGTACGTCCAAATTTACATCACAAATCGCTCATTATTAACACTCTCTTGATGATATCAGTAACAAACTTTCTGTTCTACATATTGCTGACAGAGGTTTGCAGATGAATCTCATTGAACAATTAGAGATTTACATTCACAGATAAATTAACTCAAAAATTTCTTAATGAAGAAATTGAATTAATGCAAAACTCTTTCATCCAGAATTTTCAGGACATTCTGGTACCACATTACCAAAAAAGATGATGATAAGAAACATTCATCCTCCTGCATAAATTATGTTCTCTTAGTCATATAACAACTATGGCTTCCCATAACTCATTAACTCTTTAGTTACATAGTAAATAATCATCTTGAGGTTGAAGCTCTTCTGTCTGTAATTGCTTACAAATAGATTTGTTTTTGGACAGGATCTGCTTTTGGGCAACACACAGTTATTACTTTCTTTCCATTTCCAATCTCAAGTATTGGCATGATCACTGGGGTCTTTTATTATCTTTCTACAAAACAGGATATATGCATTTTACGACTTGTACATATATAAATTTGAATTTTTAAGACAGTATCTATATATCTGAAAAACAAAGTTTTGTATATATACCTAGTCATCACATGCTGTGGAGTTCTTGGATTTTTATGTTATTTCATGCAGTTGTTTTGTTTCACAGTTTGTCATCTGTAACCATATAGAAATTAACGTAGAACAGTTATTTACTTCGAAATTTTACGACTGGGCATGTTATGGTTATGTCTACTGCTAACTAATGCTATGTGGAAGATTGTGAGTGTGTGTGTGTGTGTGTGTGTGTGTGTGTGTGTGTGTTTGGAAAGGGAATTTGAGGTGTTTATGTGGTGGTGTTGTCTGATAGTTCTTTGAGGGCAGACAACAAAGTTCCACTGCAGAGAAATACGTATTCATTCATTACTTGTTTTCTTTCATTTATGACTGACTGAGTATTTCATTATTTTATTCAGTTATTAGTTTTAGTTGGGGACTGTTACTGAATTTGAGAATTTTAAAATCTTTGTTGATTTTTGTTGGGCTGTAGAATGACAGCTCTTACTTTTTACTGCTCTTCTGTATTCTGTGTAACTGGTATTAAAGTTTCTGCTTGTGTGTCTTATACAAATCGGTTTCAAGTCCTGGCGCGACAGTTAGTAAATACCAAATGTGTTGTGATTGTCTGCGCTTATTTTTGTTGCCCTTCATTTTCTCGGTACTGAGTTGTCTGCCCTGTTGCCTATTCCATGGCCTGTTTTGTTGTTGTGAGAGTGTTGCGTGCTTTTGTGTGTGTGTGTTTTCTGTGTGTCTGTGTTCTGTGTGTCTGCTTTTGTAAGCTGGTGACAGGTTGTTTTGAATGCTAGGTGTCACCTTTATTATTTTTTTTCAGTTTTGTGATTAAATTTCTCTATGGTGATTGTGTCCCATCCATTCTCTATAGCTATTTGCTTGATTTTCTGGAATTAATTTTAATTGTTGTCTTCACTGGGTAGAGTTCTGTTCAGTCTGTGCAGCATATACTGGAAACTGGTTAGTTTGTGTGCAGTCTGCGGATTAGAGTATTTGTGTGTGGCCGTGTTGATGATAGTGACTTTCCTGAATATGTAAAACTGGTGTTGGTTGTTGTCTCTGTGTATTCAGTGGTCAAGCAAATTTAAAATTTTGCCATTTTGTGTTTCTACGGTGAATTTTATTTTTGTGTGTACTGTGTTTATATCACTGTGGAGTTGTTGGATGTGACTGGATGTTTCATCCAGAAAGCGTATGATGTCATCCACATACCGATACCAATATACTATCCTATTTTGTTTCGGTCTTACTGTTGTTTCAAATATTTTGTTTTCAGTGTGACTGAGGAAGATGTTGGCTTGGAGACAACTTACCAGTAGATGAGTGGAACTGTTTGCCAAACGAGAAACAGTTTTGCTCTGTGATTAGTTTTAGAATGCTAACCATTCCTTTTATGTGTGGTCTGAGAATGACTTTCTGTTCTTCTAATTGTTGTTTGATGATGTTGATGGTTTGAGTGGTGATATTCGTGTACATGGATGTGATGTCGAATGATGTAAGTATGGCTGTTGTGGGTATGTTGATTTGTTTGTTTTTATTTTTGTACCAGTTCTTTGGTGTTGTGTATGCTTCTGTTGTTTGTGTATACATAATGTTTCTATAAGTATGGGTGTTTCTCCGGCTAGCTCATATGTGGGTGAACCTCTGAAGTTTACCACTGGATGTGTCAGAATGTCCTCCTTGTGGTGCTTTTGTAGGATGTTCGGTGTAGGTTCCTAGTGGTTGCTGTCTTAGCCATTTCACTTTGTTTTGTGAATATGTGCGAGAAATTTTTAGGAATGTTCGTATATTTTTCTGGTATCTTTCTGTTCGGTAACTAGCTCACTTGTTATGTTGTTGTCTTTTACAACTTTTAAGGTTTTATTTTGGACATGAAACACAGCCCAACAAACATCAACACAGACTTGAAAATTCTCGAATGCAGCATCAGCCCCACTAAAACTAATTAAAACAGTTAAAATCGCTCAAAAGAGGAAAGGCCGCTGGGCCTGATGGGATGCGAGTTCGATTTTACACAGAGTACGCGAAGGAACTTGTCCCCTTCTTGCATTATTCATCCAAATATATTCAACTGGTTTTTCTGTATACTTTTTAATTAAACCATGTCCAATGGCTACATCTACTTCATCTGATGAAGAATCTGACAGTTGATGTCCTTTTGGAAAATAGACATTAACAATGTCTTTTATCAGTTTATTGTATTTTTGCCTCTACTTGATTTTATTTTATTTGGATTACTTTCAGAACATGGTGCTCCTGAACTGTACAATATATCTGCATAATTTGATAAATCAACATAATAAGATTTTCCACTCATATCATCCCTAGTAATTTGTCTTTTAGTTAAAAGATTCATTAGCCCATCTGCACCTTTATAATCTTTCTCATCAACTTTTAATTTATCATTTTGAAATATTACAGGTAATTTACTTACAAATTTAAATGTTCCAACAGGACTTAACCCAAAAGTTGGATCTTCACTATGATTAATATACTTAAACATTCTTTCACTTACATTTATTAACATTTTTTCCAACATTTGTTGCTCCATCATTATCAGACTGCACCTCTTTCATTTTTGTAGCATTATCAGGTTGCATCTCTTCTATTGTTTTCTGTATCCTTCTTAATTTTTTGTATTCCTAGTTTCTCTTCCTCATCATTAGTCAGAGGATCTTGAATTTCTGATTTACTTAATGTAAAGTCATATTTACCATGAATATCATCAGACCAATTGTGTAATTGTCTAATTGGTGATAAATCTCTAAAATGTTCATGATGAAGATATGAATAGCATGGAACCATTTGTTTTTCAGTTTCTCTATTTTCTTCAATCGCTTTCAGAACTTTATCTGCTAATCCTTCGATTCCTTCTTTTACTTTTTCTATAGCGTCAATAACAGGTTGATCTTCCTTTTTATATTTTTCACATTCTGTTCTTGGTTGCTTTTTCCAAAGCTTGAATCGTTCTTTCCACTCTTCAGCTTTCTATCTTTCTCGCTTAGTTTTTTTAACAACCTCTGGAGCGTATTTTGCAAACATTTATTAGGGAAAAAACATTAATTAAACATTTCTAACATTTGTGTTGAATGTTTATGTTTAACATTTATGTTGTTATGAAATGTTGTATTTTATTTCTGAACTTACCTTCATTTGGTTTTCTAGTCATGTCTATCATAAAGAATTTCTTTAAAATCATCAAACTTTAAATCTCCTCCAACGATCTCATGATAAATATGATTTAAATTTGTGTCATCTTGTCTAAAGATATTTAACAAATTTAGGTTATCTCTGACTAAGTGTTTCGGTATTTTTGAGTCCGTTTGAGCTAAGTAAAAACAATCTATTCCTTTGTGTCTACCTCTAGTAAAATATTCTTTAATGATATCTTGATTTTCGAGAATGAAGTCATCAAAGACAACAACAGAATTGTCGTGACAGTGACATAATGGAATAATTTCATCGTTATTCTCGACAAAGGTAGCTATTTTTTCATTATGCTTATCTTCAATTTTTTCACACCTTTTTAAAATTCTTGATATTATGGCTGAACTAAGCTTTAGGAGTAAACATAAGGATGATTAATTTTATTCCAGGTCAACCAACCAGGAGCTAGAATATAATATTCGATCATTAATGTAGTCTTTTCACATCCACTTGGTCCAATTATCTCACATTGAACAGAATTTGGTAAAAGCTTACCATGTTTGTTTTTTGTCTTCCTCTCTGGAAGTCTTATTTTGGGTCCCAAATCAGTTTTGCTCATTTATTAATAACTTCTTTCAGTAGTAAATGGCTCAGTTGTTTCAATTAAGTGATAAATAATCAGTTCTCAAAAAAGATTAACTGTTACTATACGAGACAGCTTTAGTAATGCTGCACTGGTTGGTTTTCATGCAACCTTTTTAACTCCAAACATTACTTTAAGAAATAATATATTATATACTGGTGGAGAAACGATAGAAATTCCTGTAGGACAGCATACTTTGAAAAATTTAGAGAAAATTATTTATTCTAAAAAGCCCAATATTCACATTAAAGCAGATGAAATTCTAAACAGAGTTAATATTGAGAGTGATGTAAAATTGTATATAGATATAGCAGACAGCATTGGAAGTGTGCTTGGTTTTAGTAATCAAGTTGTTGAGCCTAAAGAAAAAGCTGTGGCTAAAGATGTTCCTAAAATTATTACATTTGAACTGATCAGTCAATCTTGCTGATGTAATGTTTGTAAAGCATACTGATCATTTTCACAGAGAAACTAATATTATCACCTCATTCAAGCCTAATGCAGAATTTGGTGGGTTAACAATTCATGAACCACCAGTAAGTGGATCAAAACAGCATATGCACACACTCTGGGATGATGGTGGCATTGAAACAGAGGATGACACGTGTAAAGCTGAAATACTAATCACTTTTTTTCCAAAGCTGTTTCACAGAGGAAGACCGCACTGTAGTTCCTTCTCTAAACCCTCGCAAAACGAAAAAATGGCTGACATCGAAATAAGTGTCCAAGGAATAGAAAAGCAATTGAAATCACTCAACAGAGGAAAGTGCACTGGACCTGACGGGATACCAATTCGATTCTACACAGAGTACGCGAAAGAACGTGCGCCCCTTCTAACAGCCGTGTACTGCAAGTCTCTAGAGGAACGGAAGGTTCCAAATGATTGGAAAAGAGCACAGGTAGTCCCAGTTTTCAAGAAGGGTCGTCGAGCAGATGCGCAAAGCTATAGGCCTACATCTCTGACATCGATATGTTGTAGAATTTTAGAACGTGTTTTTTGCTCGTGTATCATGCCATTTCTGGAACCCCAGAATCTACTCTGTAGGAATCAACATGGATTCCGGAAACAGCGATCGTGTGAGACCCAACTCGCTTTATTTGTTCATGAAACCCAGAAAATATTAGGTACAGGCTCCCAAGTAGATGCCATTTTCCTTGACTTCCGGAAGGCGTTCGATACAGTTCTGCACTGTCGCCTGATAAACAAAGTAAGAGCCTACGGAATATCAGACCAGATGTGTCGCTGGATTGAAGAGTTTTTAGAAAACAGAACACAGCATGTTGTTCTCAATGGAGAGACGTCTACAGACGTTAATGTAACCTCTGGCGTACCACAGGGGAGTGTTATGGGACCATTGCTTTTCACAATATATATAAATGACCTAGTAGATAGTGTCGGAAGTTCCATGCGGCTTTTCGCGGATGATGCTGTAGTATACAGAGAAGTTGCAGCATTAGAAAATTGTAGCGAAATGCAGGAAGATCTGCAGTGGATAGGCACTTGGTTCAGGGAGTGGCAACTGACCCTTAACATAGACAAATGTAATGTATTGTGAATACACGATTTGAAGTGGAAGGATCATATAAAATTAATTGTTGGTAAGTCGGGTGCCAGGTTGAGATTCATTGGGAGAGTCCTTAGAAAATGTAGCCATCAACAAAGGAGGTGGCTTACAAAACACTCGTTCGGCCTATACTTGAGAATTGTTCATCAGTGTGGGATCCGTACCATTTCGTGTTGACAGAGGAGATAGAGAAGATCCAAAGAAGAGCGGCGCGTTTCGTCACAGGGTTATTTGGTAAGCATGATAGCGTTACGGAGATGTTTAGGAAACTCAAGTGGCAGACTCTTCAAGAGAGGCGCTCTGCATCGCGGTGTAGCTTGCTGTCCAAGTTTCGAGAGGGTGCGTTTCTGGATGAGGTATCGAATATATTGCTTCCCCCTACTTATACCTCCCGAGGAGATCACGAATGTAAAATTAGATATTAGAGCGCGCACGGAGGCTTTCCGGCAGTCGTTCTTCCCGTGAACCATACGCGAGTGGAACAGGAAAGGGAGGTAATGACTGTGGCACGTAAAGTGCCCTCCGCCACACACCGTAGGGTGGCTTGCGGAGTATAAATGTAGATGTAGATGTAGATGTAGAACTTCCGTCCGTTGATGCAGAAGGGCTGATTACCGCTGAGTGTGGCGTGTGTAGAAAGAAAGAGCAGGTTCGCAGTGCTTCCTTAGGAATTGAGAGAATTGGGGGATGTAGTGGGTATTGTAAAGTTAATGTGGTTTACATTGTGTAGGGTTTGTATATAATGGATTGTAAAGTTACTAATGCTTATGTTATGGGGTGAGTAGAGAGGATGACCGTATGTGTGTGTGTGTAGACTGAGGGGGGCTGTGGAGGTAATTTTGCGATCTCTGTAAAAGTTAGCACAGGAAGCATCAGAAAGAAAAGCAGGATGGTACTTCGATAACGGGTCCTTAGGAAATTAGACCAGTAAATTCGATAAGAAGGAATAAGAATGATTAATCGGTTGTGCTGGGATATAGGAGGGTTGAGAACATTTGCGTATGTTGAGAGCTGGAAAGGTAGGAGGTGGGGAGCGCATTCAGTATTATTTTGGTGAACAAGTCCCGTTAGGGTAAGAATTTGAATTTACAAATAAGCTTAGAAAACACGAAAGCGAGCGTTAACTATTTGGGGGGGGGGGGGGGGCACTATACAATTTCGTAGAGGTTGACTGGGCTCTTATTTTTTTTTTTTTTTTAATTTTCAAATGATCGTTTTAGATTGAGAGGGGAGAGAAGCGCTGGGATGTGTACGGACGGTGTGTGTGCGTGTGTGTGTGTGTACTCGCTCTCGGCTATTCTGACAACAGACGTGAAGGTGGAGATGTGTCTCATATAGGCCGGCGAGCAATGGAATGCGGCCTTAACATGTGTGTTGGACCGCACTGAGTTAGGACGGTGACAGACGACTCGCGTGGCATGGCTTGGATAGTCATGTTCGGCGTGTAGGTGATATGAATTTCTCAGGTGTTCGGTGTGAATGCGGCTGTCATCAAGTAATGTTTGAAGGGCCGAACAGAGGCCTTTGAGCGAATTCAGAGCTGTCGGACGTGTGACTTAATGTGGGATAGGTTGATTGCGCGCGTCTGTTGAGTTACTTTGCTGTGCGTTATTTGGACAGATTACGAGTATTGATGGTGTTTACAGTTATGTGTACTGCATTGTTTAGGAGCAGTTTGATATTGTGCACTGAAATTAGAAGCTGTTTGCGTGTCTGCCGACTGTGCAACATGACACCAGGTATATGAGGACGAGTGTCTTTTGTATGAGAGTGATAGGTATACTCGATGCGTAAATAAAATGTACGTTAAGTATTTGTGTGACGATATAGAATATGAGAGAGTTCGAGTTGGTTGGTATTTTTTCTACTTGGAGGGTTTGTTAGATCGAATTGCTGAGGTGAGTAGCTACGAGAGCGCGAGGGATGTGATTGCAGCATATCTCCGTCTCTCAGCGGTTAACTAAAGATGTGGCGAGCAATGTTCTCAGCTTAGGTACTGGGGGTGTGCTCTGGCCATGTGCTAGACCGTGTGGATTGAACAACAGTATTAGGGTCACAGTTTAGCTAGAATATTTATACATGAGTATGTCCGACACTAGTATAAATATCCAGACTGTGATGTGGGCGGTCTCGCGCTCGTGGTGTGTGAGAGAGGCAAAGCAGACGATTTTGAGTCATCACAGGTGACTTAGGTTGGTGGCTTCGTTTGCCACAATTTTCTTGTGTTTGGTAGCGAAACATGAACTGACCATCAGAATTGAAGCTTGGCTTATTTGTATAGACAGAATGTGATATAAGTTAATGTGGGTTAGTACACGTTAGTACACGTTAGCAAGCATTAGTACATGTTAGCCAACGAACATGGCTCGGTAAAAGGACGTGGTGGTCGGTAGGGACTTTAAATATTTCATTTCAAGTGCAGGTGGGTGTGGCAGTGGCGAAAATTGATTGCAAGCCTAGGAGGACGCGGCAGTTTTCCGCATCAGAGAGGTTAATTAATTGATCAGATTAATTAAATAGTCATGTGGACTTTGTTACATTCACTTGCGGAAGTACTAAGCTAGGTGCGCGCGATGTCTCATGTGTACGGACGTGTGTTTTCGTCAAGATCCTGCATTAGATAATCGACGCATGTGGGCTGAATAATGAGAATCAGGTGATCAGTTAACTTAGTGAGAGCGTTCTTTGTCTGACAGAGCCACGTGGTTGATAGCGTGTTGTGACGTCAAGGAAGTTTCCAACTCGGTAGAAAAAACATTCCGTTTACCAGAACCGTGTAGGAAGAGGTTGAGTGCTGGTGGCTTAGTTTGAAGCAATTTTCTTAGGTTGGTGGCGGAAGCGCAAGTGAACTTTGTTTACTGGCAGATTTCAAACTTGGTGCTGGTTCCTAGGAGGAGGCGGAGGTGGCGTTCTTGTCCTCGAAAAGTAGTTGATATTAGGGAGTTGAACACGTTTGAATATGTATATGAAGTTGTAAATGGAATTATTTAATATAGAAGGGTGGTGAGAGTGATTTAGCGAGCGTTCTCGCGACGAGCAAACGCACTGTTATATGGGCACGGTGGATTCCACTGTCAGTCAAACTCTGACGCCAAACGTATCCTTTGTACGGCACGCGGTCGACATGAAACATCGTATCTGGTGTTAAGTGCTCGCGGGTAGGGCCGACCGTTTGTGACGCCGCTGTCTACCTGGCGCACTGGCCGTGGCGGCTGGGCGGGCACCGTAAACCGCTTCGCGTCAGCCGGCCAGGGAGTGGGCTCGGCCGGCCGCGCGTACGTCAGCTGCACTCTGGAGTTTCGCTGTGTGAGCATGGAGAAGTCAGTTGGAATACACCTGCATGACCGTAATGTCTGAAATAAAGAGTCATATTCTAGGTGTTTACACAAGGGTATGTCCGTCGCGTGTATGGAGGGTGTGTTACATAAGCGGGGCGGTGGCGCAGCGATTGTACAGTTATTACGCGTACGCGAGAGCGAGTCAATTAGCGGGCATTCTCGTGCAGTCCAAACGTGCTCTTACAGGGTGTTTCAAAAATGACCGGTATATTTGAAACGGCAATAAAAACTAAACGAGCAGCGATAGAAATACACCGTTTGTTGCAATATGCTTGGGACAACAGTACATTTTCAGGCGGACAAACTTTCGAAATTACAGTAGTTACAATTTTCAACAACAGATGGCGCTGCAAGTGATGTGAAAGATATAGAAGACAACGCAGTCTGTGGGTGCGCCATTCTGTACGTCGTCTTTCTGCTGTAAGCGTGTGCTGTTCACAACGTGCAAGTGTGCTGTAGACAACATGGTTTATTCCTTAGAACACAGGATTTTTCTGGTGTTGGAATTCCACCGCCTAGAACACAGTGTTGTTGCAACAAGACGAAGTTTTCAACGGAGGTTTAATGTAACCAACGGACCGAAAAGCGATACAATAAAGGATCTGTTTGAAAAATTTCAACGGACTGGGAACGTGACGGATGAATGTGCTGGAAAGGTAGGGCGACCGCATACGGCAACCACAGAGGGCAACGCACAGCTAGTGCAGCAGGTGATCCGACAGCGGCCTCGGGTTTCCGTTCGCCGTGTTGCAGCTGCGGTCCAAATGACGCCAACGTCCACGTATCGTCTCATGCGCCAGAGTTTACACCTCTATCCATACAAAATTCAAATGCGGCAACCCCTCAGCGCTGCTACCATTGCTGCACGAGAGACATTCGCTAACGATATAGTGCACAGGATTGATGACGGCGATATGCTTGTGGGCAGCATTTGGTTTACTGACGAAGCTTATTTTTACCTGGACGGCTTCGTCAATAAACAGAACTGGTGCATATGGGGAACCGAAAAGCTCCATGTTGCAGTTCCATCGTCCCTGCATCCTCAAAAAGTACTGGTCTGGGCCGCCATTTCTTCCAAAGGAATCATTGGCCCATTTTTCAGATCCGAAACGATTACTGCATCACGCTATCTGGACATTCTTCGTGAATTTGTGGCGGTACAAACTGCCTTAGACGACACTGCGAACACCTCGTGGTTTATGCAAGATGGTGCCCGGCCACATCGCACGGCCGACGTCTTTAATTTCCTGAATGAATATTTCGATGATCGTGTGATTGCTTTGGGCTATCCGAAACATACAGGAGGCGGCGTGGATTGGTCTCCCTATTCGCCAGACATGAACCCCTGTGACTTCTTTCTGTGGGGACACTTGAAAGACCAGGTGTACCGCCAGAATCCAGAAACAGTTGAACAGCTGAAGCAGTACATCTCATCTGCAAGTGAAGCCATTCCGCCAGACACGTTGTCAAAGGTTTCGGGTAATTTCATTCAGAGACTGCGCCATATTATTGCTACGCATGGTGCATATGTGGAAAATATCGTACTATAGAGTTTCCCAGACCGCAGCGCCATCTGTTGTTGAAACTTGTAACTACTGTAATTTCGAAAGTTTGTCTGCCTGAAAATGTACTGTTGTCCCAAGCATATTGCAACAAACGGTGTATTTCTATCGCTGCTCGTTTAGTTTTTATTGCCGTTTCAAATATACCGGTCATTTTTGAAACACCCTGTATATAGTCATGGCGGATTCCACTGTTCAGCAAACTTTGCCGCCAAAAGTGTAGCACTGCGTTCTCGCTCGCACAGGGACGCATGGCGAACGGCTGTGTGAGGTCGGCATCGGCAGGTTTGAACGTGGTGCCGGAAGTGTTGCAGGGAAACGGCCGACCGTAGTGTGATTCAGCTCCGAGGGAGTCAATTTTGGCAGGAAACGTGTGGAGGCGACGAATGCACGTGGTGAGCGGACAAGGGGCCGCTGTGACATCAAACTCGACAAGTTCCAGCGTGTCCAGCGAAAACATGTTTACGACGTGGGAGCGATCGCTGGGCTCACCCCCCGCGCTAGTGGCCGGCCGCCTCATGTGACAGGCGTAGGCAGTGTCTCTGCATGCTGGCCAGGGGCTGGCGAGGATTTGAACTAATTCAGTTGGAGCGCGGACGTCGTGGTGACTACACTGCGATGTGTTGGAGAACAAGTGATGACCGTACTGCTTGAAATTAAGTCTTCAGTCCCTCCCCCCCCCCTGCAAAATCAAAGGACGTGAATTACGTTACTATAAGTGCAGTTTATTATTTGGCGTGATTATGATAGGCTACCAGTGAAAAAAAAAAGATAAGAGATGGAGAAAGCTCATACATGTGATCAATTATGGTGTTGCGGATTTGAACTTGTGATAGATTTTTGCTATGGATGTAAGGAGAATGGCTTACTCACAGAGAAATAAATAATAAATGATAATAATACATAGAAGTACAGTTTTCGAGAGAATATTGTGTTGGAATTTGAATTTGGCGCAATTTTCTAGTGTAGGTAGGCCTATAATAATAAATGATAGTGAATGATAATAAATGATAATGAGTGATAATGAATGTTAATAAGTGATAATGAATGATAATAAAGGATAATGAATAACAATGAATGATAATGAATGTTAATAAATGATAATGAATGATAATGAACAAAAGTAAGGTTCTGCAGCCATTATCGTGTAGGAATTTGAATTTGGAGGGAATTTTCTAGTGGAGGCAGGTCAATAATAATAAATAATAATAAATGATAATAAATAATAATAAATGATAATGAATGATAATGAATGACAATGAATGTTAATAAATGATAATGAATGTTAATGAATGATAATCAGTAATAATAATAAAGACAAGTACGGTCTTTCCATGCATTATCCTGTTGGAATTCATACTTCCCGCCATTTTTTTTTCTTCTGGACATTTAGGTTAGTGGACATAGCACAATTGGGCTATTTTCCCGCCAAAATTCAAACTTCCCGCCATTTTTTCTTGAGGTTAGGTTAGTAGATGTAGCACAATTGGACTATTTTCCCGCCAAAAGCCGCCATCTTGGATGACGTCATGCACTGTTGCCAAGTCTACATGCCGCCATCTTGGATGACGTCATCGCCCCCATCTTGAATAAATTTGGCAACAATGGAGAGTGGGGTGCACATAGGTTGTCCCCCTACTCATGTCGACTTCTCTCCAAGTGACTAACATGGCTATGGTCACTGTATGGAACTTCTCCATGGAGTCAAGTAGCTTGTTTCCGATGCACCACTGCCAGTTTACTGTAACCCTTGCACCCTCACACTGATGATACAACCCACAAATTGTGTCACTATTCAACACTGTCCCTCTTTCATTGTCATTACATCTTTAGCAAAACCAAGCAATGATGTATTAGCAATTAACCAATTTGCTACCAGGATTAAACCGGCACACAGGCAGGTCGCTACCATGGCATTAACTGTGAATGTCTTTTCCTGTAGTGTAAATTGGAATCAAATCTTCTTCTTTATAACCTTTCTTGAGCCCCACATGCAATAACTACCGTTACTCTTTGTGCAGATGTCTCTGGTACTTTCTTTTTTTTTTTTTTTTTTTTTTATTCTCTCGTAAAAGTCACTTGAGGTTGCACTAACTTCGCTACCTGCGTCTATAATCACAACTGTCTTAATGTTTTGAACTTCAATTTCTCCACCAGCTGGTTGGTACGTTTCCTCTACCTCTGGCCTATCCTCTTCCATAAGTGTGTCTTTAATGTTATCCCTCTCCTCATATCCCAAGAACCTCATTAGAGGTCCACGTATTTCGGCCGTTCGCGATTGCACCATGTCAGAATGGACTACACGTTTACCGACTCCCCTTGATTTCTTTCCCTCTCCGGAGTATGATCTCTGCCTTGAAATTATTACTATAATATTCCCTGCTACCATTATGGTTATTTCCTCTCCTAAAACCTCTTTGGAACCAACCTGTTCACCTTCTAGACGAACTACGGTTACTATCGTGAGGCCTGTCTTCCTCTCTTCTGCGTTGCTCGTTGTTATTGTTAGACACGCTGTTCCTGTCTGAGTCACGGTCTGTACGCCACCTGTTTAATGGCAGCCTTCCGGCACTCGCCTGTTGCCTGAAGGTCCGTCCAGCTGTTCTAATACATACAGGAGCTTGTTAGCATCACTCTTGCTGGTATTAATTAGTTTCTCCTATGCAGCCGGCCGCGGTGGTCTAGCGGTTCTGGCGCTGCAGTCCGGAACCGCGGGACTGCTACGGTCACAGGTTCGAATCCTGCCTCGGGCATGGGTGTGTGTGATGTCCTTAGGTTAGTTAGGTTTAAGTAGTTCTAAGTTCTAGGGGACTTATGACCTCAGATGTTGAGTCCCATAGTGCTCAGAGCCATTTGAACCATTTTTTTCTCCTATGCAGACACTGGAAACTGATGAACTATTATTTCTACTAAGTCATATTCACGTAAAGGGTGAGTTAAATATTGGCTCCTTCCCTAGTAGTGCTGAAAGAATTAAAAATGGTTCAAATGGCTCTGAGCACTATGGGACTTAACTTCTACGGTCATCAGTCCCCTAGAACTTAGAACTACTTAAACCTAAGTAACCTAAGTACATCACACAACACCCAGTCATCACGAGGCAGAGAAAATCCCTGACCCCCGCTGAAAGAACGCCTTATGACTATCGCAGCCAATGTTTTGAAAGCTCATAGCTTCGAATATTTCTGTTCTTGTACTGTTTTGTGTACTTGTGGACCAGTATTGGTTTACAAATGCTCTAACAAATTTTTTGTATGTTTTACACGTGTTACTGGCTCCTGTTCCCCATGACGTTGCGTCCGCTTCAAAATGATGTGCTACAAATTTGATTTTCTGCTGTTCTGTCATGTTGTCAGGTATGATGCCCCCATATCGACGACTGAAAGCAAAAGGATGTATACTACCCTTGCTAGAAAAGTTATGAAATTTGTAAGCATTGTCATTACTGACTACTTCATTAGTATGAATAACACCCTTACGTTTTTTCTGTTCAAGCCACGTTTCGAGACTCTGTTTTAAAGTAACTTTCACATTACCTATATTTTTACTCGCCTCACTTCGTTGAGGTATGTTTTCTACCTTCTGCACTATTTTTCCCAAACGACCCTGAATAGTATTTGTATTACCATTACAAATATACTCTATTCATGATACTTTATAGCTAAGGACTGCATTTTCATCCTTTAAGTGTACGACTTGTTTGTTTTGCCTTTCATATGTGTCTTTGGTCCGCCCCCGACCAAACGCAACGATCAATAACGAACAAAATGCAAAGAAAAAAAAAAGGAAAGGAAAAAGAAAAAGTGGTCAGCGCGACGGACTGTCAATCCTAAGGGCCCGGGTTCCATTCCTGGCTGGGTCGGAGATTTTCTCCGCTCAGGGACTGGGTGTTGTGTTGTCCTAATCATCATCATTTCATCCACATCGACGCGCAAGTCGCCGAAGTGGTCAAATCGAAAGACTTGCACCAGGCGAGCGGTCTACCCGACGGGAGGCCCTCGTCATACGCCATTTTTATTATTTTTGTGTCGTTACAAGTTTTGTTTATTTTACTCTGATCATTACTTAATTTAATGACTTCATCCCCAACTGGCAGTAGAAAAGTATCTTGAGCTTGCATGAGATCATTTACTTTCACTACTTCATCATCAATCTCTTTCATGTTCAATTCCTTTTTAACAAGCCGCTTTTCTAGTATCATGAGAGTGAATCGTGGTCTCTAATTGTTTAAACTTGCGATTAATTTTTGCTATCTTCTGGTTTGTTGCTTCTATTTTATCAACAAGTAATCTTGGCCTTTCTTTAATTCATTTGACTCCTTTTTTTAAATTCTTTTTGCCACTGCTCCATCCAATGTACCAGCTGGTGGTGTTCCATGGCTTAATCTATTTGTTCTACTTGTTGATTCATTAGTAATGGCGGTGTCATAGTGTCAGAGTCATCCCTGTCAATACTAGCTTCCTCTCGCTAGCTGTAAAACGATTAGCATACGCGCTACCTTCTACTCGGGCGCGAAGCTGCTGCTCAACGCACTGTTTTTGTCATGCTGGGTGTCTGCGGCTGCCGGTTGCCACAGATGCCTATCTTTGCCGCTAGCCGCTTGCTGACGTTGGACTGCAGCTGGTGGAGGCGACAAATGTTGCTTCCATGTAATCTGCCTCGCGTGCTGTACGGTGCTTTGCTAACTACTCCCAGAAGCGTTGCTTCTCGCAGAGGTCAAAATAAAACGCAATCCGTTTGGACCACACGTACACTTATAACTTTACACTTCGATTTTGCGTTTTCGCTTTTTCACTTTCCAGTACGCGACGTGGATTAATTAGGGGCATTGATAAATTTTGTTGCCTAAGAGTTCAAAGAAACTTACAAGAGCTCAAACTGGATATAATTTCACAGTTGACACTGTGTCGCTTTTTATCTTGTTCACTGTTGATACACTATTGATTCGGGCGTTTTATGATAATCATTACAGTTCACCGTTCTCACTATGATTTCCACATCTCACCCAGTTCACTGTTCTCGTTAACGGATAGTAGTCTGTTCTTTAAATACATGTTCCCCGCACGAGATGCCATGTATAAATTGTTTTTCCCTTCGGAAGTCATACCCGGAAGCTGGAGAGATTGAATAAGAGTCTCTGACCATTCTTTCCATCAATCTGTCGTCTTCTAAAGTTGTGTCCCCAGCACAGAAGACAGCTCGTTGGTCACGGGATCTTCTTCGGCGGAGACTGCTACACCGTCAATTCGAAACTGTGGTTGCTCTATTTGTAGTGTGCCGTGGTAGTGTGGGGCTGTGGGCCCACACTAGAGTCTCGTTGCTTCGATTTTGAAAGTGGTGGCGTCTCGCGTTGCTAGCGTCGCCTCTGATGTGGCGTGTGCACTGAAGTGGTTTGCACTGATGTTACGCATCTGCGTTTGTGGTTAACACTGTTAAAATGATGCGTGTTGTGTCTAGAGAAGACAGCCTAGACACAATGAGAGGAAGCCGAAAGGCACGCGCTTAAACTCACGCAGGCTGGCGTGAGGTCTGAAACAGGATACGTAATGAATGCTATAAAGAAAAGTACGTAGCTTCTGGAATACTTAACTTTAATCCACATTTGTAGAACATCGCTCTTGATGATACATTAATAGAATCTCAATATCAATTGAATACGGCGCCTTGCTAGGTCGTAGCAAATGTAGCTGAAGACTATGCTAACTATCGTCTCGGCAAATGAGAGCGTAATTCTCAGTGAACCATGGCTAGCAACGTCGGCTGTACAACTGGGGCGAGTGCTAGTACGTCTCTCTAGACCTGCCGTGTGGTGGCGCTGGGTCTGCAATTACAGACAGTGGCGACACGCGGGTCCGTCGTATACTAGCGGACCGCGGCCGATTTAAAAGCTACCACCTAGCAAGAGTGGTGTCTGGCGGTGACACCACAATGCCCAACACTGGTGAGCCACCATGTGAAAGTCCCTCTCCAGCTTTCCCAACAGTCGGCGTACACCTTGCTTTATCTACATTTCCTGGAAGTGGCCGCAATTCTGAAAATCCTTCTTCCCAAAATGCACGATACACTTGCTGTCTTCTACTATTCCGGTATGTGCTGGTTTTATTATCTAATTTTCTTTTCGTGGGATTTGTTGCAGTCCCATCCATTTTGAACATACTACTTCCACAAAGAAGTATACGAAGGCTTGCGATAAAGTGCTGAACCTGCTCCCGAAATGAACGAAATAATGTGCCTTGTTGCATATAGTGGAAGTACAGCTTGTTCACAAAAAGAAGAAAAATCCTGAAGGCGGTGCGATGTTCGGAAAACAAGCTGCACTTCCATCACGCAGTGCTTGTACTACACTCCCACTTACATACCGGTGTCAATTTCTGCCCAAGCGACGCTCCAATCGGAAATGATAGTTTCATGTTGAATGATGGTGCGGTTTTGCTCCTAATTCCGTATCATAGACAATTCGAAATTAAAATGAGCCAGTAATAAACCCTACATTTTGGGTCGCTGAAGTTGACAGTGACCAACCCAAAACATGATCTGGCCCAAGTCGACCGATTTCTGCCGAGCCAGAACTATGCGAGCCTCATTGATCCCTTTGTTAATAGACTGCACATAACGCAGTTCTGGTTGTGACATCACACCCGTGTTAGTCACTCTCAATTGCCATCACATGGGTGCCATAGAATGAGAAACGTATTCTGCAACGTAAAAGTTGCTACTGGAAGATTAAAAGATATATCACTAAGCATCATGTTCAAAATCGGAGTATTTGGCGTACGGTTAAAGGTTTGCACCATACCCAGAGCAAAATGGGAAAATCCGGTACTGTTCCTGGTAAAACCGTACGTCTGGGAACCCTATATAGTCCACATACATGTATTCTGTATTTTCCCAGGAATTTTGCATGGCTCCTTTTTAACTGCAGTATCAGTTCCTGTGCAAAAGGCACTGAGTGCAGAGATTAACTAGAAAAACACCTATTCTGGGACATGTAGCTCTGAAAACCAAATGACTATGATACTGAGTTCATCTATAGTTTCAGTAAGTTCAAAGACATCTTCAACTATGAACGAACATACATCTATAGCACTAAATTAATCAAACAATGGAAAATCCAGGATGTAATGTAACAATATTAGGAAAAGGCAAGTAGCTACTAAGCATATAGCGGAGATGCACAGCAAAAAGAAAGTCTCAAATAAAGCCTGTAAGGAGACAAGAGAAACACAGGAAAGAAGAGACAGAATGACAGACATTGAATATAGTGATTACTTGTGACATTCTTTTTGTTGTGCCTATCTGCGACTCAGGATCTCCACTATATGGTGGGGAGCAACTTTTCTTTTCATAATATTGCACTACAGTTAATGCCAGTTTTTGGAAACATTACAACATGACCATCAGATTTGGCCTCCCTACTGAAATCTGAGTAAAGATATATTGTTAATTTTGCTGCACGACATGTACCGTCTTGGTGTCATAGGATGTCAGCCTTTTGCACTCGCCCATCGGATCAGTAGACTTGTTGCCATCGAAAATGTGTCGGATATGATGAAATCGTGGACCCCCATGAAACAAGGACCATGCCGTCGGTTGCGTGCCTCAGTGATACGTATAGCTGTACTGTAGGTGCAACCATGGCGGAGGGGTATCTGCTGAGAGGCCAGACAAACATGTGGTTCCTGAAGAGCGGTAACAGCCTTTTCAGTAGTTGCAGGGGCAACAGTCTAGATGACTGACTGATGTGGCCTTGCAACACAACCAAAACAGCCTTGCTGTGCAGCTACTGCGAACGGCTGAAAGCAAGGGGAAACTACAGTCATAATTCTTCCTGAGTGAGGTCATGCAGCTCTACTGTATGGTTAACTGATGATCTCATCCTCATTGGTAAAATATTCCAGAGGTAAAATAGTCCCCCATTCAGATCTCCAGGTGGGGACTACTCAGGAGGACATCGTTATCAGGAGAAAGAAAAGTGGTATTCTACGAATTTGAGCTTGGAATGTCAGATCCCTTAATCAGGCAGGTAGCTTAGAAAATTTAAAAGGGAGAATGGATAGGTTAAAGTTAAGATATGTTGGGAATTAATTAAGTTCAGTAGCAGGAGGAACAAGGCTTCTGGTAAGGTGAATACAGGATTATAAATACAAAACCAAATAGAGGTATTGCAGCTGTAGGTTTAATAATGAATAAAAAATAGGAGCACAGGTAAGCTACTATGAACAGCGTATTGAATGCATTATTGTAGCCAAGATAGCCACAAAGCCCCCACCTACCACAGTAGTAAAAGTTTATAAGCCAACTAGCTCCACATATGATGAAGAGATAGAAGAAATGTACGATGGGATAAAAACATCATTCAGATAATGAAGGAAGATAAAAATTTAATAGTCATGGGGGAATCGAATTCAATAGTAGGAAAAGGAAGAGAAGGGAAACTAGTAGGAGAATATGGAATGGAGATAAGAAATGAAAGAGGAAGCTGCCTGGTAGAATTTTGTGCAGAGCATAACCTAATAATTGCTAACACTTGGTTTAAATATCGTGAAAGAAGGTTGTGTATGTGGAAAAGGCCTGAAGACACTGGAAGGTTCTAGACAGATTATATAATGGTAAGACAGGGATTTAGGAACCAGATTTTAAGATATTTCCAGAGGCATATGTGAACTCTGATCACAATTTATTGGTTATGAACTTTAGATTAAAATTGAAGAAACTGCAAAATAGTGGAGAGTTAAGGAGATGGGACCTGGATAAACCGAAAGAACCAGAGGTTGTAGAGAGTTTCAGAAACAGCATTAGGGAACAATTGACAAGAACAGGGGAAAGAAATACAGCAGAAGAGATGAAATAGTGAAGGTAGCATACGATCAAGTAGGTAAAAAGACGAGGGCTAGTAGAAATCCTTGGATAACAGAAGAGATATTGAATTTAATTGATGAAAGGAGAAAATATAAAAATGCAGAAACGAAGTAGGTGAAAAGGAATACAAACAGCTCAAAAATGAGATTGACAGGAAGTGCAAAATGGCCAAGGAGGGATGGTTAGAGGACAAATGTAAGGATGTCATGAGGGGTAAGATAGATACTGCCTACAGGAAAATTAAAGAGACCTTTGGAGAAAAGAAAACCATCTGCATGAATATTAAGAGCCCAGATCGAAAACCAGTAATAAGCAAAGAAGGAAAAGCAGGAGATGAAAAGGGTGTATATAGGGTCTACACAAGGGAGATTCGCTTGAGGGCAATATTATGGAAATAGAAGAGGACTTAGATGAAGATGAAATGGGAAATATCATACTGCATGAAGTGTTTGACAGAGCATTGAAAAACCTAAGTAGAAACAACATTGGACGCAACATTAGACAACATTCCATTAGAACTACTGGTAACCTTCGGAGAGCCAACCATGACAAAACATTACCACCTGGTGAGCAAGATGTATGAGACAGGCAAAATACCCTCAGACTTCAAGAAGAATATAATAATTCCAATCCCAAAGAAAGCAGGCATTGGCAAGATGTGAAAATGAGCTAACCATAACATTAATAAGTTATGACTGCAAAATACTAATGCGAATACTTCACAGATGAACTGAAAAACTGGTAGAAGCCAGCCGTGGGGAAGATCAGTTTGCATTCTGTAGAAATGTTGGAACACGCCAGGAAATACTGACTCTACGACTTATCTTAGAAGATAGAGTAAGGAAACCTAGCATATGTTTCTAGCATTTGTAGACTTAGAGAAAGCTTTTGACAATGTTGACTCGAATACTCTCTTTAAAATTCTAAAGGTGGCATGGATCAAATACAGGGAGCGAAAGGCTATTTACAATTTGTACAGAAACCATATGGCAGCTACATGAGTTAAGAGGCACGAAAGGGGAGCAGTGGTTGAGAAGGGAGTAAGACAGAGCTGTACCCTATCTCCAATTTTATTCAATCTGTATATTGAGCAAGCAGTAAAGGATACAAAAGAAAAATATCGAATAGGGATTAAAATCCATCGTGAAGAAATAAAAGCTTTGAGGTTTGCCGATGACATTGTAATTCTGTCAGAGACAGCAAAGGACCTGCAAGAGCAGTTGAACAGAATGGACAGTGTCTTGAAAGGAGGATATAACATAAATATCAACTAAAGCTAAACGAGGATAATGGAATGTAGTCGAATTGAATCATATGATGCTGAGGGAATTAGATTAGGAAACGAGACAGTTAGAGTAGTAGATGAGTTTTGCTACTTGGGCAGAAAATAACTGCTGATGCTCGAAGCACAGAGGATATAAAATATAGACTGGCAATGGCAAGGTAAGCACTTCTGAAGAAGAGAAATCTAGTAATATTGAGTATAGATTTAACTGTCAGGAAGCCTTTTCTGAAAGTATTTGTGTGGAGTGTAGCCAGTCATGGAAGTTAAACATGGACGATAAATAGTTTAGATAAGAAAAGAATAGAAGCTTTCGAAACATGGTGCTACAGAAGAATGCTGAAAATTATATGAGTAGATCACGTACGGTAACTAATGAAGAGCTACTGAATAGAATTGGGGAGAAGATGAATTTGTGGCACAACTTGACTAGAAGACACATTCTGAGGCATCAAGGGGGTCACAAATGTAGTACTGTAGGGAAGCGTGGAGGGTAAAAGTCGTAGAAGAAGATCTAGGGATGAATACACTAAGCAGTTTCAGAAGCATGTGGGTTGCGGTAGTTACTGGGCGATGAACAGACTTTCACAGGATTGAGTAGTGCAGAGAGCTGTATCAAACCAGTCTCTAGACTGAATCCCACAACAACAACAACAACAAAAACAACAACAACAATTATTATGATTGTTTAGGAGGCTGCCAAAGAATGTGTGGATAATGTTGAAACTGTATTGTGATACTGGATCATATTTGTAAACGAAGTTTATCATATTGTCCAGCAGGCTTCAAAAGTTTCTGAGCACCTCAATGAAATTTCGATGATTGTATAAGCTGTCTTAATCGTTAGAAATGCTCACTGCTGAGGATGGATCCTCATAGGGAACCAACCTATTTAAGACTCTTTAGTGTTGTCGAAGTTAAATATCTCTTTGAGGTTATTTCTTTCACATCTTGACTTTTTTTCTTATTGCCATGCTAGATTTTATTTTCGTTTCTTCTGTAAAACTAGCTTTTCCTAGAGACGTTGTTGACGGGAGTGTATAATTAAATCATTGATTTATTTATCTTTGTTTTCATTCTTACAAAGTAGGATTTGGGATGAGGCCAAATATCTTCTGAATGGCCGGCAAGTGACACAGGTATTTTCTTCGTCCGCTAAAAGGACTTGTATCAAATTTTAATTTTCTTGGTTTTTTATACTTGCTGTAGTGTCCGTTCTTGTCACACAACTGAATATTAGAGTCCTAGCAGTGCTTGTTCTTGAAAAAACTTGTTCTTTAGCTGAAGTCACGATAATCGCGACGTAACCCGAAATTTTGCGTGACATAAACACAAAAAAATCTATTCAAGTTTTCTTGATAGTTCAAAATTCGTTTAAAAAAGACTGCTACTAGTTTCACCAGTGTCTACTGTCGCAATAAAAGTGTAATTAAAAGTTTCTAAATCGTATTTAACTATCACATTTCGTATCGTTCACTAGGTAGATAGACGCGAGGTAGGCCTAAATTTTCCGAGTTATAAACGTTTAAAAACCTGAACAGACACGCCTGATAACGTAAATTCTCTAACAGCAAATTAATCCCAAATTCATTCTGCTGTCATTGTATCTGTAAATCAGTACAAATAAACAACCATCTCACATAAGACCTTTGTGTCGTTTTATGTTTACACGCAGCTAACTCGCGTCCTTGACAAATTTAAAACATTCTTTTAACTTAATTATTCTTTCGAAACTGACCATGAGTGAGAAATGTGGGAGCTGTTATAGGGTAGTGAGTCGAGGGATTTGTTGCCAATCTTGTAGGAAATATTTTCACTGGTGTGTGTGTGTGGGGGGGGGGGGGGGAGGGAGGGAGGGAGGGGGGGGGGGAGGATGAAGTTGGGAGAGTGTTGGGAGAACAAAAGAGGCTCTCTCCTGGAACTGCAGAGTATGCAGTAGGAACATTTTGATTGGGGAACAGGAAACGAAAATCTGTGCCCTTCAGGCACAGTTGGAGGAAGCAAGGAAGAAACTCATAAGGATCAAGGGGGAGGGGGGGGGGAAGGGAGGAGGGCGGTTGGAAACTGGCAGCTGGTAGGATAAGAAGAAAGAGAACGCGATCTGACAGTTTTATCATCAACACAAAAAACAGGTATCTACCACTGCCAGAGGTAAGTGGAGAAGCGCCTCAGGTAGAACGAGGAGCAGGAAATGTGCAGCACGCTTCAACCGAGGCCAAGAAGCCTAGGAATGTACAAAGTGTTAGGAAGAAGAAAGTACTGCTGCTAGGTAGTAGCCATGGGTGAGGTGTAGGCCCTCAGTTGCAGGAAAGTTTAGAGGCAGCGTACCAGGCCACCAGTGTCATCAAGCCAAATGCAGGACTAAGTCATGTGACAGAGGACCAAGGGTCTTTATGTAAGGACTTTACAAAAGAGGACCATGTAGTGATAGTAGGTGGGGTGGGAAACAGTTTGTACAAGGATGGGGTGTATGATATAGGTGGTGACCTGGACAAGATTGTTTACCTGACTCATGGCAACAACGTACACTTTGTTGAACTGTTCTGGCGTCATGATTGACCACACCTTGATGGAGCTGTGAGGCGAAAGTGTGGGGTTAGGGATGGCTCTGAGGACAGCCAACTTTGCTCATGTTTCTCTGGTGCCCATCAGGACTATCAACAGATGGGGTTTCACTAGGCATGGCCTACACCTAAACAGGACTGGGAAGGGAACATTGGTACAGCTGATTCATGAAAGTGTAGGGGGTGGATCTCGGGCCACACATGGTCAAATACCTGTTGTCATAGGTAGGAAAAGTAGGCTTTTTAGGGTAAATCCACACAATAAGTTCCCCTGCCTAAAGAGTATCTCCAGCACTTTAAAAAATACTGAAACAATCACTCACAAGACAGATTTTAACACCTCAGACATCACATATAGCAGATGTAAAGGAAAACAAACCACTGGAAAGAGTACCATGGGGCATTTCACAGACTTAACAATCCTCCATCAAAACATGCAATCAATAAAAAATAAAATACAACTATTAGAGGTTGAGCTCCAATCTTTGAACTGCACAGTAGTTTGTATTACTGAGTACTGGTGTAGAGGCACAGAAATCAAACATGTAGTATTATCATTGCATTAAAAGGCAAACTCTTACTGCAGAGCTACTTCAAGAGGTGGAGATCATGCATTTATATCAGAAAAGGAACATAGTTCAAATCAAGACATGACCTCAGTACTGTAAGTGAAAAGAAAGACAGTGAAATATCAGATATTGAATTAACAGGGCTTGACATCACCAAGAAATTAATCATTTTGTGTGTGTATAGATCTCCCAGTGGTAGTGTGGACAATTTTTCAATAAGTTAACAGAAGTTCTAGATAAAGTATCAAGTACAAAGGTCAACATAATTATGTGTGGGGACGTTAACATCAACACTAACATCACAAATGAATCCAGTAGCACCTTCATAAAGATCCTTCAAAGTTTTGGCATGTCCCTATTGGTCAATAGTGCAACAAGGATTACCACGACAACTTCATCAGTAATTGACCATGTGGCCACAAATATGGACAGGGAAATATGTGATGTAGCTGTAAAAGATCTCGGACTATCAGACCATCTCTGTCAAATAACAACAGTGAAGTCAGGCATCGAATCATTCCCTAAACTACGAGCCTACAAATGACATCTATCAAAAATAAAAAAAAGATTTTTCAAAACAACTAGAAAAACAAAGCTGGGATGAAGTGTATGAGGAAACCAATGTGAATATGAAATTCTCTAAATTATCCAAATTGTTTAAATTGAACTTTGAAAATGCATTTCCAAAAGTATGCATGTCTGTATCAACATCTCACAAAAACAGATGGATAACAGCAAGTATTAAGAAGTCCTCCCAAACACTTAAACACCTCAGTTCCGTCAAAATGGTTCACAATGATCCAGAATTTTTAAATTTCTATCATAGATACAAAAAGATCTCTAGGATGTGCTGGCTGCTGCAAAAAAGTCATTTAATGAAAAAATAATATATAATGCAGAGAATAAAAGCAAAACAGTCTGGGATGTTATAAAAAAGGAAATGGGTAGAGGCAAACAAACTCAGAATAATATACTGCTAAGGGAGGGGGATAAAGTAATAAATCCACAGCACTTAGCAATCTATGTAAAGAGAGGTTACAGCAAAAATTCCCCAAAACAAATATAACACCTGTAAATAATGTTGCACTAAATACAATGATGTTACTTCCAACCACAGAGAATGAAGTCAATAAAACTGTTCAAAAATTAAAAAGTAAAAAGTTTGTAGGCGTAGATGAAGTACCAATGTTTGTATTGAAACAATGCATAGGAATTACACAAGGCCCCTTAACAAATATTATAAATGAATCCTTCAAATAGGGGACATATCCAGAGCAGTTAAAACAGGCAACAGTTGTACCTTTGCTTAAGATAAGTAATGCAGGAGACATAGAAAATTACCAGCCCATTTCCCTGCTGTCAGCATTCTCAAAAATAATAGAAGCAATTGTGAAATACAGATTAATGAATTAGCTGAATAAATACAATCTTTTAAGCAAATCACAGTTTGGTTTCCGAAGTGGCAAAAATACGGAGTCAGCCATAGTAGAATTCACAAAAGTTGTACTTGATGCTCTTGATAAAGATGAGTGTGTCATCACAGGCATATGTTTGGATCTTTCTAAGGCATTTGATACAGTCGACCACAAGATTCTATTAAATAGATTAGAAGCATTAGGAATAAGAGGGGTAGCTAAAGACTGGTTTCGATCATACCTAATAGATAGGGTACAAAGAGTAGAGATAACACATACTTCAAATAGATCTAAACATTTAGTAAAAGACTTATCAGAACCAAATTACATTAATATAGGGGTTCTGCAAGGTAGCATATTAGGACCAATACTGTTCCTGATATACATCAATGACTTTCCCAGTAGTGTTACTCATGGTGAAAAAATCCTCTTTGTTGATGACAGCAATATTATACTCACTGAGAAAACAATAGAACACCTTGCTGAGGAAGCAAATGAAACTCTCAAGGAAGTTTATGATTCATAACTAAGTAATAAAGTGACATTGAACATAAAGAAAACTAATGCCATAAATTTCAGTTTGAAGAGGAAATATGACTATGTTATATTAAATGTAGATGGCACCTCTATAGACTGTGTAACAAGTGCAAAATTTCTAGGAATGAATACTGATTCTCAGTTGAAGTGGTGTGAACACACAAAGGTACTTGCAAACAGAATGTCATCAGCATTTTATGCCCTTAGAATCCTATTATCAGTGTGTAACATGCAGTGTCTTTTAGTTACATATTACTCATATGTACCTTCAGTTCTTAGCTATAGAATTCTTTTTTGGGGAACAAATGCACAAAATATGAACACAGTTTTCAAACTTCAGGAAAGAGCCATAAGAATAATAACCAAAACTACTAGTCGAGCTCATTGTAAAGATCTGTTCAGAACAGTGGGGATTTTAACTGCTCCATATGAATATATTTACCAGTCAGTTGTACACATCCAAAATACCGTTGGTAATTACTGCACAAACAGCTCTGTCCATGGCCAAGCAACAAGAGATAGACTCAACTTACATTTACCAAGAAAAAATAAACATAAAACTCAAAACAGCATTTTCTACCAAGGAATAAAACTGTACAATAAATTACCAAAAGATATTAAAGAAATTGCCAAAATACACTTATTTAAAAAGGCAGCTAAAAAGTACCTGTTATGCAATACATTTTATACACTGAAGGATTACTTAGCTAAAACAGAGTAGGGGTTTGATAAAAATGTCATACAAATAAATAATAATAATAATAATAATAATAATGATGATTATAAAATATGCAACATTCTACATAACACCTTTACTTTATGATTTTTTCCTTCCTTTTTCCCTTTCTAGAAATACTTACCCCCAAGCTAAGCAGAGCACAATACTAACTAACACCTCTTCCTCTTTCTGAGCTCAACATCTCACTCATTATGGAGGGATGCTGACTCCATTTTTCAGGATAGCAAATGGGAAGTTGTGGTACAGAAAATGGCCCAGAGATCACCAGTGTGTGTGTGTGTGTGTGTGTGTGTGTGTGTGTGTGTGTGTGTGTGTGTGTGACTGATAGTGAGACATGAGTGAACAATGTGGCATTACATTATTTAATAAATTATTTGTAAAAAAGGGTATTGTATATCAGGAGTAAATCTAATGATTGTCTCTAACTAGAAGTCTGTCAATATATGTGTATATGAATTGGCTTATTTTAAATTGATCTAAATTTGTAAATACTTTGACCATGTCCTATATCCTTGTAAAAAGAGATCTACAGATGAATAAAGGTACTACTACTACTAGGTATTAACTCAGTACTTCTGCCACTACTGTTGACTTCTTGAGAGGGCAGAGGAATGTTGATCTCTACAGCAACTGTCTTGTCAGGATGACCAATAGTGTAGAAATAGAAGAGCAATTACTTTTTAAAGTTGGAGTCTCAGTCAAATAAGCCTTAAAGATGCTATATTATTTTCGTTGGTGAAGGCAAGAAGGAATTCTGTGCCAACCAGCCCAGATAATGACTTATTTCGCTCTACTTGCCATTAGATAACAATTTCCTGTATCACACAATAACTTCAGACAAACTAGAACTCCAAAGACAAGAATTTGTAGCTTATGGTTTGTATGAGGTGGCAGAGAAAGCAAAACTATGTTTGTTTTCATATGATAACTATCCAGAATCATGAGTTTGGCACATTCTAGATTGTCAAAGAATCCTCTCACACTAGCTGCTGTGAAATTAGTGGTCCTTGATAGAAGTGTCTGACATTTGTAATGGAAGCATCAAAAATTCTGTGAGCAATTCCAGTCCTGCCAAGTTCTCCTTCCCATGTCATTGTTTCAGATTTTCCATCCCTCTACCAATTGGAATGGCAGTGTGCTTCCAGATTTGGTGGTTAAACTATAATGGATATTGTGTTGACAAGTAATGTAGCCAAAAGTCTTTCTTCCACTTTTGTGAAGAATTTGACAGCCTAAAACTGATAAGGGTCAGAAATGACAAAGGTCTTATTCGTATTTGAGACAGCTGTTTGCTTATTTAAAATACAAATAAGCTCTATCATTTCTGATCCTTGAGATGAAATGCTATGATATCTTTATGCTGGGCTCTAATTTCAAACTTCATTTCTTCTTTTGAATTTTGCCCGTGGCAGTAGATAAAATAGATTTTTCTGAGGAATGTATACAAGGAAGTAGTGTAGAATGAGTAAAACTTTTTAAATATGAAGTGGAATAATTTAACTTGGAAGGTAGCTTAGTTCAGATATGGGAAAATGTTGACAGTTGAAAATAAGGATAAAAAAGCAGTTAGAGACATCTCAGAAAGTGGCATTAAAATGTCTTATGACTGGTGTAGGGAAGATATTGCATTTCTTTTTCCCAAGTAAGAACACACTTGTCTCCACTTGCTTCAATACATTTCTAGTGATTCATGTGAAACCCAGAAAAAGATAAAGACTACCCTCTTAATGAACGTGTGAGATTGCCCAGTATCACACTGGACAGAAGAGTATAGCACTTCCTTGATGTGGTATGTATATGAATTGAGTTTTCAGTTTTTGAATTGTGCTTTGGAAACTTAATGTGTATCAATTATCTTCATTTTGCATAACTAATTACTGTTGTTAATTTATTTGTTAGATTCAGTTATGGATTTCTGGGCAGTCAATCCATGAGAAAATTCAAACCAGATTACATCAAGACTGTTCTATTCCTGAGATAGCTTGGAAAATGCTGAAGGGAAACCATCCATATACTCTTTCATATGTTTATCAAATCATCACTTTTAGTGGCATATGAATGTTTGCAACTTCATTGTAACTTGTGAACACAGTTTCTCAGCAATTCAAGAATTTATTTTAATGAGAAATATACATTGTTATCTGGGTAAAGGAAATACAAATCAGGGTCAATACAACAACCTTATTAACTTTCCAAAGAAAAATGCTATTCTCTACTGGTACTCTAAATTCACATGTGTGACAAAGTTTGCTTACGTCCCTTATTTGTGTTTTAGATAGCTCTTATTTTATGACCCTTCAAATGGAATTCTATGACCTCCACTTGATCTATTCCTTATCAATTGTAACTAACTGCTAAGGAATTATGATCTTGTTCATGGCTTCAACTACATTTGTAGTGTCAATGGTGTCAGAATTTCCCTTGTCCTCATAAGCTTTTGCCCATGTTTAATTACCGATAGCCACTGTTGTAAAATATGGCCATGCATTTTCGTTTCTCTGAGAAGCCTCATGCATTGGCATGGCACAAGTATATGAACATTACAATGAGAGAGGTCTTTATGCCAGGCCCTGTACAATTAATAGCATCTTACTTAATAATATAGCTGGGAACTTGATGGCACAGTTGTGAGGAGACCATAAACTTCAGGTCTTGCTAATTGTAATTCTGGCTCACAATTTTTCAGCAGTTAAAATACTTTTTGTAATGTTTCACTGTTGCTGCAGTTGTATGTGAGGTTATAAACCTGTTTACACAACTCCCTCACCTCAGATTGCTGCAAAGAAATGGTAAGGTTTCAACGTCACTCTCTATATTTGTTTCTGAAATTGCATCTTCAATGCTACTGTCTTCATGTGAAATTACTGCAGAGCCACTTCTGAAGCCAACCCCATTCACCTCATCAAGGCAGATTTATTGGGATATTCCTGTAGTTTTCTGGTATTTTATCAAAACCACAGTCCAGATAGAAAACAAAGATTGCACAGAAATGTTTGCATGGGTAATTATACATCTGAAATTCTTCACGTGTGCAGTTTGTTAGAGCATAGCTCACAGCACAATTACAGGCTTTGCACATTGCACTCTCCACACAAAACAAGCCTTATGATCTCATATTCACTGATCCTGTGTGACAAAGCAAGCTGGGATAATTTCCATTACCCTCTTGTTTTGCCATCTGCCTCCTTAAACTCGTTTTGTTACTTTCAACTAATTATCATTAACATACATGAATATAATCTGCAATTCCCTAAAAGAGAAAGATTTGTTCTTAGTTTCAAAGAATATAACACCAGATCTAATTCTGTGCTTAGATTTATGTATGTAATTAATTTTCTAATTTATTTCAACTATTCCTAGCTAGTATTGTTTGTTATAGGGTGAAATCAGCAATTGTTTCGTAACTTAAATTCTATTCTTGACATGTAAACAAGTATAAATTCTGTAATAATTGTATACATTTGGAAGATGAAATACTAGTAATCTAGTATCTATTTTGTTCTTTTCAAAACCAGCTGTGAATTAATTCCAAGGTAATTAACTGTTTTATCAAAAGTATTGTTTGTGTAACTGTAGATGTTAATTTCTCGATTTAAACAAATAATTTGGCCTAACTCTTGCAGTAGAAAAGACTGTTAAAAAGACAAAATGTTTTGATCTAGGCAGTTAATTTAATGAGTTCAGTTTTAATTGTAATTTCTGTAAATTTAACTTTAAACAATTGTAGTTTCAGCACCTATTATTGTGATGATATATAAGGGCCCGATTTTTGGTCAGTCCACGGCTAAGTTTCAGACGAATAACCTGTGCTGGTTAGAACAACAACAGTGCTTCAGCTTAACAGTGTAATAAGTGTTAAACAATTAGCCCATGTGTGAAAACAGTGACACTGACTGTTTCCATACACACCTGTTTATTCTTCAAGAACTGTGAACTTTGTGGTTAGGTTTTACTGCTCATAGATGCTCAACAAGAAACTATTGTAGCAGTATGTGAAGTTTCGTCTGCTAACTTTTAATGAGGCTTATCGAAAATTAAACAATAATGCACTGGCCATATAACTGTGTATTATCGGGGTTGTGGAAAGTGAAATTAAAGTACGGTGAAATGCTACTGTGCACCTGTAGGCTACTTTATTTACAGTAGTCAGTGTCAGAATCCAGAACCCATTTTTCAGCCAGTGGAGCAACACGTTGTGACAACACTGAGGACAAAAAACGAAGAAATAAATGCAGGTGGAACCGCCACACTTGCCGTTAACTCAACCTCTCGCTGATGCATATCACTGCATGACATGTTTCACAAACTTGTTCATTTTTTAAGCAAAAATAGTTGAGCATCTTTGCAGAATTCTACTGTAAAATCGTATAATAGGCAGTACTTAGAAGGAAATCATTTGTTATAGCCTTAGTAACTCCCGTAAAGCTCTTATGTGTATTGTGTTTCAGGAAAAACTGTTTTATTATCTTGTTCATGGCATCAACTCCATTTGTAGTGTCAGTGGTGTCAAGATTGCCCTTGTCCTAATAAGCTTCCACCCATCTTTCATTACTGATAGCCACTGCTGTTAAAAATATGGCCACACATTTTCATTTCTCTGAGAAGCCTCATTCATTTGCAACTATTCTGTATGATCTCTAAATTCTCTGTTGGTTGGTCTGAAATTTCTTGACAAATGCCCTGAAATCTCTTCATGTCATTTGGTATATATTCAGGCACTTTTCCCATGCATGTTTCTGATGGAAAAGGCAAAGTAAACTTTTCTTTGAGAAAATGCTTGTTCAGTTGTATCTATCTCTGACTAGGAGAAATCAGTAACCCATTACATGGCATTTCAATCCTCGTTTCAGTCCCTGAAAATGTCAAGCACTTCATGCATCAAACTTGCATTTTTAGCCTGAATTAAAACAAAAGAAATAACTAAACTGCCCACATTATTCCTCATATCTGTCAAAATAAAAGAATATCATACATTCTTGTTTTGTATATTACAACTAACAAACAACTATTCCCATATTTCTTCAGAATATCTCTTTGCCAACAGCTCTAATAGCAAAAAATTGGCACCTGTGCCATGTCTATAATAAATTGTGTCTCAGTTTCTTATGGCACTCATCAACCTGATTCTGCAGTCCAATTTTATTTATTTATTTATTTATTTATGCATTTATTTTACCTGGCAAGATTAGGGCCTTCAGGCCCTCTCTTACACCTAACCAGGCATACTCAGATTCAACAAATTTCAGTTTCTACAGAACATTAAGGACATATAACATGTTATACAGTATTAATGTTACAGAAAAAATTAGAGATTATAAAAGTAGTACAATGATAATTATAACAATCAAAAATAATTATAATAATCAAGAATAATAATAATAGTAATGACTATGTATAGGAAAGTGAACATATTTTTTCTTTTATGAATGTCAGTCCTATTGCTAGTTGGGAATTTTCTCGTTATATTCTTGCAGCTTGTGAGTTATTCTCATCAAGCAGAGACATAAGACGATAGAATGGGGTGAAAGAGATATAGAAAAGGTAGATAAGTTAGAGGAGGAGAAATAGAATGGTAAAATTCGAAGCTATGATGGAGAGGAGAAAGAAAAAGATGAGAGGGGCACGACAATGGTGGCTATACCGTCCCTAATATGTAACTCTTGAGTTCCCTCTTGAATGTTAAGTGGTTCTGGATAAGACGCAGATCACAGGGGAGCGCGTTCCATAGTCGTATGGCTGAGATGGAGAATGACACAGAGAAAGATTTTGTGTTATGTAAAGGTACAGCCAAGATGCTAGATGTATCCGATCTGGTATTGCGGTTGTGGAATGATGATAGGTGTTTAATGTGAGAAGATAAGTATTGGGGGCACCAGTGGCTAAGAAATCGTTGAAGTAAGCACATCGTGTGGAGATCGCGTGCCTTATGTGGGCGTATCCAACCTAGCTGGGAGTATGAAGGACTGATATGATCATACAACCGTATATTGCATACGTATCTAACGCAAGCATTCATCACTAGCTCGAGGCATCTCGAATTTTCACTATTTGTGCCGTGTTGAACTACATCACAGTAGTAAAGATTAGGCAAGACTAGTGTTTGGACTAATTTTTGTTTAACATGGGTTGGAAATATTTTTCTAAATTTTTGAATTGCATGTAGGGAGGAGAGCGATTTCCGGCAAGCTGTGACTGTTTGTTCTTCCCAGTTTAGGTGTTCATCCAAGATTATTCCAAGGTCTTTTACTGTTTTTTGGTATGGTAGTTGGGTACCATTGAGGAGTATTTGAGGGACTGTTTCGCGAAAGTACCGACTGATTAATTTTGGATGAGATATAAGTATGACCTGGGATTTCTTGCGGTTTAGTTTCAGACCTAGGTTCTGTGCCCATCGAGAAACAGAGCAAAAATCTGCGTTCATACTCGCTACTGCGTCAGCAATGTTCTTGGGGCTTGCACTTATGTACAGTTGGATGTCGTCGGCATATAGATGGTAGTTGCAGGAGTGAATCACTGAAGAAATATCATTAATGTACAGTGAGAAGAGTAATGGACCAAGGATGGAGCCTTGGGGAACTCCAGAGCGCACGTTTTTCCATGATGACTTTTCCGACCCACAAATGACTTGTTGACTTCTGTTTTTGAGGTAGCTGTCGAACCAGTGTATAGCGCTGTTTGAGAAATTCAGCTGTTTCATTTTAATTAGTAATATATCAAAGTCAACTGTATCAAAAGCCTTGCTAAAGTCAAGCAGTGTTAGGATGGTAGCTTCACGTCTGTCCATAGCATGTTTAATGTCATCAGTTACTTTGATTAATGCAGTTGCTGTACTATGGTGCTTTCGAAAGCCTGACTGATATTTGTTGTGGATGTTATGAGTTTTGAGGTAATCCATCAGCTGTTCATGGACGATGTATTCTAGGGCTTTAGATATTGCAGGTAGTATGCTGATCGGCCTGTAGTCACCTGGCGACTTAGGGTTGTCAGTCTTGGGTATAGGTTGAATTAAACTTTGCTTCCACTCAGTAGGATATGTACTACTGACAAGAGACAGGTTGAAGATGTCTGTGATAACTGGAGTAATAGTGTCTACGATGTTCTTAATCATGCCAATGCTCACTCCATCATTTCCTACTGCCTCGGAAGAGATTCTCATAATTGCCTTGTGTGCTGTGCCAGTAGTTACATGTTTTAGGAAAAACTTGTCTCTCGAGAGATTGATATCTTGGGGCTGGTAATTTGTCGCTGCGTGGCAGTTTATAGCTGTTGAGAAGAAATCATTGAATTCTTCTGCAGACGCTTGATAAACAGCGTCAGATCTTCGCTTCCCTATACCGAAACTGCGCAGCTTTTTCCACAGTGCAGCAGGTTTTGTTATACCGCATACGACAGAGCGGGCATGTCTGATTTTGGCATTCCTCACGCTTTGCTTGGTTCTATTTCGGAGTTTCCTATAAGCTTCGTACGCCTCAGGAGTTGGGTTAGGCTTGAAGGCCCTATGTGCAGCATCACGTTTATTCATTAACTGGCGTAATGCAGTGGTGAGCCACGGAACGGGAGCTCTCTTTACCTTGACAGTGCGTTGAGGAGCATGTTTATCATACAGTGTAATAATTTTGCGACATAATTCCCGAATTTTTCCGTCTAAAGTCGGTTCATTGCTTATATCATGCCAAGGGATGTCTGAGCAATCCTTTTGAAGAGCGCCATGGTTAACATTTTTTAGGTTTCTGTAGGTTACCAGGTGAGATTTTTCTTTGGTAGTATGCACTGAGTAATTTAAGAATATCACGTCGTGAGCAGAGAGTCCTGGAGCGGATGTCTGATTGGCGCGAATTATTTTATCTGGTCGCTTTGTTGCTATTATATCTATGAGTGTATGACTGTGTGGCGTTTGATGAGTTGGGTCCAGCGGTGTTAAACTCATATCATTGGAGTGGAATAGTCTCCTTAGTTTTTCTGCAGAGGGAGATTTTAACTGTAAGTCGATGTTTGTGTCGCCCATAATGATTATGTGTTCATACAGTGTCACGAGTGAGGACAGGGCAGACTGAAAGGAGGACATAGCACCGACGTTTGGAGGTTTATAGATTACTCCAATTAGCAGTTTCTGATTTGATGTGTTTATTTCGAAAAACAAGAACTCTGCTTCTCCTTCGCCCTTTGCATCCGATGTGCATAGTACAGTAGGTCTGAGATCAGAGCCAACATAGGCACCCACACCACCTCCGCGTCGTGTTTCACGATCTGCCCTTAGGAGAGAGTAACCATTGATTCGGATAGCGTCGGAAGAAATGTTTGGTTTCAACCAAGTTTCAGAGACGAGGATAACATGGAACAGCGATTGGCAGAACAGGTCACAGAACTCATCGAAGTGAGCCGTTAGCGACTGCGCGTTCGCGTGGGCCACAAAGAGCCCGTCGCCGGAACCGGTCCGTCCCATTGTGGCCGCCTGTAGGACCGAGCGCGCTCCGTCTACCTGCTGGCCGGAAGAGGGACAAAAGCTGGATTTCGCGGGGGAAGACATATTTACAGGTGTGTCCAAGGTCGTGACTGACTCAAGCGTCTGTGAGCTAAAGGTGAAAGACAAGCTGGAGGTATCGGAGAAAGGAGCAAAAAGAAAGATGGAAAGTGGCAGTAGTGGTTACGAAAAAGATAATAGTAGTAGTAGTGGTAGTAACGAGGATGAAAATGACAGATATAGAAAGGCGGTTTTAAGGAGATTCCTGTTAATGGACAATGTTAATTCCCGTTTGGCTGATAATATGAATATGCATGAGCACTTATGATAGACAAATAAAGAAGCAATATTTATGTGAAACAATTGACTGATTTTAAAGAGAGTACTTATGGTGCTTATAGAAGTAACAAAGCAATATTTACGTAAAAAAATGAAAAAAAGAATAAAAATTAACTTAATATTAGACAGAGTACAATATGAGACTTTGTGTCTCGCGAGATTTCGCTCAGACTTTCAGTTCGGACATGTTCGTCACCGTTTTCCTCCCTCCTTTCGTCTTGACTACGATCCTGCCATCCTGGGTCCATACATTTTGAAGGCCGAACTGTGTGATCGCAGTGTTCAAAACTTTTAGTCTTTCGCGCGTCAGATCTTCCCTCAGGGTAACCCCACTCTTGGCGAGTTTTCTTTTCTGGGCAAACACTTCAGCTCTTTTCCGGTATGACACAAATTTAATTATTATGGGCCTGGGTTTCATGGCACCTGGTATCCTGCGCCCAACACTTTGTTTACCATACAGGGCCCCATATACAGGGCTATTACAAATGATTGAAGTGATTTCATAAATTCACTGTAGCTCCATTCATTGACATATGGTCACGACACACTACAGATACGTAAAAAAACTCATTAAGTTTTGTTCGGTTGAAGCCGCACTTCAGGTTTCTGCTGCCAGAGCGCTCGAGAGCGCAGTGAGACAAAATGGCGACAGAAGCCAAGAAAGCGTATGTCGTGCTTGAAATGCACTCACATCAGTCAGTCATAAAAGTGCAACGACACTTCAGGATGAAGTTCAACAAAGATCCACCAACTGCTAACTCCATCCGGCGATGGTATGCGCAGTTTAAAGCTTCTGGATGCCTCTGTAAGGGGAAATCAACGGGTTGGCCTGCAGTGAGCGAAGAAACGGTTGAACGCGTGTGGGCAAGTTTCATGCGTAGCCCGCGGAAGTCGATGAATAAAGCAAGCGGGGAGCTAAATGTACCACAGTCGATGATTTGGAAAATCTTACGGAAAAGGCTAAAGCAGAAGCCTTACCGTTTACAATTGCTACAAGCCCTGACACCCGATGACAAAGTCAAACGCTTTGAATTTTCGGCACGGTTGCAACAGCACATGGAAGAGGATGCGTTCAGTGCGAAACTTGTTTTCAGTGATGAAGCAACATTTTTTCTTAATGGTGAAGTGAACAGACACAATGTGGGAATCTGGGCGGTAGAGAATCCTCACGCATTTGTGCAGCAAATTCGCAATTCACCAAAAGTTAATGTGTTTTGTACAATCTCACGGTTTAAAGTTTATGGCCCCTTTTTCTTCTGCGAAAAAAATGTTACAGGACACGTGTATCTGGACATGCTAGAAAATTGGCTCATGCCACAACAACTGAAGACCGACAGCGCCGACTTCATCTTTCAACAGGATGGTGCTACACCGCACTTCCATCATGATGTTCGGCATTTCTTAAACAGGAAATTGGAAAACCGATGGATCGGTCGTGGTGGAGATCATGATCAGCAATTCATGTCATGGCCTCCACGCTCTCCCGACTTAACCCCATGCGATTTCTTTCTGTGGGGTTATGTGAAAGATTCAGTGTTTAATCCTCCTCTACCAAGAAACGTGCCAGAACTGCGAGCTCACATCAACGATGCTTTCGAACTCATTGATGGGGACATGCTGTGCCGAGTGTGGGAGGAACTTGATTATCGGCTTGATGTCTGCCGAATCACTAGAGGGGCACATATTGAACATTTGTGAATGCCTAAAAAAACTTTTTGAGTTTTTGTATGTGTGTGCAAAGCATTGTGAAAATATCTCAAATAATAAAGTTATTGTAGAGCTGTGAAGTCGCTTCAATCATTTGTAATAACCCTGTGTATGGCTATAAATTGTTTTCTCAGTGGGGTAAAATGTAATAATCATTTGACCCATTGTGTGTGTGTCCCAGGGAAACTGTTATCAACAGATCTAACAAGAGCCACATTATTGGATATATGATGTTGTTCCATTATGCATCTGAATTTTTATTTGATTTACAAGCCCTCATTAGAATGTATATGTGTGTGTGTGTGTGTGTGTGTGTGTTTTGTGTGAGAGCACATGCACTGATTTGCTGGGGAGCAAACAGATAAAGTCTTTCAGCCCTCTTTGAGATTCTAAAAGGATCTGGCTTAGGAATGAGTGTCCTAAATTGATATGAAAACAGTTTTCAAATTCTCTGTACAAACTGTAAATACAGAGTGCGTTCCATAAGTGATGCAACCAATTTTTTCTGATGCAACGATACACCACAGCGGGTTGTAACTGGCTGGGCTAAGTGGAGGGGGTGTTAGCTTCAAAACACTCTTTGTCTCATTCAGTTGTGAGCTGCTGGAGAGTCAGGACATGGATTTCTGTCAACCCCGTTTTGAGTTTATGTAATGTGGCAAAATGGATCATTCTGTAGAGCTATGATACACTATCAAATTTTGTGTTAAACTTGGGAAGTCCACCACCAAAGCATTTCTATTACTTCAGCTTGCCTTTGGGACTGATTGCTTGTCCAAATCACAAGTTTTCCAATGGCACAAGTCGTTCATGGAGAGCCGAGAGCAGATCACCGACGAACCTCGCAGTGGGTGGCCATCAACCGCACGAGTCCATGAAAATGTGACGCATGTGCATGATTGTTTGAACTCTGACAGACAGCTGAGCCTTCAATTGATTGCACATATTCTAAACATGTCAAAAATAACCTTTTTCCGCATTGTGACTGAAGATTTGAACATGAGAAAGGTATGTGCCAAACTCGTCCCAAAAGTGTTGACCAAAGAACACAAGCACATGCGAGTGATTCGGTGCTGAGAAATATTGGAAATGTGTGAAAATGATCCTCATTTTTTAAACTCAGTTACCACTAGTGATGAGTCATGGATTTTTTAGTATGACTCTGAGACAAAAAGGTAGGGTTTAGAGTGGCATACCTCATCATCATCCTGTCCCAAGAAGGCACACAAGAGCAATTCCAGGATCAAAACCACGCTCTTTGTCATCTTTGTGGCCAGAGGCATTGTCCACCATGAATTCATATCTATCGGGACTACATTGAACTCAGCCTTCCACTCGGAAGTGCACAAAAGTCTGAGAAAGAGGGTCTTGCACTGCCGAAGCGACACCAAGGACACGTGGAATGTTCACCATGACAACACGCCAAGTCACAGCCTCTTCATTATCAATGACTTCCTGGCCAGGACCAAGACCCCATTGGTACCCCAGCCTCCCTAAAGTCCTGAGCTGGCTCCTGCAGACTTTTTTGTTTCCTCGGTTAAAAGGAGTCATGAAAAGAAAACATTGGGCACACATCTCAGCTTTTCTTCACTGTAATTACTCTTTGATTCACTCTGTTTTAGTTTTCTGCATTTTTCTTTCCCATCCATTTTCACCACTCCCCTCCCACCTCTGTTACCCACAATGCACTTAGCTCCTCACCTTTATTAACTTGTGCGTGATGTTTTAGTAGTAATCTCTGTCTTGGATATTACCCTGTCTTCCACCTTTAAGCTCTCAGGTTTTCAAATCTCGGCCTATGCAGTCCCCAACAATCAGACTTTCCTTCTCATCCCGTGTAAGTCTCCCATGACCCATGGTTCTGGGTGACTCTCCCAAAATCTACTCCTTTTCCTAGACCTCTCCAGTCCTTTTCCTTCACCTTTCTTCCTTCCCCTTCAACACTTCTGCCTGAAGAAGGAGCCACTGGCTCCAAAAGTTTGCCAATTGCAACAGTCTTTTATGTGAGTGTTCTGCTGCTGCTTTGCGAGTAGATCTATTATCTATCCAAGTAAATAATTTTATCAATAATTGATTGTTTTTGTTGTTACAATAAAATAAATTGATGTTCATATTTTTTGTTTCTATACAATTATCCTCCACCTGGAACAATTACTGGGTGGATTGAGTAGCTCAGTAATTTCTGCTGGCAGTCCCAATCCCAAACAAAGTAGGAGGGTAAAAGCCAAAAACTGCAGCAATACATCCGCTGCTGTATGGACTAACAACCCGTACAATGAGAGTGAACTGAATCAACAATCAGCCAATCGCCCCAGGCAGATGCCCACCAACTGAAATCAACCATGAACTCAGCATGATGGAAACACAAGTAACAAAGCAAGTACCTCAAGTCCTAACTCAGAAGAGCGAAAGTGAACCTGGTCATCCGGATTCTGGGGGACCAGGACATCATGCAGGGAAAATCAGAGCTTGCCTAAACTCCTCAAACCAAGGCAAAAGCAATTCATTGGTACATTGAACTACAGACACTGACTAAAACAGGAAAACTCAAGATCCTGGCAGAGACTTGTGATAGATTTGGGTTTCATATACTTGCAGTTCAAGAAACACATTTTTGTGATTGTGATCACTTTGATTCTGGTGACTATTGAGTCTACAAGGGAAATTCTGCAATCAAACTGAAAAATTTTGACATAAATTTGTTGGTAATGGCTTTCCTCATGCATAACAGTATCCAAGACTCTGTGATCTCATCACCCTCTCAACATCTCTCACAGTTAAATGTGCCAATAAGGCCTATACACTGGTAAACACACATACTCCAGTCAATAATGAGCCTGACAAAAACAAAGTGGAGAAGTTGTGGTCACAACTTGAGTGTGTAGTGACCAGGATCCCTCAACACCAACTTCAGGGTATTGTTGGGAGATTTCAATGTGCAAATTGGCAGAGAACATGAACACAGACATATAACTGGGAATTTTTCAGCACACAAAAAGGCAAACACCAATGGACATTGCTTAATCAACATATGTCCACTCACTTTAAGAAACAACTGAGGAAAATGACTACATGGAAATGTCCAAATAACCACACTGGGGAATATCAAATTGATCATGTAACGAGAACTAGAAAATTCTTTCCAGAAATCATGAACATGAGGGTATGCAAGGGTTTAATGGAGTCCAATCACCATTTATCACAAGTAAAAATCCGCTTCATGCCTCATGGAAAATCTAAACTGTTGCATATTGACCCAGAATACCTGAAAGAACATGCAGAGGAGTTTACGCAATCACTAGATACTAACACAGAAACATGGGAAGAGCTTCTTGGAACCATCCAGCAGTCATCAAGAAAACTTGTTCAACCACCAAGGAAAAGGAAACACAGGTAGTGGACAAAGACTGAAACAAAACACTTGATTCATGTTATCAAGCCTGAAAGATTTGGCACAGCCATCAAACAGAGGAGGATTGGCAGAACTTTTTGGAAACACAGAACAAAACATCCTAAATTATCAGACAAATTAAACACATGTACCATCACACACAATTAGAGGAAAGTGATAATGATTTTAAAAGAAACAACATAAGAAACTTTTATAGGACATTTGGGGAAGAACAAGCAACGTTCAAGCCACCCACTCTTTGGTACCATGATGGAACACTTGAGATGAACACAAAGGCCAACTGTGAAATCTCAAAACAGCCAGCATTTTGGGAAGTTACACAACTGTGAACCACCAGCAGACTAACTTGACTTGCATGTTGCGACTCCAAACCAGGATTCAACTCCACCTACGCATGAGGAGATATGAAAAATTGTAAGACATCTGAAAAACAACAAAGCACCAGAGGAAGATGGTGTAATTGGCAAAATGCTCAAGATTGGAGGTGAACTCTTAATTGACTGACCAAAAACTATCATTGCAAATACACTCCTGGAAATGGAAAAAAGAACACATTAACACCGGTGTGTCAGACCCACCATACTTGCTCCGGACACTGCGAGAGGGCTGTACAAACAATGATCACACGCACGGCACAGCGGACACAACAGGAACCGCGGTGTTGGCCGTCAAATGGCGCTAGCTGCGCAGCATTGGTGCACCGCCGCCGTCAGTGTCAGCCAGTTTGCCGTGGCATACGGAGCTCCATCGCAGTCTTTAACACTGCTAGCATACCGCGACAGCGTGGACGTGAACCGTATGTGCAGTTGACGGACTTTGAGCGAGGGCGTATAGTGGGCATGCGGGAGGCCGGGTGGATGTACCGACGAATTGCTCAACACGTGGGGCATGAGGTCTCCACAGTACATCAATGTTGTCGCCAGTGGTCGGCGGAAGGTGCATGTGCCCGTCGACCTGGGACCGGACCGCAGCGACGCACGGATGCACGCCAAGACCGTAGGATCCTACGCAGTGCCGTAGGGGACCGCACCGCCACTTCCCAGCAAATTAGGGACACTGTTGCTCCTGGGGTATCGGCGAGGACCATTCGCAACCGTCTCCATGAAGCTGGGCTACGGTCCCGCACACCGTTAGGCCGTCTTCCGCTCACGCCCCAACATCGTGCAGCCCGCCTCCAGTGGTGTCGCGACAGGCGTGAATGGAGGGACGAATGGAGACGTGTCGTCTTCAGCGATAAGAGTCGCTTCTGCCTTGGTGCCAATGATGGTCGTATGCGTGTTTGGCGCCGTGCAGGTGAGCGCCACAATCAGGACTGCATACGACCGAGGCACACAGGGCCAACACCCGGCATCATGGTGTGGGGAGCGATCTCCTACACTGGCCGTACACCACTGGTGATCGTCGAAGGGGCACTGAATAGTGCACGGTACATCCAAACCGTCATCGAACCCATCGTTCTACCATTCCTAGACCGGCAAGGGAACTTGCTGTTTCAACAGGACAATGGACGTCCGCATGTATCCCGTGCCACCCAACGTGCTCTAGAAGGTGTAAGTCAACTACCCTGGCCAGCAAGATCTCCGGATCTGTCCCCCATTGAGCATGTTTGGGACTGGATGAAGCATCGTCTCATGCGGTCTGCACATCCGGCACGAACGCTGGTCCAACTGAGGCACCAGGTGGAAATGGCATGGCAAGCCGTTCCACAGGACTACATCCAGCATCTCTACGATCGTCTCCATGGGAGAATAGCAGCCTGCATTGCTGCGAAAGGTGGATATACACTGTACTAGTGCCGAAATTGTGCATTCTCTGTTGCCTGTGTCTATGTGCCTGTGGTTCTGTCAGTGTGATCATGTGATGTATCTGACCCCAGGAATGTGTCAATAAAGTTTCCCCTTCCTGGGACAATGAATTCACGGTGTTCTTATTTCAATTTCCAGGAGTGTATATGGGAAAGTGGAGTCCTACCAGCAGATTGGAAAACTGCCTTGATTCACCCTCTACACACAAAGGGCGACAAGACTGATCCCAACAACTATCGAGGCATTTCACTCCTACTAGTCTCTTACAAAGTGCTCTCACATGCTCTTCTCACCAGATTAGAACAGCAAACAGAACATATGATCAGTGAATATCAGGCAGGCTTCCGCCCACATCAATCCTGTACAGAACAGATCTGGAACTGAAGACAACACTGCAACACCTTCAGTCAAACCGCACAGTAGTTAGCTTCATAGATTTCAGGAAAGCATACGACTCGATTCATCACACCAGAGTTTTCAATACACTTCATGAATATGGTGTGGATAACAAAACTGTTCATTAATTGAGCAGACTCTAACAGACATAACTTCAAAAGTGAAATTCATGGAAAAAGTTTCTGAACCTATTCAAATTAGGACAGGAGTGGGTTGTCTCCACTCCTCTTTACCTGGTACTGGACACGATTATCAAGACGTGGGAGAAAGAAATACCTGAAATAAATGTGGGAACAAAGGACAAATGAATCAACATAAAATGCCTTGCTTTTGCTGATGATATGAGGTTGCCATCAAAACTGGACTCCAATTTTCTTATGAGAAAACACAATTCATGGACTCCAAAAGTTCAAATCTTAAACCACTTGCAACAAAATATGGTGACATCAAACAAGTTAAGTTCCTCAGAAATGATCAGCAACACTGGCAATGAAAAAGTAGCTCAAAAAACACAGCATACAATGACATGGAACACATACAATAAGAAATCGCTATCCACCCAAGCCAAATTTCACCACTGTCATTTAGTCACTCTTCCAGAAGCACTCTCTGCAACTGAAACATCATCATTAACCATCAATATCCAGGACATTGAGAAAATTGAAAGGCAGATATACAGGAAAATATGTGGACCCGAGATTCAAGATGGTATCTGGATATGCAAAAGCTCTGAAGAACTGTACTCAAGGACTGAACGTTACACATCAGTTGCACGGAAAAGACGATTGAAATTCTATGGATATTAGCAAGAATGGACGCCTCTAGAATGACCAAGAAAATCTTCCTTGTCATCGTAGGAACTCACCAAACCAGGGCACGCTGGCTAACAGAAACCCAAAATTACCTCACGGAGCTCAATATTGACCCACTAGAACTGTGTACAGACAGAAAATCAACTCATAAGTTCACAACAAAAAAATGGAGAAAAATCTGAAATTGAAAAATGCATGACCACAAGAAAGAAAACAGGCCCATAATGAAAGGATGAGGAAGTTTTGGGAAGAAAAGAAGAACAAGAAAGTTAAGGAGACCAGTGTTAATTAATGGTTCCACGTGCTCATTGGAGTGCAAAATGAATAAATAATAATAATCCTATAGCTTCATGACTTCAGTTGTGTACATAAGGGAAATGAAGCAATAACCGTTCACAAATTGTGTACAGAATGTACTTAAGTTAGTCAGGTTTTTACTGAAGATTATTTACCAAAGCCCACAAAACAGGCTGCATTCAGTAGTACTACAAACAGCGATGCCTCACTAAGGCAGACACAAACCTCGAATCTTTTAAATACTTTAGATTAGTAGGAGCAAATTATACTCATCAAAGTTTCAAATGAGACTAAGGAACCTCTCAGCCTTGAATTCCACATAATTTTGCACTCTGCTGCTTAAGTTTTCCTTTTAGATTTATTACATTTCTTAAAGAGGCTCCTGTAACAAACACTAGCAATTCACATAGTTACCATATGTGATTAATACTGCTTATGTATCACAATCTCATATTTCAGTTTCACTCTGTAGTTGCTGGTAAATATTTCCATGGAAGAGTAGATTTCTTACACCAAACAGTAGCTGCCTTAAGGAAGAGTAACAAACAAGTTATTTAAAAATTAGTGAAAAAGGAGGCAGGGTTCCAGAAAGTATAAAGGTATGCCCTGTATAGTCACTTTTACTGGATTAAGCTCTTTCCATATCCTTTCTGATTTCAACCAGCTGTGTCATACTGTACAGAGATGACAAACACCTTTTTGCAAATGCCTTGGTCATGAATCAAAATTGTGAAAGAGCTAGGTGTAATGAACTAACTCAAAAACCTCCAATCCAGTCACAAGCATCACCTATCCCATCAAAGGCAGGGCTACCTGCAAAACCTTTATTAAATGAATGAAGGATCTGGTCAGTAACTACCTTTGTTTGTGGGCCAGTTTCCAAAAATACACTTTGTGCCAAGGCATTCAGATTGTACATCACCTTTCTGGACATTTTTAATGTAGCAGGAAGAGTGGGTATTATTTAACTTATCTTTATCCTAAGCTATATTACAGATTGTATATACATTATCATGCAAAAATAGTGTAGGAAGCAGATGGAGACTAGGTGGGAGATAGACTAAGAGAACAATTTTGCATGGCAATGAAAGACCTATACCAAAACAAGGCACCTAGAATAGACAACATTCCTCACATTTGTGGAGATCCTTCAGACAGACAGCCAAGTCAAACTATTCCATCTGGTATGCAAGATAAGAGACAAGCAAAATATCTGCACACCTCAGGAAGAAGTAATAATTCCTATTCCAAAAAAGCCAGGTCTGAAAGTTGTGAATATTACAGAACCATCAGTCTGGCAAGTCAGGGTTATATTTGACACAAATTAACTACATAAGGGTGGAAAAACTGGTAGACACCTGTTGTGACTCGTCGATCTTTCAAAGTGCCGCCGCGCAGTTACACGTGTCCCCTACATGCAGCGCTGTCTGCCAGCCATGCAGCAGCAGCGCCACCTAAGCAGCCAGCCAGCCAGCCAGCGGCCGCTAGACTCGGACTCGGTTATGATTTGACTGTTGAAGTGACACAAGTCTTACTCTGTTTACTTGATATGTAACTTTCATGTATTGCGCATCATCCTTGAAATATATTTGTTCAACTTGAAGTTATAACAACACCAACTGTGGTCCTATGAAAAATCACAAGATGGGTTAAAGAAAGGCAAACATGCATTTATAACATTGGTGGATATAGAGAAAGTTTTTTTACAATGTTGAATGAACTATACACTTTGTATTTTATCCTTTCTAACTTCAGGATTTCAAAGACTAATTTTTGTTTTTTAAATTTGCAAAATAATGAAGTACAGTTATGTGTAAAGACATGAAAGGTGTGCAGTACTTGGGAAGAGACTGAGGTATTGTAGAGGGTGAAACCATTGCTTAAGTATGTATGTTCAAAGGAATGTTGTTACACAAACACTCTTTTCATTGCACTGGAGTTAATTATTTTGTGGTCAGTCCTTCCCGTGCATCTTAATACTAATCTTTTGAGGGCAATGTCAATATTAAAGTAAAGGTATACAAATTCAACAAAATCAAACAATGGAAAATCCAGGATGGAATATAACAGTATTATGAAAAGGGTGGTTGCTGTTCACAATATAGCGGAGATGCTGAGTCATAGATAAATACAAAAGAAAGACAGTCTCACACAATAAGCTTTCAGCTAACATGGCCTTTATCAAAAATAGAAAACACACACACGCAACCACAGTCTCTGGCAGCTGAAGCCAGACTATGAACAGCAGCACATGATGGGAGAGGCAACCAGGTGGGGGTAAGGAAGTGAAATGAAGAATGTAGTGATAGGCCGCATGCTCAGCAACAAGGTGGCTCATTTATTCTTTGTCCATTGTTTGTCAGTGGGCTCTCATGTGGACTTGTTGGTTGTCACGCCCACGTCAAATGCATCAGAGTCGTTGCAGCTTAGCTTGTAGATTACATGGCTGGCTTTACAAGTAGCCCTGCCTTTAATGGGATACGTGATGTTTGGGACCAGAGAGGGTGGTGTAGGGGGGATGTATGGGATAGGTCTTGCATCTAGGTCTATTATAGGGATATGAGGCAAGGGGTTGGGAGCAGAGGTTGTGTAGGGATGAAGGATATTGTGTAGGTTCAGTGGGTAATGGAATACTACTGCAGAGAGGAGGAGGGGCGAGAGGGGGGGGGGGGGTTCGGAAGGATTGTGGGTAGGACAATTCTCATTTCACAGCATGACAGGAAGTAGTCAAAACTCTTCCGAGAATGTAATTCAGTTGCTCCAGTCCTGGCTGGTACTCAGTCATGAGGGGAATGGTCCTCTGTGGCCGAATGGTGTGATTTTAGGAGGTGATGAGCGACTGGAAAGATACAGCATGGGAGGTCTGTTTTTGTACAAGGTTGGGGGTGTGGGAGGTAATTGCAGTCTGTAAAGGCCTCGATGAGACCCTTGGTGTCTTTTGAAAGAGACTGCTTGTTACTGTGGATGTGATGGCCACAGGTGGCTAGGCTGTATGAAAGGGACCTCTTGGTATGGAATGGATGCCAGCTGTCAAAGCAGAGGTATTGCTGGTGGTTGGCAGGTCTGATATGGAGAGAAGTACTGATGTAGCCATCTTTGAGGTGGAGGTCAACATCGAGGAATGCGGATTGTTGGGTTGAGTAGAACCGATGAAGTGGGAATTGTGTAAGGCAGTGTTCAACAGAAGTAAGGCCATGGGCATTAGGGATGTTAGTATAAAGGGAGGTGACAACAATAGCGATGAGCAGGGAATCATGTGGTAAAGGAACAGGAACTGCAGAGAGTCCGTGGAGGAAATAGTTGGTATCTTTTATATAGGAGGTTACGTTGTGGGTAATAGGCTGAGGGTGTTGGTCAATGAGAGCACAGATTATATCAGTGGGGGCACAGTAACTGGCCACAATGAGATGTCCTGGGTGGTTGGGTTTATAGAAGGTAGGAGTATGGAGAGTGGCAGGGGTGAGAAGACAGGTGGATATGGGGAAAGGTTCTGAGATGGGCCTAAGGATTTGAGGACTGACTGGACATCCTGCTGGACTTCTGGAACAGGGTCACTGTAGCAGGGTTTGTAGGTGGATGAAGTGACAGCTGGTGGAGTCCTTCCACCAGATAATATTTGCAGTTCAAGACAATAGTGGCAGAGCCTTTGTGTGCGGGTAGCATTATAAGGTTGGCATCATTTAGGAGTCCTTCCTAAACAGCCAGAACCCAAAACTCCTCACCTGCTTCAGATACGTTGATGACATCTTTGTTATATAGGTCAAGGATCAGGACACCCTATCCACATTGCTCCAGAACCTCGACACCTTCACCCCCTACTCAACCCAACAAGTCGCCTTCCCCGATGTTGACCTCCACCTCAAAGATGGCTACATCAGTACTTATGTCCATAACAAATCTGTCGACCACCACCAATACCTGCACTTCGACAGCTGCCACCTATTCCATACCAAGAAAACCCTTGCACACAGCCTAGCCACTGGTGGCCATCACATCTGCAGTGACAAGCAGTCCCTCTCAAAACACATCGAGTGCCTCACTGAGGCATTTACAGACAGTAACTAACCTCCCCCCTCCCCCTCAAACCTTGTACAAAAACAGATCTTCCTTTCTTTATCTTTCTAGTCACCTACCAGCTCCCAAAGTCCCACCATCCAGCCACAGAGCAGCATTCCCCTCGTGACTGAGTACCACCGAGGAGTGGAGAAACTGAATTACATATTCTCCACAAGGGTTTCGACTACTTCTTGCCATGCTCTGAAATGAGAGATATAGTGGTACTCCACTGCCAACTGAATCTACACAATATCTTTGCCCATCCCTACTCAACTATTGCTCCCAACCCCTTGCTCCATGGCGTGTCGTACATCCTCCCACAACCACCTACTCCAATCCAGTCACAAGCATCACCTATCCCATCAAAGGCAGGGCTACCTGCAAAACCAGTCATGTATCTACAAGCTAAGGGGCAATCACTGAGCTTCATTCTATGTGGGCATGGCAATCAACAAGCTGTCTATCCACACGAATGGCCGCTGAGAATCCATGGCCAAAAATCAACTGGACCAGCCTGTTGCTGAGGGCAATGGCAAACACAACACTCTGCATTTCAGTGACTGCTTCGCAGCCTGTGCCATCTACACCCTTCCCACCAACACCAGCATTTCTGAATCACTGAGACGTGAACTATCTTTGCAATATATCCTGGCCTCTATCTTTGTCAGTCATTGTCTCTACCCATCTAGCCCATTCTCTGTTCCCATTACAGCACTATGCAGCCCTCTATTTCACCAAAACACCCAGTCTTTTTACTTCTCTCTCTCCTCCCCCCCCCCCCCCCCCCCCGCCCCCATCATCTGTCTAATCTCCCGACTGCACCTATCTGCCTTATCCTGTCTCCATCTTGTCCCTGCACACTCCTGCAGCAGCACTTTACCATCCCCCATCCTTACCCTACTATCATTCTCCTCCCCACCCCAGCCTCTTCCTTACTCTCACCCAGTTGTCTTTCCCATCATGCACTACTGTTCTTAGTCTCGGTTCAGCTGCCAGAGACTCTCTCTCTCTCTCTCTCTCTCTCTCTCGCTCTCTCTCTCTCTCTCTCTCTCTCTCTCTCTCTCTCTGTGTGTGTGTGTGTGTGTGTGTGTGTGTGGTGTCTATTTTTGGCAAAGGCCTTGTTAGCCAAAAGCATATTGTGACAGTATTTTTGTTGTGCCTATCGTTGACTCAGTACCTCCACTATATGGTGAGCAGCAGCTATACTTTTCGTAATATTGTTACAAATTCAACAAAGATTTTTGACTAGTCAATGTATCATCTTCAAGCTCTGATACTTCAACATACACTTAAATTGCTTGATTGTATATTACGAGACTTTGTCTGTAGTTCATGACAATTCATTACACATAATTAGAAGATTCAACAGCAAAGTGAAAGACCTGATGTAAAAGTAGCATTCACTGAGCGATTGGATATGACAGTTATTCTAAGTTGACAATATTTTACATTTAAATTATAGCCATAGGAGTTACTTATATCGATTGAATTGGTGTACATTGTGGTGATCTGCATAATGAACCCACAATACATACCCATGGTATTTTGAAGCACTCATCTTCTAATGCTTTGGATGATGATTTAAGTGTGAATTCGATATACTAACTTCCACTACTTTTACAAGATGACTTACTTGATTGATTGGTTGATTGATTTCTTTATTAATCCATGTAGCAATTTACATCGTGTGGATTTCGTCAGCTAAATCATATACAATACAATATACCTACAATTAATATTTACACACATTTTTAAAGTATCTTACATTACTGTTATATCTTTATGTAATTTTCTCATAGTACTGCACAGTTCTGGATTTCATATTCTAATTGTTTCCTCATGTATTACAATGCAGGCTACTTTAATTACACCACAGGTTTTAATTCAGATAGTCCGTTACTGCGTAATAACTTTTATTTAATAAAATTTTTTTTAGTTTTGTTTTGAACTGTCCAATGGTGTCAATATCTTTTATATTTTGGGGTAATTTATTATATAAATTAATGGCATTGTAGAACAAGCTCTGCTGAGTTTTAACTTTCATTTTCCTCTAAGATGCAGATTGTATTGGTTTCTAGTTTTATAACTGTGAACTAAAGAATTTTTAACATAGCAGTCCATATATTTTTTTTAATTACATTATACTTTGAAAAATGTATTCACAGGGGACAGTTAGGATTTCCAGCTTTTGGAAATGTTCAAGGCAGTGAGCCCTACTGCCACTCTTGGTTATTATACGAATTGCTCTTTTCTGTAATTTGAAAACTATTTGAATATTTTTACTGTTGACTCCCCAAAATACACTCCTGGAAATTGAAATAAGAACACCGTGAATTCATTGTCCCAGGAAGGGGAAACTTTATTGACACATTCCTGGGGTCAGATACATCACATGATCACACTGACAGAACCACAGGCACATAGACACAGGCAACAGAGCATGCACAATGTCGGCACTAGTACAGTGTATATCCACCTTTCGCAGCAATGCAGGCTGCTATTCTCCCATGGAGACGATCGTAGAGATGCTGGATGTAGTCCTGTGGAACGGCTTGCCATGCCATTTCCACCTGGTGCCTCAGTTGGACCAGCGTTCGTGCTGGATGTGCAGACCGCATGAGACGACGCTTCATCCAGTCCCAAACATGCTCAATGGGGGACAGATCCGGAGATCTTGCTGGCCAGGGTAGTTGACTTACACCTTCTAGAGCACGTTGGGTGGCACGGGATACATGCGGACGTGCATTGCCCTGTTGGAACAGCAAGTTCCCTTGCCGGTCTAGGAATGGTAGAACGATGGGTTCGATGACGGTTTGGATGTACCGTGCACTATTCAGTGTCCCCTCGACGATCACCAGTGGTGTACGGCCAGTGTAGGAGATCGCTCCCCACACCATGATGCCGGGTGTTGGCCCTGTGTGCCTCGGTCGTATGCAGTCCTGATTGTGGCGCTCACCTGCACGGCGCCAAACACGCATACGACCATCATTGGCACCAAGGCAGAAGCGACTCTCATCGCTGAAGACGACACGTCTCCATTCGTCCCTCCATTCACGCCTGTCGCGACACCACTGGAGGCGGGCTGCACGATGTTGGGGCATGAGCGGAAGACGGCCTAACGGTGTGCGGGACCGTAGCCCAGCTTCATGGAGACGGTTGCGAATGGTCCTCGCCGATACCCCAGGAGCAACAGTGTCCCTAATTTGCTGGGAAGTGGCGGTGCGGTCCCCTACGGCACTGCGTAGGATCCTACGGTCTTGGCGTGCATCCGTGCGTCGCTGCGGTCCGGTCCCAGGTCGACGGGCACGTGCACCTTCCGCCGACCACTGGCGACAACATCGATGTACTGTGGAGACCTCACGCCCCACGTGTTGAGCAATTCGGCGGTACGTCCACCCAGCCTCCCGCATGCCCACTATACGCCCTCGCTCAAAGTCCGTCAACTGCACATACGGTTCACGTCCACGCTGTCGCGGCATGCTACCAGTGTTAAAGACTGCGATGGAGCTCCGTATGCCACGGCAAACTGGCTGACACTGACGGCGGCGGTGCACAAATGCTGCGCAGCTAGCGCCATTCGACGGCCAACACCGCGGTTCCTGGTGTGTCCGCTGTGCCGTGCGTGTGATCATTGCTTGTACAGCCCTCTCGCAGTGTCCGGAGCAAGTATGGTGGGTCTGACACACCGGTGTCAATGTGTTCTTTTTTCCATTTCCAGGAGTGTATTATTCCATAGGTAATAACAGAGTGGATATAAGAAAAATATACAGATCTGACACATGTAGTATCACACACAGCAGTCAGAATTCTAAGAGCATAGCATGCTGTAGCAATTCTGTTACTAAGTATTTTAATATGTTCCCACTTTAACTGACTGTCAACATGCATACCAAGAAATTTTTTCTAGTCTACACATTCTATAGTTTCATCGTTTAATTTAAAGGTGTTATGGTGTGGTTTGCAGACATAGAAGTTAACAGCATTATTTTTTTTAATTTATTTATTTTTTTATTTTAGTGTTAGTTTATTATTGGAAGCCCACTTACGTACACTGTTTAGTATTTGTTCGACTATATTTACATAATCTGGGTCTGAAGTATACTTTACAATATAGTTTGAGAAATTTGAAATATGTGAGATCTCAGTTATCTGTGTTTATATTTTTTAGATATGACTGGAACCACTTTTTCACAAGTCCCCTTATTCCCAGTTCATCTAACTTATTTAACAATGTGTTGTGGTCTACTGTATCAAACGCTTTAGTTAGATCAAGAAATATACCTGTTGTGTTGTTACCTTTATCTAATGCTTCTAGAATGTTTTTTGTGAGGTGTGCTGTTGCTGTGCTTTTCCCTGATCTAAATCCAAACTGGTCAACAGACAGTAAGTTGTATTTATTTAAATAATTCATTAGCCTATCTTTCTTAATAGTTTCTAATATTTTTGCAAAGCATGAGAGTAGAGAAATTGGCCTATAATTTTCAATTTTTCTTGCATCACCTTTTTTGAAGAGAGGTAGTAATTTAGCATATTTTAAATAGTCTGGAAAGTAGCCCTGCTTGAAAGATTGATTTATAATATCAACTAAAGGTGGAAGTAGGCTCTTGATACAGTCCTTAATTATAAAAATGGGGACTTCATCTAGACCATCTGAGTTTTTGTTTTTCAGTTTGCTGACTGCATTGTAGACTTCTTCCTGTGTTGTAGGAAATAACACCATTGAGTGTGATACACTATTATTTGGCTCTTTGATCTGAGGGGCTGTTAGAAAATTTTCCTGTAATTTTATTCCTATCCTACTAAAATAATCATTTATATAGTTTGCCAAATATATTTGGGTCTTTTATTAGAGTCACTCCCCCTCTGATTTTCAAGTGACAGATTCATTTTCCTGGTACCAGTTTCCTGCTTTACAATCTTCTATAGTGCCTTATTTTTGTTTTCAGCAGAGAGCACCAGTTTTGAGTTATGAGCTCTCTTTGCTGCAAGCAATATTTTCCTATATGTTTTCCTATATCTTTTATAAAAGAGTGAGAAAGCAGGATTAGTTTGCCTGTGTTTAATGGAGTTCAGGTACTTAAGTGTTTCAGATGATTTTTTTTGTGCCTTTTGTTACCCACTTGTTTTTTTCCTGCTGTTGATAATGGACATAACACTTTATGAAATGTTTCTTCAAAATTTAATTTTAACAATGTCATGAAATTTTTGAATTTTTCATTTGCATCTACCTCTGTGTATACTGAGTCCCATGTTTGTCCTGCTATCTGTTTGGCAAACTCATATCTATTTTGTTTAGAAAAATTTGTATGTAAATATGCATTTTCTTTGTTGCTTCTGGAAGCACTTTTGTATTAATGATTTGACCTGAGTGATCAGATAATCCTAGCTCTGCTACCACCACCTCACAGTTTTCTTTGCCTAAATCTGTTAATACCTGATCAACAGTTGTCTTTGAGTATTTTGTTATTCTTGTTGCACTGTTAACCATTGGAACTAGATTGAAACTTTCAGCAAGACACTTAGTAATGAGTCCCATGTAGCATCAGGATTCAGTTTATCTACATTTAGGTCTCCACATGTGAGAATGTGGTTCTTTGGAGTGGATATCTTGTCAAGAACATGATTAAGTTTGGAGAAAAAGATGTTGAAATCTCCACTAGGAGATCTGTATATACATAAGATAATCAAATTCCTACACCTGTATTGGTCCCTGATTTCAACTGCTGCCAGTTCAAAATGTTGCTCTTTACTGATTACACTTAAATCGCTTCTGGTCTTATACTAATAATTTTGTTTTACATAAATACAACACCCTCCACATTTCATATAAGTCCTACAGGATGCACACACTAAATTATAAGACTGCAAGACTAATTGATTAATTTCAGCCTCATTGCACCAATGCTCAGTGAGACAAACAACTGAGCACTCTGTAGACTCCAGCTCCACTTCTAGCTGTTGGGTCTTATTTGCTAGGGAACATATATTTTGGTGAACAACTGTTAAGTAATTTTTGCCACACTATTTGCATTCCCACATTTTTTTTTTCATTTTAATGTAATTCTGTGTTGGTTCAACTGCTTTCTTATTACGATTACACTCGGGTTTTTTGTTTGCATATGGTATTCTTGGATAGTCACCCCCAGCAGACTGTATTAGTTTCCCTTATTTTTAATTTTTTATTTTTTATGTTGTCCGCAGCCAATATTCTTTGCTGGCTTCAGGAATCTCTTTAAGCTTCTTCTCCTAAGAGTGATCCTAGGTACAGGGATATTTAAAATTCTCCATCTACTTGTGAAATAAGTAAATACTCAAAGGTTACTTTTCACCAACTAATGATATATTAAAACTTCATACAGAACAAACGTCTCCCTTCTCACATAAACATCTGGCTTCTTGTAAGTCACTTGCATCACCTCATATCGCAAACAAATCTAATTACATCCACAAAACAGTTGGCTTAATAACCATAACTCTTTAACACAGGATTCATGAAATACGTCTTGCCTCTAGCAAGGCTGGAATGAGAGTTTCTTAAGAGTTCTCTTTTCACTAACAATAGTCACTGATACTATTATCACAGAGTTACATAAATACTCCATGGTCCTCTCATATGCACTCACTAAACATCCATGGACTGTTTGACAGGTACTGTTGGTGCCGTTCGACCGCCACATCTACATTCTTCCTGCGACTGCATTTAAACCTGCACACACAGACATGTGACATGCAGTAGGTAGGATTCCACTGTCTCACACCCATATCTAAACTATCGTGTGTTTCAGATGGTAGAAGGCTGAGTGGTTCTTGAATTTACACAGAAATTCTCGAAACACTACATATCCCTCCCCTCCGATCGATCACGCGATATTTTATACATAATCATTATGTAAATAATATCACACATAATAACAATTTCATACACTCCTGGAAATTGAAATAAGAACACTGTGAATTCATTGTCCCAGGAAGGGGAAACTTTATTGACACATTCCTGGGGTCAGATACATCACGTGATCACACTGACAGAACCACAGGCACATAGACACAGGCAACAGAGCATGCACAATGTCGGCACTAGTGCAGTGTATATCCACCTTTCGCAGCAATGCAGGCTGCTATTCTCCCATGGAGACGATCGTAGAGATGCTGGATGTAGTCCTGTGGAACGGCTTGCCATGCCATTTCCACCTGGCGACTCAGTTGGACCAGCGTTCGTGCTGGACGTGCAGACCGCGTGAGACAACGCTTCATCCAGTCCCAAACATGCTCAATGGGGGACAGATCCGGAGATCTTGCTGGCCAGGGTAGTTGACTTACACCTTCTAGAGCACGTTGGGTGGCACGGGATACATGCGGATGTGCATTGTCCTGTTGGAACAGCAAGTTCCCTTGCCAGTCTAGGAATGGTAGAATGATGGGTTCGATGACGGTTTGGATGTATCGTGCACTATTCAGTGTCCCCTCGACGATCACCAGTGGTGTACAGCCAGTGTAGGAGATCGCTCCCCACACCATGATGCCGGGTGTTGGCCCTGTGTGCCTCGGTCGTATGCAGTCCTGATTGTGGCGCTCACCTGCACGGCGCCAAACATGCATACGACCATCATCGGCACCAAAGCAGAAGCGACTCTTATCGCTGAAGACGACACGTCTCCATTCGTCCCTCCATTCACGCCTGTCGCGACACCACTGGAGGCGGGCTGCACGATGTTGGGGCGTGAGCGGAAAACGGCCTAACGGTGTGCGGGACCATAGCCCAGCTTCATGGAGACGGTTGCGAATGGTCCTCGCCGATACCCCAGGAGCAACAGTGTCCCTAATTTGCTGGGAAGTGGCGGTGCGTAGGATCCTACGGTCTTGGCGTGCATCCGTGCGTCGCTGCGGTCCGGTCCCAGGTCAACGGGCACGTGCACCTTCCGCCGACCACTGGCGACAACATCGATGTACTGTGGAGACCTCACACCCCACGTGTTGAGCAATTCGGTGGTACGTCCACCCGGCCTCCCGCATGCCCACTATACGCCCTCGCTCAAAGTCCGTCAACTGCACATACGGTTCACGTCCACGTTGTCGCGGCATGCTACCAGTGTTAAAGACTGCGATGGAGCTTCGTATGCCACGGCAAACTGGCTGACACTGACGGCGGCGGTGCACAAATGCTGCGCAGCTAGCGCCATTCAACGGCCAACACCGTGGTTCCTGGTGTGTCCGCTGTGCCGTGCGTGTGATCATTGCTTGTACAGCCCTCTTGCAGTGTCCGGAGCAAGTATGGTGGGTCTGACACACCGGTGTCAATGTGTTCTTTTTTCCATTTCCAGGAGTGTATTTTAACAGGATACATTTCTTTCCTTTCAATAACTGTGAATCATATTTCACTTACTACTTTGCTTCTTCTAATCGTGGCAGAATGTCGACGGGATCCAGCTGCATACCCGGAAATTATTAGAAGAAGAAATACTCCGGGAAAATTTCAGAAGTCACATACTACTTTGCTATTCTCTTTCGTCCTACTTTAGTATTAAGCCATGATCATTCACTCAAGGTTTTAGTCAGCTCTTCACTAGTATTGAGGAACTGTGAGGACTCCTTTATTTCCAGTCATAAATTCCAGGTGTTCATGACACATGAGCAATTTATTTTCTGTTCTCATCTTTTGTATTACCTTTCCTTGGTATGTACAATTCTTACTATTTTTTGTAGCTTGGAGGAACTCTGGGCAAAATGAAAGTGTTCTTTTGACCGTCGCAAACTTTCATGAAACTTAATAATGCTAGTTGTGCATAGAATTCAAACTTTCCAGAACAACTCCTATAAAATTCGTGACTTCTCCTAGGATCAGTACCAATACCTTGCTTGTAGGTTGACCTTATGAGAGCACTTTCCGTTCTGGTAGGTACACCCCTAATCAAACAATGTAGGTACACCTGCCCTATATACTTAGCAAATGCTGGGTATGCCCCCCTTATCCTTTCTGTGTAGGCCTCATGGTTCATTATCCTGGAATAAATTTCTATGTATACTATAATTATGTATTCTTTGGTAAAGATACAAATCTATTTTACACTTCACATTCACTTTTTAATGCATCATTCAGTCCCTAGAATCCTCCTCTACTTCTCAACTTCTATACAGTCAGTAGATAATATGTCTACATATACTATTCAAGTCCCACTATCCTATGATTCATCAAAGTAATTATTGCACGGACTTTTCTTGAATGACTATCATGTTTAATTCCACTCTGGCTTACATTCTCTTTCTTATGTATAATCGATGTAGAATCATCATAGTTCTTATATGCATATGCGATGGGGATTTGTCATAGATTTTGTATATGTATGTGTGCATATTTCCCTTTGTGCACATTTTTTTCCCTTACAATACCTGGTGATTCTCACATTGTAACAGGCTTTTTAGTCTGCAATTTCAATGTTTGTATCTAAATGTATTTTTTTGTGTGTGTGGATGTGTGTTCGTGTAGTCTGATTCTTTGTCCTGCTTATCTAAAGATAAGATGTAGGATATTAGAAATCACAGAAACAAGGAAGGACTTCAGTGATGAAAGTTTGTGAATATCGAAAGAGGAAAACAAAAAGATAGATACTCAAATGAGAAATAAGAAAGGAATAAAAAAAATAGAAATGGTTGCTAAGATCAAAGAAGAGAAAGAAGATAGCCCCAAAGACAGGAAACCCTTCCAACCCCCCACCCCCTTCCCCAGGACCCCTACCTTTCAGGTACTTGAGTGAGATGCCGGAGGAGGTTCAGTGTTAAATCATCTACTACAGAATGGATGTTCCCACCTTCACCCTAGAGGTCCCCGAAAGAAATCTTAGCAACCCTATGGAAATGGAAAATGGTGAAAAATCAGGAATACTGGTTTTTGAGGGTTGTCTGAGAGGTGTGATGTGTGTTTTGTGTTAGCCATGATTTATTTGTCCTTGTAAACCATGCTTTTATCTACAATACCCACCACTTTCTAAACCTACACAAACCCTTCCATTTATACCACATCTCATAAAAGGTATAAAATACTCTATACAAAATAGAAAATTTATACACTCTGGTATCACAGTTGTTTCATTGGTCACCTCATATTATATTATAAATAAATCTAATAATCTATTCAATTTTATATCGTCTAGGTATCACTTCTTTTCGGTGATTCTCTTAAATCAGTCTCTATTTTATTGCCATATCTGCTTTTCTAAGTAATAAGGTAACAAGATAGTAATAGATGACAAAATAGTTTAAGATTTTAAGAGAATTCAGTGCAGGAAAACTATTTTGGAAAAAACACCAAAAACAACTCATGATAGGACAGTCGTCACTCCACATGTTAACTCAGAACATTTATGTCCCTGGGAGACATACAGTTTCACATCTTTTACTTTGTACTTCCTCTTTTATGATCCAGTTGTGGGATCTACTAAAAATAATGTCTTAGGATGGATCACCGTTTGTACTTGGTATGGTCCATCATATTTTTGAAAATACTTATGGCTCTCTATTTTCAGAGGAAAGCTTAGAAGATATCTTATAAGAACCAGGTCATCAACTCTGTACTAAGGTTCTAAAGCCTTTTCATTATGCTTATTTACTCTTTGTTGTGCTTTTCCAATTAAGTTCTTAGCAACTATTTCCTGATTCACTTTGTAATCAATACTTGGTTGTTCAGGCCAATTAAAACATTTAATTAGAGGTTCTCCTATAAAAGGTTTATCTATAACTTCTAAAGGCATCAACCCAGTTGATAGATGTGGTAATTCATGTAAGGTGAGTTCAAAATCCTTAATTTTTGTTGTCCACAAAGTATGTTTCTCATGACAGTAAGACCAGCATAATTTTCCAATTTCCTTCAGTACTCATTCACAAGGGTTTGATGATGGCTTATAATTGGATATTAACACCTGACAAATACCTTCCCATGCTATGAATTCATTAAATTCATTACTCACAAATTGTGGTCCATTATCCATAAGCACCAGTTTTGGTTTATCTACTTCCAGAAAGTATTGCTCTAAACAGTGTATAACTGTTTGGGTATTTGCTTTTTTAATGGGATATAGTTTAACATATTTTGACCAGCATTCTATGATGACCAAAATGTATGACACTCCTCCATTTCCTTTCTGAACTGGTCCAAAAAATCTGAGGCAGTGAGATCATGTAATGACTTAGGAATAATAGGATACATTTTGTATTTCACATGAGTATTTTTTTCACTTTCTGGTGAATTTCACAAGTTCTTATCAAAGATGCTATTCTATGCCCTAGCTTCTTAAAATAATAAAACTTATTCATATGGGCTATAACTTTTTGATTCCGAAGTGTCCATCTCCTGTATAAACACAACACACAAGTGCGTCTTCCATTACGTTCAGAATACACAAGTTCCAATGCTGTGATGTTGCGCTGTCTCTCCAAAACAAGTTATGACCTATAATTTTACATTTTCCTAATTGATTAAGAGGTAATGAGTTCTGAGTACACATAGAGAATATTTCTGTAAAATAGGGATCATGATGGATATTTTCTGTTATTCTCTGATGTTCAGATATTTTGCTGACATAAAATAAATGGCAAAAATAACACCACATACTTCCATACATTTCAATTCTTCCATTCCTATGGGTAGCCTAGACAAAGAATCAGGTACTATATTTTCGGAACCTTTTATATATTGTATCGTAATATCATATTTCTGTGGGAAAAGCATCCATTGCATTAACCGACTGTGTAATAATCAACTACTCATTAGAAAGGATAAAGCTTGATGATCTGTATAAACATGGATTTTTGGTCCCCATACAACTGTCTGAAATTTTTGAATACTCCATACAATTGCCAATAGTTCTTTTTTGGTAGTTGTATAATTTAGTTCATGCCTATTTAGACTACGACTTGCAAAAGGTATGGTTCTGAGTTTTACGTTATTTGGATCCCACTCTCCTTGGAAAAGTTTGGCAGCAATACCATAATCAGATGCATTTGTTGAAATTTTAAACAGTTCGCCCATCACGGGATGATGTAATAAGGGTGATTCAACAAGTGCTTTTTAACATTTTCAAATGCATCATTTGCACCTTTATCCCAAATCCACGGCACTCCCTTTCTTATAAAACGTAAAATTCTTGGGTCTGTTAGTTCTTGCCCTCGTACGTACCATCTATAGTATCTGGCCATACCTATAAATCCTTTTAATTGTCTTACGTTTTTTGGGTGTGGACATTCTCTGATAGCTTTTACACATTCTGGGTCCAGTCTAATTCCCTCTGCCCCTGCAATATGACCTAAGAATTTAAGTTCTTGGCACGCAAAGTACGATTTAGACAGTTTCACCATAATACCTTTCTCTTTAAATTTTTCAAAGTCTTGCTCAAAGTTAATCAATGTCCTTCCCAAGTAGCTGATGTTATAAGGATATCGGATATCATCTATATATATTATCAATTCCTTTAATAACACTCTCCCTAGTGCCTCATCTAATGCACGTAAAAAATCAGAGACAGAGATATTAAGTCCGAATGGCAAGACATTGAAGTGATATGATTTACCATCAAGCAAAAATGATGTATACTTTTTGGATTCAGGATGTAACTTTATTTGCCAATCATGCTAAACAACCTTGCCTTCTCAGATTTGGATAACAATTCATCAGCATTAATTGGTCGTTCTCTCTCGGTCTCTATATGTCTATTCAATGTATGAGCGTCTAACACTAGTAATACCCCCCCCCCCCCCCCTCTCCCTCCTGTAGCTTTTTTCACCATGACCAGAGTATTGTTCATTACACTGGAACTTCATTCTATAATATTGTTATCGATTATTTTATTGATTTCATCCCTAACTGCATCTTTCAAACTTACAGGTATTGGATATGGTTTGCAAAAGAATGGGGTGTCATCTATGATTTTAAATTTACAGATGTAGTCACTGATATTACCTGGAAGATTGGAAAATACTACTTCATACTGCGTTAGAATTTTATATAAATCTTGTCTTTATTGATCAGTTAATATTAGGGCTTGTTCACTTTGTCTTGTATGTCAATTTGGTGTGCTGATGTACATTATCAATCTTTGGTGACAATTGTGCTGTTGCAGTTAATCGCAAACACTGACACTCAGTTGTTTGTTTTCCAATATAGTTATCTGTTGCAAATGGTATCTAACATCTACTGTCCCCTTTACCAAAACAAAGATTTTCATCAAAATTTAAGATAACTTTAAACTCTAATAACCAATCTAATCCCAATAATATATCAACAGCGTTTGACAAAATAACCTGTTTCCAATACTGCAGTTCACTTAGGTTTCGTATTTCACAATTTTATTTTTTGTTCCTGTTATCCTGACTATGCAAATTCCAGTTGCTGGCAAAAGTGGTAAGTGTTGCTTAGTCTGTAATGAACTAAAAAATGTGTTGGAGATGAGTGACACCTCACTCCCTGAATCTATAAATATGTTAACCTTGGAATTTTCCACATTTCCTGCTATTGTAGGTTATGGATTATTGGTAGCTAAGCTTTGTTCTTCAAGCAGCAACCATTCCTTTGTGGGTAAAGTTAACATACTCATACAGAACAAGTCCTCCTAATGTATCTCCACAATGTGGGCCCTGGCCCTGCATCCAGATCAAATGACATTTTGCTCATTACTACTAATTACAGGCTGGTTATCGAAATGAGATATTGATGGAAGGGGTAAACAATACGCAATCCTGCAGACCCATATTCAAAAAACTGTCAGTTCTTCTTCTTCCTTGCATTTTTATCAATGAAACATCAGCTTTCATCAAACAATATGTTGATAGACACCCAGATATATTATTAAAAAATGAAGATAAACATGCATACAATACCAGGCAAAAATCTGACCTTCATATGAAACAGGTGAGAACATCATTGTGCCAAAAAGGCACTCTACATACTGGGATAAAAATTTACAATAATCTGCCTAACCATATTAAATCAGTAAGTAACCTCAGTAGCTTTAAAGCTGAATGAAAGGCATATTTAATTGATCATTGCTTTTACAGTCTGACAGATTACCTAGAAATCAGGCAACAAAAATAAAGATGCATTATGAATATTCTACTTTGTATGTTGCCTCTAATGTTTATTGTGTATATGATTCTTTGCTAAATTACTTCAATATCTAATCCTTAAGAATGCAATACAAATTGTATTATATCTTGTAAAGACCTAACAATGTCCAATATCCTTGTATATATTCTATACATGTGGGATTTGAATCACTAAATAAATAAATAAATAAAAATAAATAAACATCACCATTTTGTGTTCTATTGTTACTCGGTACAAATTCCTGAGCAGTCAATGGACTTAAATTTGAAGGTGGGTGCTTCTTCTGATAGTTGTCATCATATTTTTCTTATTGCCAAGTTAGCCTCATGTTTTTTAAAATTATTCCCAATGCTCCTTTTGTAGTTCGGGCTTTCACTTTGGTGTAAGTTTTCATTGTGGTCCTTATTTAATGCATCAAGTGTGTCAACAAAAGATAATAACTCCTTTATTGTTTTCCAACCACTACATAAACATTTCCTTAAAATTCACACTAATCCTTCCTCTTCCATCAGCTTATCTAAATACTTTCCCCGGGTTAAATTCTAATCTAAATAGTTCCTCATAGCACCTTAAGTGTTATTGTGATATTTTGGGTCCTAGAGATCAGATATTAATTTTTCCTGGGCACTTGCAGACCAATACTTCTCTTTAAATTTCTTTTGGAAATTTACCCAAGAACAAAAATTCTCAATATTTACAGTCCCCCATTCTTCGGCTTTCCCTAAAAGGTAACCCACAGCAAATTCAATCGTATTAGAATCTTCCCAATTTTTCGGCAAAGCTCGGTTAAAGCTTTTCAAGAAATGTGTCGGATGTACATCTCCATCAGGCTTGAATTTAGGGAATTGTCTGGATAACCCCAAATTAGTTCCCCATTGCAAATCAGTAACTACTTCAATAGTTAACACAACAGGGTCAACGGAAGCGTCCAATTCCACTGTCTGTAATTATTTTGTTGTTTGTCATTGTGCATATTTTGGTATCATGGTGGTTTTTTTCTGTTATATTTAGCTTGTCCCCTCCCAAAATCCCCCAATTACCCACAGTTGACCCATTAGTTTGTTTACTAGTTTAGGAGGGAGATGTTATTGTCTTATTTATACGTATTTTCGTATGTATGTAGTGACATTATAGGCGCCATATTGGAGATGGTTAGAATAGCCATTTCTGCCATATTGATGGAGTCATAGGTCAAAGAAGACTGGTGGAATCAGACAAATCCTTAATTCAAAGCTGTGTATTGGACAACAACTGCTATTTTTGGTATGCAATAACAATGTTTAGGCTCTCTGTACAGTTCTATATGACTGTTTATGGAATGCGTTAGGGACATAATGCATTTATTATTAAAGTGGACACAAAAAGTACATATTTTATGCTACTTATATTGTCCACATCGGAATAAAGAGATCAACCACAACATGGGCAAGAAACAGGTTAAATCCGATAACGTGACTCCATATGACTTTTTTACTTGTACGTAATTTATTAATATGTTTGCATTTCGTTGCTACAGTGTAAATACAATAACAACCACATTTCATACACACTATGCTCACATATCATGGGATCATAATTGTTTCAAAAACATTCCAAAACATGGAGTGATTTGTTAACACACACTTCTCTGTAGTCCAAACAATGTAGCCTGCCTCGATTCTACCACGGATCTCAATCAGTCGACAAGACTGCTACACGTGCTACACCCACTGCAGCATCTGGTGCTGCCAGTGGTCCACAAGTATCACTTTGACCCATGCGATCTTGTTCTTTTCATGGTTTATGGTAACCGTGAGCACTGGGAAAGAGGTGTGATCCAGGAATGAATTGGCTCATATATGTACTTAACTGCAGGTCCCAATGGTTGGCACTGCTGCCACCAGAACCAAATTCACGCACGTCATTTGACCTGTGATTGTTCTGCTTTTCTTCCCAAAGATTCATGGCTTCACGGGACTGCACAGTGTTCAAAGCCGCCTACTGGTGCCACCAGGGCACCCCAGGAGGAGCGCCCTCACCACCATCATCCCTGCTCGCCAACCCCATGGACCTGGACCCGCCATCGCTGTCACAGTCACCATAATTGCCCCAGCACACACTCTCAGGCTTAGACTTGTGGCCTGGTGGCCTATTACCTCTTAAGGCAGATGGCAGCGTACTGATGGGAGTATGCCATCCTCCACAGTCATGCCTCTCAGCCCATCTCTACATCCAGCGCCCTGCCTGCCTTCCCATTGTCGTTTGCAGCCTCACTGCACAACAACAGTGTGGAATTTCGACAAGGAGGAATGTTCTAGCATAAGCTGGCGCCAGCACACCCTGCTGCAAAGAGGTTGCAAGACAATAGAGGTCAACAACAGACTCGCAGGAAACACACCGCCAACACCCTCTCGGCCACCAGTATTTAGCATTGCCGCTGTGGATGGGAGGGCAAGTCAGTTTGAGTATGTTGCACCGAGTGAGTGCCAGTGTCATCATTTGCAGCCTAGTGGGAATCACAATAGCAGTTAGCTCTGCCACTAACTCAATGACAAGCAGCACATAACAACTATAAAAGTGTACTTAGCAGAATTTGTACTTTACCAGCAGTAAGGCTAATGTGGACTGTACAGAAAAGCTTATACCACAACAAATATCTTGAGTGAAGTAAACTTTCAATTTTTATGAACAAAGAACCCAGCTAATCTACGCATGCAGTTTGTGTTATAGGAAGAGGATACCGGCCACCAAACAACATCCTTCCTTGTTTCCATGGTACAGCTCTACAGAGACAACGACAAAACATAAAACTTGTCACAGAACCTTTAAAGTCTCTGGTTCAGTCCTTACATTCAACTCAGAACCAAAGGACCATGATCTGTTCTGGGGACAATGCTGCAAATTGCGAGCTTCGTTGAAACATCATGCTCAAGGTTGGTGTTCTAAACCTTCTATTCCAGTCACCAGAATGACCCAAGAATGACGTTGAAGCCCAGGTGACAGGCATCACTTGTTCCAATGTGCGCCACAATCTGCAGTTGGTTGCATCCTGTTTCCTCAATGGCTGCTGGAATAGCCTCTTCAGCATGTTGACTGAGGCCTCCCAGGCATACACACTGAGTGCCCGTGGTGAACTTTACTGTCCCTTGGTACCAGTTCCCTAAGGTGTTCAATCATTCGCCATATGTTTGAACACTCCATTAATTAATACACCCCTACCCCACTGCCCCAATTTCAGTTTCAGCGAAAGACAGCACCTCAAACTTGCTGGTGAAGGGGATCAGAACAACACCCTGCATCCTCCCTTGTCCCCACCCACCTTGTACAGGATGCCCAGATCTATCATTGATATGCCACTGGCAGTCAAGTGGTCAAGTAATGACAGATACTGTACTTTCTGCAGAGGAGATGCAATCCACAGGAGAGGATGGTGCTTGAAGTACCTCCGGTATGGATATCACAAGTACATATCTCTTGGGAGTTCTTGTAACACACTGATTCATAACAGTTGCCAATCACTTGATAGTAATCAGGGCAATTTCCAGATAGGACTACCGTATTTACTCGAGTCTAAGCCACACTCGAATGTAAGCCGCACCTGAAAAATGAGACTCGAAATCAAGGGAATAAAATTTCCCGAATCTAAGCCGCACCTGAAATTTGAGACTCTAAATTCAAGGGGAGAGAAAAGTTTTAGGCCGCATCTCCAAATCGAAACAAAGTTGGTCCACTGTAATATGAGACAATTTAGGTCGAATGAATCACGATACCGCTACAGTAGTTTGCTTCAAGTCGTAAGCTTAGCAGTTAAGCTTTACCAGGTAGCCATTGCTATGCATCAGGCGCTCCGTCCGTATTTATACGGGTACCCTTCCTTTTTCACGTGCTTCGTCTGGTTTGAATTGATTGCTTATTTTTCTTTGATCTGATAAGCGCAGTTTTCTTTGTTATAGGTGTTTACGTCACTCTACACTGAATATGCATTGTACTGTACTGTGTCATGCTTTGTTTGTCGTACTCTGATACTGTGTGCTTACGGCCTGTCGCCGATCGTGGCATGGCTTGCTTTTGTACGCGCTACCGCCGCTTACAAATTAAAAAAAAATAAAATTAAAAAAAAGAGAGAGAGGAATCGTCTCATTAGCGAAACAATGGCAAGAGACTGCTACTTGTTGTTACTTACACTGCTGCTTTCTTTGATAATGATCAACAAGAACCAAATAATAGACTGCGTATGATAGATGATGTTCCGAACGAGAGTTTAGCGAAAATTTTTCTCCAGTTGAAAATCTTTGCAGGCGCCTCTTTAGTACATTACATTCTGCACAGAAATTAGAGTCATCTTAGATTTAAAAATCTAGTCAATTGCCTCGCTTCATTTCTGACTGTATCACTGTTTAGCATAAGAATAATACGAATATAAACATGACATGATATGTATATTCTTCTGCGTTTGCTGTTGTCTCACTCTAGTTTTGTGGTTTATTACGCAGACAGGATTTAAATGAGATAGCAGCAAACACGAAACAATACATGGCAAAATGTTTATATTCGTATTATTCTTATGGTGACGAGAATACTGCATGTGATTCACAATTTATAAAAGTTCCTATTGGCAACCATCTCTTCTCACAGGTAGGAAAAAATTCAGAACGTAGAGTTGGCCATATTGACAAACATCCTAAACATTCTTGCCAGTCGGGTTTTTGTAGCACATTGAAATGCTGCTACATTCGAAAATGAACAATACGGAATTTGTATTTACTTCGTTGGATAATGTATGAAAATGCAGGAGGAGGAGGGAGGAGATTAGTGTTTAACGTCCCATCGACAACGAGGTCATTAGAGACAGAGCGCAAGCTCGGGTGAGGGAAGGATGGGGAAGGAAATCGGCCGTGCCCTTTCAAAGGAACCATCCCGGCATTTGCCTGAAGCGATTTAGGGAAAGCACGGAAAACCTAAATCAGGATGGCCGGAGACGGGATTGAACCGTCGTCCTCCCGAATGCGAGTCCAGTGTGCTAACCACTGCACCACCTCGCATGAAAATGCAGTGGTCGAAACTCGGCGCGGAGAAAAAAAGCTTGTCTTCCACCTTTTTTTAAAAAAATTTATTTACTGACGCAGAGGTTTTGGCACCAGTATTTATCCTTGTGCCTACAAAGCGTGCCTGTGTAGCGCTACATATATTTGACGGCAGAACTAAGTTGTGGTGGCACCCACCAACATTTTTAAGAACTTCCGCTTGCTTTGCGCTCGATTCTAAGCCGCAGGCAGTTTTTTGGATTACAAAAACCGGAAAAAAAGTGCAGCTTAGATTCGAGTAAATACGGTACTGCTCTCAGAAGTTTTAGAGGAACACAATTAATTTTAAGCATACAATTGACGACAACTGTATGAGGTTATCGTGAAAGTTCGAAATTTTGCAATACATTGGAATACAAATGGGTATTAATGCTAACAAGTAAACATTACACAGAAGCAATGTGAACAGTGAAATATATGAATCTGGAACTTTAAGGCACATAACTTTGTACAAGCAGTCTCACACTAAGGAAAATTCCTAACTCAGTTTCTACATATAAACAAATGTGGATATAGTATGAATTTTTCCTTTAGTTGATTCTGTGTACACTTCTAAAATGGTGTGCCAAAGAAAACACTGCAATGTGAGTTTACCTCAATCGAAATCACAAAATTGTGCACCACCAACAAAGCACATGAGCTGCCTGCTGCAGCTAACAAAGCTAGTTGTTGAATTTTGTGTTTCCTTGCATTTTGCAGTCTCTTTTCACTGCTTTCCTCTGTTTATTATTTTACCTTTTTTTATGGGATGGCAGGCCTGAAAAGTTACCAACAGGTCAACTAGAACCACTGTAAGTCACCACCAGATGTAAGCACAGATGCCATAACGTTGTCATTCATGGAGTGGATACACATCCTTTACACTTTGGTAGATTATATTCTGAGTAACATCCTGTATCATTGCCAAGGAAACTGATCTTCAATTGACCTCATTTCATCTTCTTGTGAAGTAGTGCTGTATGAAATGGTGTGCTGTAGGAACTTGTGTAGTACAATAATTTAGGTGTTTGTCATTTCATCTGGATTGAATTTTGTGTTCCTCTTGCATTCTCTCTCTCTCCCTCTTGTTCTTTTTTTCTAACTTTTTTTATATTTTTTTAGATTTTTAACCCAGTGATTCAGTGAACATGGTTGCCTACTATACATAAAATTTGATTGAATCATTCACCAAATTAAATTACATAATTGACACTTTATGTGGCTCAGTTTTCTTGCTTAACTCTTTTACTGTCCCCTCCCCCCCCCCCCCCCCCCCACTCTTCCATCTGTTAATAAATTAGTTGTCTCTTGATGTCTCAGAATGTGTTCTGTCAATCTATAGGTTGTGCCTCAAATTCAGTACCTCCTCACTAGTTGTGTGATCTACCTACCTAATCTTAAGCATTTTTGCATAATACAAAATTTCAACAGCTTCTATTCTCTTCTCATCTAAATTGTTTATTGTCAACATTTAACTTCCACACATGGCTACACTCCATTCAATTTTTTTCAGAAAATACTTCCTAAAACTTGCATTTATATTATGTTAGCAAAGTTTCTTTCTTCAGAAACACTTTTCTTGCCATTTCCAGTCTACATTTTGTATCATTTCTGCTTTGGCCATCATCAATTACATTATTGCTCAAATTAGAAAACTCATCTATTACTTTAAGCGTCTAATTTCTTAATCTAATTCCCTCACCATCAACTGATTTGTCAACTACATTTCATTGTCCTTGTTTTGCTTTTGTCAATGTTCATCTTGTATCCTCTTTTCTAGACACTGTCCATTCTGTTCAGCTGCTTGTCCAGGTTCTTTGCTGTCTCTGACAGAATTACAATGTCATTTGCAAACCTCAGAGTTTGCATTTCTTCTCTTGAAAATCTTCACTTGCTTGCTCAATGTACAGACTGAATAACATTAGCAATGGGCTACAACCCTGTCTCACTCCCTTCTCAACCACTGTTTTCCTTTCCTGCCCCTTGACTCATGTAACTGTCGTCTGTTTTCTGTACAAGCTGTAAGCAGATGTTTTATGTATCCTGAGCAAAATGTTAACTGTGTACAGAACATGAATCTTCTCCAGTTTAACCCTTTCATGGTTAAAATTTATTTTGCAGATATTTGAAAAAAAGGTTAAAACTGTCTGTTTTATAATAAATAATACACTTTCACAACAAAACAATTTTAGGATGACTGATGCTGAAAACTGGTGAAGTGGGATACATGTGTCCCACAAACATAAGTTTTGTGGTTTTAAGGCGCACAACTTCAATGGTCATTAGCGCCCAACAAACATAAGTATATCCCTGTTTTCATGTGCGCGTAGGATTTTCAAAATTAAATTTTAATTTTACAATGATTTCATCAGGCTGGCAATTATGGAGAAAAGTATAACAAATCAATACCAAAACACATTTATTTCTTGACAATGAAAATCATGAACTGTCCCACACAAGTTTTCAATGTATGATTTCAAATGGTGTTTATGTACTACACATGAATGTTGTCTACATTCTATGAAGTTTTCAGGGGCGTACACATCCCACCACATACAAATGACAATAATGTGTAACAGTCATTTCATTGTTAGATTAGATTAGTTTTTCATTCCATAGATCCGTGCTGAGGAGATCCTCGTGGATTTGGAACATGTCTTTTTTTTTTAATCTTTTTTTTTTTTAAGCTGAAATAACAATACTAATAGTATGAATATATACAATACATCATTTTATTAAAAAATTCGTCAATGGAGTAGAAGGAGTTGGCCACTAGTAAGTCTTTCAGGTTCCTTTTAAACTGATATTTATTTGTAACTAAATTTTTTATGTTTGCTGGCAAATTATTTAAGATGAGTGTTCCTGAGTAGTGGACCCCTTTTTGAACTAAAGTAAGTGCTTTTAAGTCCTTGTGCATATCATTTTTGTTCCTGGTATTGTATGTATGAATTGAGCTGTTTCTTGGAAAAAGAGATATATTATTTAGGACAAATTTCATTAAGGAGTAAATATACTGAGAGGCAGTAGTTAGTATACCCAGTTCTTTGAAGAGGTTTCTACAGGACGCCTGTGAATTTACTCCACAAATAATACATATTACATGCTTTTGGACTCTGAAAAATTTTGTTTGACTTGAAGAGTTACCCCAGAATATAATACCATATGACATTATGGAATGAAAGTAGGCAAAGTATGCAAGCTTTTTCATTTTTACGTTGCCTATGTCTGCTAACACTCGAATTGCAAATACAGATTTGTTAAGGCGTTTCTGCAGTTCTGTGGTGTGCTCCTCCCAACTGAATTTATTATCAAGTTGTAATCCCAGGAATTTAAGACTGTCAACCTCTTCTATCTGCTCTTCTTCATACTTTATGCATATGCTGGGTGGAAACCTCTTACAGGTTCTGAATTGCATATAGTGAATCTTTTCGAAGTTTAATGTCAGTGAGTTGGCTTTAAACCATTTATTAATATCCATGAAAATATCATTAGCAGATCTTTCTAGAACTACACTTGACATACTATTTATTGCAATACTTGTGTCATCTGCAAACAAAACGAATTCTGCTTCTGGCAGTGTAACTTTCTGTAACTCAATGGGTTATCTTTATGATGAGTAGCAATTTATCCTTTTCCTAAATTTGTTGATATTCCAGCTTGGAGTGCCCAGTACATACAAATTATGTATAAACCAGAAGAATTACTGATATGTTTAGTATTGTTTCAAAATAATGTCTATGATGTAGAAGAAAATACTATTAGTTATGTCAGAACACCAAGAGAATGAAACTTCTCTGAAGTCCTAAGGAGAGGATCCTTGGAAGAGACTAGCAGCAAATTCTTGAGGTTGTAACTCTGCAGAAGCTCTTGTAAATTTGTTCTATGTAATAAAACAATTCATGTATAATTATGTTGAACATCATTTGCACTACTAGCATGCACACAAGAAGATCTGAAAAGAAGTATGCAGACCTTGGAGTTAATGGCAGTTAGGATTGGTCTACAAATTAGCTCTGAGAAGACTGAATGTATGACCATAGAAAGAAAGATCCAAAACTCTCAAGATTTAATTGTGAACAACACTATGTATAAACATATGAAAGAGTTCAAATATCTTGGATAAATTTTTATAAAAGTAACATCAATTGAAGCAGAGATAAAAGCATGACTGCAGGTGGGAAACAGATGCTATCTCTCTCTAGACCCTATATTAAAATGTAGAAGTGTCTTTCAACAACTAACACTTTGTTTGTATAAGACATTAATAATGCCAGTAGTACTTTATGGTTCTCAAAACTGGAGCACTCGGAAACAAGACCTTAACTGTCTGCTTACATTTGAAGTGAAGGTCTTCAGGAAAATATTTGGACCAGTTTGAGATCAGACTACAGGAGAATGGAGAAGACGTGATAACACAGAATTAGAAGAACTACACAATGTGCCTAACATCTAGGGAGTGATGAGAAGCGAAAGACTGCAATGGGCTGGACGTGTAGTTAGCATGGAGGCAACAAGATGGCCCAAAATTGCAGTGGACTGGATCCTGTCAGGTAGCAGACTAGTGGGAAAACCTAGAATGAGGTGGATCGATGGAGTAAGAGAAGACTTGTTGCAATGGGGAGTCACGGAAAACTGGAGACATATAGCAGAAGACAGAGACAGATGGAGAGCTTTAACTGTGGTGGTGCATGGTCCACTGGGCCTGATCACATGACTGAATGAAATGATCATTTGATACTGGATCTAGTATGCCTTAGTAACTCTACTTCCACTTTAGACAGATTGGAATAGAAAAAATGGGGATTTCATCTAAGTTTCATGAAATAGATGCAATGCCCTACCTGTAAACACAAACAGGTCCAATTGGTTGCTCACCACCTTCTACATATCCAACCTGTAGTCTGTAGCATTTTTATCCAAGTTCAGTAAGCACTTCACTACATGTTAGTGTTGGACAGATATGAGACATAAATGTCCCAATGCTCAAAACTGTGTATTACTTTAGTGAGGATTATGAGCCCCCATCAGCCACAAAAGGGTTAAGTCTTCTTTCATCTTGTCTGCTAAGGTGACTTGACTTAGAAATTAGCATTCTGGTCTGAGCTGCCAGAGTCGACAGTCTGTGCATGAGATGTGTTTGCTTGTGTGTATGAATGGCGTGTGTTTGTCTTTTGCTGATGAAGGCTGTGACCTAAAGCTTTATGTAAGTGTCTTTTAATTGTGCCCTTCTACAGCTTAATATGTCTTGTTTACAGCAAGTAGCAAACTATCTTTTCCTACATAGTTGTGTTAGAAATTACTTTGATTAGCCATATATTTCAACTATTTCACATATTGTTCACATGAGCTGGCTCCACAAGCATCTCAATAATTCTGAAAGAATGACAACTGTTCCAGTGGCCTTCATTTACTTAGATCTTTCAATGCACTGTAAGATTCTTCTTGCACTATCATATCTCCCATCTCATTTTCGTTTACTTTATCTTCCCTTTCCATAATATTGCCTTCAAATTCATTCTTTTGTATACCTCTTCTACATTTTCCTTATACTTTTTAGCTCCCTGTCTTTACTTAGTATTGGTTTATTATTTGAGTTCTTGATATTCATACAAGTGCTTCTCTTTTCTCCAAAAGTCTCTTTTATTTTCCTATAGGTGGAATTTATCTTTCTTCTAGCTCATTTGTATCAGTTCTCTAGCCATTCCTGCTTAGCCATTTTGCAGTTTCTATGAATCTAATTTTTTTTGACATGTGTATTCCTGTTCACTAGCTTCCTTTACTGCATTTTTATATTTTCTTCTTTTGTCAGTTCAGTGTCTTATGTTTTATCCATGGATTTCTACTAGGCTTTGTCTTTTTACCTATTTTATTTTCTGCTGTCTTCACTACTTCATATCTTATAACTGCCTATTCCTCTGTAACTTTTGACAAGCTCTCATTCTATCTATGTATCCAGGTCCCATCTTAATTTTCTATCTTTTTGCAGTCTCTTCAATTTTAATGTAAATTATGGTAAGAGTCCACATCTGTCCCTGGAAATGTCTTACAGGTATAGATCTGGTTTTGAAATCTCTTTCTTACCATTATATAATCAATATTATACCATTCAATATCTCTACATCTCTTCCAAGTATAAAACTTTCTATTGTGGTTCTCAAACAAAGTTGTAGCAATGATTAAATTATGCTCTGTGCAAAATTGAACTAGGTGGCTTCTTCTTTCATTCCTTTCCTCCAGTCCATGTTCTCCCACTATTTTTCCTTCTCTTCCTTTTCCTACTGTCAAATTCCAGTCCACTATCACGATGAAATTTTCATCTCCCCAAGCTGTCTGAATAATTTATTTTATCTCCTCACAGATTCTTTCTATATAAACTTGTATGACTGTGGTGGATGATGGCTTTCTGTATATCTTGGGTATGATACAGTTTTCACTATGCTATTCATAGTATCTTATGCATATTCCTATTTTCTTATTCATTATTAGACAAATTCCTGCATTTACCCTATCTGATTCTCTTTTTGTAACCCTGTACTCACCTGTCCATGACTCTTGTTCTTCCTCCCAATGCACTGCACACTTCCCACTAAATCTAACTTCAACCTATCCATTTCCTTTTTTTTTTAATTCTTCAATCTACCTATTCTATTAAGAAATCTTAATACTCCATCCTTCAATGCATAGAATTCCAGTTTTGTTTTTCTTGATGATTACATCCTCCCGATTAGTCTCTGCCTGCAGATCCAAATCGGTGGTGGGGGGGTGGGGGGCTATTACACCTCCGGAATAATCTACCAAAGAAAATACCATCATCCTTTAACCATCCAGTATAGCTACATACCATCAAGAAAATAACTGTAGTTTCCCCTTGCTTTCAGCTAATCGCATTACCAGCTTGGCAAGGACATGTCGGCTAATGTTACAAGACCAGACTGTTGCCCCTGCAACTACTGAAAAAGCTACTGCCCCTCTTTGAGAACCATTGATTAGTCTGGTCTCTCCACTGATAAACCTCCATTGTGGTTATTCAGCCATAGGTGTCCACACAAGGGAGGAAGGGACGTTAAGAAAGGCATTTGCCCCCCCCCCCCCCCCCACCCAAATCTCCCTGGAACCTGTAGTACAGAGTTTTTATTTGTATATTGAGCAGATAATCATCAGTTCTGTGGAGTATTATAAGTTTTTGTGTGACCTATAAAATTTATTTCTCATGGCATGATGAGGTCTCAGACCCAACTAACTCATTTATATAATTAAACTGAAACAGCAGTTTTAGAGTCTTAACCCACCTCCTGGATAAATTTCTCCAGAGATTATGCTTTCTTAAATGGATTGTGGTAGATTTTTTGTGAAAAGTGTAAAATTCAGTGTTTCTTTGTTGATGTATAAAAATATTATCCTGTTTCCACGTGTAAGTGATATTTAGTAATGTAACTGTCTGCTGCAGTCAATAATAGAAACGTCCTGGGAAGGGCTATAGAAAGGGATGTGTGTTCATTGAATTAGTGAATGAATTAAATTTTATATTCCAGATGTTTTTATTAAATCTTAAAACAATCAGTTGAAGCATATACAACTCCTTTTTTCTCTCCCAGAAAATACAAATACAAATAAATCACGCAATATTTTTTAATCAAAGTCCATCAACTGAAATCTATATTTTTCCACGTTGTTGTTTCCGTCTCTTGACTGCTCTGCGAGATCCTGAAAAACAAATGTCACAAGCATAAAACGTTGTGCAGTGTCAGAGCCATAGGGAGAGGAAGCTCTTTCTGTTGCAACACATGGGTTGCTCATAACTGTTGACCCAGTGAGAGTTTCAGGAAGAAATTTACCAAGGACACAGTGGATGAAAAAAATTGATTCTTTTCTAAAAATATTCTAAGAATAGTGCATGCTGGGAGAAAGGGTACCAAAGAACTGGGATCAAAATATTTTGTGTTACGAAGAGATAGTTTTATGTAACACAGAGTTCTGACTGGACATTTATGGGGCACATAAAGCAGCTTTTAAAAACTGTCATCAAAAAGTTACAAACTATTTACTGTCAACAGTATGCTTAAAATCCCAAGGAACAGCAAAGTCAATTTGGTTGTATTATTAAGTATGAATTGAATGAATTTGTTAAGCAAGTGATATTCAACTCTCTGATGACAGAAGCAGCAAAACACATAATTAAATTCAATCTATTGTCTACCGAGATTCAATGATTCTTCCAACAGTAGCTGAAAACGCAGGGCTAAGAAATTTACCCTAAAGAGTAAATTCATTAGACTTACTTAGACAGTCATTGCATACTTTACCACAAGACATCAGCTATGCCAAAACATGTGTTTGAAAGGTTACTGAAAAGTAGTAACTCTTATGGCCATTACAGCATTTCAAAGTTCTAAACTCTCAACCTGACTCGATAGTGCCACCCTCACCCCCTTTCAAATCATGGTATATTTCATGATAGACTGAAATAAGCAGCAGTAACATCCATTTAGAGTTAGATAAGCAAGTGAGCTATATTTAGAGAACAATCTCCATAATTTCCACGTTCTTAAAAAGAACTGAGAAAGTAGCTACATACATATTTGGGAAACACTGTGAGGTGCATGGCAGAGTGGACTTAGCATGGCTTCACATTGTAGGATTTTGTTCCTGTTCCAATAATGCTAAGTGCAAGAAGAATGACTACTTAAATGCATTTGTTTTCATGGTACCTACAATAACTATATGCAGGGGGTTGAAAAAATGCCTCTGATCCCTCAAGTAATACTGGTTTTTGAAACTTCAGACTAGGCTTTCATGAGATAATTGTGTATATCTTCAAGTGTCTGTCAATTCAGATTTTTCAGCATATACATGTGACAATTTATGCTATTCTCCTTTGTTTACATTGAATATCCCCTGTTACTCCGATTTGGTATGAGACTCACACAATTCAACTATATTTTAAGATCAGTCACAGAAGTGTTTTGTAAGCAATCCCCTTTGTAGGTTGATTGCATTTCACCAGTACCCCATCAGTGAACCACGGTGTGCCACCTGCTTTACCCACAACTGAGCCGTGTGATGATTCCATTTTATATCCCTACAAAATTATACACTGAGGTATTTGTGTGACTTGTTTGATTGGGATTGTAAATGACTGACATTTTAGTCATAAGGTATTAAGTTTTTTATGAAGTGCACTATTTTACATTTGTGGACATTTTTGTGGACATTTAAAGCAAGCTACCAATCTATGTACAACATTCAAATCTTATTGAGATCTGACTGAACATTTATTTCTGCAACTTTTATCAGACAGCTTTTTATTATAGACAGCATCTGTCTGATGTTTCTATCAATATCGTCTGTCAGGTAGGCCCCTAGTGAACATAATACAGAAACAAAAAGAATTCCAACAAACTGCCTGATTTTCTTTTTAACAAGTTTCTCCAAAGTTCTTGAGAAAAGTGTACACAAGCGAATTCTGTAGCACCTGAACATCCACAAGTCTCTTAGCCACTGTCAGTTCAGAGTCCAAGCAGGCTTGTCCACTGACTATTGTCTACAACTGTACACCTTGTTGTATACCTATTATGTAGAGACAACTATTTCTTTAGAAGTTTCTCTTCAGGTTTTCTAGCAAATAGGTCATAGTATGTTATTCTTAATAGAGAGTAATCTTTATAAGCAAAAGTAACTTTGGGTGTATCCCAAGAAAGTGTCATAGGAGTCTTACTGTTCACAGAACATTTAAATAACCTTGTAGATGACATCATAAGTTCCATGTGGCTTACTGTGACGTGTATAGAGAACTCACAACGCTAAAAAATTGTAGTGAAATGTAAGAAGACTTGTGGAGGAGCAATGCTTGGTGTAGGGATTGGCAGTTGATCCTTAACATAAACAGCTGTGAAGTACTGTACATAAATAGGTGGAAAGACCCATTATTGTGTAATTATGTGATTACTGAAAAGTCACTGGAAGGAGCATTAAATTTCTGGGAGAAGAAATAAAAGTTTTGAAGCCTGCTGATGACAGTGTAATTCTGTAAATGACAGCAATGGACTTGGAAGAGGAGCTGAACAGAACAGATAGTGTGTTGAAGAGGAGTTATAAGAAAAACATGAACAAAAGTAACCAAGGGTAATGGAATATAGTTAAATTAAATCAGGCAGTACAGAGGGGATTACATCAGGAAATGAGACCCTAAAAGTGATAGGTGAGTTCAGCTATTTGGGCAGGAAAACAACTGGCTGAATTAGTGGGGATATAAAATACAGACCGATTATAGCAAGGAAAGCATTTTTGAAAAAGAGGAACTTGTGAACATCTAATATAAGTTTAAATGTTAGGAAGTATTTTCTCAATGTATTTGTATGGAGTACAGATGTACAGATGTGAAACATGCATAACAAGCAATTCAGTCAAGAAAAGAATACAAGCATTTGAAATGTAGCGCTGTAGAAGAATGCCAAAGATTAGATGGATACATTGAGTAACTAATGAATATTAGTGTATCAAAATGAGGAAAGATAAAATGTATGACAACTTGAAATAGAGAAGGGACCAGTTAATAGGATACATCTTTAGGAATCAATTTGCCAATGGAGTGAAGAGGGGAGGGTGGATTTAAAATTGTGGAGGGAGAGCAAATAATGTATACAGTAACCAGAGTTGGATGGATGTAGATTGCAGTTTCACAGGATAGACTAGTGTGAAGAACTGCATCAAACCAGTCTTCACTCTGAAAACATTAATAAAACAACAACAACAACAGGCATTTGGTTTGATTTAAAGTGAAATGACAACAGAAAACGAATCATAAGAAAACCAGTTGTCAAACTGAGATTTATTGGAAGAATCTTCATGAAATGTAGTACCCCCATAATAGAGGTAGGTTACAATACCCTTGTTCAAATGGTACCTTAATACTACTCAGCAATCTGGAGCTCTTACCTGGTATGACAAAGGAAATAAAGACTATTGAAAGAAGAATAGTGCCTATCATCACAGCTTCGATTAGTAAGCAAGAGAGCATCATGGAGATAAATTTACACTTCATGATTTTTGTTTCTGACAGTAAAAATGATTTTCAGCTGAACTTTCATTTACAGCGGACTTGCCATCTTGTGTTGTGTGTATAACATAGAAAGCAATTTGTGCAGTGAATTATGTTGGCAATCCGTGACCAAATATAATGCGCAATAGTATAATGTCAATCAACAGCTGCGTCATTACACCAGCGATGCAAGTGAAGCAGCAAGATGATGAAATTGCTGTGATATACATAGTCAACCACAAAGAAGAAAACCAGCAGAAGACATCACTGATTTCGATTTCTAGCCACACAGCCACACACTGTAGAGGGGGAAAGGGGGGGGGGGCGTGGCAGTGGCCCAAATGCCACATCAGCAGCTACAGTAAGAAATAATGGACAAAGTGTTCTAGGTTAATCTAGTTTAAGACTGTTTATTTTTAAGTAACATTTCTCTATGTGTGTATGTTTGTTTTGTATGTGTAAACACCTGAAGATGAACAGAACATGTTCGAAATGCGTTGCATTATGTTAGATTAAGCATAAAATAAAAAGCGACTGGTTGCAGAAACTTGAAATAAATAACTATTTAAACTCATTGTCCTGCTGGTTAGCCTCTTTCCTGGAAAGTTTGATGCTGCTCAAACATTCTGCTTTCTTTTGAAATTTTCATCTTCTAATACCTGTACCCTTTCCTCCAACCCATTAATCATCTCATGTGAACAAATAAGTGTCCATATTCTCATTGTTCTGTTCTAATAATTCAATATGACCTGTTACTTCTGTGATTTGATCTTTCACAATTTTGCATTCCTTTTTCATAAATTTGTGGACACTGTTTATTATGTTCATGTATCTCCTTACTTAAAAACAAAGATTCCATGACTTACCAAATGGGAAAGTGCTGGTAGATAGGCACAATAAAAAAACACACAAACACTCACACAAAATTTCGAGCTTTCGCAACCCCCGGTTGCTTCATCAGGAAAGAGGGAAGGAGAGGGAAAGATGAAAGGCTGTGGGTTTTAAGGGAGAGGGTAAGGAGTCATTCCAATCCCGGGAGCGGAAAGACTTACCTTAGGGGGAAAAAAGGACAAGTATACACTCGCACACACACACATATCCATCCACACATATACAGACACAAGCAGACAAGATGTCTGCTTGTAAGTCTTTCCACTCCCGGGATTGGAATGACTCCTTACCCTCTCCCTTAAAACCCACATCCTTTCATCTTTCCCTCTACTTCCCTCTTTCCTGACGAAGCAGCCGGGGGTTGTGAAAGCTCGAAATTTTGTGTGTGTGTTTGTGTGTTTTTTTATTGTGCCTATCTACCAGCGCTTTCCCGTTTGGTAAGTCATGGAATCTCTGTTTTTAATATATTTTTCCCATGTGGAATGTTTCTTTCTATTTTATTTATATCTCCTTACTTACTAATATAATGTAACTGGATACATAAAAAACCTACTCACTAAGCAGCAGCAGACATACACATAAAAGAAGATTATAATTAGGCAAGCTTTTGGACCCAGAGGTTCCTTCCTCTGGCAGAAGGGTTGAAGGGGAAGCAAGAGGGGGTGAAGGAAAAGTCACCCAGAATCATGGGACAGGGGAGACTAATGGATGGGGACGATAAGGAAATACTGATTGTTTGGGATTGCAGTGGACAAGATTTGAAAAGTTGAGAGCTTAAAGATGGATGACAAGGTAACATGCAAGACAGAGATTACTGTTAAAACATTGTGTACAAGTTAATAAGAGTGAAAACTTAAGTGCATGGTACATAAGGGAGGGGAGAGGGGGACAGCGAAAACTAGGCAGCTAAGAAAATGAAAAATGTAGAAAACTAAAATGGAGTGAATGAAGCAGTAGTTACTGTGAAGAAAATCTGAGACAGATGAAAATAACATAAATTAATGCCAGATGGGTGGCAAGGACCAAGGACATGTTGTAGCACTAGTTCCTACCTGCTGAGTTTTGAGAAATTGGTATCTGGGGAAGAATCCAGAAGGCACATGTATTGAAACAGGCACTGAGGTCATGACTGTCATATTATAGAGCATGCTCTGCAACAGGATATTTTGTGTTGCCACAATAGGATATTTTGTGTTGCCATTACACACCCTCTGCCTTTGCCCATTCACCCTAACTGATAATCAGGTGGTTGTCATGCTGATATAAAAGGCTGAAGAGTGTTTACATAACAGCTGGTATATGACATGTGGAAGACATATACACATTATATACCAACTGTTATATATGGGCATAGGCAGAGGGTTTGTTCTGGCAACTTACAGTATCCTGTTGCAGAGCATTCTTTACAACATGACGGTCATGCCTGTTTCATCAAGTGCAATCTGGGTTCTTTTTCCAGACACCAATTCTCAGAACTCAGCAGGTGGGAATTAGTGCTACAACATGTCCTTTGTTCTCCCCATCCAACTGACATTAATTTACATTAATTCCTGCCACCTTGGCATTTCTTCATTCTGTTTTAGTTTTCTACATCTTTCATTTTCTTAACTGCCTATTTTCCACCATTCCCCTACCACCTCTGTTACCTGCAATGCACTTAGCCTTTCACTCTTATTAACTCATACACAATGTTTTAGCAGTAATCTCTGTCTTGCATATTACCCTGTGTTCCACCTTTGAGCTCTCAGGGTTTCAAATATCATCCGGTGCAGTCCCAAACATTCAGTATTTCCATCTCATCCCATCCATTAGTCTCCCTTTGTCACAGTTCTGGATGACTTTTCCAAAATCTACCCCTTTTCCTACATCTCTCCAGTCCTTTTCCTTCAGACCCTCTTTCTTCCCTCTCAACCGTTCAACTGGAACAAGGAGCCACTGGCTCTGAAAGCTTGCATAATTATAACCTTCTTTTATGTGCATGTTCTGTCCGTGTTTGGTGAGCAGATTTTTTATCTATCCAGTTACATTATATTGCCAAAAATTGATTCCTTACATACTAAGTCACATTGCTGCACAATTTCTGCATGTATCTCTTCTTTTAAAGCATTTAGTTTACTGTGAACTATGTTTCTGAGATGTGACTGCGGAAGCTCATGAACTTCCTGAATATTTAGTTTGAAGTCTTCTCTTCATTCATTGTTATTTCTTTGTAAGGTGATTATATTGTCTAGCAAGTTACCTTTACTGTCTTGTACTAGTGAGAGTTCTTTATTAATCTTATCAATGCTGTCTCTAATTTTGTTATTAATGCTATCCTCTTGGATCTTAAACACCTCCTCCAGTTTCACAAGTAAAGTAGTCATACCTACTACTTGTGCTTCTACGGGCATTTTCCTGGTCCACATAAGCATATGCTATTATGGTACTGCTAATTACTAATAAGTATTATCACATTTAGCATCACACTACTAGCTAGTTATTCTAATCTTCTTTTACCACAATGCAGAGAATTGTAATGATCACAGCTCACCCACTGACAAAACATTGTGTCTGGGATGAACTGTGACTGCTTTACTGCTTTGCAGCTATGTCATCTTGAACAACTGCGATGAGCTGCTGCTGGGCTGCTGATGGTTGCACAGTGTCATGTGACAGCCCACTGCCTTAAACAGTGGGTCTTGTAGATCAGCTGATACAATGTCCATCGGGTGCTACAAACTCACCAAGAATTCTTCCACTTCACAGTGCAAAACTTACATGTGTGCCTCATATTCATATCTTCTCACAATATTTTAGCAGTGGATGCAGTTACTGTATCATTTGCTGTATCATTTGCATTTTCTCACAAAAACTTTGACACTTCTTCTTTCATATTTTAACAATTTCTTCAATTACACTGAATAATGCATGCTCTGCTATAAGGCTTGTTGTTCTGCAGCTGTTTACTTTTCTTACCGCTGGAAATGTGTATTTCTTCAATATTTCTTGCTTTTTTCCAATTTTTTTATTATTAGCTTCTTTATTCTCTTTTTCCTGACTTACTAAGTCCTGGCCATAATGGTGGACATGTTTGTGCCTAGTACTCACAGGGAGAAATCAAACCTGTCAGTTACATATGTCATCCTGGAATAATACATGACCTTCTCTTTCTTTTTATAATTCAATTTGTTTGCTATTATCTTCTGGATACTATAGTTGCCTATAAATTTATCATATAAGGCTGGTCCCAGCTAATAATCTTCTTCACTATGCTTGGGTCCTCTTCCCCAAAGATTTAGTTAATTGGCTGGAAAGAGCTCATTTCTCTCCTCATATAACATAAAGCACTCATAACTGGAGTGCCGTCATTTCAATCACATATTGTCAAATTAACCATTAACACCATGTACTTTACAATAAGCAACTGGCTCCTCCATATATTTGGTCCATATACAATAGAGTAAGTTCATTACTTTACATTTTACATGATGTTGATTATTAATGCAGGCCTTTTCATTATTCCTTAGTGATCTATCATAACACCTTCCATCAATGACTGCATGGAATAATACATTCACTACAGCAAGTGACAACTTCTGTTCACCACTCATGTTCAAGGGAGGAGCAACTCCTGCCTATATTCTTGGCTCTGCATAAACAGAAGCCTGGCAATAGTGTTTTGCTCCACTGTAATTCAATTAACTTAAAATAATAGTATTTCTGTCGATATCTGTGTGAATATCTTCCATTTCTTGAAGTGCCTAAGAGTGTACTATGGCATTTCCTAAAGAAGTGCCATGTTACACTAAAACTGAAGAGTTCTTTTTCTGATTTATATTTTTCAAAATATCATGTAAACTTTGTATCATGTATAGGCATCTCTATGCCTAAATGTCTAGAGGTCAGCAAATTTCATAACAACAGTGATTTATTTGTCTTGTAAATCAGTATGTATACACAGTATATGCTACATAACTTCTGTCCTTAGCTGTGGTGTATAATAACCTACTTTTATTTGTCGGTCACTATTAACATATTGTTTGTAAGCAAACATGTATGAAGTGTTGAAGCTGGTGTGGAAAAATTAGTTCTGGCGAGCACTGTAGCTATTGTGACAGATGACTTCATTGGGGGGTGGAGGGGGGTGGGAGGGTTTTTTAATGGAATGAGAAATGGTGATATAAGTGAGCAGAAGATGGAGTGACAGAAAGTATAAGAGAATATTTAAGATCTAATAATCACAGGAGAGAGAAACAAGGTCATAGGAGAAGGGACAGAAGAATGGGTTATGGGAGAATGTGGGCTTGGCAGTAGGAGAGAGAGATCTGTCTTGACAGCTGAGTGGTAACCATAAATCGCTGCCATGCAGAGGATGCCAGATCAATTCCTCATACTGTCAAGTACATCTATGTGATGAGTGAACTGGTACATGGTACACTCAGCTTTGTCCCCCCAGGGGGTCCACAACTCTTTTGTGGATACGTGCGTAGCGAGCACGGGACCCCGAGCTAATGTGGCCTTCCTTCCTTTCCGGGCTGCATACCTTCCCATTCCGCATCCTTCCCCATCCCTATCTTCGCCCCTCCTCACCTCACCTCTGGCTCTTTCCTTCTCTTTCTCCCCATCTGGGAGTATGGTTTGTGCCTACGTCCGGAGACGGACGCTCGTAAATGTACTGCATTTCTTGCCTTCCTTGCTTTTATGTCTTCTTCCTTCCTTTGTCCTTCTGTCTTTTTCCTTCCTTTGTCCTTCTCTTTTCCTTACCTCTTCTCTTTCTCTTTTCTCCGCTGCGGCGTTTGAGACCTCTCTTCCTTCCCTTCCCTTTCTCTTTCTTCCTCCCTGTGCGTGTCTGAAGGCCGACCCACGCCCTTCGTGCGTAGCCGGTGACGGGGTAACGCGTAATTCCCCGCCCCGGGTAGACAGGTAGGACACGTGCGTACCCCCTGGTAACGGCCAGGCCCAGGGAGGGGTGATTACCCGAGCTGATACCTTCCGAAAATGCCGATTGGTCCCTCCGTCCGTTTGTCGGGAGGTGTGACCTGAGGTGTGAACAATCACCTAAGGCGGGAGTGCCCTCAGAGAGGGCCCCCACAAGGGAGGAGCGCGCCATCGGAGACGCCGGTAATCATGGGGGATTCTTCCGCAATGGTTTCCTCACCTTCCACTAAGTCTAGTCACAAACGTAAGCATACTGAGTCTCAGCCACAGACGATTCTTCCATCGTTGCCACAGTTCCTTGTTGTTTCTCGGTCTGATGAAGGTCACGACTTCTCCACGGTCAACCCTTTCATTATTCAGAAAGGAGTCGACGCAATAGCAGGTCCTGTAAAGTCTTGTTCCAGATTACGGAATGGCACCCTGTTGTTAGAAACACACAGTGCCCTTCAGTCACAAAAATTGCTGCGTACTTCTCTGCTCCACACCTTCCCTGTCCGGGTGGAACCGCACCGTACCTTGAATTCCTCGCGTGGAGTCGTTTATACACGCTCCCTCGATGGATTGTCTGACGAAGAAATTCAGCACTATCTGTCTGACCAGGGCGTAACGGCAGTTCATAGAGTAATGAAACGGGTTGACACGAACATCATTCCAACCCGCACTGTCTTCTTGACATTTGACACAGTTCAACTCCCATCGAAAATCAAAGCAGGCTATGAGATAATTTCCGTTCGCCCTTACGTCCCAAACCCTACGCGTTGCTATCGATGTCAGCGGTTCAATCACACCAGCCAGTCCTGTTCCAATCCAGCCAAATGTGTTACGTGTGGCACGGATGCCCATGAGGGTGCTTGTCCACCTCCATCCCCTCGCTGCATCAACTGTATGGGTGACCACGCTGCTTCCTCTCGAGATTGCCCCGTTTTTAAGGATGAGAAGCTCATCCAGGAAATAAGGGTGAAGGAAAAGGTGTCGACTTTTGCTGCTCGAAAATTATTCGCCAGTCGCAAGCCCACCGTGCCTCAGACAGGAAAATACAGCACTGTCCTTGCTTCTCCTCGGCCAACAAAGGAGGCGGCCACGCAGACTTGCGACCTCACCTTTAGTACCACGGTCGTCAGATCGGCCAGCGCAAAGATCGCTCGTTCAACCTCACCACTTTCGCCTGCCCACTCTATGGCTCGCCCTTCGTCGGGTTCTGCTACATCTCGAGCCCAAAAGTCGGACGCCAAGTCTTCGAAAAAAGAGCATACTCGTGAAGAGTTTTTACGAACCGCAGCTTCACAACCATCGGTTCCTCCTTCCTCTAAACAACATTCTTCCAAGAAGGCTACAAAGAAACCCAGTTCCTCTCCTTCTCCGCCAAGGCGTGCCCCCTCTACAGCACCACCTGGCGGAAATCGCCCTCGGCCATCTTCCGTGTTGCCGAGGCGCACTGCTGGTGGCCGGTCAACCGGCCGATCGCTGGTGGCAGGGACTGCTCCTGACCAACTTATGGATCAGGATCTTCTGCCTTCGGCTGAATGCCATTCCATGCTGTCGGTTGCTAGCTCCGAGCAGTCTTTGAGTTGACAGCAACTTTGGTCCCATTCCTCCATTCTCTTTTCACCCCATGTCCATTATCCACTGGAATATCCGCGGCATTCGAGCCAATCGGGATGAATTGTCGGTCCTCTTACGCTCCTACTCGCCGGTCATCTTCTGTCTTCAGGAAACAAAGCTGCGTCCCCATGACCGCTTTGTTCTCCCTCATTTTCAGTCTGTCCGATATGATCTCCCCTCTGTTGAAGGCTCTCCAGCCCATGGAGGACTCATGATTCTTCTCCGTGATACTCTCCATTATCACCCAATCCCCTTAAACACTTCCTTCCAAGCTGTCGCCGTCCGTCTTTCACTTTCCGGATACACGTTCTCTCTTTGTACTGTATACATTCCATCGTCCACACCAATGGCACGAGCTGATCTCCTTCATCTTCTTGGTCAGCTTCCACCCCCCTATTTGCTGGTTGGGGACTTCAATGCCCACCACCCGCTTTGGGGATCTCCACACCCTTGTCCACGTGGCTCCGTATTGCTAGACGTCTTCCACCAAGCGGATCTAGTTTGCCTCAACACTGGGGCCCCCACATTTTTGTCTGCCTCCACGACAACCTTATCTCATTTGGACCTTGCGGTCAGTACTGTTCCGCTAGCTCGGCGCTTCGAATGGTTCGCCCTTGATGATACACACTCGAGTGACCACTTTCCATGTGTCCTCAGACTGCAGCCTCAACTGCCATATATGCGCCCGCGACGTTGGAAGTTTGCCCAAGCCGATTGGACACTTTTTTCGTCTCTCGCGACATTCGATGACCGTCGCTTTCCCAGCGTCGACGATGAGGTCACACACATTACCGACGTTATCCTTACAGCCGCGGAACGTTCAATACCACGCACCTCCGAATTGCCCCGGCGCCCCCCAGTTCCTTGGTGGAACGAGGCATGCCGTGACGCAATACGTGAGCGGCGACGTGCTCTTCGCATTTTCCGTCACCATCCTACTTTGGCCAACTGTATCCGCTATAAGCAGCTCCGTGCGCGATGCCGTCGCATCATCCGCGATAGCAAGAAGGCAAGCTGGAAATTCTTTATTAGCTCATTTAACACCTTCACTCCCTCCTCGGAAGTTTGGAGTCGACTTCGACGGTTCTCAGGCGCGCCTAGTTTCTCCCCGGTTTCTGGGCTCACTGTCGCGCATGATACCTTAGTGGACCCCGTCGCAATTTCTAACTCGTTGGGTCAGCACTTTGCTGAGATTTCGAGCTCTTCAAATTACCCGCCAGCGTTTCTCCCGAAGAAACGTGCAGCGGAAGTGCGACCTCTTGCTTTCTCCTCCCAAAATCACGAAAGCTACAATACTGTTTTCTCCATGCGGGAACTCCAACATGCCCTCTCATCTTCTCGCTCCTCCGCCCCAGGACCGGATGGTATCCATGTCCAAATGTTGCTGCATTTATCCACCCATAGTCTGCGTTACCTCCTTCGCCTTTATAATCGAATTTGGACCGGCAGCACCTTTCCCAGACGGTGGCGGGAAGCTATTGTCGTTCCCGTTCCGAAACCTGGAAAGGACAAACATCTTCCCTCTAGCTATCGCCCCATTTCTCTCACGAGTAGTGTCTGTAAGGTTTTGGAGCGTATGGTGAATTACCGTTTAGCTTGGTGGCTGGAATCCCGCAGCCTTTTAACACCAGCCCAATGCGGATTTCGGAAGCATCGTTCTGCAGTTGACCATCTTGTCGCTCTCTCCACTTATATCATGAACAATTTTCTCCGGCAACGCCAAACGGTAGCAATATTTTTTGATCTGGAGAGAGCATATGATACCTGTTGGAGGACAGGCATCCTCCGCACACTGTTCTCTTGGGGCTTTCGAGGCCGGCTGCCCCTTTTTCTTCGCGAATTTATGGCAGAGCGCACTTTTCGGGTGCGGGTGAACACTACTCTCTCCTGTACTTTCTCCCAAGAAAACGGGGTACCCCAGGGATCCGTGCTGAGTGTTGTACTGTTTGCCATCGCCATCAATCCAATTATGGATTGTCTCCCTCCTGATGTCTCGGGCTCCCTCTTTGTGGACGATTTTGCGATCTACTACAGCTCTCAACGGACCAGCCTTCTTGAACGACGTCTTCAAGGATGTCTCGATCGCCTCCACTCGTGGAGCATCGAAACTGGCTTCCGTTTTTCACCCAGTAAGACCGTTTGTGTCAATTTTTGGCGACGTACGGAGTTTCTTCCGCCCTCCTTACATCTAGGTCCTGTCAACCTTCCGTTTTCAGACGTCGCTAAATTCTTGGGTCTTATGTTTGACAGAAAACTATGCTGGTCCTCCCACGTTTCCTATCTTTCGGCTCGCTGTCTGCGATCACTTAACACCCTCCGTGTCCTGAATGGTACCTCCTGGGGAGCGGACCGAGTGGTCCTTCTCCGCCTCTATCGCGCCTTAGTGCGCTCGAAATTGGATTATGGAAGCATAGTCTACTCCTCTGCTCGGCAGTCTATTCTTCGGCGTCTCGACTCTATCCACCACCGTGGATTACGTTTAGTGTCTGGAGCTTTTTACACTAGCCCTGTGGAAAGCCTTTATGCTGAGACTGCTGAACCTCCGCTGACCAATCGGCGAGCAGTCCTCCTGAGTCGTTATGCTAGCCGTCTGTCTTCCATGCCTGCTAATCCAGCCCACGACCTTTTTTTCGACGCCTCCTTTGATGTAGGGTATGCAGGCCGCCCCTCCTCCCTACTACCCCCGGGAGTCCGCTTCCGTCAACTGCTCCATTCTCTTTCCTTCCGCTTTCCTAAAACCTTCCTGACAACTTGGGGTACAGCACCGCCTTGGCTCCGTCCCCGGATCTGCCTGCTCCGTGACCTTTGTCAATTTCCCAAAGATGGTACCCCTACACTTGTTTATCGTCGGGCATTTGCTGCTCTATGTGCAGAAATGACGGACGCCACATTTATTTACACCGACGGCTCGAAAACATCGTTAGGTGTAGGGAGTGCCTATATTGTTGGCGACACCCCAAATCGCTTTCGGCTTCCCGACCAGTGTTCGGTTTATACTGCGGAGCTTTACGCTGTTCTCCAGGCTGTCCACTACATCCGCCGCCATCAGCGGATACAGTACGTTATCTGCTCAGATTCTCTCAGCTCTCTCCTCAGTCTCCAAGCTCTTTACCCTGTGCACCCTCTGGTCCACCGGATTCAGGACTGTCTGCGCTTGCTTCACCTGAGGGGCGTCTCGGTGGCGTTCCTCTGGCTCCCGGGACACGCTGGTATCTGTGGGAATGAGGCGGCCGATATAGCGGCCAAGGCCGCAGTCTCTCTTCCTCGGCCAGCTATTCAGTCGCTTCCTTTCACCGATCTTCGGAACGATTTATGTCGCCATGTTGCTCAATTATGGCATGCCCATTGGTCGGCACTTCCCTGTAATAAATTGCGGGAAGTGAAAGCCCTTCCTTGCGCTTGGACCTCTTCCTCCCGAACGCGTCGTCGGGAGGAGGTAATTTTAGCTAGACTCCGGATAGGACATTGTCGTTTTAGCCATCGACATCTTTTAAGCGGCGATCCTCCCCCACTCTGTCCCCACTGCTCTCAGCTGTGGACGGTAAGACACCTTTTAATTGAATGCCCCTATTTTAATCCGTTACGCTCCCGTCTACAGCTATCGCCTGATCTATCGTCGATTTTAGCAGATGACACGCGCTCCGCCGACCGCGTTCTACAGTTTATTAGTGACAGTGAAATGACGTCAGTCATTTGAAGCTTTTTTTGGGGACAATCACCCCCTTTCTGTAGTGGATTTTTAAGCAGTCTTCTATTTTTAGTTTCTCCAATTTTCTGACTTTGTTCCCATTGCTGCTGGTTTTAAATTTCGGATTTTTACTGTCTTAAGTCACGGGCTGGGCGCTAATGACCATAGAAGTTTTGCGCCCTAAAACCACAAAAAAAAAAAAAAAAAAAAAAAAAAACTCAGCTTTGTGATGCCAGTTTAGGAGCTACTTGTCAGAGTAGTGCCTCCACAGTCTGGAATATTTGCAAAACGGCCAGGAGAGCTGTGTGTTGACCACATTGCCCCTTGGTGATGCATTCGCATAACACAGTAAGGCAGAGGATTCTTATTGTAAGACAGATCCTGGTGCAGACATAGATTCAGATCACAATTTTGTAATGATGAAGAGCAGGATTGAATTTATGAGTATTGTCACAGTGTTATTAGAAGGAAAGTTGCCACTCACCATATAGTGGAGATGCTGAGTCGCAGATAGGCACAACAAAATGACTTTCACAGTTAAAGGCTTTCGGTCATTGGCCTTTGTCAACAATAGACACACACACGCTCGTGCGCGCGCGCGCCCACACACACACACACACACACACACACACACACACACACACACACACAAATGCAACTCACACACACCACTGCAGTCCCAGGCAACTGAACAGCATCTCTGCTATATGTTGAGTGGCAACTTTCCTTCTCATAATATTGTTACATTCCATCCTGGATTTTCTGTTGTTTCATTCAGAGTATTATCCAGAAGAATCAGTGTGGAACAGACTGTGGTATTGAAGAATGATGAGAAATGTTTGAAGTTCACTAAGGATATACATACTGTGATAAGGAATACCAGAGTGGGCAGTTCAATTGAAGAGAAGTGAACATCTAATCACAGATGTTGGACAGACAAACATGGGTACATGGAAGGTAAATGTGAAGAAACCATGGGTAACAGAATAAGTACTTCACTTGATCTGTGAAAGGAGGAAGCACAAAAAAAGTCAAGGAAAGATAGAAATACAGCAGAATGAAACAAATAGGAATTGCAGGTTAGTCAAGGCAAAATGACTGCCAGAGAGATGTGAAGAAATTGAAAAATGAATGACCATCGGGAGGACTGACTTGTGGTAACATTAAGACTGTAATGGAAATTCCACTTTTAAAGCCAGATGAGAGAATGGATAGGTGAGAAGAGTATACCAAAGGTCTCTATGAGGAGAACTTGTCTGATGACATAATAAAAGAAGAAATTGGAGTCGACATGGAAGACGTAAGGGATCCAGTATTATATACAGAATTTGAAAGAGCTGGCCGACTTAAATCAAATAAGTAAGATAATAAATTACATTCCATTGGAATTTCTAAAATTGGTGGAGGAAATGACAAATAAATAGCTATTCAGGTAGGGTGTAGAATCTATTAGAGTGGTGGCATGCCATTAGAATTTAGGAAAAATATCAACAACACCCTTCTGAAGATAGCAAGGGCAGATAAGTATGAGGAGTATCACATAGTCAGCTTAAGAGCTCATGTGTCCAAGCTGATGACAAGAACATTATATACAGGAATCGAAAAGAAAACTGAATATCTGTGATGGTGATTATTTTGGCTTCAGGAAAGGTACCAGAGCGGGAGTTATGACAATGCACTTGATAACAGAAGAAATGCCATAGATTTGTCAACCTATAAAAATTGTTTGATGATATAAAATGGTGCAATTCAAAATTCTGAGGAAATATATTTGTACAATATGTACAATAATCATGTGGGCACAAGAAGATTGATAGAAAGAGAAGGAAATGCACAGATTAAGAAAGGTGTCAGACAGGGATGAAGTTTTTCACCATTATGGCTCAATATATACATAAAGGAAACAATAACAGAAGTAAAGGAAAGGTTCAGGAGTGGGATTAAAATTTCTGGTGAAAAGATATCAATGATAAGATTTGCTGATGACATTGCTATCCTGTGCAAGCTTCTTCATCTCCCAGTACTTACTGCAACCTACATCCTTCTGAATCTGCTTAGTGTATTCATCTCTTGGTCTCCCTCTACGATTTTTACCCTCCACGCTGCCCTTAAATGCTAAATTTGTGGTCCCTTGATGTCTCAGAACATGTCCTACCAACCGGTCCCTTCTTCTAGTCAAGTTGTGCCACAAATTCCTTTTCTCCCCAATCCTATTCAATACCTCCTCATTAGTTATGTGATCTACCCATCTAATCTTCAGCATTCTTCTGTAGCACCACATTTCGAGAGCTTCTATTCTCTTCTTGTCCAAACTATTTATCATCCATGTTTCACTTCCATACGTGGCTACACTCCATACAAATACTTTCACAAATGATTTCCTGACTCTTAAACCTATACTCACTGTTAACAAATTTCTCTTCTTCAGAAATGCTTTCCTTGCCATTGCATCTACATTTTATATCCTCTCTACTTTGACCATCATCAGTTATTTTGCTCCCCAAATAGCAAAACTCCTTTACTGCTTTAAGTGTCTCATTTCCTAATCTAATTCACTCAGCAGCACCCAACTTAATTCGACTACATTCCATTATCCTCATTTTGCTTTTGTTGATGTTCATCTTATATCCTCCTTTCAAGACACTGTCCATTCCATTCAACTGCTCTTCCAAGTCCTTTGCTGTCTCTGACAGAATTACAATGTCATCGGCAAACCTCAAAGTTTTTGACATCTTGGATATTCAGGAATCCAGCTGGATGTTCGCGTCGTTCTCGCACGATATTTCAACAGCATGCCTCGCTGTCTTCTTCACCGAGGCACGCTGTTGAAATATCGTATGATAACGACGTGAACATCCAGCTGGATTCCCGAATATCCAAGATGTCAACAGATCGCCGGGAAAGCATGAAGAATTACCTCAAAGTTTTTATTTCTTCTCCATGGATTTTAATACCTACTCCGAATTTTTCTTTTGTTTCCTTCACTGCTTGCTCAATATACAGATTGAATAACATCGGGGAGAGACAACAGCCCTGTCTCACTCCTTTCCCAACCACTGCTTCGCTTTCATGTCCCTCAACTCTTATAACTGCCATCTGCTTTCTGTACAAATTGTAAACAGCCTTACGCTCCCTGTATTTTACCCCTGCCACCTTCAGAATTTGAAAGAGAGTATTCCAGTCAACATTGTCAAAAGCTTTCTCTAAGTCTACAAATGCTAGAAACTAAGGTTTGCCTTTCCTTAATCTTTCTTCTAACGTAAGTCGTAAGGTCAGTATTGCCTCACGTGTTTTAATATTCCTACAGAGTCCAAACTGATCTTCCCCAAGGTCGGCTTCTACTAGTTTTTCCATTCGTCTGTAAAGAATTCGCGTTAGTATTTTGCAGCTGTGGCTTATTAAACTGATAGTTCAGTAATTTTCACATCTGTCATCACCTGCTTTCTTTGGGATTGGAATTATTATATTCTTCTTGAAGTCTGAGGGTATTTCGCCTGTCTCATACATATTTCTCACCAGATGGTAGAGTTTTGTCAGGACTGGCTCTCCCAAGGCCGTCAGTAGTTCTAATGGAATGTTGTCTACTCCCGGGGCCTTGTTTTGACTTTGGTCTTTCAGTGCTCTGTCAAAATCTTCACGCAGTATCGTATCTCCCATTTCATCTTCATCTACATTCTCTTCCATTTCCAGAATATTGTCCTCAAGTACGTTGCCCTTGTATAGACCCTCTATATACTCCTTCCACCTTTCTGCTTTCCCTTCTTTGCTTAGAACTGGGCTTCCATCAAAGCTCTTGATAGTCATGCAAGTGGTTCTCCTTTCTGCAAAGGTTTCTTTAATTTTCCTGTAGGCAGTATCTCTCTTACCCTTAGTGAGATAAACCTCTACATCTTTACATTTGTCCTCTAGCCATCCCTGCTTAGCCATTTTGCACTTCCTGCCAATCTCATTTTTGAGACGTTTGTATTCCTTTTTGCCTGCTTCATTTACTGCATTTTTATATTTTCTCCTTTCATCGATTAAATTCAGTGTTTCTTCTGTCACCCAAGTATTTCTACTAGCCCTCGTCTTTTTACCTACTTGATCCTCTGCTGCCTTCACTACTTCAACCCTCAGAGCTACCCATTCTTCTTCTACTGTATTTCTTTCCCCCATTCCTGTCAATTGTTCCCTTATGCTCTTCCTGAAACTCTGTACAACCTCTGATTTTGTCAGTTTATCCAGGTCCCATCTCCTTAAATTCCCACCTTTTTGCAGTTTCTTAAGTTTTAATCTACAGTTCATAACCAATAGTTTGTGGCCAGAGTCCACATCTGCCCCTGGAAATGTCTTACAATTTAAAATCTGGTTCCTAAATCTCTGTCTTACCATTATATAATCTATCTGATACCTTCTAGTATTTCCAGGATTATTCCATGTGTACAACCTTCTTTTATCCTCAATTATTTGCTGAATGTATTCCAGTATTCTCTCATAAAAGAATACTGGAATACATTCAGCAAATAATTGAGGATGTAGGGTGTGAGTGCTACTCTGACATGAAGAGATTAGTGCGAGAGAGGAATTTATGACAGCACATCAAACCAGTCTGAAGACTGATGGGAAAAAGAATTTAAAAAATTGTGGGATTCTTCCATGCATGAGACAGAAAAATAGCTGAACAGGTGAAAAAAATTAGTGTCCTTAAGGGGACCACACCCAGCCTATCTAACCCACGTTAATTTAGGCAAGTATCTGACTCATTTCTGAAACAAACTGTTTGATGCAGGAGCTTAATATTTTTACTGTATGTTACATGATGCTAATAGAGTCAACTGTACTAAAATCTACTTTATTACTTTAATAGTTTTTAAGAAATACTTTTTTAAATTTATTAACAAAAAATATTAAGTTTTTTATATAGAAAATATTTTTTGTGAACTTCCTAATGGGGGAATATTGCTGAATGTTGTACCAGAGGGGGCTTTTTATGTTATGTAGAGTCTCTGAAAGTTTCATTCATTTATCTGTGATAGTTTCTGATATAATTGGGCATATGCACTGAAAATTTTAGTTTGCAGGAAATTGACTTTAAAGAAAAAAACGTTTGAAATTTGTTACTTACAGTTAATTAAAACTGTCCTTCTGCATATTATGGCCCTTCTCTGGCCTCTATCAGGTCTTCCAGCTTCTTTTTCACCTTCCTGGATGTTTATCTTGCTTTCTTGGCCATATTAGATGCAGACCTGTTTGCATCGGCTATCCTCATTTTATTGCAGTGTTGCAGCCCAGTGATCATATTTTCACCAGGATTTACTCCCAGCTTTTTCAGTACCCAACGCTTTCCAATATTACCACAATTGAATGTAATAACAGCATCATGAACTCCTATTTTCATTGTATGCATGCCTACAAATACAATTTTAGGAAGGCGGTTCCAAATTGTGCTGTTGAAACATTCATTTAGTTTCTGGGTCTGCCCAGGCAGACATTTCCTTAGAAGGTCAGGATGAGCCAACTCTCTGAAAATAGGTTTAATTGCTGTAATGACAGCAGCAGGGAAAGAATGCTGGAGAGAATAAGATTCTCCAGTTGCCTGAGCCCTATTGTATTTGCACCATGAATTTTCTCCTGATGGACACAATCCATGACATCAGTAGAGGACTTATGGAAGAATATGGCCCAAACATCTCTCTTCATTGCCTCCAGATTTTTTTTATTTCTCCTAATTGACTGCCATAGTATACCTGCAAATTTTTTATTTCAGTTTTAGTTAACCTACCCTGTCCGGTCAACAGTTTTCCATCTTCTAACATTTTTCCTCTCGTATCAACAGTTAGTTTTCTCAGCCTTGTTCCCAAACGTTTTTGAACATGGCCTACACGTTCTATTTTGCTAAAATGGCATCTCCATATGGCTTAGAGTTCACCACATTGTTGTATGCCTTACTGTCAACATTGCCCAAATATTTGGTGTACCGTATGCCTCTTGTTTCTACAGAGCGAAGAAATATTTGTTGTACTCCATTAACTTCCATACCACCACTTGTTCCTCTAAAATTAGCAACACAGTTGTGTTCTTTATGTTCATTGACTTTGCAACATTTGCAATATTTAGACATTATTTCCACATCTAACACTTTAGCCGTGTCTACACTCGTGGCATTCACTACTCCATTCAAAGAAGTATATCCTCTTTTCTGCCAACTTCCATCAAGTGCAACTGCAATATCCAAACATCCATCATTTTCTTCCACTGCTTCCCTAGCAGCCAGTTTCATGCTTTCCTCACTGACCTCACATTCAGCTTTTTCTACTATTGCAGTCAGTTTTTCAAATTTATTTCGTGGTTGATGTAAGTATGTCACTGGGCAAAATGTTCTTCCTGCAGCCATGCTGTTGCCAATGGATCGTAAGGCATAAACTAATCTAGTATTGATTTCATAAGGACCACTTGCATCTGGTTTTGAGGAACTCATAAATGAAATCACAGCTGTGCATTTAGTGCAAATTAAATCCAAAGCAATTGCTAGGCTTTCTCTCCCACTGGTACTCTCACAAATTTTCACACTCTGTGACTCACCACACTGTCTATATTCTACAAATTTAGAAATTACATCTGATAATATTCTCAAACTTATAATAATGGTACTTCAGTAATGTCACTTCAAACTCTCTTGAAATGGTGAGAGCTTCTTTGATGATGCACTTGTTAAAGAATTACAATTAGAAACATCGTTGCCAGGCAACATAACCTCTTGTACAGAAAGCATTCTAAACTTGTTTCCTCTAAATTGTCATTTCTTGAAAATGCCTTTATGTTTCATCATCTTCAATAAACAAAACACACGTAAACAAGCACAGCAAACATAAGAATAAAACTACTTGCAATCACACTTGAACAAAACTAATAGTGTGTTTGAAAGCGTCTTATTTACAAACAGCAGAAACAAAAGAATACTGACTGTTGCATTCCAAGGATAACCAAAAAACTTGGGAGTAAAAAAAAAAAAAAAAAAAAAAAAAAAAAAAAAAAAAGTCCCTAATGTGCAATCTAGGGGATATAAAGACCTAAAATATATCCAGGAAGGTGGGTGACAGAAAAGTGGGTGTGGCACATAAACACATGTGGTAGGAAAATGCTCTTTAAATGCTTGAAATAATTTTTTTTCAACAAAATCCTTTTTAGAGTACTTAAATAAAACCTTAATCTATTGAAATATGATGAAAACCGAAAATCGATTTTTTTCGACCTGAACTACAGTGTGGTCCCCTTAAGGAAGGTTGACAGTGCTAGGAAAATGTTGGAAAGGTTAAATGGGGAGAAGGATAATAAGAACTGTGAAATGGTAGGAGGAAAAATGAGCTACAGGAAGATAATAGTATCTTGCAGCTTTGCAAGGAAACAATTTCAAAACAAAATTACTGGGTATGGATACCACGGTTCATGCCAACCAGTATGGAAACCACACAAACCACATTGTTAATAGAGTTGGAGTGAACCATGGCTTCTGTTTTATGATATGATGATGACAAATGATGGCCAGAACCAGTAATATTGTGCTGAAATAAATGTGATTCTGTCACATAACAAATTATTTTCTAAATAAACATTCACTGTATGTTTTCAGCTCAACTGAAATTCCACTCTTTGCAAAATGCTTTTCCATTGGGAAAAAAAGAATGTTTTGCCCCACTTCCTCAGATAAGGAAGAGTTTCCAGTTGATGCAGGTGTAGTCAACATGCACCAAACTTTCTAAAGGAAACCAGACAAAGTAGGAAAGTCATGCTGTTGGGTCGAAGTCATAGAAGAGATGTGGGCCAATTGTTGTGGGAATAATTAAAAAGAACAAGTACCAAGCTACAAACTACTTCAAGCCATGTGCAAGTCTTAAAAAGGGGCAGAAAATATGTGTTGTTTTTGGAAAAGAGGATCATATAATAATGATAGATGGGTCAGGAGACACTATATCCAGGGACAAGGGCTACAGTATCAAGAGTGGCCTGATAAAGACAGCTTTTTTTGAAGCATTATGACAGCATTGAACAGCTCTTTAAGTTGGTTAACATGGAACTATATCAACTCCTGCTGTTAGGTGCTGGGTTGAACAGCAGTTGGGTTTCTGTCGATGCTGTTGTCAACTAGGATTTTACAAGGCATGGCTACATCTCAACAGAAATGGGAGAGGAAAATAAATGTTATGGTAGCAGAATTTCTGAGGGAGACACTGATACTCAAGGTGGCATCCATGTAGTTACAGGTGTGAGAGCAGCAACCTTTTAAGGCCAAACTTGAAACTTCAAGCTTTCAATTATTAAAGGAGTAAATATATGGTATAACTGAAAATTTTGAATGTAAAATACATAAATATGAGGAGGTTAAAGTAAACGTGACGTGTTGCATCAAAATATCAGGGGTTGAAAAACAAAATTGATGAACTTCTTATCTGTTTGGATGAAATGCAGTTGGCAAATCACCTAGATGTAATAAATGTCTCTGGACATCATTTCATCATGGAAATAAGAATGTAGAATATGGTTGGATGCATGAGAATGTTGATCTACAGTAAAATATATGATACATATAATGATGCAAATGAAGAAGCCATATTTACAACCCAAGAACTACACACTGGTACAGAACATGTGCTGTAGGTAATTCAGTAGAGATACATTTACAATGAGGACTGAAGAAGTTACAAACTCAAAGATTTTGCTGTCTGCCTCATAATCAAAATAATCTCGCTGCCGCACACACCCTCTGACTGCCCCCTTCCAACCCTTGTAGAGCAGAGCTTAGGAAAGTTATGCAAATTTATTGTGAACTTTGCAAAGAAACCTCATGTGAACGGAAGTCATGTGTTGAGGAACATGATGTGAGTCCCAGTTGGGCATCTGTTGTGTAGGTGATACTACCCACTAATGTGGATCAAAACCATCAACTGTTGCATGCAATGGTGAACTGGAGCAGTTTCACTGACAATTTACATCCTTTTCCATGACACTGTCGCCAGTTTCTGCTTCATTCCTGAGTTTAGATACCCCACCATAGTCAATTATGAAAACACAATTGTTTGTTACACAAAAACCATGTCGAGGAATAGCAGACATAGGAATTACGAGATGCTGCTTCGTAACCTGAGACACTGGCTGCTGCCTCAACAGCTGCCACTGTTGCTAGTGTAGTGGTGGTTGTCAAGATGGTTGCTGTGCCAGCTGTTGCTGCAAGCTATGATGTGGAATGTGGGCAGTAAATGTTTTGTTTTGCAGGCTTGGTAACACATAGGGCTGTTGTTATTGTAAGATGTTGATGTAGCTACCTAGTTACCATTTGGTTTCTGGTTTTAGAAACTGTGCCAACATTTTGTGTTATAGTTGAAGTTGAAGAAACTGGTAATGTCATTTGGCTGCAGGCAATTTCTAAATTTCCAAAGAGAGTTAGATAATGTCAAGTGACAATGTTAATTTAAAAATTTTATAGCATATCTATTCTAGAACTATCATGAGTCCTTTGCCCTTTCAGGTAATCTGGCCTCCCTTGTATAATTTGTGAGATGAGTTAAGGGAACCAGCAACACTCTGCTGATAACGCTTTTGTAGATACATCAGGATTGCAGAGTTATAGTGTAATTACCATACTTAGTTGCCTCTCACACCAAAATGGTCAGTTGCTAGCATTTGATACAGAAAGTTGCTAGCATTTGATATAGAAGCTACGGAATTACAAAACTGCTATAAGGATAATAAATGAAAACAGAATTGGAGAATTTAAGAAGTATTTGGAAAATAAAAACTGAAAAAAATGTGTGAAACACACTTCACATTAATGAAAATATAATGTATTCTGTAACATGGTCATAGGCTATTTTGAAAATTGGTTTCCTAAAAATTAACTGATGGGATCTGATTAACTGTATCTATTCCTCGGTTACAATTGGAATAAAAATATCATGTGAAATCAAGAGGCAATCCTATTTGGCACCAAGGTATATGTATGATGACAGAGTTACGTCACATTACAAACTGCGACATAAAATTTTCAACAAAATCATCAGCACATCACAATTTCTGCACTTTCAAGAAAAAAATAAGCTCCTCTGACAACAAGATAAGAGCTATGATTAACGTAGTCTAAAATGAAATAGAAGAAACTAATCAAGAAAATGAAGACATTTAAGAGGTGGATAATGAAGTGATCAAAGATAGTTCCAAAATTGCAGAAAATTTTTATGACCTTGTAACGTTCCCTGGCAGCACACACACTATTAATAAAATGTAATGACATTTAATTGTACTACGTACGCCGCTATGAAGCAATTTGTATGTACTGTAATTGTTTAACAAAAAATATTATTTAATTTTGTATAAAGGACGTTGTAATATTTTCTGTAATAATATTCTCGATGTATTTATGATTGTAATATTTCTATACTCATAACGTAATTACGAAATATGTTAATATCTGTGATGAAAAAATGTAAAATATAGCCACAGAGGAAAATAATGTTGTAAGATTACAAAGAGACATTCACAATCAGCAGTAGTATAAAAAGCACTACATAGTGTGCATTCTTTGTCGTCTTCCTCGAGAGCTGAGAGAGAGAGGAACCTGTGACGTAGCATTATATGAATGAGTAGACTTCTTTTGTCTGTATCTATCTTTAGCCGCCATTAGAGGAGAAATTATAAAGGTGTGTAATTTTAATTATTGTTATGGTCTAAATACATTATAATTTATCAAAATTGTGTATTACTAATGTAAATTAGCTTGCCCATGTCATCTATAATATTTCTTTAAAGAATTTTCAGCATTTTTAGCGATTATCGTTGGTGTTGCTGGGCTGTGCCGTGACCGAATGATTTGCAGTGGCAGCACATTTAAAAAATTGTTCCGCTATAAAATTAACCAAACCTGTAAATCGGGTGCAGGTAAAATTAGCAGTGAATTACGAAATACTTCTCTTTTAGAGCGATCCTGAGGCTGACGGAATTTATTACTGGTTTTACATTTGTGCATTCATAGGCAGATAATTAACATTAAAGTTGTTAATCTCTTGGTTCTTTCAATTTCTAAAGCAAATAACTTAAACGTATAGTGAAGTGTGTTTTGTCAATGATGATTAAACGTTCAGGTCAGCTTGGCAATATTTAACCATTTTATGCTAACAGAGACAATCTTCTGTTCCATAGCTAACACCGGGAAAGAATTCAGCAAATATTTAAAAAACCACTGCATTTAGAAAATGTGTGCCAAGGCCGAAATATGTAAAAAATTTAATTTATACAATTTTCAAAGTCATAAATGTTATTAATCAGTTAGTATGAATTTATCAGCATGAGAGGGTTGCTAAGGCTCACGTAATTTTAAATGTGCTTAATTCTGTCTAAATGAATTTTTATTACCACACGTAAATAAGGGGTTCTACAACAAAGTTCGTACTGAAAGAGTAAATAACAAAAATATTTGAAGCCATTTCTCCCCCATTTTCATCAATTCATTTTTTTTACATGAGACTTACCAAACAAAAGCGCTGGCAGGTTGATAGACACACAAACAAACACAAACATACACACAAAATTCAAGCTTTTGCAACAAACGGTTGCTTCATCAGGAAAGAGGGAAGGAGAGGGAAAGACGAAAGGATGTGGGTTTTAAGGGAGAGGGTAAGGAGCCATTCCAATCCCGGGAGTGGAAAGACTTACCTTAGGGGGAAAAAAGGACAGGTATACACTCGCACACACACACATATCCATCCGCACATACACAGACACAAGCTTGTGTCAGCTAACACTTGGTTTAAGAATTGTGAAAGAAAGCTGTATATGTGGAAGAGATCTGGAGACACTGAAAGGTTTCAGATTGATTATATAATGGTAAGACATAGATCCTGGAACCAGGTTTTAAATTGTAAGACATATCCATGGGCAGATGTGGACTCTGACCACAATTTATTGGTTATGAGCTGTAGATTAAAACTGAAGAAGCTGCGAAACAGTGGGAATTTAAGGAGGTGGGGCCTGGATAAACTGAAAGAACCACAGGTTGTAGAGAGTTTGAGATGGAGCATTGGGGAACAACTGACAAGAACAGGGGATAGGAATATAGTAGAAGAAGAATGGGTAGCTTTGAGTGATGAAATAGTGAAGGCAGCAGAGCACCAAGTAGGTAGAAAGACTACGGCCACTAGAAATATTTGGGTAACACAAGAGATATTGAATTTAATTGATGAAAGGACAAAATATAAAAATGCAATAAATGAGGTAGGCAAAAGGGAATACCAACATCTTAAACAATGAGATTGACAGGAACTGCAAAATGACTAAGCAGGAATGGCTAGAGAACAAATGTAAGAATGTAGAAATATATAATACTAGGGGTAAGGTAGATACTACCTAAATGAAAATTAAAGAGGCCTCTGGGGAAAAGAGAAGCACCTGCATGAATATCAAGAGCTCAGATGGAAAACCAGTTCCAAGCAAAGAAGAAAAAGCAGAAAGGTGGAAGGAATATATAGAGGGCCAATACAATGAAAATGGACTTGAAGGTAATATTATGGAAATAGAATAGAATGTAGATCAAGATGAGAAGGGAGATATGATACTGCATGAAAAATCTTCCAAAGCACTGACAGTTCTAAGTCCAAACAATGCCTGGGGGTAGACAACATTCTATTAGAGCCTGATAGCTTTGGGAGAGCCAACTATGTCAAAACTGAATAAAACGTTCTCAGTTTTCCAGCCACGTCAATTCGAATAAAATCCTCGAGCTTTCGATGCCCATCTCCGCCATCATCATCAGGCATTCACTGACTGCCGGGGCTGCTACGGTTTCTCGCACCAAAATTGGGACATTGCGAACACCATGTTGTCAACTCACAGAAATTTGTTGTGACACTCAAGAGAATGAATGTAAGCTAAAATGACCTAATGGTTAGCCTGCATGTTGTTGTCACTTTTTATGAGGGTGCCAATATGAGATACACTGGATCTTTTGACCCAACATTTTCCATCTGGAATCATTAAGTTGTTCCAGCAAGTCCTAACGACAATGTACTTTTTGTACTGAGATGAACATTATGACATGATGGATGGCACAGCCATGGGATCACCACTGTCTATAGCAGTTGCAAATTTCTTCATGGAGCACTTTGAGGAGCAGGCTCTGCAAACTAGGACATTGCAGGTGTCTTGCTTTCTACGATACATTGATGACACCTCCCTGATATGGCCTAATGGTGAAGATACACTACAGCAGTTCGTCGATCATATGAATGGTGTCCATCCCAACATTAAATTTACTGTGGAGATAGAGAAGCATGGCAAGCTACTATTCTTGGATGTTTTGGTTGAGTGGAAGGCAGGAGGCCAGCTTGGTCATTCAGTGTACCGGAAACCAACAAACACTGATCGGTACTTGAACACCAATAGGTCCCACCACCCTGTACAGAAGAAAGCTGTCCTGAACACGTTGGTTCATAGAGCCAAGATTATCTCTGACGATGACCACCCACAATCTGAGTTGCAGAACATAAAACATGTTTTTGGGGAAAATGGATACAGCAAAAGAGACATCGCAAATACTTTCAAGGACCACCAATGAAAGACACTTGGTGAATCAGTAGAAGAGGCCAAACAGACTGTATTCCTGCCATACTATGGAGCAACTAGCAGTAAGTTAGGAGTCTTCTGCAGAAATATATTTCTACATACAGTGTTCCGGCCTGCCCAAAAGATACAAGATATGTTGCACCCTGTTAAAGACGACACTGCTCTTCGAGGGTCCGGTGTGTATGGTGTACCCTGTGAATGTGGCAGCATGTATATTGGACAAACAATTTACGCGATTGTGGAGCATTGTACTGAACACAAGTGCCATGTAAACCAAAGGAAGCTTGACAAGTTGGCCATAGCAGAGCATTGCCTTAAAAACAGACATAAATTACAGTTCAAAAATACAAAAGTGTTGGCTCATGCATCTACATATTGTGACTCTATTATAAAGAAAGCAGCCAAGATACGTTTAAACAATAATTTCAACAGGGACCAGGAATACACACTCAGCAGGGCATGGGGGCGGGTGTTGGACATCAAAAGAAATCAAAGACAGATGTGCGAAGCAGGAGTGGCAGTTTCAGACATGGCGCTTGCACCTGGCGTCACCTGATATCACTGGTGCTGCCACAGGAAATAGCTCTGTAGCTGCCCAGGTCGACTTACGCGAACACACTACATCGGGTCAATCTAATTGGCTGCTGATGATGTCATCATGCCTATACAGGTGAGAAACCGTAGCGGCCACAGCAGTCAGTGAACTCCCTGACGATGACGGCAGAGATGGCCAACAAATGCTTGAGGATTTTATTCAAATTGATGTGGCTGGAAAACCCAGAAAATTTTTTTCATGTATGCCATCGTTAAAGACTCTGGGGACACAGATCAAAGCTATTCCACCTGGTGAGCAAAATGTGTGAGACAACTGAAACACCCACAGACTTCAAGAAGAATATGGTATTTCCAATTCCAAAGAAGCAAGTGCTGACAAGTGTGAAAATTACAGAACTATCAGTTCCATGAACCATGGACCTTGCTGTTGGTGGGGAGGCTTGCGTACCTTAGTGATACAGATATCCGTAATGTAGGTGCAACCACAACAGAAGGGTATCTGTTGAGAGGCCAGACAAACATATGGTTCTTGAAGAGGGACAGCAACCTTTTCAGTAGTTGCAAGGGCAACAGTCTGGATGGACTGATCTGGCCTTGTAACGTTAACCAAAATGGCCTTGCTGTGCTGGTACTGAGAACAGCTGAAAGCAAGGGGAAACTACATCCACAATTTTTCCTGAGGGCATGCATCTTTATTGTATGGTTAAATGATGATGTTGTCCTCTTGGGTAAAATATTCCGGAGGTAAAAATTCCCCCATCCATATCTCTTGGTGTGGACTGCTCAGGAGGATGTCATCATCAGGAGAAAAAAAAACGCATTCTACGGTTCGGAGCATGGAATGTCAAATTACTTAAACGGGCAGGTAGGTTAGAAAATTTAAAAAGGGAAATGGATAGGTTAAAGCTTAATATAGTGGGAATTAGTTAAGTTCAGAGGCAAAAGTAACAGACTTTTGATCTGGTAAATACAAGGTTATAAATACGAAATAAAATAGGGGTAATGTGGCGGTAGGTTTAACAATGAATAAAAAAATATAAGTGTGAGTAAGCTACTACAAACAGCATAGTGAACACACTGTTGTAGCAAAGACAGACACAAAGCCCAAACCCATCACATTAGTACAAGTTCATATGCCCACTGGCTTTGCAGATGACAAAGAGAAAGATGAAATGTATGATGAGATAAAGGAAATTAACAGATAGTGAAGGGAGACGAAAATCGAATAGTCATAGGTGACTGGAATTTGATAGTTGTTGTTGTTGTTGTTGTGGTCTTCAGTCCTGAGACTGGTTTGATGCAGCTCTCCATGCTACTCTATCTCGTGCAAGCTTCTTCATCTCCCAGTACCTACCGCAACCTACATCCTTCTGAATCTGCTTAGTGTATTCATCTCTTGGTCTCCTTCTATGATTTTTACCCCCCCATGCTGCCCTCCAATACCAAATTGGTGATCTGTTGATGCCTCAGAACATGTCCTCCCAACTGATCCCTTCTTCTAGTCAAGTTGTGCCACAAAATTCTCTTCTCCCCAATCCTATTCAATACTTCCGCATTAGTTATGTGACCTACCCACCTAATCTTCAGCATTCTTCTGTAGCACCACATTTCGAGAGCTTCTATTCTCTTCTGGTCCAAACTATTTATCGTCCATGTTTCACTTCCATACATGGCTACACTCCATACAAATACTTTCAAAAATGACTTCCTGACACTTAAATCTATACTCAATGTTAACAAATTTCTCTTCTTCAGAAACGCTTTCCTTGCCATTGCCAGTCTACATTTTATATCCTCTCTACTTCGACCATCATCAGTTATTCTGCTCCCCAAATAGCAAAACTCCTTTACTACTTTAAGCGTCTCATTTCCTAATCTAATTCCCTCAGCATCACCCAACTTAATTCGACTACATTCCATTATCCTCGTTTTGCTTTTGTTGATGTTCATCTTATTTCCTCCTTTCAAGACACTATCCCTTCTGTTCAACTGCTCTTCCAAATCCTTCGCTGTCTCTGACAGAATTACAATGTCATCGGTGAACCTCAAAGTTTTAATTTCTTCTCCATGGAATTTAATACCTACTCCAAATTTTTCTTTTGTTTCCTTCATTGCTTGCTCAATATACAGATTGAATAACATCAGGGAGAGACTACAACCCTGTCTCACTCCCTTCCCAACCACTACTTCCCTTTCATGTCCCTCAACTCTTATAACTGCCATCTGTTTTCTGTACAAATTGTAAATAGCCTTTCGCTCCCTGTATTTTACCCAGCCACCTTCAGAATTTGAAAGAGAGTATTCCAGTCAACATTGTCAATAGCTTTCTCTAAGTCTACAAATGCTATAAACGTAGATTTGCCCTTCCTTAATCTAGCTTCTAAGATAAGTCGTAGGGTCAGTATTGCCTCACGTGTTTTAATATTTCTATGGAATCCAAACTGATCTTCCCCGAGGTCGGCTTCTACTAGTTTTTCCATTCGTCTGTAAAGAATTCACATTAGTATTTTGCAGCTGTGACTTATTAAACTGATAGTTAGGTAATATTCACATATGTCAACACCTGCTTTCTTTGGGATTGGAATTATTATATTCTTCTTGAAGTCTGAGGGAATTTTGCCTGTTTCATACATCTTGCTCACCAGATGGTAGAGTTTAGTCAGGACTGGCTCTCCCAAGGCCGCAAGTAGTTCTAATGGAATGTTGTCTACTCCGGGGGCCATGTTTCGACTCAGGTCTTTCAGTGCTCTGTCAAACTCTTCACGCAGTATCGTATCTCCCATTTCATCTTCATCTACATCCTCTTCTATTTCCATAATATTGTCCTCAAGTACATCGCCCTTGTATAGACCCTCTATATACTACTTCCACCTTTCTGCTTTCCCTTCTTTGCTTAGAACTGGGTTTCCATCTGAGCTCTTGATGTTCATGCAAGTGGTTCTCTTATCTCCAAAGGTCTCTTTAAGTTTCCTGTAGGCAGTATCTATCTTACCCCTAGTGAGATAAGCCTCTACACCCTTACATTTGTCCTCTAGCCATCCCTGCTTAGTCATTTTGCACTTCCTGTTGATCTCATTTTTTAGACACTTGTATTCCTTTTTGCCTGCTTCATTTACCTCATTTTTATATTTTCTCCATTCATCAATTAAATTCAATATATATACTGTTACCCAAGAATTTCTACTAGGCCTCGTCTTTTTACCTACTTGATCCTCTGCTACCTTCACTACTTCATCCCTCAGAGCTACCCATTCTTCTTCTACTGTATTTCTTACCCCCATTCCTGTCAATTGTTCCCTTATGCTCTCCCTGAAACTCTGTACAACCTCTGGTTTAGTCAGTTTATCCAGGTCCCATCTCCTTAAATTCCCACCTTTTTGCAGTTTCTTAAGTTTTAATCTACAGATCATAACCGATAGATTGTGGTCAGAGTCCACATCTGCTCCTGGAAATGTTTTACAATTTAAAACCTGGTTCCATATCTCTGTCTTACCATTATATAATCTCTCGGATACCGTTTAGTATCTCCAGGATTCTTCCACGTAAACAACCTTATTTTATGATTCTTGAACCAAGTGTTAGCTATGATTAAGTTGTGCTCTGTGCAAAATTCTACTAGGCAGCTTCCTCTTTCATTTCTTAGCCCCAATCCATATTCACCTACTACATTTCCTTCTTTCCCTTTTCCTACTACCAAATTCCAGTCACCCATGACTATTAAACTTTCGTCACCCTTCACTATCTGAATAATTTCTTTTATCTCATCATACATTTCATCAATTTCTTCGTCATCTGCAGAGCTAGTTGGCATATACACTTGTATTACTGTAGTAAGCGTGGGCTTCGTATCTATCTTAGCCACAATAATGCGTTCACTATGCTGTTTGATATTAGGTGGATATATATAATGGGGGGATATAATGAAAGAGGAAGCCGCCTGGTAGAATTTTGCACAGAGCATAACTTAATCATAGCTGACACTTGGTTCAAGAATCATGAAAGAAGGTTGTATACATGGACGAGGCCTGGAGACAGTGGAAGGTTTCACATAGATTATATAATGGTAAGACAGAGATTTAGGAACCAGGTTTTAAATTTTAAGACATTTCCAGGGGCAGATGTGGACTCTGATCACAATCTATTGGTTATTAACTATAGATTAAAAATGAGGAAACTGCAAAAATGTAGGAATTTAAGAATGTATGACCCAGATAAACTGAAAGAATCAGAGGTTGTAGAGAGTTTCGGAGTGAACATTAGGGAATGAATGACAAGAAGGAGGGAAATAAATACAGTAGAAAAAGAATGGGTAGCTTTGAGAGATGAGATAGTGTGATGGCAGCAGAGGATCAAGTAGGTAAAAAGATGAGGGCCAGTAGAAATCCTTAGGTAACATAAGAAATATTGAATTTAATTGATGAAAGGACAAAATATAAAAGTTCAGTAAATGAAGCACGAAAACAGGAATACAAACTTCTCAAAAATGAGATCGACAGGAAGTGGAAAATTGCTAAGCAGGGATGGCTATAGGACAAATGTAAGGATGTAGAGGCATATATCTCTAGGGGTAAGATAGAGAGTACCTACAAGAAAATTAAAGAGACCTTTGGTGAAAAGAGAACCAGTTGCATGAATATCAAGAGCTTAGATCGAAACCCAGTTCTAAGCAAATAAGGGAAAGCAGAAAGGTGGAAGGAGTATATAGAGGGTCTATACAGGAGCGATGTTCTTGAGGACAATATTATGGAAATGGAAGAGGTCATAGATGAAGATGAAATGGGCAGTATGATACTGTGTGAAGAGTTTGACAGAGCACTGAAAGACCTAAGTTGAAACAAGGCCCCGGGAATGGACAACATTCCATTTTAACTACTGATGGCCTTGGGAGAGCCAGCCCTGACAAAACTCTACCATCTGTTGAGCAAGATGTAGGAGACAGGCGAAATACCCTCAGACTTCAAGAAGAATATAATAATTCCTATCCCAAAGAAAGCAGGTGTTGACAGATGTGAAAATTACTGAACTATCAGTTTAATAATTCATGACTGCAAAATACTAGCAAGAATTCCTTACAGATGAATGGAAAACCATGTAGAAGCTGACCTTGGGGAAGATCAGTTTGGATTCTGTAGAAATGGTGGAACACATGAGGCAATACTGACCCTATGACGCATCTTAAAAGATAGATTAAGAAAAGGCAAACCTACAATTTTAGCACTTGTAGACTTAGAGAAAGCTTTTGACAATGTTGGCTGTAATATTCTATTTCAAATTATGAAGGTGGCATGGGTCAAATACAGGGAGCAATAGGTTATTTACAATTTTCACAGAAACCAGATGGCAGTTATAAGAGTCAAGGGGTATGAAAGGTATGCAGTGGTCAGGAAGGGAGTGAGAAGGGATTGTAGCCGATCGCCATTTTTCAGTCTGTATACTGAGCAAGCAGTAAAGGAAACAAAAGAAAAATTTGGAGTAGGAATTAAAATCCATGCAGAAGAAATAAAAACTTTGAGGTTTGCTGATGACATTGTAATTTTGTTAGAGACAGCAAAGGACCCCAAAGAGCAGTCGAACGGAATGGACAGTGTCTTGAAAGGAGGATATAAAATGAACATCAACAAAAGCAAAACGAGGATGATGGAATGTAGTCAAGTTAAATCAACTGATGCTGAGGGAATTAGATTAGGAAATGAGACACTTAAAGATGTAGATAATGTTTTGCAATTTGGGCAGCAAAATAACTGATGATGGTTGACATAGAGAGGATATAAAATGCAATGGCAAGGAAGGCAATTCTAAAGATCAGAAATTTGTTAACATCAAGTATAGATATAAGTGCCAGGAAGTTGTTTCTGAAAGTATTTGTTTGGAGTGTAGCCATGTATGGAAGTGAAACATGGGTAATAAATAGTTTAGACAAAAAGAGAATAGAAGCTTTCAAAATATGGTTCAGTTTGGATTCTGGAGAAATGTAGGAACATGTGAGGAATAGTGACCCTACGACTTCTCATAGAAGATAGGTTAAGGAAAGGCAAACCTACATTTATAGCATTTGTTGGCTCAAAGTAAGCTTTTGATAATGTTGACTTGAATACTCTCTTTCAAATTCTAAGGGTGTCAGGGGTAAGATATAGGAAGAAAAAGATTGTGCAGAAACCAGATGGCAGTTATAAGAGTTGAAGGGCATGAATGGGAAGCAGGGGTTGAGAAGGGAGTGGGACCGAGTTGTAGCCTATCCTTGATGTTAAATCCAGGGAGAAGAAATAAAAACTTTGAGATTTGCCAATGACATTACAATATGTCAACATCAAGTATAGATTTAAGTGTGATTAACTCCTTTCTGAATGTATTTGTATCGAGTGTAGCCCTGCATGGAAGTGAAACATGCACGAGAAACAGTTTAGACTAGACAAAAATAGTAGCTATTGAAATATAGTGCTACAGAATAATGCTGAACGTAGATGGGTAGATTATGTAACTAATGAAGAGATACTGAACAGAATTGGGGGAAACAGAAATTTGTGGTACATCCTGACTAGAAGAAGGTATCGATTGGTAGGGCATGTTCTTAGGCATCAAGAGATCACCAATTTAGTACTGGAGGGAAGCGTGGGGGATAAAAATTGCAGAGGGAGACCAAGAGATGAATACAGAAAGCAGATAAAGAAGGATGTAGGTTGCTCTGGTTAGTTGGAAATGAAGAGGCTTGCACAGGATAGAGTAGCATGGAGAGCTGCATCAAACCAATCTCTGGACCGAAGACCACCACAACAACAACTGTGCTTCTGATTTATATACTTTTATGCTTTTTAGCTTTACTAGTAAATTTTAAATGTGTCTTCTAATAAACCTGGTGACATATAATGCTGAAATTTCTATTACATATTTACTTTTTTTATATATATATTTTGCATATCTCAACCCATTTTACTTCGTGGGAGCAATAACACACAAAGAAATAGACTGAAATGAAATAGAGTGGATCATTTCACCATTTAAAATATGTCAATAATGTAAATAACAGGATCAAAACAAAAAATTAAAGTACCTGATTTATGTGTGTGTCATAGACAAATTTATTAGCCTACTTTATCTATTTTTTGTAGAATGCTGCTGCTTGTAAACTATGTACTGAGTTAATGAATAGTCATTCTTGTTCCCAGTATGATGTTTATTTTAGTCCACAGCCAGTTTTTGCTGTTATATTTAAGCCTTTCATGTCAGATCTGAAAACTGTATAGTGGCGAAGAAAACATTTTACATAGTTTCAACACAGCACAATTTTCAGATACACTAGAAAATGTCTTAAATATGGAATATGAAACCATAACATATGAGGGTATGCTGGAAAGCAATTCCTCTGAATATTTTATGCAAAAACTCTTGACGTTTTTAAATAAAACATTCTACATATTCTTCATTCTACATATTTATGCTTCATGTTTACATTTTCTCAAAACAGTCACCCTCGTGGTGAACATATTTCTCCCAACAACAGAAGAGTTTGTTGGTACTGTCACTGTAGAATGTTCGATTCTGTTGACAGTACCACAATCTCACCTCTGATTGCACCACTTCAACACTATTGAAATGGAGTCCTCAAAGGTGTTCTTTAAGTTTTGGAAATTGATAAAAATCTGATGGGGCCAAGGCAGGACTGTATGGAGGATTATGGGGGATTATCAGTGACAGTGTACCCAAGGCATTGGGTTGTTGCAGATTTTGCAGTGCTTGTGTGTGGTCTGGCATTGTCATGCTGAAGGAGAGGGTGCCCCACGTGTGAATAAACTCTTCAACTGTTTTCACACGCCAATGTAGTTACATTATACACCACCGTGTTACATGCTACAATTCAAAGCCTCTAGTGGTAGAGAGTTGTAAGTATGTAGACATGAAGACTAAAGGTGTTTTGCTTAAAAAGCTTTACGAGTTTTCACATAAAAGTTTTGAGGCATTACTTTTCGACATATTCTTTACAACTAACTAGAGTTCACTAATTGAACAATGGAAAGCCCAGGATGGAATCCTTTCACTGTTATTCATCAACACAGAACCACAACAACACAGATGAATGTCTAGTTTTTGAGCCACTGTTCTTTTTATGTTTTAAGTGTGAGGTCATTCCACATCAAATCACGAAGGTCGTGTCACCTATCATATCACATTTTCATGAAACTTTGCACATTTGCTTATACTTATAACATAACAACTTGTGCTAAATCTTTTTGTTCTCAGACTAAAATTTTGCTTTATATCGAATTTTAAATGTAGTGATATTCTGATAACTGGTATCTGTAAGAATGTCAATGCAAACTGATACTTATCTACATAAATAACTCAGCTTTCAATTTGGAATTTTTTCATAAGTCAAGAGAAGCACGTACTTAACAGACATGTAATTATTTAAGCAGTAAAGTTACAAAGAAAAATACAAGAAAATTTAATATGTGTCACTTTCCAATTTTTGGAAAAAGTACAGACACATTAAAAAATGCTTATATCATATGTCTCTAACCTGGTGGGAACTTGTAATTGGATTTTAAATAATTCCCAAGACAGTACAGATTGTAATAAAAAATATTAATGAGTTTTCTATGAATGGCCACAGAAATAAATCTGAAATCACAATACTTAGTGTTGTGATGAAAATGATGATAATAATAATAATTCTAATTAAGATCATCCATCCCTAACACCCACTGCTTCAGATTTTCATGAAACTTTTTCTACTTGTTACTTTCTGCATGGCAGTTGTCAATGCAAAGTTTGTTCACGTATGTGTAGTTTCAGGGGGAAAAATGGAAATCTTTAACAAATGTAAATGTCGCAACTGAAGTTTGTCATTTGGACAGCATTACTTCAGACAAAAATAATAATAATAATAACAATAATAATAATAACAGAAAGCATCATATTTTCAACAAATCACTGTCATATTTCCCCATATGTCACAGAGGGGGTGTATCTTTATTGGAAATAAATTAATAACTATTCTTGACATATGGGAATATAGAAAATCAACTTAAGACCTCGTGATCCCAACAATGACTTTAAAAATATGTAAACACTTTCTGCCAGCTGGTACAAGATTTATTTTTATCAAAACTCTGATATTATTTTAAGAAAAAGGAAAGAAAAAAGAAGCAGAACCCTAAGTTTTGATAGATATTAAATATTCATTTAAGATAGATCACATTTTTGTCCAGAAGATCATTCAAATCAGATTATGTAAACTTACAACCCAGGGTAAGGTTTCCTCATGAAAGTACAGAGCCAAAAGTTATCAATTTAGTAGAAATATTTTCATTACATGGGTTAACTTTACTTAGGGTATGAAAATGCAGGCTTTCCCAGCAAATCTCAATGATAAAAATCTTCTCAGGTTGACAGCTAAGTCAATGCATCGTTCATGGCAATGTTTCAGCAAGTTTCTGACTTGCCATTTCAGGCAAAATGTTGGCTTTATGTCTCATCTGGATCTTCATAGCCACTGGGCCACGGGTTTCTCTACATCCTCAGTGCCAGCTGGGCCAATCAGACGCAAGCTGAATCAGCGTGGTGGGAGGTGCTGCAGGTGCCAGGTCCCAACATCTCATCTCCGTGTGCCCTGTTTATTCCACCCGACCTGCCTCCACTGGTGCACTCTCATCGTATTCTCCATAATGTTGTGTTCCAAGCAGTGCTGAGATGGAAGCTGCTATCCCTGTTGACTAGGTTATCAGTGACTTGTATCTCCACTGTCCCTTTAATAACAGAGTCATAAAAACCTTTTGCTGTAAACAGCATCTTGATTTATTCAAATTGAAACACGTTTTCGTCTCTGAGGCTGTGCTCCACTGCCACAGATTTTTCCTTTTGTCTGAGGCAAAAGCTTCTAACATGTTCATAGATGTGTTGTGTTATGCAATATTGTGTCTCTCCAATATATTGTTTTTCACATCCACAGGAAATGCTTTACATGATGTTCTTAGACCCAGGTTGTCCTTCATTGAGTCCAGCATATTCCTCATTTTTGCTAGAAGATGGTTTTTATCTTGTTCTTCTTCAGTATCCTGGTAATCTCAGCCATGGATGGCCCTGTGTACAGGAGAAACACCAGGTCCTTGTTGTACTCTCCTTCCTGAAGGTCCTCCTTCATCTTGCTCATGATAAGAGTGTGTCTAATCTGTGTTTTGGTGTAGCCATCTTTCTGGAGGGTTTTCTTCAGATGCTGAATCTCAGTAGATAAACTGTTCTTGTTGCATATGTCATGAGCTCTGCAGAAAGGGTAATGAGCACAGATTTCCAGTATGCTGGGTGAAGGCAGCTGTTGGCTTTGAGATACAGATCTGTGTGTGTTTTCTTTTGGTAGTCTGATTGTCTCAGAGTGCCATCCATTTTCTTCTTTATTAGGATATTGAGGAAGGGTAGGCACCCATTTTCTTCTAATTCCATTGTGAACTTGATGTGCTCATGTATGCTATTTGGACGGTTGAGTAATTCTATTACAGGGTCCCTGCCATGCATCCGGACTGCTGTCAGGACAAGGATATACTGCCACAGTTCACACACCTGCAACATCCCATCCATACAAGAACCAAACACATCCTGCAAAGTGCCAGCTCGGCACTGGTGAGGAAGCACTATGCTTCAAATGGTCTGAATTAAAAAAAAAATTTAAAAAAAATAAAAAGAAAATGGACGGGCCTTACTTGCATGCCCTCTAAAACTGGCCTCAACTCTCTCATCTTTCACATGGGAGTGGGTAGATGGTAATACTTTCAGTTCAAGTGAACTTGCACGTGGAAGGCCACCATGAAATAAAAAAAACAAGTACCAATGACTATCAGGGGCACTAATACAGGAGGCCAACACTGAGGATTTGAGGACCATTGTCAATTTGAATGGCAAGGAAATGGATGAAGCGACAACATCTGTGCTATCCAAAAGATTAAACTTTGCACCAGTTCCGAGTTATCAAAACTAGAGATCAGCAGCAGCAATGAACAGGCCAAACAGGGGCTAGACAAAGCAAGAATGCCTAAAACCAACATCTCGGTGGTAGAATGCGGGTTGATATGCAGCCTCAGAGAAGATGAGGGTACTGTCATTCTACCAGCAGACAAAGGAAATGCAATGGTGCTGCTGAGAGCAGCTGATTACTTGCTGCCGCAAACAAATAGAGAAGGATGATACAACATCTGTGAGCAGAAAGACCATCAGTCTTCTCATCAATTCAGGTCTGGACCAGGACCTGGTAAAAAGGATTTAACTTAGAGCTCTGATTCCCCCATGGTTATATGGCCTCCCCAAGATTTACAAGAAGGAGGTACCACTATACCCAATAGTTGTTGTTGTTGTTGTTGTTGTTGTGGTCTTCAGTCCTGAGACTGGTTTGATGCAGCTCTCCATGCTACTCTATCCTGTGCAAGCTTCTTCATCTCCCAGTACCTACTGCAACCTACATCCTTCTGAATCTGCTTAGTGTATTCATCTCTTGGTCTCTCCCTATGATTTTTACCCTCCACACTGCCCTCCAATACTAAATTGGTGATCCCTTGATGCCTCAGAACATGTCCTAACAACCGATCCCTTCTTCTGGTCAAGTTGTGCCACAAACTTCTCTTCTCCCCAATCCTATTCAATACTTCCTCATTAGATATGTGATCTACCCATCTAATCTTCAGCATTCTTCTGTAGCACCACATTTTGAAAGCTTCTATTCTCTTCTTGTCCAAACTATTTACGTCCATGTTTCACTTCCATACATGGCTACACCCAATAGTAGACTTGATAAATTCTCTTACCTATGATATAGCCAAACACCTGGCACAACTATTCAGGCCTCTGATGGGTAAATGTCCCCACCACATCAAGAATTCCATGGAGTTTATTAAGACACTCAAGTAGTGGTGTCTAGACCAAAATGATATTTTGGTCAGCTTTGACATCACATCCCTCCTCATGAGGGTACTACTAGAGGACTCCTTAAAACTAATGGAGATTCATTTCGGCAAAGACACAGTGGAATTATTCTGGCACGCACTCACAACCACATATTTCCCATGTGGATGTAAGTTGTATTGCCAACCTGTACATGGAACACTTCAAAGATATTGCCTTGGAAACAGCACACCTTAAACCCAAGGTCTTTTATTGATGGGTGGACAATACTCTTGCAGTCAGGCCATACAGTGAGGACACTAATGGAATTTCTCAACCATCTGAACAGCATGAACAATAATATCAAGTTCACAATAGAATTAGAAGAAAATTTGTGCCTATCCTTCCTTGATATGCTAATAAAGAAGAAAACAGATGGCACACTGTGACATTTGGTCTACCAAAAGAAAACACACACATACCTGTATCCCAACACCAACAGTTGCCTTCACCCAGCACAACAGAAATCCATGCTCACTACCCCTGTCCACCTATGCAGCAAGGGCAGTTTATCTACTGAGGTTCAACATCTGAAGAAAACCTTCCAGAAGAATGGCTACACCAAAATGCAGATTAGATGTACTCCCATAATGAGTGAGAAGAAGGAGGAGGAGGACCTACAGGAAGAAGAGAACAACAAGGGCTTGGTGTTCCTCCCATACACAGGGCTGCCCATGTGAGAGACTGTTAGGATACTGGAGAAGAACAAGATTAAAACCATCTTCATCCTCCAGCAAATATTAGGAACATGCTTGACTCAAAGAACGACAACTTGGGTCTAATAACACATGGTGTCTACAGTATTTCCTGTGAATGTTGAAAACAATATATCAGACAGACACAGCATTGCATCACATAAAACATCTCTGAACATGTGGAAAATCCACACTAGCAGAGCACAGCCTCAGTGAGGAACACATGTTTGAGTTTGAACAAACCAAGATGCTGTGTTTCTGGGAGTCTATTATTAAAGAGGCAGTGGAGATACGAGTCAGTGATAACCTAGTTAACCAGGATAGAGGCTTCGAACACAGCCCCACATGGAACACAACATTAGCAAGAATATGATGAGATCACACCAATGGAGGCAGATTGGTGGCAGTGGATGGAATAAAGAGGCCGCACTGAGATGAGGTGCCAGGACTTGGCACTCACAGCTGCCCCCCACCATGTGCCAAGGATGCAGAGAAGTCCATCATCCAGAGGCTATAAAGATCTGGACGAGATGTGAACTTGATACTTTGCCTGAAGCTGGCAAGTAAAACAATAGCTGAAACATTGCCAGAGAATGATGCATTGACTCATTAAAGTAATACATTCTGCCCAGTGATGTTGATTTAGGTACACCAACAGCCCATAAAATGTTTTCAAAAAGCACAAAACACAAGTCTTCCTTCACAGGCTATAAGAATGACACTGCTGGTCCAGGTGCATGGAGAAATAGTAGTTAAACATCTCCTTCTTCATCTCAGACATTTTTGATGAAGGCAAAGCACCATCTGTCATTATACAAGTCTGTTAAAAAAGAATTTTATTGAGAATGAATGCATGTCCATTGTGGGGCATCTTCATTGAATGAAAAAACCAAGGAAAGCTTTTCAGAAGTTACTATCCTAATGTCTCAAGAATCACAAGAAAGTGGGTGGCGAGAACCAAGGACATGTTATAGAGCTAGTTTCCACCTTCGGAGTTCTGAGAAACTGCTGTCTGGGGGCAGAATACAGATGGTGCGTGTGGTGAAACAGGTGCCAAGGTCATGAATGTCATGTTGCAGAGCAAGTTCTGTAACAATATATTGCAAGTTACCAGTATACACCCTCTGCCTATGCCCATTAATCCTAATTGATAATTTGGTGGAGTCATACTGATGTAGAAGCTGAACAGTGCTTCCGTAAGATCTGGTATATGACATGTTGTTTCACAGGTGGCTCTCCCTTTGATAGTACACATTTTGCCAGTTACAGGGTTGTTATAGGTGGTGGTAGGAGGGTGCATAGGGCAAGTCTTGTAGCAGGGACGGTTGCAGGGGTAGGAGCCATAGGGTAGGGAGATGGGTGCAGAAGGAGCATTGGGTCAGACAAGAATATTGCACCTAGAGGTGTGGTGGGCAAAATTTCAGACAGAATGGATCTCTTTTCAGGGCATGATTTTAGGAAGTCATGGCCCTGTTGAAGTAGCTTATTAATACAGTCCAGACCATGATAATACTGAGTCAGCAATGGTGTGCCCCCCAGTTGTTTTTAGGAGGGATCAGCAGTACCAGGATTGTATTGTTGGCCCACGAAATCTGCTTTTTAACTGGGCTGGTGGTGTAGTTATGGTAAGTGAAGGTGGAGGTGAGAATGATGGTGTATTGCTGTAAAGAGTCTGCATCTGAACAAATATGTTTGCTTTGGGTGCCAAGGCTTATGCGAGGAAAGGAAGGGAATGTTTGACATGGAAAGGATGGCAACTGTTAAAATATGTTTGTTGGTAGGTTTGATGTGGATGGAATTGTTTAGCTGGCCTTCAGTGAGGACAAGATCAACATCAGTTTGATAGTTGCCAGCTATCCTTTCCATGTCACATGTTCCCTTCCATACAGTCTTGGCATCTGGGGCAAACATATTTGTTCTGATGCAGACTCTTCACGGCAATACACCACCATTCTCACCCCAGCCTTCACTGCACATAATTACCCCACCAGCCTAGTTAAAAGCAGATTTCTTAGACCATTAGATCCAACCCGTGTACTGATTATCCTTCCAAAAAACAGCTTCAGAGCACACCATTTGTGACTAAGTATTATCCTGGTCTGTAATGTGTTAATCAGCTACTTCAACAGGGCCATCACTTCCTAAAATCATGCCCTAAAGTGAGATCCATTCTGTCTGAAATTTTGCTCACCACACCTAGAATAGCTTCCTGTCATCCTCCCAATCTCCGCAATATTCTTGTCAGGTCCTATGCTCCTTCTGCACTCATCTCCCTACCCTATGGCTTCTACCCCTGTGACTGGCCCTGCTACAAGACTTGCCCTACGCAACCTCCCACCACCACCTATAACAGCCCTGTAACTAGCAAAACATATACTATCAAAGGGAGAGCCACCTACGAAACAACATCTCATATACCAGCTGTTATGTAAACACTGTTTGGCTCCTACATTGGTGTGACTACCACAAAATTATCAGTTAGGATGAATGGGAAGGCAGAGGGTGTATACTGGTAGCTCGCAATATCCTCTTGCAGAGCATGTTCTACAACATGACGTCCTCAGCATCTGTTTCACCACACGCAACACCTGGATTCTTGCCCCAGACACCAGTCTCTCAGAACTCCACAAGTGGGAACTAGCACTACAACATGTCCTTGGTTCTTACCACTCACCTGGCCATAATTTACGTTAATTTCTTCCATCTGAGCATTTATTCACTGTAGCTACTCTTTGCCTCACTCCGTTTTAGTTTTCTACATCTTTCATTGTCTTTCCCATCTATTTTTCACTGCCCTTCCTGCCTCTGTTACTTACAATGCACTCTTATTAACTCATGGATGATGTATAAGCAGCAATCTCTGTCTGCATATTACTTTCTTTTCCACCTTTCTGCTCTCAGCAGCAATTTGGAATGTTATTGAAAGGGAAACAGGGCAACCAAGAGCACAGGAAGACTTTAGTGCCTTAAAACTGAATGACAAGTGTACTAACAAAGAATCAGAAATTGAAAATATTTTCAATATTCATTTTTTAAATGTTGTGGAGAAAATAGGATCTAGATCTTCACTAGAAGAGGCAAGGCTTCTAATAGAAGAGGCCATACCTGTGCAGTTTGAAACCACTGTATTTCCACCAACTCCCTCTGAAATCAGTAAAATAATAAACTCACTGAAAAGTAAAAGCTCTTACGGAATTGATGGCATTTCCAGCAAGATACTTAAAGCTTGTTCCCCACAGATAAGTAGGATTCTCAGCCACGTATGTAATAGCTCTTTGGAGCAGGGTGTTTTCCCCGATGGACTGAAATATGCCATTGTAAAACCATTGCATAAAAAGGGGGATACATTGGATGTCAACAACTATTGCCCAATCTCTCTTCTGACAGCTCTATCAAAAAATTTTGAGAAAGGAATGTATTCAAGAGTAGCCTCCCGTATTTGTAAAAATAAAGTGCTAACAAAATGTCAGTTTGGTTTTCAGAAAGGCTTTTCAACAGAAAATGCTATATATGCTTTCACTGATCAAATACTAAATGCTCTGAATAACCGGACATCACCCATTGGTATTTTTTGTGATCTCTCAAAGGCCTTTGATTGTGTAAATCATGAAATTCTTTTAGATAAGCTAAATCATTATGGTTTGTGGGGGGCAGTGCACAAATGGTTTAATTCATACTTAACTGGAAGAATGCAGAAAGTTGAAATAAGTGGTTCATGTAATGTTAAAACAACAGCTGATTCCTCAAACTGGGGGGATATCAAGTACGGGGTCCCACAGGGTTCGGTCTTAGGCCCTTTACTGTTCTTGATATACATTAATGACTTACCATTCCACATTGATGAAGATGCAAAGTTAGTTCTTTTTGCTCATGATACACGTATAGTAATAACATCCAAAAACCAAGAACTAAGTGATGTAATTGTAAGTGATGTTTTTCATAAAATTATTAAGTGATTCTCAGCATACGGACTCTCTTTAAATTTTGATAAAAAACAGTATATACAGTTCCGTACAGTAAATGGCACAACTCCAGTAATAAATATAGACTTTGAACAGAAGTCTGTAGCTAAGGTAGAATTTTCAAAATTTTTAGGTGTGTCCATTGATGAGAGGTTAAACTGGAAGCAACACATTGATGGTCTGCTGAAACATCTGAGTTCAGCTACGTATGCTATTAGGGTTATTGCAAATTTTAGTGATAAGAATCTCAGTAAATTAGCTTACTATGCCTACTTTCATTCACTGCTTTCATATGGCATCATATTCTGGGGTAATTCATCGTTGAGTAAAAAAGTATTCATTGCTCAAAAACATGTAATCAGAATAATTGCTGGAGCCCACCCACGGTCATCCTGCAGACATCTATTTAAGGATCTAGGGATCCTCACAGTAACCTCACAGTATATATATTCACTTATGAAATTTGTTGTTAATAATCCAACCCAGTTCAAAAGTAATAGTAGTGTGCATAGCTATAACACCAGGAGAAAGGATGATCTTCACTATGCACGGTTAAATCTGACTTTGGCACAGAAAGGGGTAAACTATGCTACCGCAAAAGTCTTTGGTCACCTACCAAACAGCATCAAAAGCCTGACAGATAGTCAACTAATATTTAAAAATAAATTAAAAGAATTACTAGATGACAACTCCTTCATGCAATATTTTGTGTAATGTAATATCTTGTACAGACATCTTTTATTAACCTGACACGTTCCACATCATTACGAAGTGTCGTATTCATGATCTATGGAACAAGTATTAATCTAATCTAATCTTAGTTTTTCAAATCTCATCCAATGCAGTCCCCATCAATCACTTGTTCCTTCTCATCCTGTATGGTAAGTTTCCCCTGAACCGCAGTTGTGGGTGACTTTCCCAAAATCTAGCCCTTATCCTAGACCTTTAACAGTTCTTTCCTTCACCCCTTCTTCCTTTTCCTTCAACCCTTCTGCCAAAAGCAGGAGACACTGGCTCCAAAAGCTTGACCATTACAACCATCTTTTATGTGTGTGTTCTGCCACCACTTTGTAAGTAGATTTTTTATGTATCCAATGAAATAGTCTTCTCAATACAAGTTTTATAGTTCCTCCCAAACCATCGGGCACATATTTACCATGGATACCAGCAAAAAAGGAATAGCATCAATAGAAAAATTGTTATCATGCTCATACAATTTTTAAAGATTTTTGTATTGTTATATTGAGCAGCATGTCTATTAGTGAAATACTGCACTTTCTTCACTTGTGGGTAATGCTCTGCCAGCCACTTATCCATTTCTTTCTGGACAGCATTGTTCACTGTTACCAATTTTCTGTCTTCATTTACTACATAAACACACATGTACATTGTACAGCTGCTTCTTGTCCAGTAGTAACTCTGAGTTTCATTCTGAATTACACAACTGTAGCTTTCAGCAAAGTCCATTAACAGAATTGCTTGTTCTGGTGTTAGATTTTCTTTAAATTTTTTCAATGATTTTGACTGACACTTAGATGTAAATGAGTGCATGCAATTTTGTTAGCAACAAGTCTATGTATTCACCAACACTTGAAGACTTCTTTACCAATTCTGCCCAATGATCTGTGTTTACCCACTGGCTGAACTCAATGTCATCATCAGGATCTTTGTAAGCTAATTTTTGTCTTAATAATTCTGATAGTTTGTCATCACTGGGACTATGGTTAAGCATGCAATCATAGCTTTCAGAGTCACATAAAGGAAATTTTATATGTTCTCTGTATGTTTCTTAAGTGTGTTCCACATCCAAAAGCAGTTTTACATTTTGGTGGACACACACACACACACACACACACACACACACACACACACATACACACTGAATGAGTGCTGGCAGCATCAGCTAAAATATACCACTTCAGTCTTTGTGAAAAAAATTTAGAGAGGCCAATGTTAATGTTTGAATTCTCCCATTTTAAACAAGAGTACAGTTCTCTTAAGTTGCAAGGGATGAGTCTTTTTTGCATACACACATTCTTCTGAACACTAACTTTGTCTTTTGCTCCTAGTAAAATTTCAGTATTTTCATTATTTTGATAGAAATCAGTGACAATCTTTACCACTTTATCAGCTATAACTTTCCATCTTTTTGGTTTAGGAATTGATAATATACCCATTTCTGTTTTCAGTTCCCTTGCTTGTTGAACCATGTATTCACTAACATTGAATTCTGACATTAAGTTTTCTCCAGGAGAGCTTCTGTGAAGTATGAGGTATTGGCAGAACTGAAGCAGTGAAGATGGGTCATGAGTCTTGCTTGGGTAGCTCAGTTGGTGTAGCACATGCCCGCACAAGGCAAAGGTCAAGAGTTCAAGTCTCGGTATGCCACACAGTTTTAATCCACCAGGAAGTTTCATTATGTTTCATTTTGACCAAGAGAGTGGAGCTAAAGTTCAAATTTCAGTTTTTTCAGGTACTCTTATGCTATCCACTATTTCTTTCATTAACAATATCATAGCATCAAAAAACAGTTTCATCACGAAACTTTTCTTCTCTATGGTCAGAATTTTCAGTACTGCAATCCAATGCCTGGCATAGTTTTCTTTCCAAAACATACTTCACTCTTTCTCGCTTCTTTCTGCCATATGAAGCCTTGCTGTGATTTGGAATGGAGCGAAGTTTTAAGGGAGAGCACCCCAAATCATGTACAGTTTTATTTGCATCCTCAATACTTTGACTTTTTAGTACTGATTCGAGAAATGTCATCTCTGGGTCATCTGCATCACCATCATTTCTATCACTGATGTCTGTTTTCTGTTCACAAATCTTATAACATGTTGTGCACAGTTTTTGGCCTGGTTTTACATAGATTCATTTAGCACCTAATGTTTTATACAAAGACAAGGAAACTGTCCTCTGTTTGTATGTGTTTTTTGAAAGGAACACAACAAGTCCTTTGAAAATTTTCAGAAACTTTTAAGTAGTAGTATTTCTCACGTCCACATATAGTTGCACTCGCTTGATGTTGCAGAAAGCTCATATTGGATTGCAGCAATATTAAGTCTCATTGGTCTTCACTCAGCTATTCTGTTTTTTGTGGAGTTTTTACCAAGGTATAGGTTGTCAAATGAAATGGTGTTTTAGTAAATATGCATTTTCCATTGCAATTAATTGAGCACTAATTCACTTAAAAACATACTTTAGACAAGAGAAATGATAGGGCCGCACCATGAACAGATCGAACCTAAAGACAAAGAGGAACTGAGGCCAAATAGACTAATTGTTGCATGTCAGTTATTCTCAACAATGAATTTCAGCCATTGTTGTGTTGTTTTTGTGCCTATAAAAGTTTCAAGCAAGCTACTATTGTCTAAGAACACTTTTCTTATCACTGTGGGCAGGTAATTGGCTGAATGCATAAATCATATATATTATAGTCTTAGAAAAATTTCTGAATTAGTCCAATGAAATGACATAGATTTTCACACTTAAGTTAACTTGGTAGCCTAGAATGAGTTATACTTAAATATGATGATTTGATACCCTTGCATCTGAGGCAGTGAGACAGTGGGTTAATGAACTTAGAGTGAATCTTTCCCAACACAGAAAAAAGTATCTGATTTCAGATGTGTATGTCAATTACCAGAAGACCCATTCAAATTTTCATTTTATTATGTAGCTTATGATATAGTGGATTATTGAAGACCAAAATCAGGTTTGCAGCAGGTTGTAGAAATGTGATATAAGCATTTTTCCACATCCTCACAATTTTTCTGAAATCGAAAATTGACATACATTAGTATTTTTTTAAGTTTTCTTTGTAACTTTTCTGCTTCAATAACTCAATATTTGTTAACTATATGCCTTACTTAATTTCTGAAAAAAATTCTAAATCAAAAGCTTCTTAAACACCTGAGTTATGTGCATTTCTGTAGATAACTACCATTTTGCACTGACATTCTTGCAGAGCCCAATTATGAGAAATCACTAAATTTAAAATTTGATATAAAATAAAGTTGAAGTCTGAGACCAAAAAGATTTAGCAGAAGTTCCTGTGTTATAAGTATAAGTAAATGTCCAAAATTTTGTGAAAATCTGAAATAGAGGGTTACAAATCCTTGATTTATTGTGTGTTTTGGGGTGAAGTGACCCTGTGAGCGTGTATTTAAAATGGAAAAAACTGGTAGCTCAAAAGCTGACAACATGTCTCTCTTGTTATATGTGTATGTGTGCCACACAGTAATCAGCTGCTGGTACGTGGTTGCTTTTCCTCATTCTTTTATTCTGTCACTATACAGTTTCCTCTTTTGCAAATGGAAGTATAATTATTCTCCTTTGCCTTTTAGGAGAAAATTATTTTGAGGACTAGAAATGGAAGGGACAACTATGCATTTATTTACTGTTAACAGACCTAAGATACTTACCATGGTTGTTTGTTTTGGGTGTAGCTTCTAGTACTTGGCCATATTTTTTCAGGAGCTCGAGGATTATTCCATTTGACCATCCAAAACCAGTCTGAACTTCATACTCTCCACCACCTCCTTTCCTCCCAAAGCTGGAAGCATCATACTGCAACAAACGATAATACCTAAAATTCTGTCTGGAATTTAATTACTTATTTTTCATCTGTTGAAACTTTTGTAGTAATATGTGATATGTCAGGGTATACATACATTACTTACAGAACATTTAGTATTTATATAAACTTAGGGTATATAGGGTAGTTTGATAGATAATATCAGTGCTGAGCTTCCAAAGATCACCTCAGTGATGTGTCCCCTTTCACTGTTCGAATCCACAGAGGGTCAAGAAAGCTACATTTTATTTATATTAAATAGTAGAAAAATCATACCTCAGTAGCATTATTAGCAAAAGCAGATAATGTCAGATTTTGTCTGTATCTCCTCTACCACAAGTTCCCCAAACTTCAAGAGAACTAAGAACCTAAACTCTTAAAATTGGCAGGATTTTTGGCACTCAGTGGGTTACCTCTAGCTTTAGAAAGATTTCAGCAGTTTCCAAAATTATGAGGCAATAGTTTCACATGTCACTTTTGTTAACAGAGACAACACTGATAGGAAAATGTATGAAAGTCTTCTAAAAATAACCACCAGTGTTTACATTATTATGAATCCAGGTTTAATGTGCAAATGAGTTATCTGGCCTTTGTTTAGAACTATAGGCTTGTCGCATTCCCACTGTGGATTAGGCTTGTAACTAACTATCACATTCTTATTGTGGAAGAAGTATGTCTTCTATGTTTATCATGTCTTCATTGAAGATCACTCAGGAAAGAACACATAACATATGCAGTGGTTACACAATGATAACCAATGGAATTTTACAGAAAACGTGTGTAGAACTGCCCAGAAATGTTCTGTGAAGTCAACAATGGAACAATTATAATGTAGCACATTGTTTAAAAGTTATGGAATGCTCGCACACCATGGCAAGGAGTAAATACATGTAAATGCTCCTCGTGGCCGGCACGCGAACCTCGTTGACACGCATTCTGTCAGCTGATCGGGGCTGCCAGCCACGTGACCATCTTAGTCACCACACAGCCCCCCACAGGAGAGCGGAGCACTTTTGTTGTTGGTAACTGCCTCAGACTCTGTCCTTAAATTTGGCCGGAAAGTGCACACAATGTCCGTACCACGTTGTACGCTGGGTCTGCGTTGAAGGGGATGCATGAGGTTCTGGATTATCAGCTGGCGAAAATGCCAGTCGGTGGAGGGAACTGTATGCATCTAAAGATTCCTCCAAGAAAAAAGCAGGTTTAACTCGGTCGACCGACACTGTGTTCCTTCTTCCATTCACCGTAATGTCCATCGTTTTGTCCCATCTTGTTATTATGTGATGTGGTCCAGTGTAAGGTGGTGTGTGCACTGGTTAATGCCGTCTTTGTGTAACATGACATGGGTGCAATGCTTTAACTATTTATGTACAAACATGTGTGGTGTTCCATGTTGCGATTCCAGATGCGATTGCATGTATGAAATCCAATCCCAAAATTGAGTTATAAACTGGGGCAACTGTGATAAGTCCCCCGGTGAGGCACCAGGACGAATAAGCTCACCTGGTAGCCACAGGGATTCCCCACAGACCAACTCAACAGCGGATGTGTCGAGGTCTGCTTCAGTGATGCTGCAGAGGGCAAGTAGAACTAAAGGAAGAGCCATGGTCTACTTGGATTTGTGAAACATTAGGGAAACTTTGAGGGACTGGTGCCACCGTTCAACCATGTCATTGCTGGCTGGATGATAATTCGTTGTTATGTGACGTAATGCGCCGCAAAACTTGCTTAGCTGAGTAAACATTTCACACTCGAACTGGTGTCCTCTGGCAGTTGTTATATGTAATGGACAGCCGAAACGAGCAACCCAGAGGGACAAAAATGAGGTAGCTAGCGTTTCGGCAGAAATGTTGTCAATCAGAATAGCTTCTGTCCAACGAGCGAATTTATCAATGATAGTTAACAAATAGTGTTGATCCTCTGAGGGCGTTAAAAGTCCCAAAGTCCCACAACATCCAAGTGGACGTGGGTGAACCTCTCGGTCATGTCTGGGAGTTTGCCTACTGGCACACGAACATGACGTGAAATATTGCTGTGGTGACAATTGACACACATGCGAGCCCACTGACGGTAATCTTTTTGTATCCCCAGCCACATGTAATGACCAGATACAAGCTTCGTCATTGACTTTACCCCTAGATGACATAAATGGTGGAGGTTATTAAATATTTGCTTACACAGGTCTGCTGGGACAAATGGGCAAGCTTTGTTATTGGAGGTGTCACAATATATCTATGTGTCTGACCCTGGTACGTAAATGAGCTTGAGCTGCAGGCCTGCTGTGTCATCTTTTAGGCAATTTTCAAGTTCTTGATCTGATTGTTGTTCTTTGTCTAGGCGTCTGAGGTTGACAGTCTCCGTGATTGCATTGACGCATGGGAAACAGTCTGCCCCTACATTGTTCAACCCAGAAATGTGTTTAATGTCAGTGGAAAATTAAGCAATAGCTTCCTACTGATTAAACTGTCTTGGCGAGCATTTGTTGTTATTCTGGTGGAAGGCGAATGTCAGAGGTTTATGGTCCATATAATTGTAAATACCCTCGCCTCCAGCTGCATTCGGAAATATTTTACAGAAACGTAAATGGTCATCAATTCATGGTCATAAGTGCTCCATTGTTGCTGAGTGGGCGATAATATCCAAGAGAAAAAAGCGAGGGGCTGCCAGGCTTTGTCAACATATTGCTGCAATGCTGCACCGATGGCCACCTGGCTAGCATCGACCACAAGCGCAAGAGATGCGTCTAAAGCAGCGTGAGCAAGAAACGTTGCCTCAGCTATGCTTTTCTTGGCAGTTTTGAAAGTGTCTATCATTGTCTGTGACCACTGCACAGGTGCTTTGCTTTTTGCTTTCGGACTGGCCAGTGCTGCTGTAAGTGGTTCTTGAAGTTCTGCCGCATGTGGCAGATGGCAGCAATAAAATTTGAGGATTCCAAGGAATCTACATGATTTTTTGGCTGTCTCTGTGTGAGGAATATTGAAAATGGCTTTAACTTTCTCTGGCAAAGGGTGCGATCCTGCAGAAGAAATTAGGTGACCCAAAAACATTATCTCCAGTTGTCCAAACACACACTTAGTGACATTCAAAACAATGCCGTACTTGTCGAGGTGCTCAAAAACTTCAATGAGATGCTGCTCATGTTCCTCTGGCAACGCTGAAAAGACGAGTATGTCATCTAGGTAGGCAGAACAACATGGTAACCCTCGCAATACAGAATCAAGGAATTGTTGCCAAGTTTGTGCGGCGTTCTCATGCCAAACGCCATAAATAAGCTTTCGAGCAAGCCAAAAGGCGTTGTAATGGCTGTCTTCAGTATATCTTCCTCAGCAACCAGAATTTTTATGTATGCTTTGGCACAATCCAACACACTAAACACCTGTTTGCCACACAATGTGTGATTGTAGTCCTTTAGGAGAGGCACTGGATAGTGGTCTGGAATTGTTCTCATGTTTAAGGCTCGGTAGTTGCCATTCTTTTTAGGCACCAAATGCAGGGGTGACGACCAAGCCCCACTAGATGGATGGATAATGTCCTTGGCCAGCATAGCACCAAACTCTGCCTTAGTGACTGCATACCAATCAGGAGCTAATCGTCTGGGTCTGCATAAAACTGGGGCGCCAGCCATAGTATTAATGTAGTGTACTGTACCACGACGTACCTTTTGTGGGGCTCCTGAGACCTTGTGATTGCAGGGAACCATGCTAGCAGCTTAGAGTACCTGTTGTCTGCAGCCTGGATCACCTTGGCATCGTAAGTTACAGTGTAGCGCTAGAATCCAGTGGTGCACAGCCCTGTAACTGTGTCCAGCAGCTGAGCTTTGGTGACGTCAGGCATCAGGTGGTAATGCACCAAGAGGTCTGCACCTATGATTGGCTCCATCACGTCTGCAACTATGAAGTTCCACACCAAAGAACATCTCAGTCAGAGGTCTAGTTCCAAATGTTGTACTCCATAAGTCGTGATCACAGAATTGTTAGTGGGCGACAGTTGAAATGTGGCAGCCGGATGATATTTATGAAGCTTATCATGTGGTAGGATGCTGAGGTCAGATTCAGTGTCAATCAAAAACTTTCAGCCTGCCTTGCAGTGTGTTAAGAACAGATGTACAGAAGATCTGCCAGGTGCGTTTACTTCCGTGTGATGTTTGCTGCCGGTATATGCACAAGGCAGATTTCATTTGCGTGCCTGCTCTCCATATCGCTGGTGATACCAACATACGTTAGTAGGCAGTGCATCACCAGAGGCATGTACACATGATAAAGAGTAGCTTCAGGATCTCCATTGGAACTGTCCTTTAATGTTCCGGTCAGCGAGCAATTCATTCGTCTACTGAGGGTATCAACCTTGCTTAATAAGTTCTCATTCAGCTGTTTGTTAAGTGTTTCCACTTTATTCGTGAGACTATTGTAGTTGGGATTAGTTCCCAACAAAGCACTGGAACACACCATCAGTGAATCAGAATAGGAAGTGGGTACAAATGCACCTTCAATACGGTCGGCGAGATCGGCTATGGTGTCAAGCAGCATATGGGTTTGTGACGCGACGATGGCTTTCACTTGGGCCGGCAATCTACTGCTCCATAATATACAAAGTAGCGTATCCAGGACCGTGCCTGCATTGACTTTGCTCCTCAAGTGACGAAGGTATTTAGACAGTATTTGTCTCCAATGTCCTCCTGTGTTTGAACCTGGTGTGCCCTCTCCTCTTGCGAGGCAGATACTCGTTGAATTAACTCAGTCTTGAGTTTCATGTAGGCCTCTGTGGCGAAGTTAGAATATCCTGTACTTTGGCAGCGTATCAATGGTCTAATTGGCTCACTACCAATGCAAACTTGGTGGAATCCAGTATCACACCAGCAGAAAGAAAGCTCACCTCAACTTGTGCGAACCATAACGTGGGATTGTGAGGCCAGAATGGTGGTAGTCGTACTGCCAGTCTTCAGATCTTGGGAGTTTCTGGTGCATCTGTCATGTTTCCACTAACAAATGTTACTTTCTTGGTTCTGATGTATCATCTTCTTAGCCATAGTCACGTCGGGGTCACCAGATGTCGTGTTCCCACTGTGCGTTAGGCTCGCGACTAAATATCGTGTTCTTATTGTGGAAGAAGTACATCTTCTATGTTTATCATATTTTTATTGAAGATCACTCAGGAAAGAACACATAACATAGGCAGTGATTACACAATGATAATCAATGTTACAGACAACTTGGGTAGTACTCCCCATAAACGTTCTGTGAAATCAACAACAGAACAATTATAAATAGCACATCATTTAAAAGTTATATAATGCTCGTTCACTGTGGCAAAGAGTAAGAACATGTCAGTGCTCCTCGCAGCTGGCACATGAGCCTCATTGACACATGCATTCCTTCAGCTGATCGCAGCTGCCAGCCACGCGACCGCCTTAATTGCCACAGGCTTATGATATCACTCTTCATGCTGCTACCACGAAAATAAAAATGCAACTCAGTGTTTGAACAGAGGAAGGTAAATAGAGTCCCAAATTATAAAGAAGCTCTCAAAACAAAGAAGCAATTATAGTTAAAGGGGATTTATCTTCAGAAAGGAAATAAAAAGAGGTTTATTGCTGTGCATAGCTCTAGTGACCTAACGTTATTTTATGAAAGGTTATGAAAGTGAATGGAAGATAGACTTTTAAAAGAAGAAAATGGTACTTCTTCATGCACTTAAGCACTAGACCCTTCTCACTGACTTTGAAAATCTTGCAATAATTTTTGGTGAGGAAGAAATTTTATATACTGCTTCTGATAAACTTGATTAACTGCATACTGGTACCCACCAGAGAATATGAGAGGGGATTTTCACAAATGAACCTTGTTTCAAAACTATTAGGAGTGTCACAATGCCTGAAGAATGCTTCTTACAACTTGAAGTTCATCAAACTAGTGGAACCTCCCTTACATCTGCCCAACCCAGGTCTCTACATAGAGACCTGTATCCTGAACGGCAGTCACCTGGCTACAGACAGCAAATGTAAGAAGTACAAGCAGGAGATATATGATAGCAGTATTCTGATGCTAATTTGGAATCTGCCTTAAACAAGACAGTTCATATACAAAGTACCACCTTTAACTTTAATTCCAGATATTATATATATATATATATATATATATATCTGAATTATTTGCTTACTTTAAAAGTATGTCATAATTTCTTACAGTAATAATTTGTAAATTTTAGACATTGGCAACAAGTCACTCAGAGAACCACTTAACTTTTTCCAAGGAATTAGCACTGGCATTATGTTAAAACTAGTCCTTTTACCAAATAAATACAATGCCAAAGAATGCAAAGATTACCATGCAAGATTACAAGCACAAAGGCAACTAAACAAGTAGAAGGATTTATATTTTCAGCAAACTAGATAAAGAGGAATTAGTGTGATATCTCAATAATGAACCTGAAACATTTAGCCGTGCTGAAAGGCATGTAGAAGAACTAAGGCACAGGTTTTAAGGTATAGTTGACAATGGTGTTTATAGATATTCACCTAATTGAACAGTTCATGATGACAGAAACATCCATGGTATATAAAATTTATTTATTTATTTATTTACATGCCTAGTTCCATAGGACTAAACTAAGGAGCAAATCTCCAAGGTCATGGAACGTGTCAGTACATGAAATAATATAATAACCGATAAAATAAATTGTTTATGAACCCAAAAAAAGTCAAACCATAAGTAAACAGAATCAGCAATATAACGTAAGAATCAGCTTAATTTTTCAAGGAACTCCTCAACAGAATAGAAGGAGTGACCCACGAAGAAACTCTTCAGTTTCAATTTGAAAGCACTTGGATTACTGCTAAGATTTTTGAATTCTTGTGGTAGTTTACTGAAAATGGATGCAGCAGTATACTGCACACATTTCTGCACAAGATTTAAGAAAGTGCGATCCAAATGCAGATCGGATTTCTGCCTAGTATTCTTATTCTTGGGAATAAGCTGATATTGTTAACAAGAAACGACAGTAAAGAATACCTGTATTGAAAGGCCAATGTCAGAATACCCAGACTAGTGAACAGAGGTTTACTAGATGTTCGCAAACTTACACTATTTATTGTCCGAACTGCCCATTTCTGAGCCAAAAATATCCTTTGAGAATGAGAAGAGTTGCTTCAAAATATAGTAACGTATGGCACAAGCAAATGAAAATAAGCAAAGTAGACTAATTTTCATTTCGAATGATCACTTGCTTCAGATTCCATTTGAACAGTAAAAATGGCAGCATTATGTCTTGAATAAGATCCTAAACGTGGGCTTTCCACAACAGTTTACTCTGCCTGAACACCTAGAAATTTGAACTCTACAGTTTTACTAATCATATGCCCATTCTGTGAAATTGAAACATTGGGTTTTGTTAGATTGTAGTTAGAAACTGTAAAAACTGAATGTTACAGTGATTTAGAATATTTTCTGTGATTTAGATTATTTTCTACAAACCAAGAACTTATGTTATGAACTGCACTATTTGAAACAGAGCCAATGTTGCACACAACATCCTTTACTACCAAGCTAGTGTCATCAGCAAACAGAAATATTTTAGAATTACCTGTAATAATAGAGGGAATAACATTTATATAAATAAGGAACAGGAGTGGCCCCAACACTAATCCCTGGGGCACCCCCAATATGACCATGTCCCAGTCAGACCTCATATCACAGCCATTCTCAACAATGTGAATAATGACTTTTTGCCATCTGTTGTTAAAGTAAGAGGTGAGCCAACAATGAGCAACTCCCCATATTCCATAATGGTCCAACTTTTGGAGCAATATTTTGTGAGCCCCCCCCCCCCCACCCCCACCCTGAACCGTGGACCTTGCCGTTGGTGGGGAGGCTTGCGTACCTCAATGATACAGAAGATAGCCGTACCATAGGTGCAACCACAATGGAGGGGTATCTGTTGAGAGGCCAGACAAATGTGTGGTTCCTCAAGAGGGGCAGCAGCCTTTTCAGCAGTTGCAGGAGCAACAGTCTGGATGATTGACAGATCTGGCCTTCTAACACTAACCAAAATGGCCTTGCTGTTCTGGTACTGCAAATGGCTGAAAGCAAGGGGAAACTACATCTGTAATTTTTCCTGAGGGCATGCAGCTTTACTGTATGATTAAATGATGATGGCGTCCTCTTGGGTAAAATATTCCGGAGGTAAAATAGTCCCCCATTCGGATCTCCAGGCAGGGACTACTCAAGAGGACGTCGTTATCAGGAGAAAGAAAACTGGCGTTCTACGGATCGGAGCGTGGAATGTCAGATACCTTAATCGGGCAGGTAGGTTAGAAAATTTAAAAAGAGAAATGGATAGGTTAAAGTTAGATATAGTGGGAATTAGTGAAGTTTGGTGGCAGGAGGAACAAGACTTTTGGTCAGGTGAACACAGGGTTATAAATACAAAATCAAATAGGGGTAATGCAGGAGTAGGTTTAATAATGAATTTAAAAAAATAGGAGTACGGGTAAGTTACTACAAACAGCATAGTGAACGCATTATTGTGGCCAAGATAGATACGAAGCCCACGCCTACTACAGTAGTACAAGTTTGTACGCCAACTAGCTCTGCAGATGATGAAGAAATTGATGAAATGTATGATGAGATAAAAGAAATTATTCAGGTAGTGAAGGGAAATGAAAATTTAATAGTCATGGGTGACTGGAATTCGAGAGTAGGAAAAGGGAGAGAAGGAAACATAGTAGGTGATTATGGATTGGGGCTAAGAAATGAAAGAGGAAGCCGCCTGGTAGAATTTTGAGCAGAGCATAACGTAATCATAGCTAACACTTGGTTCAAGAATCATGAAAGAAGGCTGTATACATGGAAGAACCCTGGAGATACTAAAAGGTATCAGATAGATTATATAATGGTAAGACAGAGATTTAGGAACCAGGTTTTAAATTGTAAGACATTTCCAGGGGTATGTGGACTCTGACCATGATCTATTGGTTATGAGCTGTAGATTAAAACTGAAGAAACTGCAAAAGGGTGGGAAATTAAGGAGTTGGGACCTGGATTAACTGACTAAACCAGAGGATGTACAGAGTTTCAGGGAGAGCATAAGGGAACAATTGACAGGAATGGGGGAAAGAAATACAGTAGAAAAAGAATGGGTAGCTTTGAGGGATGAAATAGCGAAGGCTGCAGAGGATCAAATAGGTAAAAAGACGAGGGCTAGTAGAAACCCTTGGGTAACAGAAGAAATATTGAGTTTAATTGATGAAAGGAGAAAATATAAAAATGCAGTAAATGAAGCAGGCAAAAAGGAATACAAACGTCTCAAAAATGATATCGACAGGAAGTGCAAAATGGCTAAGCAGGGATGGCTAGAGGACAAATGTAAAGATGTAGAGGTTTATCTCACTAAGGGTAAGAGAGATACTGCCTACAGGAAAATTAAAGAAACCTTTGGAGAAAGGAGAACCACTTGCATGAATATCAAGAGCTTTGATGGAAGCCCAGTTCTAAGCAAAGAAGGGAAAGCAGAAAGGTGGAAGGAGTGTATAGAGGGTCTATACAAGGGTGATGTACTTGAGAACAATATTATGGAAGAGGATGTAGATGAAGATGAAATGGGAGATGTGATACTGTGTGAAGAGTTTGACAGAGCACTGAAAGACCTGAGTCGAAACAAGGCCCCAGGAGTAGTCAAAATTCCATTAGAACTACTGACAGCCTTGGGAGAGCCAGTCCTGACAAAACTCTACCATCTGGTGAGCAAGATGTATGAGAAAGGCGAAATACCCTCAGACTTCAAGAAGAGTATAATAATTCCAATCCCAAAGAAATCACATGTTGACAGATGTGAAAATTACCAAACTATCAGTTTAATAAGCCAAGCTGCAAAATACTAACACGAATTCTTTACAGACGAATGGAAAAACTAGTAGAAGCCAACCTCAGGGAAGATCAGTTTGGATTCCGTAGAAATGTTGGAACACATGAGGCAATACTGACCCTACGACTTATCTTACAAAGAAGATTAAGGGAAAACAAACCTATGTTTCTAGCATTCGTAGACTTAGAGAAAGCTTTTGACAATGTTGATTGGAATACTCTCTTTCAAATTCTGAAGGTTTCAGGGGTAAAATACAGGAAGTGAAAGGCTATTTACAATTTGTACAGAAAGTAGATGGCAGTTATAAGAGTCAAGGGATATGAAAAGGAAGCAGTGGTTGGGGTGGGAGTGAGACAGGTTTGTAGCCTATCCCTGATGCTATTCAATCTGTATATTGAGCAAGCAATAAAGGAACCAAAAGAAAAGTTCGGAGTAGGTATTAAAATCCATGGATAAGAAATTAAACTCTGAGGTTTGCCGATGACATTGTAATTCTGTCAGAGTCAGCAAAGGACTTGGAAGAGCAGTTGAATGGAATAGACAGTGTCTTGAAAGGAGGGTATAAGATGAACATCAACAAAAGCAAAACTAGGATAATGGAATGTAGTCGAAGTAAGTCGGGTGATGCTGAGGGAATTAGATTAGCAAATGAGACACTTAAAGTAGTAAATGAGTTTTGGTATTTGGGTAGCAAAATAACTGATGATGGTCGAAGTAGAGAGGATATAAAATGTAGACTGGCAATGGCAAGGAAAGCGTTTCTGAAGAAGAAAAATTTGTTAACTTCGAGTATAGATTTAAATGTCAGGAAGTCGTTTCTGAAAGTATTTGTATGGAGTGTAGCCATGTATGGAAGTGAAACATGGACGATAAATAATTTAGAAGCTTTCAAAATATGGTGCTACAGAAGAATGCTGAAGATTAGATGGGTAGATCACATAACTAATGAGGAGATATTGAATAGAATTGGGGAGAAGAGGAGCTTGTGGCACAACTTGACTAGAAGAAGGGATCGGTTGGTAGGACATGTTCTGAGACATCGAGGGATCACCAATTTAGTATTGGAGGGCAGTGTGGAGGGTAAAAATCGTAGAGGGAGCCCAAGAGATGAATACACTAAGGAGATTCAGAAGGGTTTAGGCTGCAGTGGGTACTGGGAGATGAAGAAGCTTGCACAGGATAGAGTAGCATGGAGAGCTGCATCAAACCAGTCTCAGGACTGAAGACCACAACAACAACAACATTTTGTGACCAACACAATCAAATACCCTAGTAAAATCAAAAAAGATGCCTAGAGTTCGAAACCTTTTGTTTAATACATCCAGTATGTCACAGAGAAAAGAGAATACAGTGTTTTTAATTGTTAAACCAGTTCTAAAGCTAAATTGTACTTTTGATAGTAAATTATGTGATATAAAATGATCAATTATCCTTATATACACAGTTTTTTCAATAACTTTAGGAAACACTGATGGCATAGAAATAGGTCTAAAATTGTCTACATTATCCCTTTCTCTCTTTTTATAAAGTGGCTTTACTACCAAGTACTTTAATTGTTCAGGAAACTAAACATTCTTAAAGGAAAAATTACAGATATGGCTAAGTACAGGGATAACATGTGCAGCCCAGTACTTTAATATTATTCTACGCATTCCATTACATCCATGAAAGTCCTTAGTCTTCAATGATTTAATTGAATTCTCTGTCTTGTCAGTATCACAGAGGGGTATTTCAGTCATCAATCTCAGAAAGGCATTTCACAAGAGAGTTATATGATTCCCTGTAGATACTAAGTTTTTATTTAATTCACCAGTAATGTTCACAAAATGATTGTTAAGTACTGTACACATATCTGACTTATCAGTAACAGAAATATTTTTACTACGAACTGACTTTATATCATCGACCTTGTGCTGCTGACCAGACACTTCCTTCACAACTTACCATTTGGTTTTAATTTCATCCTGTGAATTAGACATTCTATTTGCATACCGCATACTCTTTGCCTTCCTAATAACATTTTTAAGCACCCTACAATACTGTTTGTAAAGGGCTACTGTAGCTTGATTGCGACTACTTCTAACATTTTGATATAATTCCTGCTTTGTTCCACATGATATCCTTATCCCAAGAGTCAGCCACCAAGGCTGCCTTTTACTGCTAGTACCCTGTTTAGAATGTTCTAATGAAAAGCAACTCTCAAAGAGCATGAGAAATGTGTTAAGGAAAGCATTCTATCTGGTACCTATGTTAACATAGTCCATTAATGAGGTTTAACAATCTATTGCCACTGGATTAGCTTTCCTAAATAGTTTGTAATTATATGTTAAATTCATTTGAGTACAAAAGTCTTTTAGTGTCAAAATTTGTGCATCATGGTCTGAAAGGCCGTCCACCCTTTATTAACAGAATGCCCATCTAGTAATGACGAATGAATAAAAGTATTGTCATGGCTGTGCTGCTGTTCCCCTGCACACTGGTTGGAAAAAAAAACTGTATGCATCAGATCATATGAATTTATGAGATCTATCAACATCCTTTTTCTTGCACAGTCATATACAAAATTAATATTGAAGTCACCACATATAAATAATTTTTATTACTTCATGTAAAGTGAACCAAGAACACTCTCTAGCTTGAGAAGAAATGTCCTGAAGTCAGAATTAGGGGTCTTATAAACAACAACAATTAGAAGTTTAGTTTCACTAAACTCAACTGCCCTGCACAAGATTCAAATAACTGTACAGTGCTGTGCTGTGATACATCTACAGATTCAAATGGAATAATGTTTTCTTTACATACATGGCCACTTCCCCACTCCAAAAAGAACTCCTTGAAGAACAGCCGCTAATGTGTATCCTGATAAAGGAAGACTGAATTGTCAAATTATTTAAGTGGTACTCCAATAAACCAATAAAGTCAGAGTCAACATCTATAAGCAGTTCACTAACTTCATCTCTAATACCTTTTACATTTTGATGAAATATGCAAATTTCTTCTCTTCTTGGATACTTGACCACCTCTGAAGGTGATTCCTTTGCTAGAGGGACTTCCTTTAAGCAGGTATACCTAACAGCTGACTTCAATCTAGAAAAGGTGCATTTCTAACACCAACTACTATGGGAATTTTTCCATGAGTATTCCAACAGCCACACACTACACTGTTGCCTATAAGCTTTGCCAGCCTCCTCTTCCCATACCTACAGAGGTGCAGGCCATGTCTACTGAAATCTGATCTGCTGATAGACTCAACTGGTACCACTGCAATGTGACCCATGGACTCCACCATTAATGCCTTTTCCAGACCCATATTGACACACCTCACATCAGCATTAAGACAAGGCTAATCATGATGCTGAAACAGTTGCACGAAGTGCTCATTAGTGCCACCAGTTTGAGTAGTTATCTTTATCAGGTCACCACCTACATCATCCCTATCAAGACTATTCCCTGCTCCACCCACAATCACTACTTGATCCTTTTTCATAAAATTCTTACATAACTCTCCTATGCTGTCAGTCACCTGAGCCCAAAATTGAAGGTAGCAAAGCAAAAGCAGAAACACTGAACTTGGTTTTTGAATAGTCTTTTACCAATGAAAATGAAATGGTATTGTTCCAATTTAATAATTACACCACTGAAAAGATATGTGATATAGATATTACTTTCAGTGGTGTTGGGAAACAGGTGAAAACTCTAAAATTGGACAAGACTCCAGGGTCCAATGGAATCAGTAACAGATTCTACACTGAATTTATGACTCACTTAGTTTCTCTTTTAGTGATAATCTATCATAGAAACCTTGAACAAAAGTCATGCTCAGTAGTTGGAAGAAAGCACAGTATATGGCTGAGTCTGTCTGTCACTCTGGGAATGTATGGCACAAAGGCCATACCTGACACTTCTTCTTCCAATGTGTCACTTTGCCAAGCCTTTGGTTCTGTGACACTTCTTATGTAACTGGTGGAGTACCCTTTGCTCCTTGGAAGACTTTCTAGGTGTTTCATCTCATGTCTGATGTGCTATGGTTCATATTTCTGTCTTGAGTGTGTTACGAATATATTAATCATACCTCTTTTCTGCCTCAGGTGATGATTTGACAGTTTGTGCAGGTATTGATCCATGTGTGTCGGTGTGTCGGTTTTTGATACAGGTTTTGTCCCAGGTTTTCACCATCCCCTGCAATCAGCACATCTATAAAGGGTAGCTGTTGGTGCTTCTATACCTCCATGGGAAATTTTATGCTGGCAGGGAATCTGTTCAGATGTCTTAGGAAGTCACCAAGGTTTTCCTAACCATGGCTCCACACAATAAAGGTATTGTTAACATATCTGCATCATACCTTATGTTTACAAAGTTCAAAGTCCAAAACCTGTGTTTCAAAATGTTTCTTGAAGAACTTGGTCTCCACTGGACTAAGTGGACAACTCATGGCATCATCCTCCAGCTGAAAGCTGTTCATAGGAACTGCCATTCCACATGAAATAGCTCATGGTGAGATAAGCATAAAAGATCCTGGTGATGCCTTGCAAGAAAATTGAACTGATATACTCCTGAGAATCACTGATTGACACTCTGATAAACAAAGAAATGACATCAAAGCTGAGCAGGATGTTGTCTGGTCAAAATTTTAGTTTCTTCAACTTCTCAATGAAATGTCCTGTGTTCTTTAAGTATTTGTTGGTCTTTACCAAATGCAGCTGAAGCAGAGAGGCCTAGTATTTTACCAGTTTATACACTGGTGAGCCAGGAGCACATACAACTGATCTTCATGGAACATTATCCTTATAGATCTCTGGTAATCCAGATAGCTGAGATGGTAGGGCTTCTGTGTTGCATAGATTCCTCTTTATGTCTGCCATTAGAGAAGCCACCTTGAATAACTAATATGTATTCCATGTGATCCACTGCAGGGAAGGAGGAGGAGGAGGAGGAGGCAATTACTGTTTAACATTCTATTGACAATGAAGTCATTAGAGATGGAGCACAAGCTCAGATTTGGGAAGGATGGAGAGGGGAATCAGCCATGCCCTTTCAAAGGAACTATCCTGGCATTTGCCTGAAACAATTTAAAGAAATCAGGAAAAACTTAAATCAGGATAGCCGGATGCAGGTTTGAACCACAGTCCTCCCAAATGCAAGTCATGTGTGCTAACCACCTCGAGTGGTGTGATCTGCTACAAAAGATCCATGCTTAGTTTTCAGTGGATGTAATAGGTCCTGAATAAAATTTCTGCTCATAATTTTCAGTCATCATTATGTAGTCACATTTCTCTTGTCAGCAGGCTGTGTCAATATACTCTTATCGGTGTTATGTCTCTTGATACTGGAGTAACTTCTTGAAGATCTTAAAAGATGTTGATGTAGACTAGAAGAAAAGGAGACACAAAAAGAATCTACGCAAGATAAGGTAATGTAAGGATTAGTGATGGGAAACAGATGAGGCATATATTGGAAGAAATGTTGGACAAGGGTGTTATTTGTCAATGACAGCTTTCAACATTTATACCAAAAACCTAACAGCCCAAGCATTACAAAACGAATTGCATATAATAGTAGGATGGGAGAGGGCAAAGACTTAAGTAGGTGGATGATCAAATGAACAAGCAGTGTTGGTTAAACCACAGCAAAACTACAATTTATGATGGAGACAATCATACAAGTGGAAAAACAGTATGAAATGAAGATAAATACAGCAAAGACCAAAGTGATGAGACTGCTTAACAAGCAATGTCTTTACATGATTAAGATGTTTGGTGACAGATAATGAAAGTTGTGTTCAGGAAGTAAGAAGCAGAAGGCAAAAAGGTAAAAGAGATAGCAAAATGGTGGAAGGTTGTTGACAGCAAAAACAATTCTAATAGAATTAAAAAAGAGATTTGGCAAATGTTTTCTCTGGAGTGTACTACTATATGTCAGAAAATAGTGGACAGTCAAAATGAAAGACAAAGAGTACTTCAACACTTTTTAAATGTGTAGAGGACAATAATGCTAAAAGGGAAATGCAGGGAAAGAATGATGACTGAAGAAGTGCTTGTAAGAGTACTACACAAAAGTACTTGAAATAATAAGAATTAGGGAAACATCTCAGCTGTGCCACACAATATGCTGTGAAGTAACTGCCTGCAACAGAGACACTGAAGGGAAGAAAGCAGTATGGGAAGGAGTGACAAAAGTAAGGAGACCTGGAATGCTGGAACCTGAGAGGAGGGGCAGGTTAATAACTAAGGTGCCAATTCAGGAACTAACAGCTCCAAAAGGTAGGACAATTGTTTCTACCTTTGTAAGTCTATCAGAAGAACTCAATATTTTTCCTTGTGAGGCTAAGCTTACACTAGCCATCCTCTCGCTCTGTGATTGTTGGTCCGTATTTACCTTCAGCAGACATAATACTGAGTCCTGCCACTAAACACATATGTAATTATATGCACTCTGTATGGGCATTTGTCTCTCATCTGATGAAGGATTTTGCCTGAAAGCTGATATTTTTCAGGAGTCTACTTTTACATGTGTCTGTCCACCACTCAATGCCTCCTAATGTGGTGAGTAGCAGTTTTCCCTAGTTCATACTGTTTTACATTGTATTATTTGATGCTGGATAAAAAGGGTGAGGGGATAAGTGCCCTTTTATTCCACAGTGTTATTTAAATATTCAGGAAATCTTGTGTAGTGGATTTTAAAAACTACTTCACATTGTAACAACAAACTGAAATCAGGTGACATCATAATTTTAGTTTGAATGTGAACTATGTTTTGTGTTAATGGTATTGTGTAGAAGAAGGTTCTAAAATTTGCATACAGCTGTTCAGGACTTCTTTTTTTGTTTAACTTAAATCTACTCACATGTATATGATAGTAACGCTTACATGAAGGCTGTAAAAAAGTTTTATTAATCACTGAACAGTAAACTTATAGAAACATACATGCTTCACAGATGTGCTCAGCTGGTACAGTCTGAATTTTCAATTCTTCAAATTTATCTTGACAGAAATGCCTCAACTGTATGTTTCTGATGGGCCTAACAGCCTTCTTCCGCAGTTTTAGCAACCTGTATATGTTTACTTTTGTTGCACTGTCACATAAAAATGCCAAAGTAATTAAATTTTTTATGATAAAATAGCACAATCTTTAGTAATCAGTCATTTGTGTAAGTCAGCTTCCCTCATGTTTTAAGTAGGCAGAGGTAAAACCACTACACAAAAAAGGATCAAGGCAATATGGAAAATTACACACCCTATCTCTACCCTCCCAGAATTAGACCCAAGTATTTGAAAATATAGCTGCAGATCAGATAACAAATTTTATCACAAAATATGACATTAGAATTACATATTAATACCTTCAGCTGGTGATGGGCATTGATATATATCAATGGGGACAGGTGAAAATATGTTCCCCGACTAGGACTCGAACCTGGTATCTCCTGCTTACATGGCAAATGCTCTATCCATCTGAGCCACCGAGGGCACAGATGATAGTGCAACTGCAGGGACTATCTCACATATGCCTCCTGTGAGACCCACATTCTCCCTTATATGTCCACACACTACATTCGTAGTGTCCCTACCCAACACACACATTACTCGTGAAGGACATTCTTACCAAGTCCTGTAAGACTTTGAGTAATATGTGTGCATCTGCACAGAAGAGGAAGGTAATGGATGGTATTGCCAGAACTATTTAGATGGATGTGGTGTCTGTTCTTTTGGACATATCCATATCCATATACACATGCATCAGACATACCCGAAAGAACAGACACCACATCCATATAAACATGACATTATCCTCCGAAACCAAAATGGGTTCCAAAAACAAAAAAGCATCTAGAATGCAATTAATGAATTCAATGAAAAAAAAAAAAAAATCAGCACATCACTGGACAAAAACTATAAAATGGCAGGTACCCTCTGCAACTTTCCAAAGGCATTCAGTTCAGTGAATCACTCCATGCTGCTTCATAAATTAGACAGATATGGCATCAGACAAAATGCTCTGCAGCCGCTTTGGTCTTATCTGACAAAAAAGAAAGAAGTGGCAATCATAACACCTAATACCTCAATTATGCATCTCAGTGGGATGCAATTTCACAATAAATGTCTGAAGACTCAGACTTAAGCCCAATCTTGTTTCTCTTTTACATTATGAGAACAGGATATGAATAGCAGTATACAGAATAAACTGTCCTCACTAATATCTGCACATACATACATTTTGACAGTTATCATACATGTGCACACAGTTCGAGGTATAAGAACAGACTGAATTAACATGGCGGCTCGGATGAGCGACCTGAGTCCCAAAGATTAATGTTGTCTCTGGCCAATATGACCTAACGATGCCACACAGCTCCCCCCCCCCCTCCCCCGGATTGAACAGCGGATGGCGGGGTGAAGGTGTGGCAAGCCCAGATGCTAATTGAGCCATCTGGCAAGACGAAGCCACGAATTATCATCAGGTCACACTCATGAGGGAGGGTGAGGCTATGCACAACACCGACATTTAACTGGTCATTGGGTGGCGGGGCCGCGGTGTCTCCACAGTTGATGAGGTAGCAGCACGGATGGAGGGTAGTGTGTCTGAGAAACCTGCAAAAGGTGACAGGGCGGCGTCGGGTGAACAAAACAGCACGGTGGCCTGAGGAGAAACATTATCAGACTCCACAGGGGGGGGGGGGGGGGGGGGGGGGACTGGTGGGAGAGTCATCAGGAGAATCAGACTGACCCAGCAAGGGAATGTTGGGGTCCACGAATGCCGGTTTGTCAGTGTAATGAAACAGTTTGTTGATTGTCTTTGACGATGATGCTGAAAGTTGTATCGCCCCACCAGAGGACTTTAAAGGGGTCGAAATAAGGTGGTTGCAGAGGCTGTTGGACCAAATCGTCTCTCAGCATTACATGGGAGCAAGTGTTGAGAGCAGTTGGCATGTAAGTGTCCGGTGGGGAGTGGCTGATAGGTGGGTGCAGGCGTGCATGTATGAAGGGGAAGGGGAAGTCTTCAGGTACTTGAGGCTGAATGATTTCCCCTGGTAGGGAGGGGTTCCCCCCTGAAAATCAATTGTGAGATAGTTCCCTGTAAGTCAGGCTTGAAAGTTGAACAGAGGCCGAGCAGTACCCATGGGAGTGCTTTGGACCAGAGGCAGTTGTGGCACTTGAGCACCATTTTTAGAGTGCAGTGCCACTGTTCCACTAAGCCATTGCTTTTTGGGTGGTAGGCTGTGATGTGAATTTTCTTTATGCTGTAGACATTACATAAAATGATGAACAGGGAAGACTCAAACTGCTGAACCTGGTTGGTGGTGATGGTGGTCGGAGAACCAAACCCAACAGTCCATGAGGAGATAAAACCCTTGGCCATGGTCTTGGCAGTGATGTTAGGTAAGGGGGCTGCCTCTGCCCAGAGGGACATGCAGTCAATTGTGGATAGAATCTATCTGTAGCTCTCCGACAGTGGAAGAGGACCGATAAGATTGATATGTACATCACAAAATCATCCTGGAGGGATGTCGAACTTCACCAGTGGTGGGGTGGTGTGACGACCAATTTTGTTGCATTGGCAGGGGATGCAGCTGTGTGCCCAGGTCTGACAGTCCCGTTTTGTATTTGTCCAAATGAAATGCTCAGATACGAGCCATGTAGTGGCGTGGACGCCAGGGTGAGCGAGGTTATGCAGAGCGTTGAAGGCCTGCCAGTGCAGGAGGGTGAGGCTAATGGGCATAAGGTGCTGATAGACAAGTCACACCACAACTCATCCTCAACACCAGGGAATTTAGATTTAGTAAACACAAGGGATGTTTGAGGGTCCATGAGGAGAGCCTGAGATTCCTTGTAGGAGGCTTGCATGGCAGCCAGGTTGGATAAGTCAATGATGCGTGAAATAGTATTGATCTAAAAAAAAAAAAAATCTGTGGTGATGTTGTCCATGCCTCTGATGTAGAGAACATCAGTTGTGAATTGGGAGACTAGATCAAAGTGACGGAAACGGCAAGGAGGTGGGTCCTCGGAGCGGTTGCAGAAAGTGTCTGCGAGAGGTTTGTGATCCTTGACGATGAAGAACGAGCGACCCTCCACGTCATGGCAGAACTGTTTGATTACCTCATAGATCACAAGTAGTTCTCTATCGAAAGTGAAGTCTTTCTTCTGAGCTGTTGAGAGTTTTTTAGAGAAGAAATGAAGAGGGGAAACCGTGTCTGCCTTGTGTTGCTGTAGTACCACTCCCACTGCGATGTCACTGTCATCCATAGGTATGAACAACTTGGCCGAGAGGTCAGGTTGGGTGGGTGTCACAGCATGAGCTAAGGAAGTCTTTAATGCATTGAAAGCCTCGAGCATAAGTGCAGTCCAGCTAACGGGTTTTGAGTCCTGAAGTCTGTTTACCCGACAGTGACTCTGTCAGCAGGGCCTGCACGGTGGTGGCAGAAGGCAGGTGACGACAGTAGTAATTTATTGTGCCCAGGAAATGCCAGAGTTCTTTGTAAGTAGCTGGGGGTGGCAGTAAGTGATGGCGTGCATGCAAGATTTGGGAGGCTGTATTCCATCGGTGGAGACGGTGTAACCCAAGAAAGTGACGGAAGGCTGACACAACTGGAATTTTTCTTTGTTGACCTTGACGCCATTGAGCTTCAAGGTCTGGAGGACCATGGATAATTGATTTTCATGTTCCTCAGCTGACTTGCTGAAAATGAGTATGTCGTCCAGATATGCAAAGCAAAACTCGAACTGTTGTAAGATGGAGTCAATGAAATACTGCCACATTTGCGCCACATCTTTTAGGCCGAATGGCATGAAGTTTTATTGTAACAAACCTAGCAGTGTGATAATAGCTGTTTTAGAGATGTCATCTGGCGCTACAGGAATCTGGTGGTAAGCATGTTTACAGTCAGTAACACTGAAGATTGTAGCACCTGATAATATGTGAGTGAAATCATTTATGTTAGGCATGGTAATTGTCCATGACAGTATGAGTATTTTAACGTCTGTACTCACCACAGATTTAGAAAGAACCATCATGTTTGAGGACGACATTGATCAGTGAAGATCAGTTGCTGCCTGATGGTTGCAGGATACCTTCCTCCAAAAGTTCGTTAATTTGCTGCCGGGCTACGTGCAACTTAATAAGGTTGAGGCATCTAGCCTTGTGACTAATAGGAGGGCTGGCAGTGGTAAGTATCTTGTGTGCTGTTCCGTCAGTGATGGAAGAAACTGAGAACTACACATGAGACAGATCAATATCCTGACACAAGGTTTTTGGATGGGTAGGGTACGACAAGACGCAGCCGTTAGCATGAGTGGGAAAAGGCAGCACGGAAGTCACATGTCTAGTACGTGAGCATAGTGTGCACTTGTTTGGAGAGGGCAGCTGTGTGCACAGTGCAGAGCAGGTCAGAATGTGCAGCAACTGTCTGCTGTCAATCTTGCACTTGGTACCCAGTGCGGGTGAGAGTGGCATTGGCATTTCACGTGGAACAGCGATGGCTGCCGAGTCACGTGACTGGCACGGGAGAGAAGGTGAATGTTTATCAACATGCAGGGCAGATGCCTGTGTGATGGGCATGGTCGTATCATGCATGTGACTGTTATTAGAAGCACTGTCTGACACATATGGCAGTGAACGTGGTGAGCGCATCAGGGATGCGAAGTCTGCCTGAAACGAATTGTCACACACAGTTAATGTTTTTGGACTAACCTGATGAGTGCCCGAGTTGGTGTCTGCTGGAGAAATACAATTAGGTGGCGGGAATGTGGACTGCAGTTTCAACAGTGAGTTACGAGCTACGACGAGCTCGTTGTAAGTGTGTGGTATTCATTGTTCCAGCTCAGCTTTTTCGGTGGAGTTGGGCCGCTGAGCCGTATTCTGACATTAGGTTAGTGATGAAGGTCACAATGTCACCCACAAGGGTGGAGTACTTGCATACCAACTGATATGTCTCAAGAGAAACAGACTGTGGAACATGAGTGCGGGAGCAAAGTATCTGAGTGTTAGTGGGACGGTGTAGCACTGAGCCTTGAACTACGTTCGGAGAGAGTTTGTAACGGGACAGAAGATCCATACTGAGAATTGGTTCATCGATGTTGGTAATGTAGAAAGTCCACAGAAAACACAGAGAAGGAGATAGGTGCACTGTAACTCTGACAGAGCCTGAGGTTTGCAATGTTGATGCATTGACAGCTTGTAGCAGTGACTTCATCAGTGAAAAGACAGGGGCAGCCATCGATGTAGGTATGGTAGACATGTCAGCACCAGTGTCGACTAAGAAAGTGAGCTGTGATTAAATGTCAGTCACATACGAACGATCGCTCAGCTGGGCAGATGAGTGAATGGAGTGCAATGTAAGAGGAAGCCTGTGAGGTTCCCCACAGCACTTCGCATCTTTTAGGTCCTGCCAACTAGCGGTGAGTGGTGAGCTGGTTGGTGTTGTCATAGCAATGAATACAGTTGGTCTGCAATGTGGAGACAAGAGCTGATTGACTCGAAGGAGTGCGGTAGAAGGTGGATCTGTAGGTCGGTAGGCAATTTGGCAGACCACTCCGCCCACAGAGTGATGTCCGGCATGGTATGCTCACTCACAAGCAACTGAAGGCAGTGCCAGAGTTGTGATGGAGTTCAGTCCCCCAGGTGTTCCTCATATAAGATTTTGATGATTATTTCCTGTGGTGAACAGGTGAGTCACTCCATGATCATTTTCTTCCCACACTCCTACTTCCGTGGAGGCGGTGGCGAGAGAAGTCGATCGCAAATTAAGTCTGAGTGATCATGGAGGTGCGTGACGAGACAAAGGAATTTAGAGTTGTCATTGGACACATGATGCAACTCGAAAAGATGTTCAACAAGCACAAACCATGATACAGGGTTGTCTTCATATAAAGGTGGCAGCTTTGGGAGACGACCTGGGGAAGCGGACAAAGGCAGCTTCGATGTCCCTTGGAAAATTGGCTGGTTTGTGGCAGGCCAGCACAGTAGGCGTGTGTGTGTTACTGGCAAGAACATCCATAGCAATGGCGGGTCATATTATCCTTGATGTGTCATGAAAACACAACGCCACTGGCACGGTTGGTACCATGGGAACAAGTGGTTACGCGATACGTGTAGGGATCCCATAAACTGGGCCGTAGGTTACAGGTACTAATTTGAACTTGCTCACCTCAAAAATAACACAGAAGGCTGGCGCAGCAGACACAGGCAGAGCTGTGGGAGAGGCAAGCGACTGAGCGGTCAGAACAGGGGCCCCCTGCGGGTGGTGGTGGGGGGGCACAGTGTGGGGCAAGGGAAGTGTGTTGGTAACTCACATGACAAAAGTGTTAGTTCTCCATGCATGTTCAAAACATGCCCTGTGGGGTCTGACTATAAATTACTGGTGGAAGTTGCAGAAGATCACTGCGGTGTGGTAAGACACCCCTGGAATGCGAAATGCTGAAATATGTACTTGAACCCACGTGGTCGAAAATTTGAGCAACAGGTATCATGGGTGAGCAAGGAGAATTTTGCGCACAAAAATGCCCATTGTTAGTCTGAAAATGAGGCAAAACTGGAACAGGTCACGACTGATAGTGGCCTGGTGTGTTTTGCACAAATAGCAGTGTTGCACACAGCATGTCAGTAACTGTTGTTGCAGTCTGTTGAGAGTCAAAGTACATGTTCAAATGTAGATCACTTTGAACATTATATGATCGATTGGTAGGTACACAGTTCTGAATATTATGTTGGTGAGCACAGTGTGGCAACACGAAACCCGAGTTTGAGTTTACGGCGTAGCACTCGACAGTTGTAGAACAACAGAGTTTGAGGTTAACATGGTTGGAGATCACGAATCACTATGGGGTAATGGAGAGCCAGCCATTGGCGAAGGACTGAAGGGGCCCGGCGGTCATAGTTGGGCTTCCAAATCATCGAACAAAGCGTTGGGTGAGGTAGCCATGGCGCTGTGCACATAACCTGTTGTTTTACAACACCCAGTGCAGAAGTCGCAGAAGATGTAGAAACTTTGGGGTCACCAGTATGGGAACAGAATACGAATAGTGGTTTACAGAATAAACTGTCCCCACTAATATCTGCACATACACATAATTCAACAATTATCATATAGGTGCACACAGAACAAGATATAAGAACAGACTGAATTAACATGGCAGCTCGGATAAGTGACCTGAGTCCCAAAGATTAATGTTGTCTATGGTCAATATGACCTATCGATGCCACAACATAAATGGTTTACCTCTCAGTATCAATGATTAACCAATCATGTATACCAATGATACTTTGGTACTTATTGAAAACAAAAATATGAGGCATTCCTGATGGCTTAATAAACACATCAAACAACCTAGAGACATGGTGTGATGAAGCAAGCTGAGATAATTTTAATTCTCCTCTTGTTTTGTCATCTGCCTCTTTAAAATTCATTTTTTTTTTCATTTTGAATTAATTACCATTAACATATGTTAGTATAATCTGTATTTTCATAAAAGAGAAAGATTTGTCCTTAGTTTTAAAGAATATAACAACAGTTCTAATTTTGTGCTCAGTTTTATGTATGTAACTCATTTTCTAATTTATTTTGACTATTACTAGTTAGTATCTTTCATTATAGGGCAAAATCAGTGA